>NC_086285.1:33368839-33986652 GCF_963924245.1 Chroicocephalus ridibundus
TCAAAAAGGATAAGGATAATTCCCAGGAAGTATATGCATTTGAGGACTACTGTAGTAACTGGCACCTCTGCATTAGCTGTAGAGATGCCATACTCAGGCACAGAAAATACACGTTAAGCAGATAATGAAAATCCTGTTTAATACTGCAGTAATAAAGGAAGACAAAGTGAACCAATGGCTCTCCACTGCTTCTGGGCAGGCACTGTCTTTCCACAGCATGATTCTCCTGAAGGGCCCCTTTTTTGTCATCTGACAAATTGTCTCAGTGGAATGGGGGAGAGCACAGTTACCAACCTCTGACACCCACAAAATATACTCCTCGCTTTGTGATCAACCCAACGGCCTGTTAAGCTCTCGTCCTGAAGCTTTGGTAGTTTAATTTATCCAGTGTGATTTCCATCCAATATTTTAAAAGCTTAAAGCACAGACTGTGAGCTATCGGTGGAGGATTTTTTGTTCCTAAGTATGAACTGGGGATGGGTGTGGGGAAAATCTTTTCTTCTCTGGTGCTCTGTTTTCTTGCTGAATTCACTGGGAACAGAAGAAGTTCAGAAACTCTGAAAACAAGCCTCTGTTATTTAAGCCACTTAAACTGTTGCAACTCTGAATCTCGTTGTCAAAGTGCATTAATTCAAATTAGCATAATAAATTGTACGTTTTTGTGTTTGGCCCAAGAGAGCCTTTAAAGTCTATTTGGCCTATGGATTCCTCAGATGCTAACTATTACAGTTTGTTCCTGTAAAGTAGTCTATGAATAGAACAGCAATGAGGAGGGTTTGACAAGAAACAGAAGTATGTAATACAAAACACCAAAACGCTCACATTCTCCCTCACCTCCACCAAGGGTTTCTTCTTTCTTTCTTTTCCCTCACTCAGGAAAGTAGAATTCTGGAGCCAGCACCCACAGCCCTTTACAAGCCTGTCTATAAGGGCAGCAGTTGCTTCATTTAGGACAGAGAGCAGAAAGACTTCTTTTTTCCCAGATATAACCGTAAATCTCAGTAGAAGGCATCAGTTCCAGCTCACTGTGCCACAAGGCTGACTTTTGCATTTCATTGGTTTCTTTGAAGACATCTGAGCAGATGAGGGGAGTGATTTGGGACATAGCTGTGCCCTGTGTTGAAACTCGGTTTTTTGTTAAGAGTTCTGAAGGCATCCTTGCAGAGCGTGTGAACCAGTCACACCACACTTCTGGTCATTTTAGATGGTGCTGCTTCTTTTAAAGATGCTACTAACGTCTCGAGTGATTGGTTCTGACCATCTATTATTTTTCCTAAAGAAAACCGTGCAAGGCATGAAATTATTTGAATTTTGATGTCCACAGCTATTATACAGTGCTGCTGTCAGGTCCAATGGGAGTAGAGGCGTTCTATCAAAGAAAGGCAACTCTGCTTTAAGGTCTGTGTGCAGGAACACGAAGGCATGTCAGTACTAAAGAAATAAAGACATTTGAACTAATCAAAACAACATAGTTAAAAGACAGGTACTTTGTGGTAGTTTTGTCTCCTGGAGATTCACTTGAGTGCTGCGGAAACTAAAATGTCACAAGATGTGGGTATTAATGGAACAGAACCAATGAGACTGGGAGAGATGCACAGACCCTGAACAACCAGGGGTAAAATGCATAAACAGGCACCCAGCGAGCGAGTTGCTGTCTCCTAATAACCTTCTTTAATAAACAGCAAGAGAACAAGATGCAGCACATGACTAAGGAAATTCCTGTTATATTCTCTGTCCTGGGAAGTGCACAGTATTAAAAGATGCATTTAACTACAAACAGAGCTTTTTAACACAAGACATTATCCTCAAATAGACACATCCAGAAAGAAAGATGAAGGAAACATTTGTTCAGCCACTCAGATTATCTGTATGCTTGATAAGGAAGAAAGCCCTGCCATCCTTCACATGAATAAATAACTATCATGATCTGGTGCCTAAAATTCTGTCAAAATTATAAATATTTTATATAAAAATGTTTCAAGGCAGGTGGTGCTTCGACTAAAAATACAAAATAAATGTGATTTCATTTCAATGAGACACAACACCATGATTGAAGACATTAAAATGAAATGTAGAAAATCATTTGGGTAAGCTGGTTCAATGAGAACGACATCAAAGAGCCTATTACTGTATCTCAAGTTAAGAAAGCATGCTGTCACTCTAACAGACTGGTTTTAATTTGTTCAAACCACTCCGTTGGGATGATTTATATTCCAATATTTCTGGCAAACATATTTAGAAGAGTTAATTATCTTTCCTGAAAGGCACAACAGGTTTTCGTTGACTGAACTGAGTTGCAGATTATCTACATGTACGTTCAATAACTTTGAACAAGCTATTTAAATTGGATATTTTAATTACGCACCTCCAACCCAAATCAGAATCTACAAATTCCAGTTTAAAAAAGGCCTTTTATCTTTCTTTTTTTCTCATCTTGCATGTTCCATTCACTGCTTAGTTCTGGAGGAAATTTATGGGACAGAATTTATGGGATGGACTGAGAGCCATAGTGACCCCACGGGAACAAATACTCCGCGGTAGTTCGCTGCCTCTTCAGCCACACCAATGCAACCCTTTATTAGAAGGGGGTTTTTTGCTTTGGGTTTTTTGTTGTTTTTTTTTTTTTAAATGTAGATCATTTCAGTAATTCAGCTCACTGAGTAGCCCCACATGCTGCTGCTCTTGTGCAATGAGGATGAGGTTTCTCAACAGCTTAAACCAATCTAAACTGGCTTTGCCGCCATCCTCCCTCCCTCCCTTTCTCTTGCGATCCCCACCCCTCTTACGCCGGCGCTGATGGTTCCCAGTGACTCGGAGCTGGTTCAAAGGCCTTTACAGAAACCTATTAGGGCTTTTCTCTCGGTGCCAGGGGTAGTACAAGAGAGGCGCTGGGGGAGCCAGAGCAAAGTATTAAGATGAGGCCATGGCTGCGCTGACTCAGATTGGTTTAATTTGTCACAGAAGTGCAACCTGAGGGTATGGTAAACACTAGCATGGGGGATACAAGGCGCCAGGGCAGAAGGGGGGAACTGGAAACTTCTGAAGCCAGCTTTTCCAGCAATGCCAACGTCTTGAGTAATTTCAGCCACAGGGCTAAGATTGGCATAGGTGGAGCCTGTAGCTGCTCAGAGTATGTCCTGTCACAGCTGGGCCCCCTGCGTGTCCTGCTGCTTATTGCAGTAGGGGAGGGAGTGGTGGGAGGCAGAGGACCGGCGGATTTGCCACAGCTAGGACGCTGTCCTCTGAAGGAAATCTCTACAGGCCATGTTCAGACAGTTTTTAGATTCTTTCCCTCTCTGAAGTAACCAACTTATTAAAGACCCTGCCTGTTATATCACTTTATGAGTTGGATTGCTGCTTGTCTTTCTACTCTTCCACCCACTGCATCTGCAGTGTATTAACAAGTACTAACGGCTAACCGTATTACTTGGATTCTTTCTTACTGGGATAGTTTTTGTGCCTTTTGTGAGCAGAACTGCAGATCAGAGTGAACGTTTGGGACCCGCATTCACCCAGTAAAGGGAATTTATGTTCAAGCAGCGAAAAACGCAATCAAGCCGGCAAGGGTAATGTCATCTCTGATCACTGGAGGAGGACTGCAGATTCCCTTTACAGACATAGCACTGTTAGAACTGATTCACAACGAGGGTTTTAAACCATCTTTTAAGCACTACATTTGAAAACAGGGATTCCCCCATACTCTGAATTTATGCCTTCAGTGGACAGTGATTTGAGAAGCATTTCAGGATTGAAAGGGATTTTCAGAAATTTCCTAGACAACTCATCAGGGACAAAATCAACAGTATCATGGAGGAATTCAATTAAGTTCCGTACAAATTAGTCTAAAAACATAGGGAAGCAAAAAAAAAAAAAAAAGGACAACCAAAACACAAAAGGATGGCACTTATATATAAGCTGATTGTTTTGGAAAGCGTCCTCCTCTATGCAACTCCAGAGGAGCTACCAGAGAGTTTATGGAAGGTTCAACATTTTTATTTAAATCCTTTTGGCCCATTTCAGAGGACAGTGACCTCTAGGAATTATTACGGATGTATACTCAGAAAAATGTCTGAAATACCACTGTATGCTCCTGCTGCTCAAATAAGAGGGAAGAATGATTTAACTGCTGGCCATGACCAAACGTGGATGACAATAGCTAATGTGGGATTCCCGTCTCAGTAGAAATTTACTTCAGCATCTGCGACATTCAACAATAGAAGGAAATAGTGGAAACCAATAGCAGGATTTCCTTTGACAATTCACTTTTATTCTTTCTTCCCTTAAATCCCTTTATTCTTGCCTAGTAAAAATTGTATACATCAGTAGCAGCTGGAGGGAATGCAACTTCAGGCCTGAAAACACTTCAATCCATCAGCAACGAGGTGTGGCAGCTGGTCAGTCTGCTGTCACGCAGGAAGGAAGCTGTAGCCTTCACTTTGAGTCACGAGAAGCAGCCAAGGAGGGAAACATCCATGCTTAGATGGTGGATACAGTAGGGTCAAGCTCTGGAGGAAAGTTCTGTGTAGAAGATACCATCGTGCAAAGCTGCTCAATCACCAGTTTCCAGCAAACACCAATGTATATCCATGTTCACAACAAAAAACTGAGATACTATCTGTGTCTGCATTTTCAAGTGGTGGATTGTAATAGGAGTGTATCTTTAGAGAGAACATGTTGTTCCTGAGGACCCAGCTTCTCTACTTCCCTCGTTCCAGAGGATTTTGCTGCAGACTAGTTCTAGTCTGACCCAATGGGTCTGAAGTGGTGCAAGCACATGAGGAGCCTGGATTGATCTCATCTTCTGATTCAAAAGCTCTCCATTTTGGTCCACATTGTAACGTGGTCTTGGCAGAAAGGAGATATGCTGACCTTGCAAAGGAATTACCAGCGGTGATCCTTGGAAAGATGGATTCTGTCACTCCCACTGGGGTCACATCAGAGGAGTGACTTCTTGTCAGGAGTTGTGAGATCACAGCAAATCTACTGCTGAGAATACACAAGCAGCTACAGCAGGACACAAGCTCTCCGTTACAACCAAACCCACCTGTGTAATGGGGTATATAGTTTAACCATATAATAAGTCTCCAATGAAAGTCTCCCCTATCCATCACCTTTACAAGCTTTTTGAATTTTCTTAAGAATGAAAGCTAAAAAAAAATTTCACCAGACAAAAATATCATGTTCAGAGCTGGTGAAAATAAGTATTCTCTTGCTGTTCCTTTTCTAGTCCAAACTTTATTGTGATGCACCGTAGTAGTACAAGCTGCCTGGCTTCCTCTGAGTTAGCAGCAGGCTCCAAAGAAAACACTTGGAAGAGTTCAGAAAGACTACTGTGAAGAAAACAATCATGTGCAATAGCATCTTCTACCCACTGTCAAACAGTAGTAAGCCCAAACCTTTGGAAATGCAAATCATCATTTATTTTTAGAAGACTGCAGGAGAAGCAGTGCTTTTCAGAGGAAACCTGAAAAAACAACCTGGCAAAACTCATGCCGTGCCCATCCTGCTGGCACATGCCATACAAGAAATAAAAATGAAGAGAGGCTGATCTTCTTACACTCTGACCTGGCTATGTTTGACTATATGCTGTACAAAATATAGTCAAACACCCAGAAATGTTATCAAAACAATGTTAATGTTCTTGCTTGTATATACATAGGCAGAGGAAATCTAGAATTAGGGCTGAAACTCCAGCCTCAACCCATACAGTGATATTCGGAGACTTCTTTTAGAACACTTTGGATGCTTATATATTTAGGAATATGTGGGCCTAGTTAATTGTGAGAAATCTATCCAAATCTGCATTTCCTTATTTACCAAGCTCCTAAAGTCATTGGGTGTTTTTAATTTCATTTTTGTGTAATTTTTTTCCACACAGATAATCGGCTGACATCAGGGGGTCAGCTGCTGTCGTTATTTCTTCACCGAATGCACATAAAGACACAGATTTAAGTTCTTAATGCATTGGGGGAAAACAAAACAAAGCCAAAAAAAACCCAAAAAAAACCCAACAGGATCAACTGAATTCAGTACAAAACCCCATTGATTTTACTGGAGCTGAGATTTTCCTGTGGTCCAAGAGCAAAACGGGGAATGAGACCAGGTCTTTCTCTTAGTCGTTTCTTTCTTGCTGTGCCAATATCGTGATATTTGACTCTGTTGCTAGTGTCTAATATATTTCAACTAGCATGAGTTTCATTATCATAAAAATTTGTACTTTAAGAGGAGTTATTTGTTATTAATATTATTATTTTAGTAAAAATCCATTTGTAATGTTTATGAAATTGCATCATGGCTCCCTGGCCCTTCAGACTGCGTGTTGCTAAGACAATCCTTGAATGACCATTCTAATTCCTTTTAAACAAGAAATCTTTCTCTGTCATGCTACATCTCTTCCTTTTGATCATTTCCGTAACTGATGACTTTGAAAATTTCCAAAGTAAGATAAAATAACGAAAATGGTGAATATGTGGGTTCAATAGCTATCAAAAGAGAATTTTTTATGCCTTATCAGCTTCAATCTTTTGAACAGAACATGGTGTTCTTTGGTTGGGAGGAAAAACACGGGGAAAATTAGCACACTGGGACTGAAGCATGTGTACGAACATAAGCACATGCTTTACTGTTAAGTCATCTTCTGCAGTCTAGATTTGATTAATGAAAGCTGTTTTCCTCTATCAGTGATCAAAGCTTCCGTTAAAACTAAATGGCTTATGTAAAAGTGGATGAAATCGCAATTCATAGCCAGAAAGAAAAACACAACGTGCGCGTGCGCATACACTCACACACACCACCACCTTTCGAAATGTTTCTAGCTGTCTGATCTCAGAGCAGATCTGTGGATAACTCAAATCTGATATGATTGTGCTGAAATTGGACACTTCATAAAAGGGCTTAGAATGAGCAAAAGGGAACATGTGGCCCAACTCTCCTCTCACACTCATAACAGTGCAAATTAAGACTAATACTGGATTAACTCTTTTGACAAGTTGCAGAAGTTTTATGAAAGAATCCAGTTTCTGGGAAACCCAAGGCTTTTGCAAATTTGTGTTTAGCCTGGCAGAACATTTCAAACTAATTTTTTTTAACATAAAAAAGCGTTAAACAAATCAAAAGTAAACCCAAACTTTATGGATCATTTCTTTGTCCTTTCTGCAAATGGGAAAATCGTACATCAAGTTGTAACTTCCATTTCTGCAGTGAAAATTTAAAAAATGCAAATGGATAATTTAATGTAATGCCCAAGTCAGTTCCACACCATCCTGACTGTGCAAAAGTAATAATGCACTCTCTTTTCATGGGTCAATTTTGCTTAAACCGTAAAATTAGTTAATATTTCCAGATTGTTTCATTTCACAGATCAGATACGGCCTCCAGCAAATTACATAAATTCCTTAAATATTTCTTGCACTTATACAAAGGAAATTATAACGAGCTTTACAAAAATTCATACTCATGAGCCCTGATTAAAGACAACAGATTCCCACTTGCAGTGAGTACACTTTTCATTGCTTGAACAGCACAAAGTATACTCAGTTCATTCCAATTTATCTTCACTTCAATCTTCCATCTCCCTTCTAGGAAGCTTCAAAGGGCTCTTAACATAAACTATGAAACAAAACCTAAGTTATATTGCCATTTATGCTTGCAACAACCTTTCAATCATGTGGCAATGAATGTTTTGTTGCAAATAGAGCTCAGTGCACTCACCCAGACCCTGTTGGCCATCAATTCCACCTCTGACGGACTACCTAATATTTCACATCTGGCCAAAAGGGGAGTTAAAATGGCAATCCTTGAGCTAACTCCTTTTGAGTTGAAATGACATTTCATTTTCTTTACTTGCGAACAGAAGCAGATGCCTCTACTGAAAACTGTGCTAGCTCTGAGGGCAGGTTTTGGTGACGGGCCCATCTCTGCAAACACCTTTCCACTGCAGACTCAGTTTATTTGTTCCATGTTGACAACTTTTGGGTTTTTTCAGTTTAAGATTGGTGTGAATTGGCAACAAAATAGTGAACTATTTTGGAATAGTTTCCAACTAAGCTTTTAAAAATCTTCATAAGACTATAAGTAGTACTAAATTCTAGCCTTAAAATCTTTTCCTCTTTAGCTTAAACTCCAGCTGTGGTAAAATATAATTTTCATACACCGATGATTTGTTAACAAGAAACTCGCTGTGATGGTCTGACCCTCTTATGAATTATGATAATAATAATAATAGTAATAATAACAACAACAACTTCTTGTAAAAGAAAAACACCCATCAGCTTACCTGAGAATCACACAACATTCGTGATTGCTGAGGAGCTGTTAACATACAGGATTGATGTTACGTGTATGCATGCACACCCACTTTGCCTTGTTCACTTGAGCGATCTTCAACACTAATGATTATTTGTCAGTGTCACTTGACAGCCAAGACTGCATGATGTGGCCAGAAAGCTGATACAGTGTCCTCTAAAGTCAACAGAAATCTTCACACTCTTTAAAGGATTACAACTTGATTTCTTTTTGTCTTTGGAAAGTATTTGGAACTTTATCTTCTATGCTTAGTCTTCCCTGGAAGAGACTTTTTAAGTGATATATAGCCCCCTGAACTGTAGCATGGACTGCGCTCTGTGACGTTTTACAAGCTGGTAAAATGGCTGCTCCCACTGTGATTTAATTTTCTTAGTTATCTGTCTATCAGTCGAGGTTAGACTGATAGACAGCTATCCAGATTAGACAAGCAGATATCTAGGATGAGGGGAGGGAGAGAGTAAAAATATCAATCCTAGATGGACGGGATGAATTAATGGCAGCATTATTAGCTAAATGTTTGTTTAGTTTGGGCACAGGAAAATCACTTAAAAATCCTCTCTGTCTTTGAAGGAAAAGCGGAAGAATGACCACAGCTTCAAGGTGCTAGTTGGATTTTACCAGACAAAATCCCTATTGAATATTGTCGTCACACAGATAAGTCACTGGGAAAAAGCAGGAGTGAGGTCACAAGGATGAATTATGTCTTGCCAGTTCTCATAAGGAGAGAAAGGATATTAAGGATATTGCCAGGCCTCCACCGTTAATGAGTTCTCAGACCTTTCCCGCACACTGTGAAGGGCTAGGTCATTGTGTTGGAGCCGCAGTGCATTTCCTTCCCAAACCTGAGGCAGGAAACAGGAGCACAAGGGAACAAAAGAAGAAAGAGAAGTCCAGAGATAGTTCCATTATAACCACATGTGACGCTGCAAAATATTTCCCTTCTCTTCCTCCATAAAAATGTCTAAATTAAACTTAGCTATGAACCTGGACAAGAAGTGGTCTTCAGTCCTCCTTGGAGTTGCCCTCTTTTACTCCACGTTCAAACTTTTGTCATATGATTGGTATTACTTATTCTTTCCTTTCCTGCCCAGCAAAAAGCCTGAAGGGCCTGACTAGCCAGCCAGGAAAAAGACACAGAGAGAGTGGTAAGTTACCAGAAAACCCTCCTGATTAGGTCTCTCTCATTTCAAAGGGGATTCAACTGATTTATTGCTTAAAAATATAATTTTTTTAAAAAGCGCTTTTCTTTTCCTCCTTTTCCCTGAGAAAAACACTAGTGCTCATTTTTTCCTGGAAAGATATCCACCCCAGTCTATCAAGTGAAGATTAATAAATCGCTGTTATTGCTAAACCAAAGGCACTGGAAGAATGCTTGCACTCCAAGCCTCCATTGACTCCAGTAGGCTTTGCACTGGGACCTCTAGGGGAAACATAATATGAGACTAAACAGGTTTTCCAGTAATCGCGTTTTTTCATTCTTCCTAGTGCAATAAGACACACCAAAGATCACTCATTATGAACCAAGAACATTTTTAGATTTTCAAATATATTTTCCCCAGTTAAATGCATATATAAAGAGCTTGAGGATACATTTTAATAGTTCCCCTCAGTATTAGTCATTGAAACACAAAAAAAATTAATTCACACTTTCACTGAAATAGTTAAATGCTGAAATTTAAAAAAGGATCTTTCCATAACAGGATTGGGAGTATTACCTCTGGGCTAATGCATACAGTAAAGGAAATTAAAAGAGGCTGCAAAGCAAAAGTAAAAGTAGAGCTGGCTCTTAGTGAAGTCAATGGCAAAATTCCTTTAAACTGCAGTAAGACAAAACCAAGCCCCAGCAGCCTGGATTCGCTACAAAGCCAGGGGAGATTTTAAAACATAAGTAATAAAAATAAGGAACAGCAAAACAATTACTAATACTACGAAGGTAGAAATCACACCTATTCATATTTAAAATACTTCTCCAAATGGCTATATTTTGGTTATTTTTTTTTTAGGATTAGTATGGATGTTATTAATACAAAGCAAGGATCTATTTTCTTAGTCTAATTGTTCTTTTTTTCTTCACAATACACATGCAGCGTAAATGCATTCATATTTGTATATATCTTTACCATGTGTGCCTGCAGAGAGGGAAGGACCACGGTTACATGGGCAGGAAACAGAAAATGTTCCATTTTCCAAGCTTATCCTTGCCTTCAAATCATTACAATGCCAGATTTTATCAGGAACGCTCCTTTAAAAAAATTAAAGAGAATTTCAGTTCCAGATGGAGTCTACAGTGATGTTACAAAGATAATATAAGGAACAGAAAGTGGAAACAGATGTGTCATTTTTGCAGAGATGGATTACATTAGTGTAAAACTCTCCAAATGTTATGCGAGTTGTGACATCTGCAACAATATTTTCAGACCTGGGTAGATCTCTTCCCCTCCCGCTGTGGATTTCCTGGTTTGGACGGTCACTTCTTTCTTTACAGCTTCATAGATTGCAAGGGACCATCTAGACTGACCCTCTCACAGACTGCAGGACTTCCCAGAATTAATCCCCAAAACAAGCTTGCCTGGAATTGCAGCAATAGACAACACATGACTCCACTTGCTAGTCATACTAACAAATTTTTAGTTGCTAGACTGAAAAGCTGAAACCAAACTTCTCAGCAGAGCCATCCTCTAAGCCCGCTCGCAGGATTGTCATCACTTTTGCACAGTCATTAGCTCCTCTGTTGCATTGCTGTAACTTTTTATTCTTAGACAAATGACCTTCCTGTATGAAAATAAATGATTCTCTCTCTCTCTTTTCTTCCATCAGTACTCTGAGGCCTTCTCTTCGTATCATTTCTTTCATGCCCAGTCTCAGTGACCTCCAAAAACCCTACCAGAAATAACTTTCATATTTTCTTTTGTATCAGTGATGAAAATGTTAGCAATGTAAAGGCCAAGAACCACCTGTCCTCTTATTAATGACAGCTCCCTGACATGCTTACAATTTGAGACCTCATGCTGAGGTTTTAATCTATGCTACATTACCAATTGTCCTTTTCATGTCTTGACTAGAATGCCAAATGTCAGAATACTTCGGTGCCATTGTCCTTATCAACAAAACTTTTCTCAATTTTTTAAAAATATCAAAAGCTGTTTTCTGCAAACCGATGTCAATTGATGCTGACATTAAGACCATCCCTTCATATTTCATGCAAAAGTTCTTCAGCACCTTCCCACAATTCCTCCAGCTATTGGCATCACCCTCTTGATCTTTTAAAATATTGGTACAGGATTATTTTTCACAGTTCTAGGTGAGAAAAAATATTTAGATGGAGACTTATCAAGTTAGCTAATTTCAAATTACATAGTTTGAATGGTATGTATTCAATGTCCTTAAATACTGGATTACTGCTGTGAATATCTCTCTTGGCTCTTTCCCTGTACTCAGGACATCACCACTTACTGAGCAGTTCTGCCCCTTTGTGTCCTTATAGACAATTCCACCACTTTCTTCCAGCAATGGAGCAATACAATTATAAGATTTCTTAGTATATTTTAAAACTTCCCTCTTACACTCCAGAAGTAATCTGGAGTTGTCTCTTTGTGTGCTTTTATTTTCCCTTAACAAGTGTTGAATGGTTCCTACCTTCTGACTCGTACCACTATCAAATTTGTATTTCTTCCATTTTCATATAAATACGCATTTTTCCTGTTTGTTTTGGGGTTTGGTATTTTTGGTTTGTTTGGGGGTTTGGGGGGGGGTTGGGTTTTGTTGGGGTTTGTGTGTGTGTTTTGTATCTGTTTCTACTTTCCCTTTGAGCAGGGTTTGGTTTTGTTTTGTTTGGGTGGTATTTTTTTAAAAAACAATATGGCCTTCTCTCTCAATTGTGGCTTTTGGAGCATTTGGTAAAATATTCCTAAGCAGCTCCCAATTATCATTCACATTTTTCTGTTTAAATGCTTTCTCCCAAATGATTTAGTTCTTAATTGTTTTCAGCTTCATGAAACCGCTCTTCCAAAGCACTAAGAGAGGGGGTGTGTGAAAATTTTTTTTCAGTTTTTGCTAGTTTGAACACTGTTCTAATGTCATATACCTAATATAATATTGCTGAAGATGTATAGGTAAGCATTAACTGTAGCAGTAACACTGTGTTTGAATTTTCCTTTACCTGTCAAGGTAAAGTGCAGTAGAGGTCTCAATATCCCAGAAACATTTTCAGAATTAAGAAATGGGTAAAAGGAAAATCCTACAACTATAATGTTCAAAATAGGCATTTAAAGCACCAGTCATTATGGTCAGTCCTGTCACTTGGTGCTGCAATATTCTTAAAAGAAAAAAATAAAACCAAACAATTAAAAACAGGGTTTGATTCATAATTTGTTACCAGATAAGCAGATGAATGTTCTTCCTGCAGGACTGGTCAGATCTTTTCAAGAGACGCACTCACCACTGCACTTCAGAGTTCCACCGTTCCTCTGAAATATTTCTCAAGTATCTTTACTTTTGCTGGATGCTCGGTGAAAAGGCAGGCAGGGTTTTCAGTAGAACAACCAGTCTCTTTAGGGAGCTGGGGGGAATGGGGTTTGAGAGAGCAACAGTACACCAGTTGCTATATTCAAAAGCAATCAAGTTTATATATTCAAAAGAACAATAGAATAAAAAGTTTGATTTTTCAAATGCACTTAAGTGCTCAACTACCTCTGATCAGCAGGTCAATAATCAAGCTGTGTTATCAAGCTCAGGTGATGGATGCTTCAGTTTGCTCAGAAAAATTACAACTGGATGAAAATATATTTTTTTTATCCAACCCCAAATTTTTAAATCAATTCAGTGGTAACATGGGGAAAAATAAGAAACTTGAGAAAGAACAACATCCTTCTTTGTGCTTGTAGTCAAAGTTAAATACATTTGAAGCTGATATTCATTGCTGACCCGCCAGAACAAGCACAAAAATATCTCCCAAGTGTTAAATAATTCAATTATGGGCTTTGTTTAATGATTCAGAGCACACTTTAGATCATTTTTCCAATGAGCTCCTTCACTAAATAATTACTATTCTCTTTTTAACCGGATTAAAAGATATCTAGTAACTCACATGAATTACAAGAGAATTAGTTGAAGTAGTCACTTGAAGATATTCAGTGTGGAACAGGCAGAAGTAATTTGGATGCCAAGTTCGATTTCCTTATTATTGTAAGGGAGTTGGTGCTTCTGAAACTAATGACACTGAATTGAAAAACTGTCAAGATTATACTGCCAAAGAGTTAATACATTTTTTTGGAAGGGGTAAGGGATGGTCGCTTGTGGGAGATGTGCCAAAACAAGTAGCATTCAGGTTTAGTGACATATCAAAAGTGTTTCCAGACAACTTTTAGATATGTGGTTTGGATTCCCTTTCTGACATAATCAACCGCATCTCTCAGGGCTGACAAGTTTTGTCTGTGCCTGGTCAGTAGTAATGCTCAGGAGGGGACCTGAGTGGTTGAGGGAGGGAGAGCATTTGTTTTAAAGTGTAGGTATGGAGATATTTATTCTTGAGTGGCAAACACATTAACACATCAACCACTGTGCTCAATGCTGCCAGTCAAGAGCTATTTCAAGAATAAGAACAGACTTATTCTGGCCAGCCACTTCCATTTTGTGTACCAGAAGAAAGGCACAAAAGTTTTCCAAGCAATTAGTTTTCATTTGACTTATCATGGCAAGAAGTGAATGATTTAAACAGGTAAGTAGAAAAGTTCAAATAATGGCTTTTCTCAGTTTGATGACTGATTAGAAGGAAAGAAAACAGTGCAGAGTGGTTAGAAATAAAAATGGTGGTTTGGCATTAGTTTATAAAAGAAGGTGTCACAGACTAAAAAGAAAGTTTGATGGAGAGAGTACTTCCTTTGAAGTGTCTGTAGTAAGAGCCTCAGAAAAAAAAATCAGATTTAAGAAGAATAATTAACACTTTCCTCTAATACCTCAACAAGTACAATAATGCTCACACCTATAGGGACATTGTTTCCATTTATTAATGAGTTTTAAATCTACATGACCCAGTTCCTTAATAGATGTCTGAACAATCAAGCTATAGACTGGTGTTGGAGACGATACCCTCAATCTCTTATTGCTTTTCCTCACTTCATATTAAAATAGAAAGTATTAATGGAAATAATCACAGATCAGAAATCTGCTTTCCCATCTCCCAAGGTGATGGACCTAATTACTAGGCTGGAAAGTAGTTTTCTGAAGCACAGTAGTTTCTGTGCTTCAAAAAATATTTAGATAACTTACATAAAGCAAAACACCACTGATAGAAGAGGACAGCCTGTATCAAGATACTTTAGAGATCACTAGAGTACTCTTCCAAGTGCAGATTATCCACTTCATGTGCACAATGCTGTTAAAACTCTTTAAAGTTGAAAAGTAGGATCAAAATCTCCCACTTTCTAAAAAATTGAAGATGAGTCCTAAGCCATTAAGAACCCTAGAAATTACATGCCCAGAAACTAAACTTTCAAAGAACTAAGTCGAAGAGAAGTCTAATTTCTTGACCCCAAACATCATTAAGCAGAAGGCAGACTACTGTCAGGAGTTTAGTCAAACTAGATGAGCTTCTGGTGCACTCCCAGTCATCATCTCAGGCAACCGAGAATGCCTTTTTGCCGGTCACCACTGGGGTCTGTTGCATCAGGTACGCTCCCAGAGGCTGCCTCAGATTTCTAGCTCTCCATCCTCTACACATGGACCGAAATTGTGACTTAGCTACTATTGCAAATCTTGCCCGCCACACATTTAGCTGAAGCTTTGCAGTTATTAAAGCAAATTACCGGTTCTGCATACTCAGATGTGTTAAGAAAGACCAAGTAAAACGCTGCAATATTCTCCCAGGCATCTGCTAGATTTCCATATGCCAGATGAACACAGCAGCTTCACCTTATGCTGCGTCTCTCCACTACTGAGGCCAAGTGCAATGGTTGACGGTCTTCTCCTCCTGCAGTGTCTACATTATTAACACCAGCTCAGGAGTTGTGCTCTACGCTGTCTATTTCCATTTTATAGGCATTACTGTGAATCCGTAGCTCCCTAGTGGATTACCTTCCTTCCTCAGCAGCTGCATGCTAGATGGTGGTACTAAGAATCCCAGTTTTTAAAAAAGGAAAAGGATGCAGTTAAGTATATTTTGAGGTTCCAATCACCTCCGCAGTAATAGAGCAGCAGTTTGATTAAGGACAGGATAGATGATAGGGGAGGGAAGGAGATGGAGATGTCTAATGATAGCGAGATACAAGGAGAAAAAAAATATACATACATAGAGATATACATGAGTAAATAAAAATGGAAACCAATAAGAAGACAAAATGAACTGAAAATACAAAGAAACGCTGGTGGGGGGGAAAAAAAGAGCAACAAAGTATAAGAAAACATTCAATCAATCAGATTTTTAGCTGTCAAGCTGAAATTAAATGTGAAAAAAACCTTTTTCAATTAAAAAATTCTGTTTAGATAATGCTTTTCTTGGGAAAAATTACGTTATGAAACTATTTCTTTCTATTGCCTTTAAAAGCTATAAGTTTTTTTCTTCCTTCTTTTTTCTTTTGTCAAAAAAAGGCTCTATCAAAAGATATTACAATTTTTCTATTGGTGCAGGAAAAGAAGAAAAACAATTCTTAGCTTCACTGAAGTGAATGGCAAAACTGTTTATGACCATTGTGGTACATAAAAGTCAACCATGCTTTTACAAAAGGTACAAACAGAACATTTCCAATCTGATCAAGCCACTAAAACCTGAAACATTATAACAAAAGGGGGGAAAAATACAACCGATTGAAAGAGTTTAATTAGGAGATCCTGATGGATTGAGTCAGCTCTCCTTCTATTCAAAATTTAATCTTGTGTAAATCTGAAGCTGACATGGAGAGAGTAATAACGATTAGGAGAAAATATAGACCAAATGCCCTTCTCATTACATTCTCATTTATGTATTGTTATATGAGTCAGCTGGCTTTCAAACAAATTACGCAGTGGGAGAGATTTAAGAGAAGTAGCAACTCATCTGAATGGCAGCATTTTTCCAGAATAAAGAGGAAAATGGATTTTATTTACAAAATCTAAGCTGCTTCAAAGTGGCAGAATATGTCTGCGAGAAAAAAAAAATCTATGGTGAATATAGTTAAGACACTGAAGTTTTGCAATTGAAAAAGCCTCCCCTCTAAATGAACAAGACATATAGGAGGTCTCTTTCCTCCACTGGTAATGGGCACAGACAGCAATGCAGTGTCAGAGCTGCCCCTCTCCTCGTGCCAGTGACAGCAGTGATGCTGCTGACGAAAATGAGATTTCCCTGGGTGCACACAGTGTCCAAAAACCAAATAGGAAGGGACAGTGTCAATGAGGTTTTTAGTAATCATAGGAACGCTGAGGAGATTGTCAGGGAAATGAGGGTTGTGGGGAGACAGACTGCGTTGAAGACTGAAGGAGATGTCTGGAATTTTTGGAGTCAAGGGCAAAAATTCTCCTGGCATCTGCAGGGCCAGGAGCTCACCCTCAATGTGTAAAATGGTGAATGTAAAACTTACTGAAGAGAGCAAATCATTTCCATATCAGAAAGAATTCTGTCAAGGCATCACTCCCCCTGATAAACCTACTACGATGATTTAAAAGCAAATCTTCTCATTGACTACTAATGGTGTTGTAAATGAAGGTTAAAATTACCATGAGAAAGAAGCTTTTGAAATTATGAGATGTTTGATACTGTAACATGTTTACTTGTGACAGGAGTCACAGGACTTTTCCCTAAGCTGAATAATTTGAAATAAATTTCAGAGCACAGCAGAGGTATATCAATTCTGGTACGTTAAGTTACTATGGAAAACCTCCTTATGCACCAAGGGACCGATATGGGTGAGGGTCTTCCTATGATCTAACACAATTGAATAACATATCTGTAGCCGTTCTTGACCAGAATACACATATTAGTCACCCTATTTTACCTATTAACCAATAAAATCTGTAAGATGGCAGTTAGGAACACCAACAACCCAGAAGAGAATTAGCCTGGATGAAAAGCTTACATCCCGGTTTCCAAAAGCTAAAATCTACACCAGCTTCTTCCCTCTCTGCTCGTTTTCCTCTGCTGAAAAGTGACAGTGATTGATGTCTTCTCCCACCCAAAGTATGCTGCGGTTATTGCTCCTTATGGTTAGAATTAAGCTAACAGCCCAGCTCAAACACTCACCCATTTAGATGAAGTATTTATTAGCCACGAATCCCTCTGTTCTTACACCACCTCAAAGTTCTTGTGTACGTCACTGAGGAACACAAAGGGAAGGACTCTGGCATTCAGTCGGAGGCTCCAGCACCAAACCCTCTAATAAGGCGAGCAGGCATGGAACGGCTCCGAAGGCCCAGATGTTTAAACCATATGAGGCTGCAGAAGAAAATAAAGAGCAGCTGAATTACAAAGGAGGGAAGGATACAATGTTTGTCTATGGTTAAACTACTGTAAACTTTGAAATCTGTATTATGGAATCCATTAGAAAACCCATAACTTTGATTTAAAAGTAATAGTCGTAAGATTCTTACTTTGCCATTATTTATGGTATAATGAGAAGGTACGTTACTAGAATCCCACAGACTAAATAGATGGATTTCATTAAAACTGTCCTGATGGAGAGTAAAATTGAAGGAAAAAGGAAATAACAGTTTTTATTTGATACCAATTTATTTTCATAGAGCACTTTGCACAGCAGAAACCTAAGAAGATGAAAAGACGGGGAAGACTTTTCCCTTTCTTCCATAGTATAGTGGAGCTTTTTAATGGTATTTGAAGGGCGGAAATGACCTACTTCCAGTTGCTTCTATATTAAGAATCTGGCTACATATCCAAGACTTGCCTGAAGAATCAAAGCAATGTACAAATTCAGATCAGGATTGATTTGTCAACACATCGGTTAAATAGAAAATTTGTTGCTAAGAATGTGCTGTAAAAATGAGTACTTGAAAGTCTGCCCTGGTAGGGTCCTTCAGGGACATACCTTCGATGCTTGCTTTGCCTCCCTGCCTGCTCCCTCCTACTGTCCCTTCCTCTCCCTGCTCTGATGGCTCTTCTGGGGAAGCAGAAATCGCAGGAGAATTATGGCTTTGTGCCCTTCTTTCAGGTCAGCTTTTCACTCCAAAGGGCCCACAGACCAAGTCTGCACAAAGTGGAACCAGGACTACCATGGGCACTGCACTTTTCACGGGGTTGTCTCTCCCCGCTGGCCTCAAAGGAGCCCCATGAACTTACTCACTCACCTCTGTCCCAAAACGTCTCCTGACAGAGTGGGCTCTCACAAGGCAGAGCTCCTCTAGGAAGACTACCACGACCACAGCAAAGAGATTGCCCTATCTTACAGATTCAATTTCAAAATAAGCATCAGGTGAAGTCTGATGGACTGGCAGAAGCCCAGAGACTTTGTCTCCTGGCTGGAAAACCAGCACCACACCAATGTCTACACAGGGCATGCAGCAGAAAGGCTGATCTCCTCTCCTTCCTCCCCAAAAATGTTTTCTGGTGGTTTATGCTTGTGGTATCAAGACAGATGATATATCACGTAGCATCACTTCTGGGGCTGCACCCACCCCATGCAGAGTGTAGGTGGGAGAGAAGTGAATGATCCAGCATTTGTATATGACTATCTCATGGAGACACAGGAAGGACACAGGCCCTCCTGAACTGTTAACTCCAGTCTCGTATTGTATTAATTGTAAACATAATATAGTCTATAGTTAGTTTTACGGTAAACAGAGGGGGTTCTTTCCCCAAAGTCCATCTGTTTGTTTTCCAGCTAAAATGGCCACTTCCCCCATCCTAGTTCTGTGCTGCCACTTTCCTCCACCTTAGTCATGTTTCTGGCATGCTACAGTTGGCTTCCCCAAGCGTGCTCATGCTTTTCCACTTCCAGCCCACGCTCACCACCTCCCAAAGCCAAGAACCAGAGCTGGGTGCAGCCTTCGGGTGAATGCTCAGTGCTCAGCCAGCCTCAGGTCAGAGGTGCTAAAGCTCTTCTGGCTTCACTGGAAACAACTCTTCTGTTTTATTCTATGCCATAGTTCCTTTTTTCAATGGCAGATTATATCAGCACCTCATTAGTAACCACCATGACTCAAGTTTTCTTCTCTTCACTTGTTGCCTACCGATGCGCTTCTGGCTCACTGTTCCTAGGTGTGAACCTTTGCATTTCATTTTAGTATGTCTATCCCCTTCGGATGGTGGAGCCCTCATGTGCGTCCACTCATAGAGCACTACATTCCAGTCCTTAACCGCATCAGAAGCATTTCCCAAATCTATTTCATCCCACTCATTTCGTAATGGCCTCCAGTGCGTTGTGCTGAGACCCACAGCCCAGAGGAGGCTGAAGTCTGCAAACAAACCACATCTCATTGAATACCTGGAAAAGTAAATACTTTTGTTTGCAGCTTTTCATTATGAAGTTGCATCCACTTATGCGCACATGTGCTTCTCAGATGTACCCCTGTGTGCACACACAGAACGTGAGCATTAAAAGAGTAGGCTTTGAAACTGCTCAGTCATTTTGGTAATTTCACACTCTCAGCTATTAAACTAATGGCCTGAGCAGACGAATTTTCTTAGGGATGACATGTTCTCAGACAGACTGTAAATTCAAATTATGAAGAAACTTTGATGCTCCCATTTCTTGTTCCTATTCTAATGTTTTAAACTGTTGATGTTGATTTATTAGGAGTTAAAGAATCATTGCAAGAAAATAAGAGCCATGAAGTCCTTTTCACTAGTCTATTTTTAAATCTACAGACTTCTTGACCACCACTGCCTTACAGTGACACCTTCTGGAAAATCTAGGAGGAGAGGGAAAGCTGCTCTGTAGAGGAAGAGAACTTGTGTGGTGGGACAGGCATGAATCAGCACGGATCAGCTTCAGAGCACTTATTCCTGGCGGACTTCTGATGTTAAAATACCTGTACAGTTTTATAGCCATCCTACAGCTTCAGCACTCTTTAAGAAAATTAATCCATCACTAAGTCCTTCATCTGGTCATATTTGTTTCCTTCCATAAAAGAGTATTCAAGTGTCGGTTGGCAGTAGCATCATGCTCCCCTTAGCATCTCACAGAGATAAAAACAAACAAAACCAGAAGAAATTATTTTTGCTGGATAAAGATTTATTCTGTTTCAAATCCTCTCAAAAATATTGCTGCATGTTGAGAGGGACACTTGTGTTAATACTCAAAGTCTTTAAGGGAGAATAATAGTCAAAGTACACAGATGCAATAGAACAAGAACACTTGGTTAAGCAGGCAAAACAGGGGAAAAAAACTCAGAAATCCGCGAGAGGAGAGTAGCAGAAGATGTGAAAATATATTTTCCATTTCTAGACAGCAGTTCAGCTGCTGACAATCCACTGTCATGGCACTGCTCCCAGTTTCACCCGCTGCTCCCTCAGCGTTTAACTCAGAAAGGAGTTACGCCAGCACCAACGGTAGTTTCTGAGGCCACTTGCAAGACATTGTCGCAAGAGTGGCTCTGTTGTGCCTCACTAGGCTTACAAACAAGAAAGGCTTTGACGTTGGTTGTCATTTAAGCAAACACAAGTTTTACAAGTCTGGGATGTGGGGATGGCCACATTCAGTTCGTTAGCAGCGCTACGCTGAAGAATAGCCTGTACAGGAATGGCGTAGGAGGACAGTTTATTATAAAAAGCTGAAATCTAACTGAAAGCAGAGCCCTAGGCCCCCACAAAGAGTATGGCAGAGTGATTTTGCAAATTCTCAGCTACGGACGTCACGAGTAGGATCTCCAAAATGTCTCAACATCCTTACTCACGTTGTCGCTGATGACCCCAGTGCCGTGAGCCTCCATCAACTTGTATAACAGTGCTAGCTGTAAATTTCCAGCTCATTAGTTGGTATACGTAAGCATGAAATCAGCACAGCCATAGTAATTTAAACCAGATGAGGGTCTGACCTTTAGTTTGGACACAGGATCATGTGGGAGAGGAAATTGTATCATATGGTAAAGAGCCATTACAGCTATCAAAGCATTAGTCAGGTGAGCTCGGCTGTACTCACAGGGGACTGAACCTTATGCCCAAACCCACCAGGCTGGCTGGAAATGACTCAGCCCAGAGCACAACACGCTGTGTGCTTCTGCCAGCAAGCCCTCACCTTGAGAGACGGGGCAGGCTGGCACCACGGCGTGGCAAACCCTGGCCTCATCTGCCACCTGTGCAGATAGGCTGTGCCCAGAAGTACCTGCTATGGGGACATCCCAGATCTCCAATCTCCAGAGCAGTTCAGGCTGCACAATTGGCCCGTCTGGTCCCAACATGGAACCGGCACATGGCAAAAATCTGCGTTCAATCTCAAGAAACTGAAAATCGTTCCAGTGCTGCCAGCAAGAGAGGACTTCAGTCTTCCGGAGGCTGCTGAATTCACAACAGAGATCTTCCCAATGCTGATTATCCCAATTATCCATTTATTTCCAATGGTTTCTATTATCCTTCATGTTTTGGTAGTTGCTTTTTCTGATTCCATCTGAAAGAGATCTTTACCAGTCCCAAAAATAAATTGTATTTACAACACAAAAAGGAGTCAGGGAGACTTTGCTATGCAGACACACTTTCCAAAAGAAAAGAGGAGAAAAATGGATGGAGCAATAAAACAAGATCTCATATGATGGGGGTTGATCACAGATTTGGTCTAAAACCCATGAAATTTCCCAACTTGTGATTTCCATTGCTTAGAATCAATTTTGTTAGGTCTCAGCCAGCCTCTCCCAGAAGGTGAGGTCCTCAGGGGACAAATCCCCAGCAGCTGGGGATTTCAGAAATACCAGGTACTGTAGGATTTCCAATAAAGTAAAGAGTTGTCAATCCTGATTTTATTTCTATATAAATCTAATCTCATTATGTCTGTGTTGTTATTCCAAAGCACGAGTCCTCTTGTACCGACTCACTATGAAGGAGGTCAGAAGGTTGGGTATGATAGATGTATTATGGACAGCATAAGATGGAAGGAGACGTAACAGGTACTCACTGGAATTCACAGGAGCAAAAAGGGAAGGAGGGAGAAGCAGCAGGAATGATCTGAGAACAGTGAGGAGAGACCAGCACAGTGATTTAAGCGAAAGGGTCTTAGAGCTGGAATGCAAGTAGATGGCTATCTTAGAATTTGATTTTCTTTTTTAAAAAAATGGTAATCAGATTTGTCACAATAAGCTCAGACTATTTTTTGAAGACTTGCAATAGCTGCTCTCACTGAGAGACACCACTGCAGTAGAAGCATGAAAGAAGAAAAGGTTTTTTGCGAAGAACAGCTTAAGACAATGACTATGAAGTTTTCTTTTTTCCTCAAGATCTGATGAATGTGAAGCAAAAATTACTCAAGATACAAGGGATGCACATATTTTTCACTGCTAATTCTGAGAGTCACACGGCTATAAGAAGTTTATTTCAGCCTAGATGTAAACCACTGGTCTTGAAACCACAAAATTAGAGAGAAAGAGAGGAAGACTGAGACACAAAGAGAGAGTGAGCGTGTGCATTTGCAAAAGGACACAATATGCTGGCTGGTATTGCTCGGCAAAGGACAGGGAGCCTTCTGTACTCTATACATCATTATGATAAACTCCCCCTCATAAAATATTTAAATGCAAGTTTCTTTCCAATTCAAGAAGCAATCTTCAAAAGGGACCCTTTTACTGTAATAGTAATCCATATTAATTTACTACAACAATAACAGAAGTCAGTTTGCCAGTTGGTGTTTTGCTTTTACTATAAAGCTTGAAATGGAAACTGTGGCCTTGATGAAAACTGTAAAATTCCAGTAAATGGGATTAGTCATCCTTTTGTGTGCCCCAGTTCCACATATCAAATAACAAGCAGTGACACTCTCAGCTACCAAGTGGAAGCAAACATACTTCAAAAAGGGAAAAAAAGCCACAGAGAGCATGAGTAACATTTGACATTTTCATGTCCGGAATTTCTGTAAATGTCTCTCT
Source organism: Chroicocephalus ridibundus (assembly GCF_963924245.1). Taxonomy (NCBI): domain Eukaryota; kingdom Metazoa; phylum Chordata; class Aves; order Charadriiformes; family Laridae; genus Chroicocephalus; species Chroicocephalus ridibundus. Next base: position 33,392,135 of record NC_086285.1, read on the forward strand.
CCCAGAGGAGAAATATCTTCCAAAATATTTAGTTCATTGTGGTATTTCTCTTTGATAGAGTACAGTGAAATCCAGAGGGGGAAACCCTTAATGAAAACACCTCAGTATTTAATTGACTCTTTGCAACCTGGGACAGTTAAAGGCCTTTCAAATCAAGATTAGCATAGCAGATGGCATAAGGGAATGGATTTCAATCTAAAAGATTCCTGATGGTTATGGAGAACTTCACTACCTGCTTTCTCCCCATCCAATAGAGCCCTGAGGCTTTTCATTTCATCCTCAGGAGAAGAATTACGTTGAACAAGAACCTATTGACCACACGAATATTGTATGCCTAATCACTTTGCTTTTGATGGAATATGAATTGCATTGGTCTCCAGAAAAGATTGTTTCCATCACAGAGCTCAATGTCCCCAGTGGAAACCTTATATATTCACATTCTGCACATGTTGGTCACACGGTGTATTGAGTCAAGGCTTGATGCATTCTGCTGCTTGTGCAATCCCAAGCAAGGCAACTGGATTGAAAAGGTTGCATATGTAAGTTTCTGAGTTAGTTGTCTGTTGGTTTTGAGTAAAGCACCCAACTTTCATAAGATTTCAGCACACTGAATGGATCTTAAACAGATTTCCAGTGCAAACATGCTGCCAAGAACGTTGTATAACAGGGTTTTATTATTCTAATCCATGGTCAAATTACAGAACAATAAAAATACATTTAAAAAATGTAGTTACAAATTTCAGCACTTGGCTCAAAATGAAATCAACTGTAGTAAACCTAAATCCTTGCAAGTACTTAGTGCTTTTGTTATTCTAACTTCATGCCATGGATCAGAAATAAAAATCCCAACATAATACCTCACTAACATCAGTTAAATCCTCACAAATACTGATAACTCCACAGCACTGGAAACACCCTAAGTCATTTTCTCTCCATCTTGCAAGAAAGCCACGCTCCACAGCAGTCCCACTCTTCAGCCTGATGAAGAAGGGTCTTCCTCCAGAAAATCAGCCCTGGATGATAATGTTGGTATAAAAGTCAGAATGGGAGAGCTCTGACCTCCAGGATACCCATGGCCTATTTCTAAGCGGACAAGTGAAGTTCAGAGTGGAATCTCTTCTGCAATGGCAGGATGTGGCCACAAAGGGCCACATCCCAGTCTTCCCACCCTGACTGACTGACCCAACAGTCAGGTGTACAGGTGAAGAACGGACAGAAGCCATCATAAAAATGACCTGCTCTGCTTCTCTTGGGCACCCGCGGCCACAGCAGTAGGTTTACATCTCAAAATGCTTTTTTTTAGAATAATAATCCCAGAAGGGAGACGATCCCGTCTTTATCACTGATATAGATATTAGTTGTGCTACATTACTGTCAGCAGGAATGTGAGTTGCTTTTTGAGATGAAAGGGAGAATCCATAATATATAACCAGGTAATTCTTTGCACATTGCATGTAAGTATTCCCCATTTTTAAAAGGGAAAAACGAGGACCTGGGGAACTACAGGCCAGTCAGTCTCACCCCTGTGCCCAGCAAGATTATGGAGGAGATCCTCCTAGAAACTATGCTAAGGCACATGGAAAATAAGGGGGTGATTGGCGAATGCCAACATGGCTTCACTAAGGGCAAATCGCTCCTGAAAAATTTGGTGGCCTTCTACGATGGGGTTACAGCATTGGTGGATAAGGGAAGAGCAACTGATATCACCTACCTAGACTTGTGCAAGGCATTTGACACCATCCCGTGTGACATCCTTGTCTCTAAACTGGACAGACATAGATTCGACAGATGGATCACTCGGTGGATAAGGAATTGGCTGGCGAGCAGTGACAAGTGATGTTCCTCAGGGGTCAGTACTGGGACCAGTACCATTTAACATCTTTGTTGGTGACATGGACAGTGGGATTGAGTGTGCTCTCAGCAAGATTGCCAACGACATCAAGCTGTGTGGTGCAGTTGACACACTGGAGGGAAGGGATGCCATCCAGAGGGACCTGGACAGGCTTGAGAGGTGGGCCCATGCAAACCTCATGAAGTTCAACCAAGCCAAGTGCAAGGTTCTGCACCTGGATCAGGGCAATCCCAAGCACAGATACAGGCTGGGCGGAGAGTGGGTCCAGAGCAGCCCTGCCAAGAAGGACTTGGGGGTGTTGGTTGATGAGAAGCTCAACATGAGCTGGCAATGTGCACTCAAAGCCCAGAAAGTCAACCGCATCCTGGTCTGCATCAAAGGAGGTGATTCTGCCCTTCTAAGCTGTACTGGTGAGACACCACCTAGGGTACTGCATCCTTCTCTGGGTCCCCCAACGTAAGAAGGACACGGACCCGTTGGAGCAAGTCCAGAAGAGGGCCATGAAGATGATCAGAGGGCTGGAGCACCTCTCCTGTGAAGACAGGCTGAGAGAGTTGGGGTTGTTCAGCCTGGAGAAGAGAAGGCTCCGCAGAGACCTTATAGCAGCCTTCCAGTACCTAAAGGGGGCCTACAGGAAGGATGGGGAGGGATTCTTTATCAGGGAGTGTAATGATAGGACACAGGGCAATGGTTTCAAACTGAAAGTGGGTAGATTTAGATTGGATATTAGGAAGAAATTCTTTACTGTGAGGGTGGCGAGGCACTGGAACAAGTTGCCCAGAGAAGCTGTGGATGCCCCATCCGTGAAAGTGTTCAAGACCAGGCTGGATGGGGCTTTGAGCAGCCTGGTCTAGTGGGAAGTGTCCCTGCCCATGGCAGGGGGGTTGGAACTAGATGATCTTCAAGGTCCCTTCCAACCCGAACCATTCTACGATTCAATGTTTTTGTGGGCTTCAGGTTAAAATTTCCAGTATTTCACTGTTTGGTTTGCAAAATTTTATGTCATACATTTTGTAGACGCTCTTTCCCAAGAAGAACTAAGTTGCATGAAAAAATTAAGGCACCCTTCTCTGCATTCACTCACAGACCATGCCAGACAATGCCTGTGGATGAAAGGACAGCTGACACAGGCTGACCAAGGTAGTTTATACAACAGTAGGAAAAGGCTGTGTTCTCCAGGCTCACAGCAATTGCAGCAGAGAGAGCGGAGGGAGAACACATGTGCTGCACAAAGCCCGGCAAACCCGAGTGGGGCTGCAGGCAGAGCTGGCATCGATGCCAGCAGAAAATCCAAAACGCCCTCAAAGTTCTCCTTTTGAGCTACAGATGGCTGCCAACTGTTGAATAGCTGCAGAGAAGAGGAGGAGGAGGAACAGGGAAACTTCATCATTTAACAGCATATAGCTTTGGTAGGAATAATTTCAGGGAGAAAAATGCAGGAAGGAAGAAAATACATGAAACGTTTTGCCTTCCCTCCCTATTTTAAAAGGAAAACAACATGGCCATTTACAAACACCAGGTTTCTGCACCAGCTGAAAGACCAGCAGTAACAGAACAGCACAGATTATACCCTTTGTTAGATGGGACAAGGGCTGGAGTTTAACTGCCCTGCAGATATCCAAAGGAGACTCTTCAGAATCTACAAAATACAAATGCACAAACCCCAGAAATGTTGACATTTAAAGAGAGCAAAAGCATATGAACAGATGACTCGGGACACCTGAATCAGAGCACGATTACCAAACGAGACGCAAGACCTCTCGGTACACTCCCCTAGGCTCATAGCATCCGCTGATGAGAAGATGTATCAGCCATTAAGCTAAATTAAGATGCACAAAGGAAGAGCGGCTTCTGGGAAAGAATTTCCAGTAAAGCCACACTGGCATGAGTGGTGCAGACCACGTAGTCTGACACAGAGCAGACCCACCACAGAATAAAAATTAGTATCAGACCTTCATGCTCCCCAGGCTGCCTGCTAAAGGAGGCCAATAGGTATGGCACAGAAGAGAAAACCCTGAGCAGCATGTTGCTGCTTTTCTGAACATGATGATATGGGAGATTTAAACTCATATGCTGATGATTTCCTCATTAGAACAGCGCTATTGCGCTATTTGCAGCCTAAATTACTACTCAGCATGTGCACTATGTCCCTAATCTGGCCCTTAATAGGAACATATTGATACACACTCCACCAGATGGAATGCGTTACACATTAAATATAAAAGTTGTTTTTGTTTTTAGAAGTCTATGTAACTTCACACACACACAAAAAAAAATCCCGCAGACTATATATTAATCATGTTTACTGATCTCTGGAGAGTATTAGTACACTTTGAAGTTAGCCTACTGTGCCAAGCCTCTGTCAGTTGAAGGCATAAATTTTCTTCTTTGCTCCTCGTATAACTTTTTCTTTCTCTTCCCACCACCCCCCAAAATGAAGCAAGGTTAGATTGGAACTAAACGCATTTTTATCTTAGCCTGCAAGAGCTTACTAGATGTGTGAATGGGTGACTTCACTTTGAAGGTACGTGTTCTAGTACCCAAGCCATCTTTTCCACCCAGTAAACTTCTCAAACAGGCATCTTTTCTGAATTGTTCTGCAACAGAATAAAAGCTTTCCAAAAGCACAACTCTACCCATTAGCACATCATTAAATAGCCAAGCTTCAAACTTAAGGCCGCAAGTTACCTTTAGAAAGCAGTGATTGTAAATAAAGCATCTGAGATATTGTTTCCCCCACATTGTGAGGCATACTAATAACACACCTCCTTTAACTGAATAGGTATTTTGAGTCAGAATACAGAAAACATAGGTTCCAGTTGAAAAAAAACAGCTGCAAGAATACAATGAAAAGATGAGCGGATAAAACTTAGCACAGAGTCATGCAGCATTTCCTTCCTTAAGACACAATGCCATCTAGCAGCGGAAAAGGAGTTATCTCGCAGCCATCAGCTGGGGCAGGCGTGCATGGACATGGCATCAGCCAGCCAGCTCATGGGTGATGTTCCCAGCTTCTCTCTGCAAATCCTGGCGGAGTGGGAATATCTCTTGAGTGTCTCAGCAAGAGTCACTGAGAGTCATTATGAATACCGTGTATGAAAGCACTTGCTGGACACCAAAGCATAAGCATAGCTTGATAAGAGCAGCTCAGGAAAGTCAGTCTAAACTATACATGCTTTCACTGTTAACACCATCCTTAGCAGAGCAAACAAGTAAATGCAACACTACAAAAACATAATCCCTTTCCTTCACACAGAAAAGAAACATGGACTGCATATAAACAAGAAAGGCACAGGGAAATCTCAGCTGTAGCTAGCGTACAAGTCAAAGTTAAGGAAGGAAGGCAAATTTGCCTTTCAGTCACATCAGCATAAGTGATTATTTGTGGCTATGCATAATCAATATCTATATCCATCTGCATTGCGCTTGAAAATTCAGGCTTCTGATTTTGACCGTCTGAACTGTACTGAAGCAAGCTGCCGGCAGTAGCCTGACATCAGTGATGAACATACATGACCCTCAGTGTATTTTTCATAGCAAAGAATGACTGCAGTCACTAGTTGCCATCTGACTTCAGTTGTTTAAGATCAAAGATAGCGCTCTCAGCTGGAAAGGACAAAAATCAAATAGCCTTGAAAGCTTATTGAGAGTCTTTTTCCTCTCCCTTCCAAAAAGACAGCCCGCCCACAGCTAATCAAACAGAAATTGAAAGACAGAGCACACAGAAAGCAAAAGTGCCTCTTAAGCTGCCAATAGCACCAAAAATAGCAAAACTGGCAAAACACACTAGCGCATTTCAAACGTATTAACTGCTAACTTTATTTATTACTTATTTATTTCGGTATGAAGTGGTTTTTTGCAGAGGCGGTGTTAAAAGCCAACCTGGAACAAGTCCTGGTGAGTGAACTTGCTCCTTCAGGATGGACCCAGGCCACCAAGCAGGGAAGAAGAGCCACTGCTCTGGGTGGAGGAATCACGGAGAGGCTGGTAGTGTCCAAATGAGGTCTTCTCTATGCAGCCACGCATAGAGAAGGCATACGCAGCTGCTCAAATCTGCGTTTCTTGACTGTTGATAGGTTGGGAATGTATAAGACACAAGAATGGGAGCACAGGAGGGGTGTTTAAGACAGGAATGTGACACAAAAGATTGCCTCCGCAGCCCCAGAAAACTATCATTAACTCGACAACACCTGGAAAGTCAGTGGTTTGCCTCACAAATGGGCAAGTAAATGTCTTTTATCTGACCATGCAGCCAAACAAATAGAGCCTTTCTGAGTCTCTGAGTTGTGTGATCCCATGCCAAGACCTGTGCTGGCTCTCAGGAAGAACAGTTTTGAAAGGGATCTATCTCCATCCCCTTGGAGCTGCCTGTTCTCTGCTGTGCTTGAAAACGGTGGGTGCCAAAACCTTACCCCAGCCCCGGTTCCTCACCATGTTCTACTTTGCTTTTTGCTGGCATTGTCTGGGGAGAATAATAATTCAGTAAAGCATTGTTAAAATATTAAAGGAAAATGCTACATTCATTTTGAAACTCTGAATAAATCTTAAGACTTTCTAGCCCACTGTCTTCCCATTACACCCTAAACACACGTGTTGAAGGGGAAAAATTGTATGAGGAGCATACCTGCAAAATATATTAGTAGGTCAGACTAGGCAGTGTTAACACGATCGTGTCATGAAAGATCCTGCTATCAAAACAAATGCACATTATTCACAAGGAAGTATGATTAAGGTAACAACAAGCCACCTGAACTCTAAAATCCAGCACTTTTTTTATTTCTATCTGAAATTTAACCTAATAGCGGTACGATTTAGTGCATTAAACAGAACAGCCTCTTGGAAAAAAATGTCTGCCAGCGTATTTGCTGTTGCACTGACACAAAATCTCTCTCCCTATTCTTGGCACGTCCAGAGTGCACATGCTCTTTCACCCGCAGCCCAGTATGGATAAAGATAAAAGATCCGAGACACTTTTTAAGGCTTTAGAATTTGTTTCTACTTTGAATGGGTTAGTTATCAGGGCTACAATACAATTCAGAGGCAGTTTTCTGATGAGGCTGAAATGGCCACTCTCCTGGGCTGGGAAAGGATGTTACTTAAAGGGTTCCATTAGTCACCAAAGCGTTTTTCTCTTATATGTGCAAGTTTTTGACCTTGGAGGTCAGCAATGGACTGTGCATCTGTTGTTGGTTGGTTTTCCTGAAGACTCGTGTCTAAGCACTTGGGCTGATGTTTCCCTAATTGCATTTCCTTTCTACAACAATTTGCCATGGCCCCGTTCAAGAAGGGGTTCATCCAGCCTGGAAGTGCTTTTTGAGGCACTGGAGACAAAGTCTGCTCCATTATTTCTGGCTGAGAAAGACCTGCCAAGCAGAGCAATAACAGACCTTCATGCCTCAGTAAAACTAACCAAAGGGATCCATTCAGAGCAGGGGTGGTACAAAAAAGAACAATGATAATATACAACTAAATCAGAGCCACCCCACAACAGGGTCCAGTCAGCATGTACCGGGCCCCAAGGGAGCGTTTATTTGCACTCAACTACAGGCAGGGTCCTCCTAGCATATGAACAACGGTATAAGAAGCAAATAACAGCAATGACTACCAAAATCAACAAAAAATGCAAGAAAGAAATGAAGAAAGTTATTTCCTAAATCATTCAAACAGAGTACAACTACAAAGAAAAAATTCTTCTTTAAGAATCTCTCTCTCCTTGCAAAAGACAAATACATCAAAGCAGGAAGCAAGCAGTGTGACGCATCAAGGTTATTGATGGTAAGTGTTCTTGTTTCCAGTAACTATTTTGATCTCAAATGTGTGTTTCAGATGGCTTAAACAGAAGAAAGAAAAAAACAAAAATACAAGAAACACTTCATCTAAATACAGAGAGGCAATCTTTTTTTTTTCCCTTGTTTTTCCTCCATGTTACTTGATTCACTCTCTTTTTTTTTTGCCTCCATATTTTAAAGCAAATACCTTCAGAAACCTGTTTCCATTCACCCGGGTTGTGATATACAAGAAAGGCAAAACACTGAGTATCCTCTATGTATCTTCTGCAGGGGTGTAAGACTTAAAGCTTTACAGTGCACATCTCTGTGCAAAGTCATATTATCAGGGCACAGCGGAGAAACTCAGTTTCTGCTTACCCCACCAGCTGAGCATGTCACTAGTAGTCAAGATAGTGCCTGAAATCACTCAGGATTTCATCATCTTAACAACAGTCCCTCAAGGAAGATAAAGCAGTCCCCCAGATCACCTTGGAGATGATAGATACAACATAGGGATTAATACTTCCAATCGAAATCTGAGTTTTCAAAGTTCCTTTTCCTTAACAAAAAGAGAAAAAAAAAAATCCAGCTGCACTTCATTTCCTGTTGTCATATCCTTAAACCCTGCCAGTGAAAATGTCATTCAGGAACAGCATTAAATGCACATGCTAACCCTGTGTGCATGCTTGAGCATAAAACAAGTTTATACAGAGACACAGGATGGGAAACTTTTCAAAGAGGTCACAAAAAATAACTCACACTGGCTGTATGAGAAATTGCGTATCTGAAAAAAAACAAGGTCCGTGATGTAATATCTATCACCTTGTGGCAATACTTTGCCAAGTAGCCAAGCCTTTCACGGTAGCATAAATACAGTCTGCTATTTAAAGTCCAAGAATTTCAGACTTGAAATCCAAGGAAAATATATTTACTTCTTAAAGCTACTCTTTTACACTTTATGATATAATTGTAGGTGCTGTAAATTCATCTAGTAGAGGATTGTACAAATTGGCTAATTCTTCCTTGTTCACAAGGTGGCACTATTAGTCCATCAGTACTACGCTAATAAATTTAGAGCTCATCGGCACTTTCTCCTATGGTTGTTGTAGCTGTTTGTCTGAAAAGCAAAGTTATGTTTTTAAGTTTTCTTTAAGAGCTCTTCTGGGTTTTAACTTGGCATGTTTTGTCATCTTAAGCAGGAGAGCAATTTTTGAAAAATGGCTGCAGAAATTAAAGCCACAAAATGCAGCTCATACATACATCGCTTTATATTTGCCACGCTCTGAACGGTGATATGACCACATAAAATGAAAGATCCAGCATGGTGGGGGTAGAGGAACAACTAACGTGTGTCTGAAGCTTCACTTGAAGTGTTTATACTTTGCACAAGTTTCCTGTGAAGAAAATACTGAAGGGCGGGGGGGGGGGATTTCAGAGGCAGCAGAAAATTTTATCCACTTCTAAACATTCAGTTGTGGAGCTTGAGCTGTAATAATAACACAAGATACTTACTTTGTTTGTAAGCATTTGGTTATTGACTACTAAAACTTAAAGCAATAGCCCACATAGTAGAAGTTTGCGCATCTTTATTGAGAAAACGATGTGAAAACGGGGGGAACTGAAGGTAGACCCTGACTTTTCTTAATCTGAAGAGCTAATAACGTGGGACGCAATGCCTAGAGCTTTCCACCAAGGACCATACGCTAACAGGGAGGGCAGATGTGCCAGCCCAAGGGTTTCTCACTAAAGAGTGCAGTAAGATGCTCTGAAACCCAGTTGGAGCTCTAACATTGGTTTGGTCGGTAAGTCAACAATTCACAAGGCTGATTAGAAAGAGAAAGGCAGAAAGAAAAAGCTGGCTTTGCTGTGATGGCAAAGGAAAGCACAGCCCCTGCTGTATGCCTGTGCTCCAGACCACTTGGTGGATTACTCTTCCTGGAGACTCCTGTAGCTTGTCCACAGGCTGCGGACACAGTGGATGCAGCCAGGAGCTGGCACGGTTGGTCCCCAGAATCAACCCACAGAGAAGAAAGAGGCAAAGGAAAGGCAAAATAAGAAATAGCTGGGGCATTGCTCAGTCCAAGTGAAGACTCAACGGTTGCCCGTGAAAGACCGGTGCCTGCTCCCCATGGGAGTCTTCTTGATGTAAACGTCACAGGTTCTGCTATAAAGCTTCTTTCCACTTCCACAGGAGAAAGGGCCTGTATGTGCAAGGAACAGTTTTTTAGAGGTCTGTGGTCTAGCTACGAAATAGAGCTAATGCCAGAGGCTGCTGTAGGGGAGATCTGACGAGGAGAGCCCATAGTGCCAGGGCAGGTCTGACAGCCACCCAGCACCTATGGAGGAGGTGCACGAGCTCTTGCAAGTGCTTATGAAGGTCATGATTCATGTCTAATCGGTGCATCACAGAAAAGAAAGGTCCATTCACGCATGTGTCCCAGACTTCCCACAGGACAAACTCCAGCCTTGCTTAGAGACTAAATCATGCACCAGGTTTCCGAATGACCAGGAGGCCTTCAGGATTACGTTTTCAAAGGCACTTATCGGTCTGGCTACTTCTGAAAATCTGGATCTTAGGTGATGAAATAGGAGATGGGATAAATCTGACTCTTAGAAGGTGTCAGAATCATAAATATTAGAGATGAAAATCCCTGTTAAATCATCCCTTCTGTATTAAACATAGTTCCAGTGTTTCCATGCAGGGCCTTTTTTTAAAAGCACGTATTAATATTCAGGGGAATGGGCGCTTCTGAGTAGTTCCTGAGGTCCTTTAAAAGTATTTATTTGGATGTTTTTCTTCCTCCAGTTTGTCACTTGCTCACATATCAGAAGTTTAGAAAAAGGCACAGAGCACCACTGTGCTCACAAGCAGCTCCCTGAATAGTCCCTCTGCAGCTGTAACTCAGCAGGAGGGCTAAGCTGCTTGCATGTGTTAATTAGTTGGCAGCTCTCCGCAAATTTTCAGCAGTAACTCTTAGTGCCATAGGTCTGTCTCCAGGCGTACACTTTCATTTTGCTGTTTCACCCAGCAAATCCTGTAAAAGGAAGGAGCAGCGCTGGGTTTAATAGGAGTTAATGCATTACTTTACAAGCTCTTCATGGTTGGGAGTCTGAAGTCTTCCTTGCAGTGACGTAACTGAGACAGCTGCAAAACGCTAGTAATGACCTCCCCTAAACGAGTCAGTCGGTTCAGTCCAACTCCCAGCGGACAAATATCAGCAGATATATCTACCCGTCAGCTATTTGACTCAGCTTTGGGAAGGAAGCGCCGTATGTGAGCCTTGTCCTGATGTAGCTCCACACAACCAGCTGTACCCAAGTGAGCAAGCGCGAGGTTAACCCCACGACTGCGACCTTGCAGCCGCAGCATGACTCGATGTCCCTGTCACACTAACCACCGGAGAGCCTTAACAGCCTCCGACATGGCATCAGTTCATTAAACGTGGAACCTGGGCAACTTTCTGTTCTCTTTCGTGCTGCGTCAGCAGCTCATTGCATCGCCTCAGCCAAACACACACATGATCACCCAAAAGTGTAAGAAAGATGGGGATTTTTATTATTTAAATTCAAAGCAGTATCTGCAATGAACAGTTAGCTCAACTGATTCTTTTTCAAAGCAAGATTTTTAAAAGTGCTTATTTTATACATTACTGCGTTAGTTTAAACACATTTTAGAGTATCATGCTCGATCTCCTCAACCCTGAGCGAGCACTTTCAGACAGGGCATTACCCAGCACCTTCCACGTTATGTGCACTGCAGGAGGCTATCTCAGTTTTCAAAAACAACGTTAGGCAAAACCAGTCACCTCTGAGCACTGGACAGGTCCAGTTTCCAAAATCTTGGGAATTTTCTTTTTCTCTGTTTCATCAATAAGCAGCAAGTAATTAGCGCTCTCAAGATTACTTTTACCTCCCTTTCTTGGATGTCCTTACCAAAGCACACGCTGAAAAGGTTTCTTTCATGAGTAGGTTTTCTTCTGCAGCTTTTCCTTATTGCAAGATAACATCATAAGAGGACTTCAGTCAGTTGTATGTACTAGATGTGAGTTCAGTTCACTTGAAGTGACATATTGTAACCATCAATCATATCTAATTATTTGTACCGGTGCAAAATAAATACATGGGGTAAAAATAAAATACAACACACTAACATATTCAGAGGTCAGTTAAAGTAAATGGAGTTTTCCTAGGGTTTTTGGATGATACAGCATTTAGCCACTTCCCACACCTGTTGGATAAGCGTGTTTATCCTTAGTTTGGATGTGTGGCTAGACAACTCCCATGTAGTCTGTCTGCTCTTCCCTTACAGTTGAAAAAAAATCAATGAAGCAACTTCAGCCGTCATCAACAATTCTGCATTATGATGGTATAGCAAAAGCGCCATTTCAAGTGGCATTTGAACAGCAGAAAAAAGCTGCCAATAAGCTTAGCCCTTCAAGACAACAGGTCAGGAAGATTAATTTATGTGTTTACTCAAACTGTGCAAAAAGTGCAAAGAGCCAAACACATTGCTTATCTCTGTTATTAGCGTCCCAGGGGAGACATCAGTCACAGCGAGAACCAGTAGCCAAGAAACAGCACAAATGTAATTCAGCAAGCAGGGAGAGGACCAGCCAGTGTCACCCGTACACGTGGCCAAGGCAAAGGCACCCACCAAGGCAGAGGACCCACAGCGGGGCTCTCCATGCATAGCGGAGCCAGGCAGCATTGAAAAATACTCCCTTTAAAAGTATTAGGGCTATACTTTGTTTATGAAATACTGTGTCACAAGGTCTGTAGCCTCACTTGCTTCAAACTGACTCATGCCAACTATTAAATACATGGCTTTAAAAAGAGTATCTGCCGTAGGAGAGCAAATGTGGCTTTGCTTGCTCCACTGGAAAAATACTGGACTCCCTGATCAGTGAAGTGATTCAGTTCTGATATTGCAGTTTCTGCTTTTTAAGGAAGTGTCCTTTGGTTTGGAGCGGAATAGGACTGCAAGTGTTTACCCATACAGCTATACATGGGGCATCGAGATATTATCACAATACTAAAAGCAATATTTGCTAGAGTCATTTCCAGGCATTAACCTGGGGAAATAAAAAGAAATTCTGAAAACAAAGCCTTACTGGTAGACAGCCACATTGCTCACCATTGGATTTTCCGAGAGATAGATAGTTTAAAGAGATCAAACATGAAATATCTGTCCTTTCTTATCCCCACAGGAATATTCGAGGCACTACAATTATTTTCCAATTTTTAAAACAGCAAAGACAGCTTTAACTGGTTGCACTTCCCACACCTATAATTACTTAATATCTTTAAATTGTTTATTACGTATGCCCCCACATATTCTACGGCTTTCTAGGGAGCTTAGATCTGGCTAAAGGTGATGAACGCCCTCCCTGTGATTGCAGCACCTTCCCTGCACGTCTCTCCCTGGGGTATCATGGACTCATCACAGTGGGGGAACTCAGGCTTTGACCAGCCATACAGTTAACCCATAGCTGGAAAAGAAGGTATTAATATTTACTGTCATCATAGGTCCGTTTAAAAGAAAAATAATATCCCGAATTGCAACGCATTCCATTCAGCTCAGTTTCCAGGGTCCTTCCAGAAGGCGGCAATCTTGTTCCATATTTGTGCCACTGCCAGCCAGCCTCCTGCAGCAGGACTGTGACCTGTGTGCCTGCAGAATAAAGAAAAAACAACTCAATTTCAAACTGGCAGCTACAGGCTTATCATAGGCACAAAACCAAAAGAAAAGGAAAAAAAAAACCCTCATCCCTAGAGATAAAGATATTATAAAGTTGAGCGTTTTGACTGAAAACAGTATAATTTTAAAAAGTTTTTCTTGGTAGGCAGAATTATTTCGGAACTGTCCTCTTATTTATAATTACTTTTCAGGACTGAGAAACTGATCATAGGCCTATTTTTATAGGCAGAACTTTTTAAGTGGAAGTACGTGGAAAGGAAAGCTTTTGTGCCTTTACTGCAGGTGCAATTTGTCTCCCCCAGAAAACGAGCACAGAGGAGCTCCGCACAGGAAAGATGGTTTTGCTTCCTGGAAGAACCTGGAATAATACAAAAGTAATACATGTCTGAACACACAAAAAAGTTATTTGAATAGTTATTTTGAAAAAAAAATGAACACACCAAATCAGTTCAGCCCTGGTTTGCAGAGAAAATGAGAATAATTTCCCATGAATAAAGGGGAAGGAGTTACTTCTTGCACAGGGCCCAATCCGACCTGCAACACGTTACTCGGTGAAGGAAATGGGAGATTTACCACAGCAAAGTCTGCAATCCCCGGTGAACTGGAGGAAACACGAGTCCAGGAAGATTTTTCACTCCTCAGGTCTACTCCTGTCCCACAGCTTTTCTGTGTGTGTTGGGATAATTTGGCCATTCTGCCCTTCCGAGGTCCTGGATGCAGACAGAGACACTAAAGTGTGTCACAGAAAAGAATTTTACTGGGAACTTTTACAGGCATCACAGCCACTGGCCTGGTTATAACTTTTGCCAGTGTGTGCACTCTCGGGAGGGATTACTGTAACACAGGCAATACTTCACATAATTTGGTATTTTGCACCCCGGAAATGTTCTCCAGACTGAGGACCTCTTGAAAAAGAGCTCCCTCTTGCAAGCTGTGTGTAAAACCCAGAGACTGGTCTCTACAGAGGTCTAATCATTAGTAATAAACCATTTCTGATGTTAAAGATTTCAAACTGTTTAATGTTTAACGTTAAAGCTTCTCCACAAACAGCACCAGACACTGAGGTTTCTCAGGAGCATCCCGTTATGTGCCCAGTGTCAGGATTTCCTATCGCTCTACTTCGGACACGCGCCAAATTGGGCTTTTGGTGCCTTGATGTACTTCTGCAACTGTAGAGGTGGCAGCTGAAGTGGGTTGTGTTTTCTCCGAGACTCAGCTGCGCCTTGCAGAAATGCTTTTTCATCGTCATGTAAATTTTTTCAAAGATTCTCCCTCATACTTTAAGCAGTCACATTTTAAAGGAAATAAGAGCACACAAAAGTAAAAGAAAAGTATTTCTGGTTCTTTGAGGCATCATCCATTCAAGCCATGCTGGGGCTGCTGAACCGCAGGGGTCCTCATCTCCTGGCTCGGAAAATACTGGGTTAATGGTTGACACGCAGAGGACGTGTTTGTGCTAGTGTCTGTAAGAGCATCAATCTCTCGACCCTCGGCAAGTGGCTGTTGTTCCGGGCAGCAGTAAAGCACAGTAACTGTAAAGGACAGAAACAAGAATTGGGGCAATAAATTATATGTTCCAAAGCACAAAAATCATTATGCTGTGCACAGACATTTGCATTTAGTGTAATGAAGTGAGAGTGAAGGCCCCAAGACCAAAGGTTGTGGAAACCTTCAATCCGCAGCCATGTTATTGCAGCAACCACCCAACTCAACATAAGGCTGAAATAAATCACTAAGATAAGAGAAGATTTCTCCAGGAGACTGAAAAACACTGGAACATCTGGAAAGGAAAAAAAAAAAAAAGATTTAGTTGAATGTGTGTTTTGGATGCTTTGTAGGAAAAATATCTGCAAGAGACTGTCTTGTCTTTAAGCACTGAACATTGAGACCCAGGACATTTCCTGGGGATTAATAACTACCTAGAAGAGTTAATGACGCAGAGAAAAGCTAAGGGTCATTAAAACCAGTCAGTCATCAGCTCATCGGGAAATGCCCTCTGCTGAAGTTTGTTATGGTTGCTGCTATCACCCCTCCTTCTCGGTAAATAGAAGAAAAGAAAAAAAAGTAGCAGCAGACTTCTGTCTGCACAGCCAGAAAGCCCTGCAGCCATGCTTCTGCAAGGGGAAATATTGGGGGGGCACCACCATCGCACTAGGCTTTCCAAAAAAGACGATAAATATTCTACCCTGGAATTTAGACTACACCATATAGGCACTTAAATAAAATAGCACTTTTAAAAAGCATTCAGCTAACAAGGTACCGATGAGGTATCGAGAGGAGAATGTCAGTAACTGGGCAGCACGTTAACGTGTGACAGAAGTGGTCTCTCTCCTCGCTGTTAGAAGAGCCCCAGGGGCTACAGGAAAAGGATGGAGAAAAATCTCTGCCACTTCTCTATGTGTCCCCAAAAGTGAAGACAGCACAATTTAAATTACAGAGGAGTTGGAACTGGACCACAAAAACATTTCTAGGCCTGAGAACATTTTCTCCTTCCTTTACTTTTGCCCAGCAGGCCCCTGCCCCTCTCCCGCTGCAAAGCCCTCCCTGCGCTGAGCTGTGCTGGCCGTCAGCCCACACATGGGGGATCAAAGGGACACCCCAGAATCCAGGACACCCCAGAGTCCAGGTCAGCCCCGGTGGCTCCGTCTCACCCTGGGATTATGGCACCTGAGTGAAACAGAGACCTGCCATGGCACAGCGGGCACAGCTCGGGCTGGGGCAGCGCCAGTAACGCACCCAGCCCCCAGCCGAGCCTTACGAAAAACAGTGAGAAGGAAGAGTAAAAGCATGACCTAGAATATACAGTGGCAGTGTACATTTCTTGCAAAATTTTGTGTAACCATCGCTTTCTTCTCAGTTCCCTTAAACTCCAGAGTGTGGAGATGCACGAGATGTTACATTGTGAAAGAGATTGGATACACCAAGTCAGGCAACCATGCAAATCTTTGCAAATCAAGTATTTCTTCCATGAAATGAGGTGTGTACAATTTTTAAGGAATTTTACTAGTTTTTAGTTTGGGATACATACAGTATCTGCACATTTCAAACATGAAAAGTGGTATTGTTCAGTGCCCTTAGATTAGGTATAGTCACACCTGGAAAGTCTTGGATGTCTTTCAGTAAATGCTAAATATCCATTAGTTTAAGTATTACTTATTTAAGAGGTTCTTTACATAAAATATTAACTTTATTAATAAGTGCACTTAGAGTTATTAATAGCACTTTTAGCTGAACAAGGACAGAACAGATTTCTGTCTTAAGGCACCCAAATATTATCAGTTATTTGTACTCTCTGATTTGGCAATGAACATTAGGAGAAATGTGCTTATCTGAACATTTCATTTATCTGAGAGTTTGCCAGTAACAAGGGCAAGTACAAGATAGGCGACAGCTATGGTCACATATTTCCTACCTTAGTTATATTCCATGATATTGTTGCAGGAGCCAGCAGCCAAAAGCAAAGTCACGATTGCTCTAGAAAAGACATTCTTCCAGGGAAATCTGCGTGTGTGTTTAAGTTAAGGTAGTCAGACATAAAAACTTGAGGCAGAAAAGTTTCCTTTAATGAGTAGAGATCTAATCTAAAAATGCATTTTTACAAAATCCGAACAGTAAGAGGCGAGGGGGGGTGCGTTTAACAAAGATAGCTTGAACAAATAGCAGGTATCAGTTACAGCCATCAAAAGAACTTAAACATCAATTTTAATTCTCAGCCATGCAGAAAGATCCAAGCAGGCATAGATGGTTGAGGCAGTGAAAAAACCACAGGCACTACATGACCGGGGTCCTCCATATTGTCCTTAAGGCAAGAACAACCAAGGACTGCCCAAGCCATCTCCTTCAGCAGCAGAGGCTTCAGATAATTTTCATAGAATCATTTAGGTTGGAAAAGACCTTTAAGACCATCAAGTCCAATCATTAACCTATTACTCCTTAGTCCACCACTAAACAATGTCCCTAAGCACCACGTCTACCTATCTTTTAAATACTTGCAGGGATGGTGACTCAACCACTTCAGTGGGCAGCCTGTTCCAAGGCTTGACAACCCCTCCAGTGAAGAAATTTTTCCTAATATCCAATCTAAGCCTGCCCTGACGCAACTTGAAGCCATTTTCTCTCATCCTATCACTTGTTACTTGGGAGAAGAGACTGATCCCCACCTCGCCACAACCTCCTTTCAGGTAGCTGTAGAGAGCGATAAGGTCTCCCCTCAGACTCCTTTTCTCCAGGCTAAACAACCCCTGTTCCCTCAGCTGCTCCTCGTTAGACTTGTGCTCTAGACCCTTCACCAGCTTTGTTGCTCTTCTTTTGCTGCATGGTAAAAGGTCTACTGGGTTCTTCCCCCTCCATGCTGGGGTGGACAGTGGAGCTCTGTATGAGCAATTTAAGAAACACAGGGCAGGAGTTGTTCATCTCAGACAGAAACATTCATTATAGACACTGCAGTATCTATGCAGTAGTGACGTTCTGTAACAGAGAGGCAATTCATTTGGAAGTCTCATTTTATTGATTTATTTGGGTAAATTATTCAGAGCCGATAAAATAAATCTCTGTATTTTCTTCTGTACAAAATCTTGCTGCACTTTCAACTGGGAAGCTTCCTTGCCTCAACATTTGGCTCCTCTCAAGAAAAGTGTTCCACCAAATTTCTCTTCCTCTCCATCCCTCACAGGAAAAGGATGCACCACTTCTCCTTACAGACTTTGTTTAGATGTTACTCCTCATCACTTTTCAAGATGTGCTGGGGCTGAAATACTCAGGATAGCAACTTCTCTCTTACTGCAGGAAAGGGAGAATACTTATTTTTAAATGGTCCTGCTTTTGAGCCAAGCACCTTAATCTTTGTTTTTAACTACAGAATTTCTCTGCACTTAGAAAAATAAAAGCTCATCAGGAGACAGAATAATCTTAGGAAGTTCAATCCAGCCCACTCTCACCAGTACTAATTAGGCAAATGTATTTCCCCAGTGCTTACTTCCCTTCCAAGCTTCACTTTTATTTTCTCTCTCTCAGTGTGACAGTCTTCAGCAGATGCAGCAGCATCCTTCCTCAGAGAGAGTGGAAGAGAAATTCAGCAGCCTTCACAGATTAACCCACTCACGACGGAGTTTTACCAGTCATTTCTGTCATCAGCAATAGGCACACAAGTAAAACTATTTGCAGTCTCAGTCCTGTGATACCTTTTGAAGGGGTAGGATTCAATTTAATGCTTGAAATAAACATGGAAAATTGAGGCAAGTGAGAGGGAAGACTGCCAACAAGTCAGAAATCTCTTCCAACATTTTATACAAACCTTTCGCTTTCCGAGTTTAGCTGGAAATCTGTCAAAATAGGGCCTTACGATCTGCACATTTTTGACTCAAAATAGTGGCAATCAGCACAAAACAAAAGTAAATACAGGTAAACAAACAAAAAAAAATAGTTCGTCTAATAGTTCTATTATGGCAAACCTGCAAGACTTGGAGAGAGGAAAAAGACTATATGGAAATTCGAAACATAGATGCAAAACATAGAGAAGCCTCCAGTGTCACTGGCATAATATTTTCAAATATCATGGAGGGTGAATGTCAGCCAAATGAATCTTTGTCGCTCGGAAGATGGATCTCACGCCTCACAGAGGGGCGATCAGGAAGGCAATGTCATGGGCAGACCCAGGTCTCCTTCCAGCTGCAGCAGCAGCCGCCGGCCTTCACCTGGGCACCAGACTCTTTGCACCGTGTTTGCTTGAAGAAACGTTTGCCGTACACAGAAAGTAGGTCTAAGAGGAGTATAAAGCAGTACAGCTGGTACAATTTCTTGGGGGGAAGAAAAAAAGAAAGTCTACTGCAAATCAAAAGGGAGAGGGGTAACATCACATTGCCGAAACTGGCAAAGAGGAATTTGCAGACTTTGTTATGGGATCTCTCTGCAGCTCAATTTTTTCCTGTTGCAGTTACTGCTTCTACAGGTTCTGGGGGACTAAAAAGACTCTGAAAGCAGCTACAGCAGGAAAGCAGAAAATGATAATAGCCTCAGTTAAAAATATGGTCTTCGTGACAGCACTCTGGAGAAGTAAGATTGCACTTGCCAAGGCCAGGGAAAAAAGCAAGCTACAATAACCTGTATGATGATAGCCTTGACACGCGTTAAGTTTCAAGCTTCAAGCAGTCACCGGCTGTGACAAGAGTGACTTTTCTAAAAATTCCTCTTTAGTCATCATGTGCAAGCAGAGACTAACTAAAAATCAAAACCTTGAAGACTAAAGATTGTTTCTTCTCAAATATCAGCCCTCCATCCATGAAACACGCGCAGAATGAGGGTAACGTTTTAATAGATACCAGTTCTCTTGCCCCCCCAGGAGTTTTTAGAGCTACATGGAGGCAAGAAAACGATAGAGAAGGGCAAGAGAGAACAACCTGCTGAAACTAAGTAGGATATTGGGCTGTCCTTAATACAAACAAGGCAATTGTTTTGGGGTTGGGAAAAACAAGAAAGGGTTCCTCAAGCTTGCTTACAGAGTCCCTGAGAGCTGACTGGGCTGACAGCGCAGCCGCAGCTTCCATCCAGGTCTTTGCCCTTTCCACCTACAAGATCGTGTGCGTGATGCCTGCTCTGCCAACACCATCTGCATCCACAGACTGCACTGACCAAAAGTGCTTCGAAATTAAATGCTTTTCAAGTTTTTCCCATGAAGCCACACACACACAGGAAAAAAAAAAAACAACTTCATGCAGCTTCTCAGTTTAGGACCCATTTTCAGAAATATGTTTTCAATCTAACTTATTATTCAAAGACAACTGTTACCATGTTCACTCTGAAATAACTTACGGAGAGGAAAAGGAGCAGTGTCATTCAGCACAGGGAATGTACTACTATACAGGGCTTTTCCCAAATTAAAATGGCAAAACTTGGTAACAGCAGCCATATTGTTGCAACAATAATAACAAACTAGTAATGGTGATGATGAGTTTTGTAAGACAATGAATTTATCGGGATGTAAATATGCCGAGCTAACAGGTTTCAGTGGTAGTCAGAGCTGGTGACTTAGATTGGCTTCCGTAGAGCAAATTAACAGCCTGTTTAAGAATATGCGCCACCACACGCAAACACCGTAATTTTCAGAAATTCACGGAGCTGACTGAAGACAAGAAACATTTGCTCAGGGATAACAGGGCTGGGCAATTTTTTTTCTTTCTTGACCTGGAACACTGAGATCCTCTACAAAGGGAAGCTCCGGAGATAACACTGGCTTCTGTATCTTGCAAATTCATCATCTTTCAGTCTGTCTGTTAATTTTGCCAGACAGCCATGCATCTTATTTTTGAAGATAGCTGTTCTAGAGAGGAAGGATTAAGCTATCATAGCCTGAGGTCCAAGAAATTAAATTTGCTACTTCTCTGAACGTCACTTGGGGACTGCCTTAAACTTTTCTGGGGCACGGGGGTGAGATGTTGGATTTCTCCAGCCCTGCTGCTTTTTGTGTGCTTGCACATGGGAGGGAAGGAGAATGCAGCCCTTACACGTGACACGCAGCACAACAGCCAGGCAGCCTACCCTTCTGCAAATACCATTAGGAACTTTTCTGTTCAAAAAAACAAACTTAAATCAACATTAGCACCGTAATCATTGCAAAGCTGCTGAATGGGCCACTCTGTTACCTAAAGTCCGTTTTAATCCCAAAACAACATAGTTAGGATGGGAAAGACTTTTTAAAGCTATTCGAAATATGCATACTCCGTTTCAGGCCCAGGGAATCGAATTACCAGCCTGTAAGTGAGATAAGGCAGCGAGAGAGCGCGGAGACCCCGGGCGGCCGCGGGACTCGGGTAATTTGCTCAGCTCAGTTCCTTGGTCCCAGCAAAGCCCCCAGTAACACCAGCTGGAACGTGTGCGCTGCAGTCCCGGACAGCTGGGAGGAGAAAAGGCCAGTCACAAATTAAATTAAGAGGTGTAATATGGTGTGAGAAGAAAAACAAATTGAGATCGTGAAAACAGGTGCCAACTGACATTTACTCAATACTCAGTCACACTTTCCTTTCTCTCTATGTGATTAGCAGCTAAGCCGAATTAGGATAGATTTCATGCTTCGGTGACCTTTGAGAACCCCCCTACGGAAAAAGAAAAACACCTGTAGCTAGAAGGGTTTTTTTCCAAAAGGGTAAAAGTGCCCAACTACTGTGGAGCTGGGTTGGCCAGACTCATACACTAAGACAAAAAAATATGTGTATATTACTCAACTGCAATCAGATGAATTTTTTTTTTTTTAATTAGTCCAATAAGTAGCACTAAACACAGGGCTTTAAAGTAGCACCAGGTTGGCAAACTAATGGATTTAGTTATCTGCATCATTCAAAGCTGTCTTAATAGTTGTTTGGAGAACAGAGACTGGTGCTGTTTCTGTGCCTCTGCAAGCAAGACTGTGATTTTGTATCACCCAATTTGGGCCTCCGTGAAAGAGAGGGTTTAGCTGGGAGGGTGCAGGAGATCACCCTGATACCACTGCAGCTGAACACCACTCCTCCACCGGAGCTATAGCTGGTCACACCGCACGGTGGGAAACCAAACTCTTCTCCCACTGCCTGGGCAGCTTTTCCACTTAACCATGGAGGCTCCCATGGGCTCCGCACTGAGCCCGGCTGCTCTCGGATGGAGGGCTCACTGGAGGTCTCTCAAGGCTTCTCCTGCTCAATGCAAGCTCCACACAACCAGGTCCTACTCTGAGCTTCTCTCCCAGCAGGGAAGCTACTGCAGATTTTCGGCAAATCGAGCTGCAAACACACCAGTCATTTCTCTTGAGCCAATTCCGATGACAAGGAGGTCCCTGCCACAAACGAAACCTGCTGGTAGGGTAACATTAAGTAAAAGATGTGCCAGGTCTAACTGCTAAATCCAGGACAACCTCCTCGGACACTCCCAGCCTCGGTAATTTCAGAAAAGTCTCCTTTGAAACAAAAGGATTTACAGATCTGGTAAGCAGGGTCTGTAGCCACAGAGCAACTTTCAAAGCGGACATTTCCCTCTTTCCCAAAAATGCCAGAGTTATCAGAACAAATTATTTTGGTGGAGATTACCAACTGGCTACATAAGGATATACCCATCCTGATCATGCTTGGAACAAATATTCAGCCCCGTCCTGTGGGGCTCAAACACTCTCACTCCTGCGCCCCCAAACCTAACTGTGAAACACGAACCACCCCCAAACAAGCTACGATGCACAGACCCCAAGTGCTTTGGGGGAAAATAATTCAAGCGACACCTTCCGCTCATTTTTAAGCTGACTGAATTTATGTGATAGCGTGAAGTTTTGGGGCTCTGTTAAACACAGCAGCGTTGAATTAACATTTTTTTTCCCCCAACTCTCCACAGCTGAACAGATGATGGCAAGCGCGTACCGTAAGACCACTTGACGAAAATGTCAGGGGCTTTAGAAATAGCTCACATTCTCTGGCCTTCAGTTTCATGATCATTATCATAATAAAATGTTTTTGCTTATTCCTTGCACACCTGCTGTGTGTCAGTTTTCCCCCATCGCGGGTCCCTTACCGCACGCGCTGCTCATACTGACGTGTACAGGCATTTTCTTTATGCCAAGCAGGTCTTAGGCGCTATTGGCCCATCACACACTGATAAAAAGGACAGCACATAAAACGCTTTGTAAAGAGAGAGGAATGCAGACTGGGAACACGGTTCAGGGTTAGACTAAATGAGAACAGAGGTCTGGAACTTGCTGTCATGAAGTTTTGGATCAAAATTCGTAAATACTTCTGAAGTATTTGTTTTCATCTCATATGACCAACTATTCTTGTGAAACGTCAGCATCAAATCAAGCCAAGAGACGGACTCCTCGAATTTTGAAGCCATAAACCATAACCAAAACACTCTGCAGGGAGCGGGAAGGATGGATGGAAGGGGTCTAGATCCAAGAACTCCACCGCCTGACTTCTTTTTAACCTCTACAATTCAAGGGGGGGTTACATTTGGAGTTTCAGCTCCTTTAACCCACTTCTTCCTAATTGCTCTCAGTAACTTCATTGCCTGTCCGTGAGTAGCTTATCACACGTGTCATTCAATGTGCACTTGCAGTACGCAATCTCCTCCAAAATAAATTTACTTTTAGAAGCACAATATCCTGGTTGCAACTAAACCAAACCAATCCGAGGCATTAAAAAATGGTTAAATATTGACTATATCATTGAAACAGAACACGCTTTAAATAGTGTTTTATCTGGTTTAAATGTATTTGGAACTGTTTTAAATTTTTGTAAGCTTAGTTAGTTTAACAAAAACCAGTCTCTCATACATATTCCTACACTAAGTAAATAGCTGCTGCAGCAAAACCTACTAAGCTCAAACAAGACTAGAGATGTCTGGTTTGCTTCAAACATGATTTAAAAAAAAGAAAATCAATAGAAGATTATTTTTTTTTTTTTTAACTTCACATGTTACACTAAGCAAATGCCGAAAATCTCAGGTAATTATCCTTGCAAGATTTTCCTCTTAGGTCCCATGAATTGAAATTGCCTAAAAGATGCAGTAGGCTATTAGCATTCAGCAATGGAATTTATCTCATGTGTGGGATTGTTAAAGAGAATATTCACTGAAACGAAATTCTTCCAGGCCCATAAGAGATAGGCCCAGAAATAGAAGTCTAAATGTGATTTCTTTCTCAATTAACTTAAGGAACTGCCGCCACGTAAAAGGCAAAAGCATACATGGTTGAATCAGGCCCAAAGACAGCAACTCATGAACGCAGGATTTGCATTACTATTTTGTAATCAGCTTCTGTTAGCCAAGATTTCCCTCGGTGTCCTTCCCTGCATTTACACTGAAAAAGCATTTTTTAACAACTCGGGTATTCCCATGCTCTGAACATCTGTGATTCCCACAAAATGCCATTCTTTGCCCACATGTTCCTTACAGACACAACCCCTCTACCTTTAGGCCAGTCCAGTGCTGTTTGAGCAACGCAGGGATCCATGGCACCACCCACCGTAAAGGTGTTTACTCTGTCCATATTCCAAAACCAACTTCTTGGAAAACATTCTAAGTATCAGAAAACACTCAATATAACTGAAAAAGATATGCAAACGTATGCCAGTCTTTTTTAGCCACTTCTAATATAAGCGTTAGTTGCAAATATAGAAGTACTATGATGAGACTTAAAAAACTCAGGAAAAACAGCCAACCCAAAAGAAGTCTTCAAAGCAGATGCTAATGTTGTCATGTTTTTTGTTTTTAAACAAAAAAAACCCCAAAAGCATAATTCTTTGTTTCCCCATGTTGAATTTAAAAATTGTGAAGTTCCTCAAAAGATTGACAGAAGGATCCATTTGTACTTAATACTTTGCATTGCAACATATACATAAAAAAATTTTATATGAAGTATAAAACCCCTAATGTTATAAAACATAGTAAGGGTGTATATTTTAGAACTCCTTGTTTTGCTTTTCCTTGGAAAAAAGGAACATGGGATTTGCTGAGTGGAAAAAAAATTAATCAGAGAAAAACTCTACATTACCTCTGGCAATTCCCAGTGGTGCTACTTAACCGTCTTCATCTTGTAACAAAAGGACGAATATTTTCTAGCTAAACTGACTAGCCAGCAGAGATTTAACTCATTTTTTGTGGTCAACAAAAGCAGTTTACAAAGACTACACAGTTTCTTTGGAGAGTAACTCTCAATCTACAGTAAAACCTACACGTAGTTTATGGGAAAGGAAACAGGAGCATTTCTTGTGAAATAGTATTTCTCTCATGTGAAATCTTAATGCAAAATGTTTGTCTCAGAACCACACGTGCACACAATATTAGAGATGCACAAAAAAATTAATAGACCAGTAAAGAAACTGCCATTCACAACCTGCAAAGTTCAATTATTTACAGTGTAAATTGGCATAAGCGGTATGAAAGCTTAAAAGTGTTAGGGTGGGAAGGGAGGTTGGTGGGGTTTTTTTATTTCATTTAAGCTTCCAAAATAATTCTGAAGTTGAAGGATATTTCTGACCCATCTCAATTTTTCTTCTGCAGTGCTTTCTTTTCAATTTATTCAACTCCCTAAATTAATGGAAGCAGTGAGAATATCGTACTTTACATGCTGCCTCTAGATGGGTACAAAGTTTTACTGTTTGTTTTCTGAAGAAACTGGTTAACAGACCTCTTACAAGAGCACATCTCTGTCAGTTCAGTAAACCATCATTTGACTCAGCATAAATCATCAGTACAATAGTTTTCAGTTAAAATAATTTTTAAAATTAATAAAATGTAGCTGCTTATGGATTCTTATTAATTCTAGTCCACAATACTAAAAGAAAAATGTTATGGTAGACATAAAAGCGCACAATTTCACGACTGAAAATCAGGTTAAGGATTTTTCTTTTCAACTTGGATAGCTGTAGTTGTGACTATCATTTTATTTACATATGAATAGCAATCCAGTTTTCTTAACTATGGAGTTAGTAGATGGTCTTGCATATAGGATATCACCCCATCACATTTTCTTACGCCATTTACAGTGAAGGGTGTAACTATTGTCTTCTCTTTTTGCATAGAAGACATCCCCAGAAAGGATGGAGAATGCCTGGGCAGAGCAAGGTGTGGTAAGAGGAGGACTGTGTGTTCACTAACACCACTTCATCTTCTCTCACACAAGTTTGCAAGAGCTACTCCGGTTCTTCTGTCTCCCCTCAAACAGGTCACTGTGCAGAGAGCGGTACTCTAGCTCTGGATTAGAAGCTAAAAACCAATGCTGATATGATTCTGGGGTGCATCAAGAAAGTGATGCGGCAAGATGGTGTGGCCAGCAGATCGAGGGAGATTATCCTCCCCCTCTACTCTGCCTTGGTGAAGCCACACCTGGAGTCCTGTGTCCAGTTCTGAGCTCCCTGGTTCAAGAAGGACAGGGAACTGCTGGAGAGGATGCAGCAAAGGCTACAAAGATGATTAGGGGACTGGAGCACCTCTCTTATGAAGAAAGGCTGAGGGATTTGGGTCTCTTCAGTCTGGAAAAAAGATGGCTGAGGGGGGACCTTATCAACACTTATACTTAAAGGGTGGGTGTCAGGAGGATGGGGCCAGGCTCTTTTCAGGGGCGCCCAGTGACAGGACAAGAGGTAATGGGCACAAGCTTGAGCATAGGAAGTTCCATCTAAACATGAGGAGGAACTTCTTTACTTTGAGGGTGGCAGAGCACTGGAACAGGCTGCCCAAGGAGGTGGTGGAGTCTCCATCTCTGGAGACATTCAAACCCACCTGGACGCGTTCCTGTGCAGCCTGCTCTAGGCGACCCTGCTCTGGCAGGGGGGTTGGACTAGGTGATCTCCAGAGGTCCCTTCCAACCCTAGCATTCTGTAATTCTGTGACTTAGCCAGCTGAATTCAGCCATGTTTCTATTTTATTTCCTCTCCAGAAATATTGTAGTGAATTAGAAATGTGTCCCCCTAGTATTATCAAGAAGTGACAGAAATGACACTACTTAAGTCAAATGGACATGCATGCAGTACAACTAATACTGATGGCGTTGTTGAGAACTGTTCAAGATCAATCCTACTGTTTTAAAGATTAGAGTAGGCAAAATCAAAACAAAGCAATCCCTCCTCCCTCACCTTTTCAGACTGCAGTAACCCCCCTACAATTTACACAGGCTCGATTTGTGTTACAACATCCCTCATTATCCAGTGTTCTCAATTCAATATGCTTCGTAGAGTGGAGAGAAAATGACATGGCCCATCCCAGAGACTTCAGATTACACAAATCCCAGAGACACAAGGAATCAGTCAAACTAGTCATATATATAAGACCTCACTTTGGTAACTGCTCATATTGATTCCTTCAAATTCTTCCCTTACCTTGATTAGAAGAAACCCAATTATAAAGAAAATTGCTGAGAGGAGTTTTATGTATGAATTCTACAAATTGTAGTGAATTCCATTTTAAACATTAAGTAGTTTGCTATTAATCTTCTACCCAGCAAGTAAATAATGAATCATTTCAACCAGTGCTCAATCAATAGTGGCAGCAATAGCACAGAGAAAAAAACCCACAACTTTTAATACAAGTTTAAAGAGTCAGATGCTTGAGAGTGGCATCTCTTTACATAATACTTTAATCAGGTTTTCTTTTGGTTTCTTTTGGGTTTTTTTATTTATTTTTGGTGGGCTGGATAAAAATGCTGAAGTTTCCCTCTCCCATCACACACATAAAAAATTTGACAAATGCTTTCCTGTCTGGTACCCACCTGCACTCTAGTCCATACCAGCTAGTGATAATCTGTTACAATAACCAGCTGTGATTACCATGCGATTGATTCTAGTGCTTGAATTGTAGTACAGCCTTTGCCACAATAAAAATCTTGCCACAATACCAAAAGTTTAAATGAAGAAATCAAATGACTGCTCCAGTAATCCTGTTTATGTATTCTTACTTCAATAAATTATTCCGTATTTGGAACGAATACTATTTGATATCCTCTTATAGCATCATCCATGTATTTTACGGCTGTCCCCAATACTGTCAAGCCAAAAGAGTCCACCTACACAAAGAGCTGCCTAGTGAGTTACTACTACACTTATGGCTGAAGACGACACACTCTCTAGAGACAATATTCTTGGTAATATCAGTACTATTGAAAAAAAATAAAATAGGATGGATTCTATAGCAAGTGAAACAGCACAAATGTTTATCTGTGGAATCACTTGGAATCGCTCAGGTACTGCAAGGAAGTTCTTTCACTGGTGAGAGCCCATGCCTTGGTTCTGAAGAACCCTCATCAATAAAACCCAGGCTCCTGCAGGCTGCATTTACCTTATTAGCAGAATGGTTGTGCCATCACACGTTCCAAGACATTTGCCTCAGCACCAGGCACCAGCTTATGTCCAAGACATAAGCCTCAGCACCACTTAAAACCTATTGGTTTTAATTGGTATATTGGTTTATTGGACATATAAGAAAAATAGTTTTCTTTTCATATATATGATATACATGAGAACCTTGGGCCGATGTTCCCTTTACACAGCACTGCAGAGTCAGCAAAACTGGTGAATTCCAAACGGCAGGACATTTCAGTTCCACTTTGCATGGATACAATTACCCACCACAGCAGAACATTGAATGAAACTCCTATCCTGTTCTGTCCAAAGTACCTCTTGTGTTTTTACATTAGGTATAAGCACGCCTTGTCTGTTTTACAAGAACGATGTTAAGGATTACTGGCAAGCCACTGATTTAAATTAACCTAGATAATAGAAAACTGAGCGGGTAAGATGTGAAAGCAATTTTTTAAACATAAAGGAATGTTTTGTATGAAGTCCTGAAAACAAAAAGGAAAACACTGTCTTTGATAATCAAATTCGAACTTCACTTTCAAACTGAAAAATATGAAACCCATAGTTTGAGGTGACTTTGCAAAGAAAGTTTTGTACCTACCCCAGTACTGACTGGCTATTTTAAGAAAGAGAACAAAAAAAGTTGCTTTCAAATTCTGACTATTCTGTGCATGGATAACCAGGTAACTTGCACAGTCATCTTGCACATGTTCTAAACAAACAAGAGTTTTACCAATTCTCATAATTTTATCAGAATCTCTTAGCTAGTAAGTTGGTAACAGAAAATTCCATCGCTATCTCTCGACTGAATTCAGAATTAGCACATTTTTTAGACCCAACCTGAGAGAATTCAGAACACAAAGATTCAAAAGACTACTTGCTACTCGCTTTTAACACTCTTATGGTAAGAAAGAGCAAGTCCGTTTTTGAAAGCTACATTCCTTACTCCCAACAAATACCTCTTGATTGCCAGCAAATTCAATAGTCTAGTTCTCTACTCAACCCCAACCTCAGAATTAATTTACGTACTATTCCAATTCTAAAATGTCAAAGGAGAATTCCAGTTAGCCCTTGCTGAACTAGATATCAAATAATTTAACTGACCCGTGCAGATTATCTCAACCCCAACATGTCATAGTAATTCAAAGGGACACGGCATGGGAAACAATTATTGGACATATTTGAATATGAAAGTATTCAAACATATTTCGGGGGGGGAGAGGGCAGTGCAGTGGCATAGATGTTTCCAGTGTTTCATGAAAATAAAGCTTGATTTCTTTCGAAATACATAAAAGCGAACACGTTGTTTTCATTATATGATTTCCTTTCTTCCAAGAGATAAGTCATGAAATTTGTAGTTAAATCAATGCAGAGTGATGCTAATTACTAACTTTACAAAAACTTCAGTAAATTTCACACAATCACTAGACATCAAAACAAATATAAACCAGATAATGGGATAGACTGGACAGTTAAGTAAGCCAGAAGCATATTACCCTCACTTAGCAAACTGCAGGTATTTTTAGGACTCTTAAAGGAAGTTTACAATGGAGTGAATTTCTTGCCATTAAGTTTTCCTAGGATAATGGCTTCAACAAATAAGACTTTGCAATCAGCTAGTGAAATTCCTGAGACGTGTCTATATCCTGTGGCAGAAGTGCCTAAGTTAGTGAAAATGGTAAACACTTTACCCTAGGGTCAAAGCACTAACATCTCTGTAGCTCAGGACATCTTTTTGATGAATGTGAGACAGCTGGAATAAATATATCAAGGGTAACAATTGTGCTCCCATGGTAGATCCAGCTGCTGCAAAAATAAACCCAGGGGGAAAAAGCCAAAGAGTAAGAAAACCCAACAGTATAAAAAAACCTCCTACACCATACAACCCCACTGTTTTTGCATATGTCCTTTTAAAATACAAGACTCTCTGCAAACAGTGGTTGAAAATGAATGTAGAGATTAATTTCTTAAATGCAAAATCAGTTTATAAACTTTTTAAAAAAGTAATCAAGGAATGACTGTTTTATTTAAACAGCACTTAACAGCAATATTTTTACCTTTAGTGATTTTTTTTCCAGACTTGAGGAGCATTCGTACCTGCTAGAAAGAAAGTTATTTTAAAAATAAGCACAGACTCATAATAATCCTGTTAATACTTTATTAGTGTAATTTTTTAGCTTTCTATTGGACAAAACATAAATGCAAACTCCAAAAAAAAATTCAGAGTCCTCTGCCATTGAGTAGAATTGACCATGGCAGCCTGTTTCATGTTCATTCTTTGTTACGGAAACGAGAGGAGGGGGAAGGGAGGGAAAAAGCATCAATAGAACAATTAGGCACACAGCTGACACTTACTGTACAATGATATGCACAAGTAATTTATAACAGCTATATTCATGAGATGTGCTCTTCAGATTTTTCCCTTGTAATATATGAGCTTTGCTCAAATGAGCAAAGATCATTGAGAACAAGGGAATTAACAAAGGAGTAACAAATAAGACTTTTAAAACAAGTCCTTAAATAAACTAACGCAACAACAGAATGCAAAATTGTTCAGCTGAGAAGACATTTTTAACCTAGACTTCAAAATATTAAAAATTCATTTATTTTACAGTTATTCAAATACACATGCATTAAATGAAAATATTGCACAAAATTAAAATTTAGATTGTGGAATTCATATATTTTTATTTTGGTACATGTTCTGGTAGCACTTAAAATTTACTGTTTAATTCTAGCAAACACCAGCAGCACAAGCTTGAGGATGAACCAAATGAAAACTTCAATTGCTCCTTTTCTCTTAAAAATAATTAAGGCTAAAACAAGTGCATTTGTTGACAATGGCACAATTTTCAGCGGCCAGTCGCAGCACCCAAAGGCCAGAAGATACACCCAGACACTTAAGTGCTGTATATTAAACATTCAGTTTTGGACATTTTCTAGGATAATAGGCTGCATGGGTTGACAGGGCAGTGATTTTAAATCATCAACATGAAAACCATTTAAATAAAGATACGTACAAACTCTTTTTAACAAAAACTATTCATTTCTGATGATTCTTGCCAGCCAACAGGTACCACTGAATTAGGAAGCCACATTCTGTACTTAAATACAGAAGACAAAACTCCAATACATATATACATATGCACACACACGTATATAAATGTGTGTATAGGTATATATATGTAATAAATTCATTAAGTAAAATGACTAATAAACATGGCATATTATGTTCATTCACATTCCTAGAGATATTATTTTATTTTTGTACAGAAATGTACCAGATAATTAAAAAAAAGATCCCAAATTTGTAGATGATCACTGTTCCCTTGAAATTTTTCATTGGTACCTACAGATAGATAAGAGGTTCCACAGATTTGACGGAACAGCATTTGAACTTCCCACTTTCATACTGCATAACAAATTCAGTGATTTAGAAAGACATAAATTAGATTTGGTAGGATCAATGATATATTTACTATATCGCCAAGAACAATTGATGAACGATCTTTCATCAGTCAGATGTCAGGTAGGCCTGAGCACCCTGACAACGGAGGAAGATACAGGCATGTAAACAATAGGAGCTGGCTATGTTGATTACTTCACACAGAACTCAATAATTTTGTTAAATTCAACAGCACTTAATCAACACACTTCTACAGAACCTGCAGAGAGGAAGGGGGAAGGGTTCTTACATATTTACCAACTTGTCTTCCTAGAGATTATAAAAGAAAGGGATTTCATTTACAGTATTTAGTTCTGCAATAAAGAAAAAGAAAAACCAAGTGCACTTGAGCCCATGCATACTGTATGAGAATGTTAACAGTACAATATGATCATCATTAAGTAGTATGATAAAAGGCTACATTGCATTAATAGAGTCCATGAGAAAAAATGATCTATATAGAGGCTTCAGTCAAATTAACTAGGTCCTTTGAGAGCCTTCTATCTTCTCTTAGAACGCTTTCATAAAAGGTCTGTGTTCCTCCCTCACATAAAAGAATCATTTGTTCCCATAAAGACACAAATTACTGTAAGGATCCTTGATCAATAGCTGTATCTTACCCTGCGTTTAGCGTTCAGGAAAAAAAACGGACTCTATAGGATTACTTTCTATTCACCCGGATAGTGGTGCTCAAACAGTAGGGGACTACGAAAAAGAAAACACAAACTGAGATATGCTGTGGCCAAACAGGATTAATCAGTTGTTACTTTATTTTTAATTAGTCAGAAATTCTTCAATGAAACTAAAACAGATGGATGTGGGGGCCTTGATGTCAAATTTTTATTAAAATTTTACACTATGCAAAAAATAAAAAAATTATTTAAAAAAATATTGTAGTTTTATCTCCTTTTTATTTTCATATATACACTGAGATGCATTCAGGAATTTCCAAGTGTTTGTATATGACTAATGAAATCCTTTACCTGTGAGGAACCAACTAATTCTATTATTTTTCCATATGAACCTTACACACTAAAAGGTAAGGAATCTTTCAATTAAGTAGGACATGGTCTTTTACACCCAAAAAAAGTTTCAAATTTTAATGGGGAGTTGTGTGTAAACTGTGTCTTAGTGCAATTTCCTCATCTTCTAACACGATGTCTATCCTCTTTGAAATATGCACCCCCTTCCTTCTACAACCATCAACTTGATATATGTTCAAATACAGCAATTGAACATAAATATGATGCCCCTTCTCCACTGAAGTTACATGCAAAAATGTATGTCAGGTGCTATAAGAGCAAAATATGGCCCTTAATGCTACAGAATAACCAGAATAAAGGGTTTATTTCTACTGCACCTCTGCCTTTACTAAACCCCCCATTAGATCTAACATTAGTTTATTTTTCAAAACATGAAAGGTGAAGTAAATGTAGCATAAAAGCTACATTATCTCAACTTTTCTTCAATAAATGTACTTTTATGATGGGGCTATAACTGCTTCTCCCCTCTCCTATGAACCTGCTATTCCAGAGACTGCTTTTCCTTTTAGCTTGGCCTTTACAGGAATGTTAAGAGAGCCTCAACAGCCACAACATAGAACAATTCCACCTGATTCTCACACATTGCACTATCTCCCAGTGCCAAAACACCCTTTTCTTCCATTGTATCACCATGGTTGTGCTTTACTTGAACAGTCTGGCACTTTTCATTGCTGGCAAAACATCGACTCAGGAACGGAAGGAATCAGCGTTCTTATATATTGGGCCAGTATTCTTCTCAATGTTGCATGAAGACGCACCAAATCATTTAAGACACACAAACCCTTCTGGTAGTGGTTGAATTACAAGTGAAGATGAGAAGATCCACAGGTCTTACAGATGCATTAATAATCTAATATGTGACACTAGAAGACTGGTGCAGAAATAACAGCATGTGAGTTTGAAGCCCCAGAGAATCTGCCCAAGAAATTAGTCCTGGACAAACATACACCAGCTTAATAGGTTTGAAGTGTCACCTTTTCTGCAAGGAAGGCGCTTGAGTAGAATGTAGTCTCTGCTTATACCTCTGCATCTGCTTTGACCGTGAATGCAGTTTGTTGAAGAGCTCATGGAACTTATTTTGCGGAAATAAGGTTTCTAAGAATCTCTCCAGAAACACGTACACCATTCTCTTGTTCAGTTGAGCATGCTGGAACATTTCAAAGACCCGAAGAATGCCTTTCCGTGTTGTCTCAGCACCTATGATGTGCTTCAGTTCATCTACAAAAATGAAAGTTACACAGAAGTTTAAGCTAAATTCTGTTTCTGTGTTAAAAATAAACTTAAACTGAATATTGTCTTTCAAATTATGTAGCTTGAAATTTTAGGTAACAGTGCCTCTATTATACGTAACACAATTAACCTAGGAGTTCTCTTACACCAGAAAGGATTTCTGAAAATTACTTCACTTTTACACTATATATGTGGAATTGTGTTATTTTACATGAAATCATGCTGTATTGGAATATAGGTATTTCATGCACTGAACTTAAATCCTCAAGTGAAACAAAATACCGGTTTGGCTCTAAGAGAATTAGTTACGTTTGTGAATTCCAAGAGAATTCACAATACGTGTGAAAATGTTCAGCGCGTAGTAATTAAAAACCTTTTTATTTAAATACACTTCATACGCCAACATTTCTTTTCAACATTTCAACAATCAACAAGAATACTGACATTAATTCCAGTAACAATATATGGTAAGAACTATTAGGCGTCACTCCCAGACCCACTTACCTGGCATTACCTCCAGTAGTTTGGTTTTCCCTGCCACTCTTGTTCTCATTCTAATAGCTTTGTCCCTCCGTGGAACAGTCTCTGCTAGAATGCCGTTGGGCCAAAAAGCATCTCTGCAACAAAAGCAAGTCTGTCAAAATACATTAAAATTTTATCAAGTGAAAGGCTCTTTTTAATCCCTCAAAGCTTTCTCATAAAATAAACTCAAGAAAGTAATTTGCACACAATTTAACACACACTTCAAATATTAGGAAAGGGGGGGGAAAAAAGGGCAAAAAGAGAAATCAAAAGCAAGAAGCACAACACACTCAATCTACTAGTAGTTACCATATACATTTTTGGCACAAGAATCAGATGAAAGCAAATTTTAAGAAAATATTACGCACCAAAAACATTCAAATACCACACCGTTGTTACGTAAAATATACCTAAGATTTGCTTTTACCTATCAGTCTCTATTGCCAGTGAGAGACTCTAGGTTTAGGTCTTAATTGCTTCATTAGATCTCTGACAGTAGTTAAACTATCAACAAGCTAAAGCTGAGATGAAGTAGTTTCAGTGTAGTATAAAGCCCAATGCAAAAGACTAAAAAAGTATTTTGCCTCAGTGAATGACATTCTTTTTCGGAGTAAGAAGCACACATTCTTACTCAGTTTTATTAAAGAATAACACAATATCCGTAGCGTATGACCCTGTGGCTCTTGTATGACCGGGGGTGGCTCTTGCCCAACAATACTGCAGAATCCATTAACAGTTTTAGGCAATGGAATGGACAGAACCTTCAATACTTTCAAACTCGGACTTCATTTCTGTTGTATCTGCCTACATGCAAAACATGTTAGTTTAGACCTAGGGGTTTTTTTAGTAAAAACTGTTTGCCTTTTAAGGCAAGGCATGCACATACCTTCAAAGTAAATAAGACACTTCACGCAGTAAAATGATTAAATTCATAAGTATACCCGTACTCTAGCTCTTCTAGACTGGTTAACAAAAGAACTGTTTAAGGAAGAGGTGAAAATTCAAAAATATGCCTCTTGATGTGACAATTACTTTTTCCTCACTTTACCCATGTAAAAAACAGCATACGGTCCATCTGGAATTCTGTACAGTAGTAATAATTTCCTCACATAAAAACAATAGGAAGGATACAAAGATTTTCGACATCAACTGGCAAGTACTTCGTATTTAACATCTACGATAAAAGACATACCTGAAGCGTTTCACTGCATCGGCTACTTGCTCAGGAGATGTCATCCAATCAACATGATCAACTATTTTTCTAAAAAAATCAAAGCAACAAATCTATCTCATTTAATTTTTAAAACAGAAAACAAATAAGTATAGCATTTTAAAGAGCACTCTAGGGCAAACAAAGTATAACTTCAGCTTTCTCCAACTCCACAAGTGGATTCTATATAACTGCACACTAGGAAGGCAAACGCCAATTCTCAAGATAAAAATCTAAGCTCACTGATCACTCCTTTTTATTTTTGAGTAAATGTATGATGACTAAGCAGGCTGGAAAACTGATGTTGCATCTCCCGTCAGCGTTAGATAAATGTTCTGCTTATAGAGTGCTCCTCTTCATGGAGCACTCTTCAAGTTCTGTTTCTGTAAGCAAAGAATCTACTTAAAATCTCAAATTACCATACTTATGTAAGCAATTACTCCATAAACTTTAACAGGGGATACAGACTAATCACAAACTTTGACCTTCATTCATCAACACATACACACAGATCACTATCCAAATCTAGGATGTTTACAGAAATGATACAGACGTATGTGTATCACCATAATGCCCAGGATTCTTTCCTTAAATATAATTTGAATTTAGTTTTCTAAGAAACAGGAAAGCACAATTTTGATGCAGAATGCCATTAAACCCCAAGAATCTGCTAGGACAAGGTATGATTGCTGAACTAGAGGAAGCTGTGAGTATCTGCAAAAGCCTTAAATGCAGAAGCAAAATACTTCTGCACACATCTCTGCAGTAAGAAAGCAGCAGCCTGTGTGCAAACTCATCTAGTTATACTACAATCTGAAAACAGAGTTGTTGAAGAGGGCAGCATGTTTCTGGAAGCACAGGTTCTCAAGATAACTGTCACCCGGCCACAAGGAGTTATTTCAAAAACAACTAGTGCTATTATTAATACATGGCTGCACCACTATTGGTACAACAAGACCTGCCTGTAAGTTTAACAGTGCTGATGAAAACATCAAAAATACACTTGTGAAGGGTAAAAAAAAGTAATGATACAGTGAGGAATGTCCTGAAAAAATAATAGGAAATTACTTCCCACCTGCCAGAAATTAAGTTTTTGATTCATTGGAATTTAGTGCCCATCCTCTTTCTAGAAATTTTTTTTGGTTTATATTTCTCTTTTCATTTCAGGAACAAATTATTAGAAGGGAAAGCCTGGAATCAGTAGATTTCTAAGCTGAGGACAAGAAACATTACTTATTTAGCACTACAAATTGGCTTTGCATTTGCATGAAAAACGGTATATGTGAATTACAGAGAACATGGGGGGCAGAACAGACCCCATAACAGTCCTTCCCCCCCGCCCCAATCTTTTAAAGTGTGAGAGCAAAAACCTAACATGGCAACTCAGTACAGTTCACGTAATTTGACAGTGCCAGTGTAATGTTTGTGGCATCAGAGAGATGTGAACAGAAATAGCGCAGAAAGTAATAAACAGTATTAACAACAAAAAGTACAGTGTAAAACAGGGCAAAAAGCATAGACACCACCAACACTAAGTTACATTCACAGAAATGTGAACTTTTGTTGCTATATGAAAGCTCCTTTGGAAGTTCTCTGGCATGTAAGAGTTACTAAAATTTGTCTTTCAGCAATGTTTTGTTGTTTGTGTCCGTTTTACACCACATTTGTACTTGATTCTCTTCAAAGGGGAATGCATGCAGATCTATACCACAACAATTTAGTAAAACCAAAAAGGATTTATAGACACAGTCTACATAGTATCACTCACACAATCACTCCACATAAAAAAGCAGTACCTATTAATTGTGTCACCATATGTTGCTCTAATAAGTTGCTGAAGCAGATTTTTTATATTTCTTCTTAACCACTGATTTCTTTCCTTTAAATCAAAGACTTCATCCATAAGGAGGAGCATTACTCTCAGTGGAATATTGTCGTCCACCTGATCAAGTGAGTAAAAGTATAATCAGTAAACTTTTATTTCGGTTCAAGAAAGCTACAGGTTTAGTAGCTACTTCACAGGTCAAATGTTTCAGTACAAGCAGAACAATGTCAGGAACACTTTGCTCTGTATTTTACTGTAAGGTGAAATCTTCCCTAAATCCTCTATGACACCACGAATAGCAAAGAAAGACTGAAAATTAAACTAGGTTTAAATCCACTGAACTTTTAAAATAAGACAAAAAGAAAACAGTTATTTCAACACAGCTGAACACAGTCAATACAACTAAATATGTCCTAAAGAGAGATCATGTCCCTGACTCTTACTTGGGTGGCTGTGCTTCCAACTGCCTAACGTGAACGCTCTGGAAGGCACTGTTCTTTGGCATCTTTTCCTTACGGATGCACTGCACCAAATTCAGAACCTCCTAAGAACAATGACACTTCACTGCAGTGAACTACCTTTTATTTAGATATCGTTCCAATCTGCATGGCTATTAAGTGCTTTTATGCTTGTAGGTTAAGAAAAGCATCATTTTACTATTTAATAGAAGATGTTACACAGATTAGCTTACAAAAAACAACTTTTACGGAAATCCTAAACCAGAGCATTCAGTAACTATGTAAAAGTTTTTAAAGATGAATCGCGTAGGCTTGCAGTAACTGTCCACATCTTTTCAAATATGAAAATTTGAGGGAGAGTTTACTAAATTCTGTAGAATGAAAGTATTAGATTTTCATCTTAGTTTTTATTAATGTTTCCCTTACAGAAATAACAGCAGCTTCGCATGGCCTGCTTATATGCCAGAATATGAGCCAACATATTGTTAAGTTGTGGCATAAAAAGACAGCATTTGGAGTCACAGCTGTATTGCACAAGAGACCACAAATATTTATCTCAAATACAACAATTTAATTTGATTTTTTGACTATTTTTTGTCTGATTGAATGACTGTAGTTTGTGAACAATGCATCTTAAAAAAAGCAGTTGAGAGCTGAAAGGTTTTAAAAGATTTGAAATCTGCCTTTCAGAAACACTTGGTATGTTAACTTAGAAGCTATCAAGAATGGTAGCTCCTATTCATTTTACAGAAGATTAGTGAAATATTTGCAGAGACGCTGCTCATATACTTGAATGATATTATTTTGTTTTGCCTGTGCAAAACAGAAGCCTCAGAAGTATCAAAGATATACATTTGTAATTACAAATTTACAGATGCAGTCTGATATAGTGAAAAATAATGAGGAAAAAGAAAACCCAGAAGAACTCAAGGCTATGATATTTGAGCAAAAATACATCTACCAAGCCATCACAGCAGTTATGTACAGGAAGACAAACTGGAATGCTTTGATGTGACCAAAAAACCTGAAACGTGAAGGGCAGAACAGGTGCAGATTTATGACCATAGCAAATTGCATTTAATCACTGCTAATCTTATGGCCTTTCTGTCCTACTTAGAGATAAAAGTTTTCTTCCAATTGTTTCCACATATATGATCAACGTTTCAATCACAACAATAGCAAAATACCATAGCTTATGACAACATCAAGAGCTTGAATTTCACTTTCACATTTCTAATATTACTACTTTAGACAGTTTAGGTATCCACACACTAAAAGGTTATTATTTAGGAAAACATTCTGAAGGGTTTTTTCCATAAAAACATAGCAAACACTACTTCTGATCCATTAAAACAAATTCCTGCTGAAAGGTCACATCAGAAATCAGAATCCATAAAATGCCAACGGAAATGATGCTAACAGTCTGGTATCATACTATCTTTGAAGAGACAGAAATTGGAGAGAGGAGGGGAAAAAAACCCCAACCAAAAACCCCCACCCACAAAACACATAAGTAGCATGTGCACTCTAAGTTACTCCACTGTTGTGCAAAACATTTTAGTACTAACAAAGATGTTAATTTTAGAAGGAAGCATATGAATTTCTTTTTTAAAGGTTAAAAACTGGTTTTAAGTATAATGTCATAATATCAGAAAACAATAAATACGTAGTTCAACATAAAATTAGTAGCTCATTAATTTGGTTGTAGAGGAGCCCAATTTGAAAGGGCAAATGTCAGACTCACATTGTCATCAATTGGTGCTGCAACACGGCAATGGTCAGGATCTGAATAGGTTTTCTGGATCAAAGGAGGCACCTACAATGAAAAAATTTAATGTTTATGAAGTAAAACTTACTTTAGAACAACAATAAATCAGATCAATTTTCATAATCATTTTGGTTATGAAAATTAAAACCAAACATTTGGTCAAAAGACAGTTGCATACTACCGCAGATAAATATACAGTAATCCTTTCATCTTCCAACAAATCAAGCCTGTAGGGACTCTCCTAT
The DNA here is from genome assembly GCF_963924245.1 of Chroicocephalus ridibundus. Taxonomy (NCBI): domain Eukaryota; kingdom Metazoa; phylum Chordata; class Aves; order Charadriiformes; family Laridae; genus Chroicocephalus; species Chroicocephalus ridibundus. The sequence goes on from NC_086285.1 coordinate 33,431,997, forward strand.
AGCTATCAAAGTTATCAACATCTTTAAGACAATCCACATATACTTCCTCAAGTGCCTAACGCTTCAACTGAAAAACACCTAGAAATTCATATGGGACTGATATTTCTTCTGGTATTTCCTTAAGTCATGCCTAGTTACAGACTTCCCAGTCAGTATAACTGCAGATATATTTTTTGTCACACATCAGGGAAGTTACCAGCAACGAGAAAGTCCAGAGCCAATCATTTTATCTCATAAGTAATGAGAAAAAACAAACAAACAAAACCACCCACCACAAAAAACCCCATACACCATAGGTTTATTATTCCCTTTCATGGCTTAAAGCTTAGTTGACCTTGGTTGCTGTTCTACATCTGCCACATGTAACTGTTTCGGTAACAGAAAATGGAACAATCCCTGATGACAGACCTTACAGCTACACACAGAAAGAGGAGGGCAAGGGAAAGGAAGGTAAGATGGACATGTTAGGAAGATTACTACTTTCATAGGACTTCTAGATAGCAGGCCATGCTACCATTCCCTACCTCTAAGGTATTACATTTTAGGAATATAGGAGATGAGGAAAGATGGCAGAAGAGACAGCAAGAAAATTTAATTAAAAACTGAATTCAGCAAGGAATAAGCAGAAAAGAAGTTATCTCCTTATTCTAAGTTTCATAATATATGGGTTTTTTTTCTAATGAAACCAGCAGATGCAACAAACTAGCTTTATGAGAATGGGTGGTAAAAAACTAAGAAAATCAGTGACTCTCATTCTTGCCAAGTGGCTGCATTGAATTAAGTGAAGAAGGACTGCTGTAACAGTCTGTAGATGCCAACTTAAAATGCATTACTTAATAGAAAAGAGAACTCCATGTTTGTAATATAATGACTGCTGAACCTTATTAAAAGGGTATAGGTATAAAACAAGATTGCTTTCCTGTCTAACGACTTGACTCTTCATTACAGTATACAATGTGAGTCGATAGCTAATCTCCTATTAATTCACTAGTATGTATTAACTACCAAATATTTTCTTACCTTGAAAAATGATTGCTTTATGTCTTGTCCCAATCTCTCTGACATTTTACCCATGTTGTCTGACATTTTAGTCATTCCCTCTGCCAGGCTGTCAGGGAGAGACTTGACTGCATTTGATACATTTCTCATAGAGTTACGCAGTGGGTTTACAAATGTGTCCATCTGAAGGGGAAGATGTTTAACCAGAACTGTATAATCTATGAGGACACCAGTATATTAATACACTATGAGTGTATTAATACACACTGTTCCAGAGAACAATAATATAAAGCACAACTCAAATTGCTTAACTTCATCACAGAATGCAGAATAAAGTTTTAGCTTCACTTTCATTTATTTTCTCGTTCCTTACAGCCCTACTATAACTATTCACATCTTTCAGCAGATCTTTTTCCTGAGTCATTTCCATTTCTCATCCCTCAGCTTTTTTTAGCTTGAATTTATTTTCCTTTTCTTCTTCATTCAATGCCATTTCTCCCTTCCAAGCTTCCTACTTCCATATGTTTCACTTCTGCTTTCAACTCTTCATCTTTGAAACATGCCTCTTAAACAGCACTGGAGTAATATCCTTTAATATCATGACAAGTATAATTAAAAACATAAAGTAGTTCCATAGAAACCGTTACAATTTCTCTTTCAGTATATAATCTAAATCCAGTCTAGAGGCACAAATACTACTGTGATGCCCTTACAAATTAAGTTTATGAAGAACCCGATAAACTGGAAAGCAAGTCTCACTCAGTCATTACATAAACCTTGATAAATATTTAACTGTTTCACTGTTCAATATTTAAGGAATATAGGCAGAACAACAACTTGAAGTGACAATACAGTTGCAAATGCTTTTTATACCAAAATCACTAGAAGTTTAGAAATAGCTATATTTGCAAAGCAGATGCCCACACAAACTGGTCAACTGAACAAAAAAAAAAAAAAAATCACTTGTCTGAAGAGAGTTCTGGTGGCTTAACAGAAAGGATGTACAGCTCAGAGCTCCGAATTTGACCAATGACTCTGCATGATTACAACAGCTAAATACGTAACAGCTGCTTTTGAAGGGAAATGCATTTCATTTTTTGGGCTGAAGAGTGGAGAGCATGGTAACAGCAGCAAATACAGAGTAAAGAACTGAAAAAAGAAATTAGAAGGAACGAGACTACGAAAAAAAATAAATCACAGATGTCTGACAGAAAGTAACTTGCAATGAACACGCTTTTAGAGTAGTCTTGGTGCAATACACTGTCTGATTTGAAAATTTTATTTCCTTGTCATACAAATAAATTTACCTGTTATAAAACCAGTAAATTTTTCATTCCGTATGTTCTCAGATACTTTGCCACTCATATAGTATTAAAGCAACTCACTTGCAAGTTGTTTTGAAAGTGCTTTATAGCTGTTTACTATCAGTTCAACATCTTCATTTAATGCAATCATTGCACTAATGAATGCTCTGAAGTTCCCCTGACAGTGCAAAACATTCTTACCTTCCGTGCAAAATCCCCCTTCCCTTTGCTGTAGGCTTTATTCTCCAGGAAGTCATACACATAATGGGCTAAAGCTGGAGAAGCCTTCATCATTTCAGGATTTAACAAGAGCTGAGTGAAATAATTTTTAAAAGGTGTTTTTTAATAAATAATGAAAAAGGCCATACCATCCAGTTTAGTAGAAGTTTATCACGTACAAAGACATTGCATCTTGCAATGTATTTTCTCATTCATTCTCTAAATTTTATTGCAACATAACACTATTCTCAAGATGGAAACAACATGCCATAATTTTAACTAGTATGTTAATTATAGCATCTCATAGAAAACCACACACCTTTATGACCATTCATACTACTTCTAAAACTCCATGAAAAAAAAAAAAAGTAATGTCTGTGATGGAAAAAAATAATGCTATTAAAAATGGGACATATATCTCAAAGGAAAAAATATTAGCACTCTAAACAGAACAATCAGATTTCACAATGTTTTATTCACTTTCATTATTTATTGTTAGCATGTCCCTTGAGTTGGTCAACATATTTTAGTGCTAAATGACCAGAAAGTCCCTATGAAGTAGGACAACTGAATTTCTTTAGTTGGGCCGATAGAGGCCTTATCTGAATGGAGAAACTGTGTGGTTGCGCTACACCACCGCAGCGGGTGCCATGCCAATCCTTACGCAACAGCACAAGAGAAAGTAACCACAAACATGAGTGTAATGGAAAAAAGTGAAGTGGGATAGAGTTCAAAACCAGCACAGCTGGAACCTTACCAGCTCAGAAGAGCTGGGACAGAACCGGTTGAGAATAAACCAAAACAGCAAAAAAAAAAAAAGCAAACTTATTAGAATATACAAAGTTCTTATGGTATACTATTTAGGATTGCATACAGCCTACAACACAGTTTTGGTTTTGGTTTTTTGGGGTATTTTTTTGGTTTGTTTTTTTTTTTTTTTTTTTTTAAAAAAGCATGCTAACAAATTTTCTACCTCAGAAAAAAAAAATTCCAACCTAAAACACAATCAAAAAAACCCCATAACAGCTTACCTGCAAATATGCATTTAAATCTTTTTTCCTCTTCTCCAAAAATTCTCTGTCCATATTGTTAAATGTCTTTTTGCCAGGAAGTTTCAGTATATTTGCAAGGTTTTCAAACTATAAAAAAGAGAAGATTTTTTTGTTCTGTTCTCAAAAGAGTTTCAAATCATCATATAAGCTCAGAAATGACAGGGGTCATTACATTCACCTATTCTTACCTACCATATAACATCTACCATATCACACCTGACAAATAATTTATGAATCAAGCCCAGAATTCAGATTCCTTGGAGAAGTAAAAATGAAAGATAGGCCATCAAGAACAATTGCACAAAAATTTTCAGGAGACTGTCAAGGGTAAAATTTAATTTCTGAACACACATGCGATACTCACTTTTGAAATACAGACTAGCAAAATGTGCAAATTATTCCTGTCATCACACCTGCTCAAAAAGATTTAGGCTGAATATTTATCATTATTATTTGTGCAAAAGTCAGTACAGTTATGAGACTACATCAAGAGAACTTGCACATCTTTCTAAAACATCTTCCCCTTCCTCTCTTCATCAAACCTACTAAGGAAATAATTAAGTTTTCGTCCCTGGCGTGGATAGCAGCACCCAGTTTACACACAGGTTATCATACCAGGCCATCACCTCTGCCTTTTCTCCAGGTAATGGCACAGTTTGACATGTCTTCCACTGTTCCAGTTTTACAGAAAGAACTAGTGTTCCAAGGAAGCAACAGGGAAAGAAGAGTCCCTAACACTTAAGAAGGCTGAACATATCTGCTACAATGCACAAAAATAAGAAAGTGACAAGAATAAAACTCGAAGAATCAGGATTATCCACATATAGAATCCAGACTTTCTGTAAATAATGAATAATATTCTAAATGGGGTAAAGAAAGAAAGGTATAGTATCTAGGCTTTAAGAAACAACCTGGAAATATTTAATATTTTGAAAAGTTTTTACGTATTTTTTTTTTCCTAGTCATTTACCAGTCAGTCAGTTTTAATGACTGCCGCATATCAGCACAACATTAACTCACTATAAGGTCAGTGACCACACACCTGTTTCAACAGGTTATAGATTCTTCAAAACAGTGAATTAATTTAAAAAATAAAATAAAAAATCAATTTGAAGAGAGTACAAAAATTGGTATTTCAAATTTATTGACAGCACACTAAGATAATCAGAAATTCAAAGGGAAGTCAGACTTTGTTTATGATTAATACAAATATTCAACACAATGTTTGCTTTTTTAATAAAGCCTTTTCCATTTTTCCTCCTGCTGGGACTTTACAATGCTAACCTACCTGCACAGAATTTGTTCTCTGTGCCTCGCTATTAATAACAGAGTTAAGGGATGTAATCCAAGACTTCTGACTAGTTCAAAGGTTATGCAGTCAAATCTGACTTCTCCAAGGGCTTGGTTTAAAAGCGTTTCACCCTCCTCTTTTAAAAGCACTGCATTTTCAACACTTTTTCATGTCAGCAGGTTCTACTGTGTACCAGCTGGTGAATTACAAGTCTCTATTTTTTCTTCTTTCATTTTAGGAAGGTTAAGAGTCTGAGAATACAAGTACAGCAATAAAAGGCAGATTGTATAGCAGTACACTGAACTGCCAACAGCTGTCCCTTTTGAGACCCCACCGATCCTTAACATTTCACTTAAAACTTGAATATCTATTTCCCAAACTCAGTTTTTATTTCTTAATCTCTGTGACAAATATAACAAATGAAATATGCCACTGTTTGAGACCAATAGCACTTCTATACAAACATTCTGAAGTAAAATTAAGCAAACGTGGGGTAAAAGCTTTCTAAGTTCCATTTCCTTTTGTTAGTGCAATTATATAGCCATCAGGTATTAAACTATATAAACGTGCACCTGTAAACTGCTCAGTACCAATAATGTATAATATAAATGGTAAAAAAGTACACTTTAATGGAAAGAAACCTAAATGCTGTAACTCCACATCTTAAGTCACTTTGAGAAAGCCAATACTCATGCCATACCATCACACAGAAAAAGCACCTTTCAAAGAAACCTTAGAAGATTTCTATGAGATTAATTACCTGCTCAGTGATCCTCATGTGAAAGTCATGGAAGTCACTGTAGCGTCGGTATGTCTTCCATGTCTCTTCGCTGTTTGGATTTCGCCGATGGACTGTGATAGCATACAGTGCATATGTCTTGCCGTGATCATTACACACTCCTGCCACAGCATATGGGTCATAGTCAGCATAGACTAGTAGTTTAAAAACAAAAATAAAAAAGGAACAAACAGAAAGAAGGAAGACGAAAGGACACAAACATGAAGTGAAGAAATGTCTGGAATGACAGACTTGAGAGACAAAAATGGACATGCAAGCAGAAGAGTAAGCCATCCCTTTATCCAAAACACCGTATAAGTGATGCCCTCCAGAAACTTATTACGCAAACTGAAATATAGAGATTAAGCAGCCTTAGAGTTAGACAAGTTTCACCGACATGCAAAATATAAAAAAGAATAGAAAAGATTTCTACTGTTAAGAATAGCGAATAGATCTTTTAAAAAAATAATTTTAGCCTAAAGAACTCAAGAATGAAAGACAACTGTGAAACCAGAAGAAATTCCAGTCTGCAAAGTACTCTAATCATATTGCAAAAGTTTATCCATCAAAGAAACTGTAAATACAAAAGACAGTGCCAGAAAGCTTTAAGCATGTGGTTTTGTTATTAACATCAGCAGTTTATTATTAATACAAAAAATACTACCCACACTATTTAAGCCAACAGGAACACTACATACACACACATATATGTATGTATTCTGTACGTGTGTGTACATATGATATATTCTGTGTGTGTACACACACACACATTTTATGGAGAAGTCAATCTACAAGTGGAAAGAACACCACAGATAGTCATCTTAAATAGAAGCAAACAACTTTTTGTTTTACACTGAATATTTAAGTTCTCTTGGACATTCCTCCATCACAGAATTCCTCCCAGTACCAAGTTTGTTTCAAAAACTTCAATTTAATCTACAGAATAAGCTAGGACCAATATTGTTTACACTGCACACTGTTTAAATCGGTAACATGTTGGATCTCTATGTATTGAGCCAATACCCAGTAACCACAATTTTCCAGTGGCTAGATGAAAATACTTTTTAATCAAATTCTGTTAATTTCTCAATATACCCAGATTGCATAAAATACACTTTTCCTGACAAATCATCAGCTGCAACTTCTGTTGCGCTTCCAGCCTTGACTTCTCTCAAGTATAATGCTGAGGTCTAAGCAGCCAGGGAGCACCTCTAAGATAGGGGCAGCTGCTGACAATGTAAGAGTTACACGCTAGCAAGGTGCACCATGGGCATGGAGCATCTTTTCTTTGCCATCTACCCCCTAGAAGAACAATGTTAAATGCTGAACCCCGAGATAAAAGAGCAAGCTGCCAAAATACTGTCCAGAGAATGGAGCTGGGAAACCCCACCCCAAAGATGCTCAGCAAGGCCTATTCTCTAAACTCACGTTGATCTACCATGCAGCCACCAGACCACATCTCAGGGGGCTGCTCAGCTGCACCTTTAGGAGTACCACTTAAGGACGGGAGCAGCAGCAGAAGAAAGAAGTTGTCTCTGCCACCTCTTATGTCACAGCTTCTTAATCAGCATTTATTTTGCAACAAGGCAAGGTGAATCCTCAAAGACTATAGAGGAGATCTTGTATACATCCCACAAGCACAGTAAAGGGTAGTAATCGGCAGGGGAAGGGAGCCTGTACACAGATGTAAGATGCACCTACTGCCTGTAGCATCCAGAAAGCAGAGACTTTTTTTTTTCTAGTTCAAACATGAGGTGAAGAGAAGAATGTCCAGTTTAATCCTTTCTTACAATATGAACGCGTACATATCCCCTGGTTCAACCGGAGTATTATGGATTCACAGGGTCAAGCTGATAGTTATCAATAAACACTGCCATTAAGATTATTAATTTAACATAATTTGTGTGGTTCGAAGTTTACCTTTTTCTTAGATTAAAACAATGAAACTTATAAGTTTAATTCAGAAAAAAGAATCAAGTGGCATTTTAATTAAAAAGCAAAATCGTGATTCTTAACTTTTAAATGATTTTTCCCCTCTCTGAAGAGTGACTACACTAGACTTGGGATTGCACCATGCTCTCACACTGTGTTGGAGTAACAGAAATTAATTAAAATATCAAGTAGTTGAATTCTTGCCCACAGCTCATATGTCTGCTATATAAAGGCATAGACTTAAGAGTCTATTACATAGTAAAGTCTACCCAAAAAAAGTATCTGAGGATTCATTCACAATTTAATTACCCAATGCAATCTCATCTAACTGGACTATCTGTCAATACTATTTGAGAAGTTTTTGTTATTTACTCTCAGGTGACATTTTTTTATTACTAGGCAAATTATTTCAAAAGATAACCAAAAACGCCACCACTGTAAAGACTGAAGCCATTACTTTAAATTAAGCTAAGTCAGTAAGGAAGCAGAAAAAAAATAGGGGAGAATATTATAGTAAGAGAAGTAATCAGTCAGGAATTAGAACTGTGTTACTTGAAAAAAAAAAAAAAAAAAAGAAATGGCTTTTAGAATTTGTTCTTTAAATACTTTTAAAGATAAATGCTACTCAATGTTAAGTTTAGTGAATGATTCTCCTGAGACAGGAAAAATAATAATACCAAAACCAACAAAAATTAAATCACATTTTAAGTACAGATATATAGCCTACAACCTACGGCACCAATTCTGTAAGGATTTCCATTATAAGGACTTCATGGGAAATATGAATTCAAATGTTTTATGAGGTTAAAAGAGTGAAAGGATTAGGATTTCAAGGGCCTGTAACATCAAAAAACTCAAACTAAATGGTGTAAAACAAGTAAGCAGCCATCATAACAGATTCACTTACCAGTATCTGAGATGTATGCATGGAGTTGAACTGTCTCATCAGAAGGGACATTTGAAAGGTCATCTAAGGACTGCGGGGCAGGGGAGAGAGGGGAGAAAGAAGAAATGGGCGAGAGAGAATAAGATCATAGATACACTTTATTTGAGAGATGCTTTTTGATTAATCTATTTCATTTTCAAACTTTCAATTCTCTACACTAATAGAATAGCTTAATGCACTGTAACGGTGCAAGTAAGTGTTGGTATTACCTGATTACTAAAGCCTTGCTTTTACAGAGTGTAGGGTCCTTCATTTCCCCTACCAGTTTCCCATAGCTCTGTGATCACTTTAACTTATTTGCCACTTTCATGTGATATCTCAGTTCTAACAGAAGTACAGCTACAAATAGTCTTTTACTGAGTATAAAAGAAAAAAAAAATCCAAGAAATTCCTAACTGTGGAGATACAGATGTTGTGTAACAGATCTTTTGGTTTTACCTTCATACCACTCTTTTCTTTCAACTGACTTAAAGCACTATGCACAAGTTACAGTGCAGTAAAAGCTGAATAATTTCTCTGCTGTATGTAAAAAACTGCAAACACTTTTCTCAGAAATGTTTTCCCTCGTAAAAAAACAAGGGGGTACATCCTCAGCTGGCTAGTGGCCTGTCTCCCCGTTTAGTAATTACTGGGATCAAAAGAAGCCTCATGGGTCTTTTAGAGAAGCTTTGCTGTTACTTAAAATTAATACATCTGACTACTAAGATTTAACATAATAAAGGTCTGCAAGACTGTGGAGTGAAGAACTTGGATACACAACTGAAAAATGGAGGATGGGCCGCTACACGCGTGATCCTAATCTTAAATTATCAGGTTTAAAAAAAAAAAGATAACAGCTATTTAAGTAGAATTCACAGGCACTGGGATCCTAGCTACTTTATATATTTTACCCCAAAATTCTGAAGTTCTTCAAAGATACACATTCAGAATAAATATGCACCGATCAGCTACCTTTTATAATTTAACCAAGCCGGTTTCATAGTGAGTTGCCACAAATAGTTACCAAGAAGGGGATCTACTGGGTAGCAGTGCCATACCTGTGTCAAAATAAAAATCTCAATACGTGTCAATCAAGTTTCTGAACTCCTCCGTTTCCTTAAATATAAACCAATCTTACGTGATTACAATCAAAACACAGGTTGGACTTGAAAACTTAAATTATTTAAAGACTGCTCTTGCCCCTTCTTCATCTGAATCTTTATTATCTCCATGATATTTCAACATAATACTCCACTCCTGCCTTCCCAAGCTCTCTAGAAAGAACAGCTTTCCTCTGCCTCAACCATCCCAATCACGGCCTCGCTCCAACCAACCCACTGCCTAAATATCCGCCATGGAAGGTGAAGGAATGTCTAGATACTGAATAAATGGCATCGTTAAAAAGGTCTGAACACACTAACTATGCTTAAACATGTATTTAACACGTATTAACATTTAGGAGTCTCCTAAATATCTTACAACACAGCTTGTAGACTTAGAGTACAGAAGTCCCAGCTTGAAAAGAGGCAGAAGAAAGAGAAGCCCATTTGGGAAATCTGCTTTGCCACAGCATGCTATAGTGCTAAAAGTTTATGTTTGTTCAGTGGTAGAACAGATGAATTAATGCAAAAATATTTTGAGAGCAGACATCATCTTTACCTCAAGAATTCCCAAATCTGCAAGTTACTGAATGCTGGAGAGAATTCTGGTAAAGTATCACCGGAAGTGGACTATTCCTATAACCTTCATTAGACACTTGCTTTTGGTCATTGTTGGATATAGGGCTAGACTTTCGCTGACCTAGTCCATTCTTAAGCAAGTCACCCTTGGAGAGCAATAAGCCTGAAAGGTGTTTATACTGCAGTGTCCAAATTTAAGAGTAGACTATCACCCGAGACAGATGAACTGCAGGAATTTATGGGAACCTGGAAAAGCATTTGATGCTCTGAGAGCTCTAGAATTTGGTTATCCGTAAGATGGAAGGGATGTTATTAAAGGAGACAAGTAACAGTCAACTGCTCTAGTATTTTGCTTGCTATGAAACACTTTAAGCTACCGCCGCATTTTTTAAAAGGCACCAATATTTCTCATTTTCCTGCCTCCCTTCATTGCCACCCTGAGAGTTCAGCTTTCTTCTTGATAACTGAATGGGGTTCAAGCTGACATATACTAATGACTTCCAGAAGTTCAACCCAGCCATTTCTGCTGCCATTCAAGGTCATAGATAAGTAAAACCTGTGTAACTCCTACTTACTCAACGCAAAAGCAATATGTAAAGCTCACATTATGGATCCATTTTGATGAAATCTGCAAGAGTCTATAAGTATTCTAAAATTGTTTTATAACCCCAAAATATGCCCGACTGGTTTAATATAGACGATTAATGTGTCAAATTAAAAGGCAGAAATTAAGAAGATATTTTTGTAAAGTAATTTTTCCTCAAAATAGTTTTGAGTCTCTCTTCCAAATAATCTTAAAATACATTCTTACAGTGAAAGTATAAACCGCAGGAGATGTATTTTATAATGGAAACTTTAGGAAGCACTCAACTGCTGTGGCAAGGCACTACACAGCAACAATTAATACAAGTAAATTAAATGGTTAAAACTTGAATAGATAACCAACAGACAGTTTGTATTTAATATGATCTAATATCTTCGACATTAGGTGTATTCACAGGAAGACAAGTTAATTAAAAAGCAAAAATATCACACCACAACCCGATCTTATTTAATGCATTGTCATTAGCTGAAAGTACAGAAATTCCCTGACCTTCAAAGTAACCTTTCCAAGGTCTATTTTTCTTCATGTAACTGACTAACACAAGGGAGCTAAACTATGTGTACTCTTGACATGGAATTCAGCCAGGAAAAACTAATCTACCAATATTCAAACACCTGTAAAAGCACTGACAACCCTGAATAATATGGACTACAGAAAGCAAAAGTTCTTCTGCATAAACAGAGCTTTATTACACGCTCCTGCAAGAATGTTCTTCATTCTGTGAAGATATTAAATGTACTATTCTGCAAATATACTTTTCACAACAACAAAAAAATCAAAACTTTGAAGTATCCCATGCAAATAACTGTTTGTATTGCAGCGGTGCTTGATAAAGGCTGTACGACTTTCTACCTCAGTTTAAAAAGGCCACATGAAACTAAGCAGCAGATAACTGCTAGCCAGATGAGCCGCTGCAATGACAAATCCCCATCTGTAAAATATGACTTTGATATGTGAAAACATTCTTAGAAAAAGTACTTGAGACACTTGAAAAATCTTTTTAAGAGATTAGTCAATTAAAAGAATCTCTTGTGAAGTGTTACCAGAATTGTATGTAAGTTTATAAAAATATGGCTAAATTAAGTTTTCCTTCTGCATCTAACAGGAGTTTGTGTAAATTGTATCAGCTGACCACCTCCTTTTTTCTTCCTATTTTAAAATGTAAACAAGAGGAAAACAATAGGGGAAAAAAATTCCCAACTTCAAAAAAAATAATAAACCAACCCCACAAACAAACAAACAACCCCCACATGGAAACACATTTATATTTATTTTAAATGTGTTCCTTTACAAAATAAACCCTCTTCCTCTGCATGCAAGCATGATCTAACCAATGAGCTGGAACTCCTAAGGAGCTACAGCATCTTCCAAAAATGAATTAGAAGGGCCTATGAATCCCATAAGCCAGGAAATTGCATGCAGATTGCAAACATTTCTAAAACTAAAAGATTTGGAAAAATATTCTCATATGCACAATTGAACCTTGCATATCTTTTGCTTCGCTACATGTAGTCTGAAGAAACAAGTAAGAGGGACGGGAGGAAATACATCAGAATTTTTTATGATTTTTCCTTTTTAAATACCTCTGATTTGATTTTCAGTTTAAAACATTTTAAACCTAATAATATCTATACAGAACAGATTATTTGGAAAGAGTCTGGTAGAAGTATACAGTTCTCTTCCTATGTATGCAGAAACACATTTCAAATACCTAGGTACATTCATGTAACAAAGAAAAGGTTCTGATAAACTGACGCAGTCAAGATCTGCTTAAAGAAAAATACCAAAAATCGCTTGAAATTGGTCAGACAAGAAAACAAAGATTCATATTTTGTATAGATAAACTCAAGATACTTTTATCTTTCCAAATCAAGTCCTAACTAAAAAAAATTAAAAAAAATCAACCTATAAAAATCTAATTAAATGTTTCATTTTACCCTCTACTTGAATTTTATCCTTTGTGATTTCAAAGGATTTGCTTTCACCTATCATTACCTAACTCCAAATTTATTCCTATTTAAAAAAAACATGCAGGGATAAGAAAGTATGCTTTGCATAAATTAACTATAGATTATTACTTTCCTGTGAGAAACAATGCAAAATTCCATTAAACATAGCGGAAAGTACAAAAGGGACAGTTTTATCTTACAGACTGATTGATACCGTCTGTGTGTTTCAATTTGATTATAGAACTTTTTTCAGAAATTAAGCTGCAGTGAGGTAAAACCTCTAGTTTACATTATTTAAACTATTTTATAAAACTCTCCCTATGGCTGAAGGAAAAAATTAATAATAATTAAAAAAAAAAATACAAGCACTTACCAGATTAATGCTGCCAGTCGGAGACCCATTAAAAGATTCTGGGAGCAGTGAGGAAGGGAAAAGGAAAAAACAGGTCAGAAGATTTTCTTGAACACAGGGCCACACACAAGAAATTAAAAATGCAGAGACAAACCGCTATGGAAAATAACGCACAACTGTGGCATTGGGCAAAGTGTTGCACCCAACATGTAAGTACTCCAAGTTTCCAATAAAGACACCTGAAGGAAAACATTTGTAAGTTTATACACCTATAGATATGAATTAAATACACCTGAGATCATTCCTTTTTAAGCTTCATGAAATCACTTCAATAAGGAGTCAGTTTAATATTTAAATAATTTGTACTTCAGCTAATAAGAATGTTTAGTTGCTTTGAAAAGCCGTATCTCCAATGTACTTTCTCTTTCCAGATGAAGAATAGTTATGTACTAGAACAACCCAACAGGTTGAAGAACCACAAATATTTTTGAATAAAAAATGAGAATGAAAGTGTTACATGCTTATTTTAGCGACACATTTGTTACCAAGACTTGACAAAAAATTTACTTGAGATTAGTCAAGTTCCTACAGAAAAAAATGACTCCCAACACAATTTACAAAAAAAGCACAAGGAGGAAACATTAACTTAGAAACTAGAGGTACTACAGGAACTTTTTGATTTCTCAAAACCAGTGTGAATAATTTTCTTATTTTTATTTTAAAGCAGAAAAAGAATGGTCCCAGGAAATCCCCCTTACAGATAAAGAGCTCACCTCCTTCACCATCATCTGATCCTCTGAAACTAGGATCCTTCAGCATATCCAGCTCAGCTAACATACGCACATACAACACATTCTGCTTGAATGAAGGGTAGAATCTTTCATCTCGTAGCATCAATTCATACACCTTATTGAAATATAAACGGCAAATTTAGAAGTACTTACTACATTTTTTTTAATTAATCAGACACGCTTTCATAAATTCTACTTGACCAACATGTATCTGTGCATTCAATTATGTAGCTCTGGGTTTCCTTTAAAATCCTAACGCAAGTTCGTGAAATTTCAATTCAGGCTTACTCTTAACAGAAAGGTTATGAGAACTAATCGTGCTAGAAATATAACACGGTCTCAGAAAACACCTTTCTAACTAGTGAGACATGGACGTATAGGAAGGAAAGTAGCATGTTCGCTGAAAATGCTTCCTTCCTCTCCTCATAACCCTTCCAATTGCTCTATAAACATATTTGGTCTTCACCTATTTCACAACAGATTCTCTCTGAGAGTCCTTGTTTGCTGATAAACTATAAATGCAGACCTGCAAACACTTAGGGGGAGAGGCGAGAAGAGGGAAAGGAAGGGAGGGAAGACACTGCATACTACTTTCCTGAAAATTTCCACTTCAGCCAATACAGTATAAGCCTACGTCATAAAGATTCAACCGCACCACCTCAAAAAGTTATCTATATAGCCTATGCAGTGGCAGTATATATACATATACACACATGCATCTACATGTAGTGGGAATTAATTCGTAATATGTTTGGATATTCATGTCAACTCTAGAATATTTTAACTATTTTTTTTTCATGGAACGCTTTGTACAAGTGCTATCACCTGGTATGAATAGAAAAAAAATCATGCAGGTGTGAGGAAACCAATTTATTTTATAACACATGAGAAATTTATGCTCTTCAGCAGAAATCACATGTAAGACCCCTGTAACCTACTTCAAGCAATACAGATTTCACAAGGTGTTTTCATTAGTCTTACATGTGGGCCTCAAGTACAACGGAGTGATTTTAAATTATCACTAATTTTTAGCAAGAATAAGAACATTAAGTTAATGACCTAAAATAAAACCTCTCAGACTGGGTATATAATTTAGTGCCAGAGTATTAATCATTCACTTTTTTTTTTTTTAACATATATATTAGACTTCACTGATAAAGTGTATGTATGCAGGTAGTAAAAAGTCTGTTTTATTTTCAGTACTTGCTGCTTCTGAGTACCACACTGTGCAGACTTGAAGAAACAGAACAGTCAAATTAACTTCCAGAAAGAGACACAGAATTTAACATGGGAACATGCTTACATCCACCTTTGAAAAAAAAAAAAAAAAAAAAAGAGCTAAAACCGGACCAAAACTGCACCACTTAGTTATTTCCACACAGGTACATTTTCTTAAATTGGTGCATAAACACAAATAAGAATCCCATAATTCTAAATTTTGCTTCATAATTAATTTCATACAGGACACCTACTCTTCCTGTCTTTGGCTAAACAGAAGTTGGCAATTTAGAGTATGATTTTTGTAGAATAGAAAAATGGTAAAACCGGTTTTAGGTTTCAGATATTTGAGTTCCTTCCTCCTTTATCAATGGCTGTAGTGAAGTTTAGTACTCCATAGCATTAACAGTTCTTATGAAATACAGGATGAATAGAGTATACCTTTCTCTGAATGTCATCAAAGATTTCAGGTGTTGGATCCTCATGGTTCAGTGTTTCTGCCAGTTTTGCTACTAAGTTGTCATCAATATTAACTCTGGGAGATGCCTGTCATAGAGATCTAAGTCAACTTTTGCAGTATAAAAGAAAGCTTCTATTTTCACAAATAAAATCCAATACAATTCTAAGTAAAACAAATTCCTTCTTAATTAGTGTCTCTAAAACTGTCTAGAGCACAACAAAGTCAGATCCTCTCCCCACCAAATTAAGTTCAGAGTTCATATTAAAACTCAGAAGTTTCAGGATTAAATACCAAAAATCACCTCAAAAACAATTTATGCACAATATTTTGAAGCAATATCTAAGGCAGATTCACTCAGACTTAAAAATAGATTTTATTTATTTATGAATAGAAAGACCTAGATTTGGTAATGAAGATTAAGTAAAAAGACTAAATGGATGAAGTCCTGAAGCATCTGAGGAAAGGCTAACAGTTGGCAAACTCTGCCAGTTTCTAGACCGATTACCAGTAGCTGTAATCGTGGTAGCTTTTTATGCAGACTCTATTACAGCTACCAGCATACTAACTATATCAGCCATCAGATTCCCAGTCATCCTATTACAGCTACCAGCATACTAACTATATCAGCCATCAGATTCCCAGTCATCCCTTGGTATGACATTGCAAACCACAGCTTATTAATCATTCCTGTAGATAGGCCCAAGTTCACACACTTTCCCCTTTTTCAGTAACAGAGAGCCAGCGCTGCACCAGATCCAACATAGCTCACAATCTATTAAGCACAGTTGAGGCTGAATTTATCAGCTTTGGAATAGCTCTGGTGTTAGATGGCTTCCGACTTCAAACTGGTGAGCATTTTGTCAGCCCAAGAACCCATCAGAGCAAGCCTTGCACAGTTTAAAGATGACTATGTCGATTATTGAGGTGAAAAACCAAAGTGAAAGAAAAGATGCAAAAAGAGAAGCATCCTGTAGGCAATCTAGGAGACTCCTGGAACGCACTGAGGATAACTTCTTAAGCCAGGTAATAGACAGCCCTACCACAGGGGATGCAATTCTGGACCTGTTGGTCACAAATGCAAGTGAGCTGTCAGTGAGGTCAAGGCTGGAGGCAGCTTGGGCTGCAGTGATCATACACTGGTGGAGTTCACAGTCCTAAGGGATATGGTCAGGTGAAGAGTAAAGTCAGGACTCTCAATTTTAGGAAAGCAAAATTCCATCTGTTCAAGGAGTTAGTCAATAGGAACCCCGGAAAACCGTCCTCATGGACAAGGGAGCAGAAAAGAACTGGCAGGTCTTTAAGGGCACTTTCCACACAGTGCAAGAGCTCTCGATCCCCAGGCAAGAAAGGATCGCAAGAGACCTGCACAGCTGAGTCAAGGCCTGCTAGCCAAACTAAAAGGTAAGAAGGAAATGCACAGGCAGTGGAAGCAGGGACAGGTATCCTGGGAAGAGTATAAGGACACTGTCTGGTTGCGTAGGGATGAGGTCAGGAAGGCCAAGGTGCAGCTGGAGCTGAACTTGGCAAAAGATGCAAAGAATAAAAAGAAGGGCTTCTACAGGTACATCAGCCAGAAAAGGAAGGTCAAGAAAGAAAGCAAGCGTATCCCCCTGCTAAAAAAGAACAGCAAACTGGTAGCAACAGACAAGGAGGAGGCTGAGGTACTCAACAACACTTTTGCTTCAGTCTTCGCTAGCAAGCTCTCTTTCCACACCTCTCAAGTGGATGGACCACAACACAGGGACTGGGGGAGCAAAATCCCTCCCACTGTAAGAGAAGATCAAGTTCATAACCGCCTGAGGAACCTGAACATACATAAGTCTACGGGACTTGACGAGATGCATCCCAGAGACCTGCGGGAATTGGCTAATGCAGTTGCCAACCCACTCTCTGTGATATTTGAAAAGTCATGGCAATCAGGTGAATGACTGGAAAAAGGGAAACATTGCACCCATTTTTAAAGAGGGCAGAAAGGAGAACCTTGGTAACTACTGACCTGTCAGCCCCACCTCTGTGCTTGGGAAGATCGTGGAACAGATCCTCTTAGAAGCTATGCTAGGTCACATGGTGATTCAAGACAGCCAGCATTGCTTCACCAAAAGAAGGCCTGCCTGACCAACCTACTTGCCTCCTATCATGGAGTGACTACATCAGCGGAAGAGGGAAGAGCTACAGATGTCATCTGGGCTTCTGTAAGGCCTTTGACAGTCCCCCACAATATCCTCTTCCCTAAACTGGGGAGATATGGATTTGATGGGTGGACTGTTTGGTGGATGAGGAATTAATTGGTCACATCCAGCGGGTAGTGGTGAATGGCTCAATGTCCAGAAGGAGATCAGTGATGAATGGCGTCCCTCAGGGGTTCAGTATTGGGACCAGTACTGTTCAATGTCTTCATCAATGACATAGACAGTGGGATGGAGTGCATCCTCAGCAAGTTTGCAGACAACACCAAGCTGAGTGGTGCAGCTGACACACCTGAGGGACAGGATACCATCCAGAGGGACCTGGGCAGGCTCAAGAAGTGAGTCCGTGTGAACCTCATAAGGTTCAACAACGCCAAGTGCAGGGTCCTGCACATGGGTCGTGGCAATCCCTGGTATCAGTACAGGCTGGGGGACAAAGGGATTGAGAGCAGCCCTGCTGAGAAGGACTTGGGGGTACTGGTGGATGAAAAGTCAGACATGAGCTGGCAATCTGTGCGCACAGCCCAGAAAGCCAACCATATCCTGGGCTGCATCAAAAGAATTGTGGCCACCAGGCCAAGGGAGGTGATTCTGCCCCTCTACTCCACTCTGGTGAGACCTCACCTGGAGTACTACACCCAGCTCTGGAGTCCTCAGTGTAGGAAAGACATGTGCCTGCTGGAGCAGGTCCAGAGGAGGGCCACAAAGATGAGCAGAGGGCTGGAGCACCTCTGTTATGAGGACAGGCTGAGAGAGTTGGGGTTGTTCAGCCTGAAGTGAAACCTTATTGTGGTCTTTCAGTACTTAAAGGGGGCCTACAGGAAAGAGGGGAACAAACTTTTTAGCAGGGCCTGTTGTGATAGGACAAGGCATAATGGCTTTAAACTAAAAGAGGGAAGATTTAGACTTGATATAAGGAAGACGTTTTTTTTACAATGAGGGTGGTGAAACACTGGCACAGGTTGCCCATAGAGGTAGCAGATGTGCCATCCCTGGAAATATTCAAGGTGAGGTTGGACAGAGCTCTGTACAACCTGATCTAGTTGAAGATGTCCCTGCCCATTGCCAGGGGTTGGACTAGATGACCTTTAAAAGGTCCCTTCCAACCCAAACTATTGTATGATTACAAGAGATTTGAGGGATAAGTTGTTAAGGGAAGCTTTTCAGTGACGTCAAAAGGGGATTTTTATGCATACACAAATTCAGAACAAAGATGTTAACACAAATTGACAAGTGTTTTCTGCCACAGAAGACACTGTTATTACAAGACCATTGGAAGCATTCAAGCTTAGCCTATTGAAAGATACCCAATGGTGATATTTGAGCAATTTATACAGACAATTGTAGAGAGGCACGGGAGGTTATTTCGTTTGAAAACCCAGTCTTGGTTCCAAGTTTGTACAAATATTGCATTGCATCTTTTTGAAAACATTTCTTTCAGGGAACAGGTGGAAGGCAGGGTGAAAGGAAAAGAAAGGGGAAAGGACAGCATATTGAGGGACCAAATTTCTTATTCTGTCTTCATATTCTCTCTAGTTTTTCTCTATTCTAGAAAGTCAGCTTCTGAGGGACACATGAAGTGCATTTGACAGGATAGTTAGTGCCAGTATGAGCCATTTTAAACGGAGAGAAAAAAAACAAACAAAAAAAACACAGCAGAAAACATTTTCTTACTGCTTCACATAAGGAGAGAGAAGATACACAAGTAATAGGTTAAGTGTCAACTTATAGACCACTTGTGCTACATCACATCCATTTCATATTAATGTAGCCATAACTACCAAAGAAACATCTGTACAAAGAATAAATTCCAAACAAATTCCAAACAATGCAGAAATAAGTTATGTCTACCTTTTCTGATAAATATTGCTCATAAACTCCAAATGCAGCTGCTCTTAATAGACCCTTGGTTTGATTAGTCTGATGTTTTCCATCTTTCTGCCGGCTTTGAAGTACCTCCAGCTGTTGCTGTGCCGTAACCCTGTATCCTTCTACTGTCATCCAGAAAAACAGATGTGCCTGGCCACCAGTCTGCTGCATGTAATCTACAGAAAACAGCCACCACACAACCACAGTTATTGTTGTGCATCTCAGAGTAAGAATTCTCTATGATGTTAACCACATGGAACTCCAGGATCTGGTTATACATCTGGAATACTTGTCATCTAAACTCAAAAAATAAGAAATACTGTATACATATCAGTGATAATCGGTAAACAGAATTGGAAGCAAAGTCTAGGAACTAAGCACCAAATCCTAAAACGCACATGTAAAAAGTGAATCCATCATTACTGTCTGGATATAACGGGTTTGTACAGCATGATAAAAGTTGAGAGGAAGTTCAAATTGGAATTCTAACAAATCATGTGCATCTACAGCATCTAAAGGACTATCATCACCACTAAGACTGATCAATATTCTTAATAATGACCATCAGCAGCCCAATTAATTCACAGAATACAATCAAGCATTAGAAAGTATTAAAAATCAGTTATACAACTGTAATCCATCTCTCAATGTCTTGATTATATGATAAGCCTAAAATAGTACACGAATTACTGCTGTATTTTAGCTTCTCAAATAGACAACCTTCAGTACCCTTGTAATTCCCTAAACTTCAATCTAACATCTATAGTCATTAGTTCCACAAGCTTCAGTGAGACCGGCAAAAGACTAACAATTGCAAGAAGTTTCAGAGTCACTCCAATTATAAACCTCTAAGCAATTCTTGCAATGTTTCTGTTCTAAACAGAACAAACCTGTTACGTGACAGACCAAGACACATTGCAAGGAGAGTCTTAGAGTATTGAAACAAGCTTAATACAAGTTTTTGGAAGTACTGAGTATGGTGTTCTGAACAGTTAATTATGGACTGATTTGCAAAAAAGTTTTGGTTCCCTCTGGGAAGGGGCCTATACACACTTAGCTCTCAATAGACACCTATATTCAGTGTTTTCAAGTGTACAATCCTGTGAGTTAGCATATTCTTTATAAACAAAAAAGATCAGATAAATTAACACTTACCCATAAAAAATTGTAGTGCAACATTGTCTACCAGAATATGGTCCAGAGGGACTGTGCAAAGTTTTCCAAAGTTTGCTGCCAGTTTCACAGTATCTATTTCCTGTAAGAGACAGTGCAGTGTGTTCACAGGTGTTATTTTTTTAAATCACCTTTTAAAACTTCTGCTTACCACAAAGCAGACGTAATAAAAAAAATATTTTACATTCTAGATAATAAAGAAGCCTCTCAATGGTTAGTTATTTTCACAATCACTAATAAGTGAAGATCTAGATCATAAGGTCATGGTCGCATAACTGTTTGTCTTCAACACAGATGATTTCTGCTGCATGGGAAGCTGGCTTTTAACACTGCTGTTCATGTAATACTATACAGGTCAAATTAATCCCAAATCCCTCACCAACTGTGATAGTAGCATGAAAATGAATTATAAGGATGAACTAATTTCAGAATTTGATGGGGTGCAGATCACCACAACTTAAATTCATCTCTGCCCAACTTTCTTCTGTTAATATGACATTTCTTGGTACCTTTATCAACAAGAAAAGAGATCTCTGACAAAGAATAAGCTTGAGGCACACCAGGTATGCAGCGGAGCAGCAAAACAGAACTGAATCTAGGTGTATAAATACAAAGATGCTTTGCATCTGTGTAACATTTTGGTTTAACTTGTGTATTGAGAAGGTAATAATAGTTTTAAGATGTACTGACATATCTGAAGTGCTAAAGACAGAATTGAAAAAACTCCAAACATCTGAACCTTCAGAAATTCTTTCCACACTTAAACCACAAATATAAGACTGACTTCACTTGTATATGTATTCCTCTAACTGCATACTTCAAGTTGTGTTTCAAAATGCAAGAATTAAAAAGCTAGACCAAACTACTTAGCTGTTTGCAACTTCACTCTTTTGGAACTAAAAAAAAAAAAAAATAATTCTAAAACACTTACTTTTCCTGACTGCAACCTCTGAATTCTTGAATCACATACTTTAATAACATATAATAAACTGTTTATTTGATTTTTAATAGTGTTGATATCTGAAAGCAAAAACAAAGAGGATTAAGCAATGCAGATAAGCAAATAAACTCTTCTTCTGAAATGTTCTAAAAGTATCATTCAAAAAGGGACATACCACATACAAAACACATCAGCTTCGTACAGGAGGGTTTTTTTCCCCCCCCATTTAAATACCTTACTGACAGAAGTGAACAGGAAAAAAAAAATTTTTCTCTTTCCTTTTTCAGATTAACTGTTAATTCACCACCCATTAATACCTAAAGTATTACTGAAATTCAGAACCACCAGCCAGGCAAGTTTCAATTCAGTAGAAGTATACATACCTAACCAATTAGTCTATATTTTTTTAAAAAAAACCCACACATATGAAGACTACAGTTTTAACACATCACTTATTAATTATTTATTTTTAAAATAACAAAAGACTTCATACCATGCTGCATCAGAATTTTTATTTTCTAAAGTTTTTGAATATTCTTTGGAGATCACGCTGGTAAATGCATTTCATATTTTGTAAAACAACACAGCACTAACCATCTCCCGCTGTATCTAGAGATCGAAGATACTGCAGTTCTTCACTTGCTTTATCTTTCACTGCTTCCAACTCTCCAATATTATCACTTAATTTAATAATATTCATAAAGGCCTCATAGTTACAGTTGGAATCACGAATCTGAAACAGAAAGTTTTACAGTGTGAATAATGCAAAACAGGTAAAAGCACATGACCTGATTTTTCACAAATGAATTATTTGTGCAACATTTTGGAAACACTTTGATGTTTCTAATACCAAAATTTTTCTTCCTTTCAATACCAAAATTTTACATGGACCAAGAAAGAGGATCCATGAACACAGTCAAAACCTATTTCAGACTGACATTTTCTGTTTTCAAGAAGTATAAAGACACATGGGAAGTGTGTCAACCTCCTTAATGAAGACCTTACCCAAAAGCCAATCAACCTCCTGCTATTACCCATCTCCTTAGCTAAGTAGGCAGAAACTGGTGAGACCACTGAACTGGTTTCAGCTTTGCCAAGGTCTCCTGCAAGCATACATTCTTCCAATGTAATGGCTTCTCAAGATACAGAATCACTAAAAGAATTAAAGCATTCTCCAACGTAACCATAACCTACTGGGCGAAAAAAAAAATAGGAAGTGACTGAATTAATTTCCTCTCTGAAAACCTAATTCAGATACCCTTGTAAATACAATTAAGCTATTTCAATATATACTCTTTTCCCAGTATTGGCACAGGGTGAACCTGCTCTAGAGACTCAAAGGAATTTGTGAAAGTGACAAAAGCCTGCTGTGCTGCTGAGATCACTGGAAACTGTGTTGTGAACCCAGCACAGAGATCAGGGGAAGGCTGGCAGCTTTACAGCATGTGCACGCAGGTGAAGTGGGTTGAGTTCTAGCAATGGCCGTCTTTACCATCTCAAACCAAAAAAGTCACTTCACCCACATCCTTCATAAACGCTCGCTTTGAGATTGGAAATGTAATACTTGGTCTGTACCGCAGAAGTGCACTGACATGAGCTCCATGAGCAAAGACAATGAGAAAAGTGTAAACCTCTGACCAAAGTTAATAGAAAATCTTCCTACAAATCTGCTTTTAAAAAAGTAATAGTAGCAGCAACACTTGAACTTCAAACATTTTGTAAATATGTGAATTTCACAGTGAGGAGACAAGTTTGAAATAACTTATAATTTTATATTGAAGCTTTACACTTTATTGCAAGAGAATTACTATCAAACTAAGGTGTGCCTAGGAACATGGAATTAAGCTTCTCATTTTCAGAAATCAAGCTTTTTTCTTCAAATCTGATTTTATGTCAAAGGTTCCAAAAGGAACCAGAATTTGAGTCATCTCTACTTCTGTCTCTAATTTCTGCAACAATTCTCATTTCATAAGACTTGTATTAAGTTTTTGAAAGCGTTTGTTCTTCCTTATCTTACCCCCAGCACATTTACTTCCTCATCTCAGAAAGCAATTACGAAGATTAATATTTGGGACATCACCATCATAACAGAAAGCTTTATAAAAACCACAGAATGCTATCTTTGGATGCAGCTGGGGGCAGTGCTCAGTAAATAAAGAATGAGGCCAAGTTACAAATAAAGAACATGCGTAGGAGGAAAGGGGAAACAAAAATTGAAACGCTTGGTCCATATGAGCAGCAGTATTTTTCATGTTAAAGTTAGGTCCTGTAAGAAAAGCAGCGTGCAAACTTTTACAGAAGTGGAAATGGCTGGAGTAAAGGAAATACTGTACATGTACACTCAAATTTATTCCGTATGTAAGAATTTTTACTGTGAACTCTGAGGGTGTTTTCAGCATAGTACTTGAATGCACACTCTAAGACTAAAATATATGGATAAATGTAGAGAGAACATGGGGAAAGAAAAATTAAAGCTTGACTCATGACCTACAAACGATAATAAACCATAAGTTTCAACTTGCATAGCAAAAAAAAAATACAAGTAAAATTAATTAAAGTGTGAATATTCTATTTATTTTAGTTTTACTATATGTATTTGTTTAAAGGTTTGTTGGGGTTTTTTGCAGGTGCATTAGAGAGATATGGAAGTAAAGATTCTGTTTCTTCCCATTCAGTTAAATTATTAAGGGTTACCGCAAATATCCCTAAAAACCCCCACCCTGAAATTCCTTAGCAGAGGCAAAAAAAAAAAAAAAAAAAAAAAAAAGTCTTATTACTTGTCATTCTGGAGGCCTCTTAAGCTTTAAAGGACACACTGAAAAAAGAGAGTCAATGAAAAGTCTTCCAAGGTTACTGCCATACTTCCTGAACAGCTAAGTAAAACAGTCAGAGGACTCAACTTTACACTTTGCCATACATCTGTCATCAGTCAGCCTACTTTTGCCAAACCGCAACGCAGAGCACATATAATACAGATAGAATATGTGTGTGTGTGTT
The DNA here is from genome assembly GCF_963924245.1 of Chroicocephalus ridibundus. Taxonomy (NCBI): domain Eukaryota; kingdom Metazoa; phylum Chordata; class Aves; order Charadriiformes; family Laridae; genus Chroicocephalus; species Chroicocephalus ridibundus. The sequence goes on from NC_086285.1 coordinate 33,456,715, forward strand.
TATGTATGTGTGTGTGTATATACATAAAAAATTTAGTATAGCAGCCGTAAGTTTACTATCTCTGGCAATATGTCCACTGGTAACTTTTCTACCAGGTATCTATCTGCTATGATTACAGGAAACACAAGTAAAGCTTTATATGAACATATTCAGGAATTATCTCTCATTTTAAACATTATAAATCTTACCATCCATATGACATACTGATTAATATAATCAGGATCACTGAGCTGGTTTATTAATGGAAGAAGAATTCCTCGGGAGAGGATTTCCTGCAAAACAATATAATAAATCATTTTTATATGTTTATTCATAAAGCTAATCTAATTGCAACAATTTAGAAATCATTGTGTAGAGCCTAAACAAAAAAATGTTTAGCTACAGGAGGGAAGAAAAAAAAAAAAAAAAAAAAAATCAACAGGCACTAACACATTCCCTTCCCAATTAACGTTAGAAGATGTTAATATCTCAAGAAAAACAACACCCATCTTATCAGGCTTTTCTAATGTTGCTAGAGCAAAAAGAAACTTCAAAAATGTTTCACACAAACTGTTCTCTGCTATTAAATACTTTTCAAGATTGTAGTGCATTTAAAATAACCTAATATTAAATTAGATCAATTTCACAAAATAAAATAAGAGCAGCAGCTCAGATCTGAAATTTATGATGGCATTAAAACAAAGAATTGGGATGGCCTTTAGAGTCTGTACTTACCCTGACAAAGTATCGCATGATCTTGTTCTGGAAGTCTCCAGGAGGTAGCAATATATACAGTAAAACCTCACACAGATCCCTTAGGAATCCTAGGGAGGAGAAAAAACAAAACCAAAAAAACGCTTAACACAATTTTATATTACTTCCCATTTTACCTGATGTCATAAAAACTAACAGATAAATCCAAAAAATGAAATTCAAATATATATTCTTATAGTCCAAACATCACTGTAACACCTTTCAGACCAAAAATACGCAGCACTGACGTAAACCTGAGACAGATCTAGAGTCTCAAAACCAAGAAAAAAGAAAGCCAAATTCCGAGAACCAAAAAAACTAATTCCAACGTATTTTCCTTATTTAACACATACAGGGCTTTCTTCCCCTCCTTCACACTTTGTCCAAAAAGACAAAACTGATTTTTTTTTAATGAAGGCTATGGAGTAGTGGTAAGAAAGGCAGATCTAACAAAAAAATCAGTAAAAATTTGCAAAGCCTTCCCCTGCCTCCCAGAAAACATATTTCTACTTTAAAATTCTTGCAATGAAAAGAGGAATAACTAAATACGTACATAGTTACAGTATAGCTTTGAAAATTACATGCTAAGATTTCAGTATATTTCATATTGTTAACACAATTGTTAGTATTTTAATTTAGACTGCTATACTAAAATCACTTCAGAAGATAATATTGACAGACCTTCTTCATCTTTGGGAGAAGTGCAGACTAGATCACGACAGACTTCTTTTTCCATTTCAACTTCAACCTCAAAGAATGTATCTACAAGGTCCTCAGCTTGGTCTATACAAAAGAAAATAAAAAGAAACATACTTTTTTGTAAAGATCAGAACCTTGAGAGTAAATTTGAATTATAAAATAAAGATAACTATATTTCACATATCTAGATACCTGCCTACTCAAATCCAAAAAAACCCCAAACCTATTTAAATCATTACATTACCTTTCATCTGATCACCTTTCTCTGCTATTCTTTGCTGAGCTTTTCTGAAAACTCGAAGATGAGTGCCAAAGTCATCAACAAGTCGTGTAGTGAAATAAGGCTGCCAGTCTGTTTCCTTTGACCTACCAGAAAAGAACCGCCATGAAAAGTAATTATTTTATCCTAAATACAAAGAGCAATAATAAATTTCTACTTCTTCATCCCTGCCAATAGCCATACTGATAGTAAACACTGAAAAGCAAAGAAATAAGTCTCCTAATCACCTATTCACTGAAAACAAATAAAATGTTGAAAAAACACCACTGTAACAACACATTAATATTTATGCTTTATAGACTTTAAGGTCAACACTAATATCTGGAAATAGCGTTCTGATTCATGATATTGACAAATATCTGCGAAAAACACTGATATAAACAGCCTATGAACACCTACAACCTAAAACTAAAATACACTCCAGATCTTTTCCAGCCATACTTTCTATCATTTCAGAAGGCTCCCAACCAAAACAATTTTCTTCTGAATTTGTAGTATACGCATGAATGAGAAAACGCACATTTCATTTGAAACTACAGCAACATAATATCATCAACAACTGATTTCACAGCTTGTATGAGAAGTAGATAGTGCGACTCTCCAGTAGTGTACGTAGATTTGCATCAGAAAACTGTCACTGTTAGATTTGCATAAAACCATTTCATTAGTGGCATGAAACAGATGCAGAGATATTCTTGTGATGGCCTTACTAGCAAAACTGAAACGGCACTTGTGCGTTATAGGTTTAACAAGCTAGATGTTAGTGATGGCTTTTACTCTGCATTAAGTACTCCACTACCTGAATTCTGTCAGATATCTACTTTGTTATAGCAGAATCCTTCTACAACACTTCCTTTTCTGTGTTTATTCTCTCACCTGCTCTTTCTTCCCTCAAAATGGGAGAAAGAGATAAGGAACTCTGGAAGAGAGGGAAGCCTACTGCAAGATCTAGATGTGGAAATAAGAAGCAGAGCTGTCTCAAAAGGCAGTCAACCAAAACCATCAACCCAAACCATCAATAATCCAGATCCACCATCGGCACAGTCCGCAAATCATACAAAACACACTAGGTGGCAGCCTTACATCAGTCTTCCAAACGTGCAGCTCTCAAGGAAGGAAAAAAAAAAAAAAAAAATAGCTCACTGTACTCATTCTCTCCAGAAGCTCACAGGATATATGAAATTAGAGATCACGGTACTAATCTAAGACTTCTACAGCTATATCCAGCTACATTCGTGATAAATACACTAGATCATTTAATAATAACAAACAACCGCAGCTCCCTGTGAAACTGATTTGATTTGTACAGAAGAACACAACTGCACAAGAGTGGTAGCTATTTTTGAAGAGCCGGAGTACTGTAGGAAAAAAATAAATTTGCTATAACTTGGCTTGCTTTGACACAAACTCAGTGCTTGATGTTGTTTAATGAAGTAATTTTGCCAAATAGACAAAAACACTGAAGTTGGGTAGCCAGGTCCATTTCACATAAGCACAGGATTGCTTGCTGTAACATACAGCTATATTTAGCCTAGTGTTCACTATTTCCAACGCCGTTTCCTAGGATTTCCATTATTTCACACTCAATCAGATTTTATTGTAATGAATTTTTCCTAGCATTAAACCTAGCTCTCCATCTTTGGCATTTCTTGCCAGCAAAGCACGCTGGCCTACATTTTCAAGTCAACAGAGGGAGGAGATAACACCACCTCAAAATTGCTAAGTTTCGTATTGTATTTAGGTGACCCACAACCCCTTCTGAAGAGAAAACAGGTAACAGTCAGCACAGTGGGATGAATACCTGAAATCGTTACTTAACAAAGAAGCAGATGGATATAAAGGCGTGCGGTAGCTGGGATGAGAAATAAGATGATCCCTAATTTCCCAAATTCCCTGACTTACTCCTACTTGATTAGCCAACAGCAGAAAAGACATAGGACAATCAGCAAACTAGCCATTTGTTCTGAATCAAACCTATTTTTAAAAAAGATTTACATATGTGTCACATTATTTCATTCCCCAGATAACCATTCCTTAAAAAAAAAAAAACCCTCACTTGTTCTTACATATTGAAGAGCAATACCACTTTTAAAAATCATCTGAGCTGATACAGATATTTGAATTAAAAGCTTTCAAATTGACTCACCTTGGAAACAGCCCTGCTGCTTATATGAAAACAAACCTGCATATAAAAAGGTGATGATTTATGCAACTCAATGCTTAAGTTGCAGAAAAAAAAAAATATAAAATCTATTCGGCAACATTAGACGTTAATCTGAATTTTGAAGAGGCCATTTTGCAAAAGACCATGACTACAAACGTTAACTCCACTCATTCCTTAAGAGATCAGCAAAGGCTGTAGTTCTTAGATTATTCTTTCTGTAAACATGCACTGAACTATGCCAACAGATAAACTTAATCATTTATCTACTATCACACAACCCACAAAGGTATTTGTCCCCTTGCTTAGGCAGTGTATTGATGTAAATACAAATAATCTTACCTGGCAGAAAACTGAACAAGTGCATACTGAAGAGCCTGCCTGATTTCCAGAAGAAATGATTCATCATCACTTAGCGTGTAATACCAATACTGCACATAGTCTCTCAGGGAAAACTGGATTACCTGAAATTGGAAAGTAAAAAATAAAGATAAACTAATGAATGAAACACAGCAAAATATAAAATAGCTTTTTGTGGATGATAATGCAACAGCAGTTATCTTAAAAGGTTAACATAATGAACCATACTCCCCTACCATTATGCAATATCCTGGCCCACGCTCGGTGTTTTTTCACTTACCACTCTCAAATACGATAAAATTTCTCAACCTCTATTTGTCTTTTAAGTCCTTAGATATTACATAGTCAATACATGCAAAAATAAAAGTAGGTTAAATAGTCCTGGTTAGAACTTACCTGTTGCAAAGGCTCATCAATTATATTCGCACCTGTCAGTCTTCTGTCAATCTTAATAGGTCTGGCTTCACGTTTCATTTCTTCTATGCACTTGAAAGAGATTAGGAAATGTAACTTTGTAGGTTTTAACTATAATTAAAAATCAGCTCCACTGTTTATAATATATGTATCCTTCCAGTAACAACTTTATACAACATTTCCCCTATTATTATGATTTATAGAGTAGATAAGATATAATCATAGAATCACAGAATGGTTTGGGTTGGAAGGGAGCACTAAAGGTCATCTAGTCCAACCCACTCTACAATGGGCTGGGTATCTTCAACTACATCAGGTTGCTCAGAGCCCTGTCCAGCCTGAACTTGAACGTTTCCAGGGATGGGACATACAGAACCTCTCTGGGCAACAATAATATCTGTATTTTTCATTATATAGTAAATAATGGTGAGGAATTAATCTGAAAACCTACTTCTTGCTTACTGTAAAGGAGCAGGTTTGCTAAAATACTTGATCAGAAGGAAGTAAATAGTTATAAAAGGAGGGAGGGGGGACACACGACAGCAGCACAAGATAGTTTGCGGGTAAGACCCCAGTTCCACACTTGATTATGAACTTCCTGTGCGACCTCAGGCAGGTAACTGTTGTGTTTTTTTTTTCCTCTACACTTCTTTATCCATCTTAGTTTATTCTATATGTCAGAAGAGAAATTACTTTTTGTACCATCACTACTTGACAGATGAATCTTTAAAAAGTAATTGATAAGGGGGTAAAAAAATATTTTATAGAAGGACTCGCAGCTCAGAGCAGTTAACTCCAACGATGACTTCATCAGAGCTGACTTTTGGCCAATGACATACTGAAAAAGAACACCCATTACCAGTGCTTCTCCGAGTGAACTGTGTCTTTGTACAAACTTAACTTGAAATCTGCAATAAACCTCTTTATTTTCACATAAATAACAATCCAACAACCTACACCACTGTTCAAAAAAATCAGGTTATTTTATTCTTCGATCGAGAAAGTGATGACTGTATTGTAAAGATAGAAGAACTAACAAAAACCATGAATGAAAACAATTACAACCGCGTGGTCCAGTGTTTCTATTCTACGTGGCTCTCCCTAAGTATCTCTCATTCAAACCAGTTAACAGTGAATGGCAGGGAAATACCCGATGCCAGAAAACAATTCTCCTCCTACTTAAACAACTCTGTAACACAACAAAAAAGTATTTTGTTGCAAAATTCTGTATACTTTTTAACTTTCAAGACAAGGGAACAGTTCAATGCTACTTGAATACGAATAAAATTGATTTACATTCAAACAATACTACAGCTACATAGGAATGAATTTGCAAAATATTTTTTGTCTCGACGGTGTCAAAAATACAAAAAAAATACAGAATGGAATGATTAAATATTTTTACTAAGCACAGCACAATTCAAATTGCCAAACAAAATTGTTAAAAGAGAGTTTTGAAGTTTGAGGACTACATGCATAAAACCACATTTGGAAAACAGAGAAGAAAAAGCAGGAGACAGAAGAAGGAGAAAGGGATACAGAGAGAATATGCAAGGTTATGTGGTAAAAATCTGAATGTTCATCGGCTCATAGGTTTCAGGTTTGGGTCTGGACTTCAGGAAGTCATCCTGTCCAACCTCCTGCTCAAAGCAGAGCCAACTATGGGGTTAGACCATTCTTTCATATTCTTTTTTCCCTAGTGAAATATTTATGTACATGCAGTGACTGAGTAGACTTCATACTTTTTCTTCGCTGCACTAACAGATATTTTTGAAGTCCTTCTTTGAAACTACGCTAGTTAACTTAAAGATGAAAAACGCCTTATTTGGACTGTGCTGCTATTTCCCAAATCACATATTTGCGGTCACAGGCTTTCATGAATGGACAAGACACGGGATTTACAAATCTGCATCTAATCCATAACATAGTATATGATCAACTGACTCAAAATAAAGACTCAGGGACAAGTCAGGGATCAAATATGCAACTAGCACTTAGAACAGTGATAACAACTTACAGTAATTTGACAATATTGTATCCAGCCTACAGAAACTCCCTGTCTTTTGCATGAAGCATGAGACGTCAATGATGATAACAACTGGACATTCCACATTTCTGGTAAAATTGGACAGAATCTATAATTTTTATGGAAAATGGCGTTCCAGTTCACAGTTCAGAAGGCTCTAAACTTGCCTTTCACTCAACATTATTTCAATACAAACCTGCAGGCAATTGTGTATCTTACAGAGACAGTACATTATGACATCAAGTACATTCCTGAGTCATACAGAAGGCTTGCAAAATAATCTTTATGTATGTATGTAAACAAAAAAATATAGCAGAAAGGTAAATAATTTTCCAAACTTACATATATTTCTTCCTAATACTGAAGCATTCATCATATATTTGCTAATAAGTATAGTAAGTGACAACTAAGGAAACTGATCTGCACTAAATCCTTTGTTGGAGCTGGTACATTCTACACATTATTTCCACCCACAATCTTGGTGCCCTGAATTATAACTTATTTCTTTAAAATCAAGCATTTGAATATTCATCTTTAGCCTAAAACAAAAAAATAATCCACAAACAAACAAAAAGCCATCAAAACAATCAATAACACTCTGACTGCCCTTGGGGAAAAGAGTTTCTTAAACAGAACATATTCTCAAAATACAGTATCACAAATTCAATTTATACTTGGTTCACAAAAGAAGCATAACCCATGCACTTGCCACTTGAACGAATACTAATTGTTCAAGACCACTTAGGGCCACAATGGTTTTAAACATGAAAACAATTTCAAGTTAAAAACATTACTTTCCAATAAGGATAAGTCAGCAGAAATTTAATACAGAAATTGCAAATAGGAATCCCAAGCAAACCACACATTTGGTTTTGGTTAGGACTCATGTCTTCTTGCACTGCTACTGAAAAGCTCAGCTAAACTAGCTAATGCTCTTTTAATACAGTGGCAAAAAAGAAATACAAAACACTATTGTAGAAGGCAAACAGATTTTAGTTGATGAACAACTTCAAACAACATTTGGTAAGCCAGCTAAAAACAAACACTTTCATACTCAAAACTTAAATCCAGAGGTTAGTCTAAGACAGGTCAGTTGAGAAAAGTAATGTGTCAATAATCCACACTCAAACCAGAAGTCAAACTATGGAATTTTTAAGGGTTACACAATAAAAACCCCCAACATTTTATTCTTTTATAAGGCAACCAGAGCATACATATGCACTGAGCTCAAAGAAGTAACATGAATGTAGAAGTTTCAGCAATGTAGAGGAAATTTAAAAGACAGAAAAACTTCTTGTAAATATGCTCTCAAAACATGAGACATAAGCAACACTCCACAATCCATATCATACAGAATCACAGAACGGTAGGGGTTGGAAGGGACCTCTGGAGATCACATAGTCCAACCCCCCTGCCAGAGCAGGGTCACCGAGAGCAGGCTGCACAGGAACGCGTCCAGGTGGGTTTGAATGTCTCCAGAGACAGAGACTCCACCACCTCCTTGGGCAGCCTGTGCCAGGGCTCTGCCACCCTCAAATTAAAGAAGTTCATATAAGCACTAAAGTCTGCATAGCACCAAGAACTTTAGTCTCCTAAAATGAGGTTTCATTAACAGAACAGAATCATTAGTTCATTGCTGATTTGCCCTTTTTCAACCTTAAACTTCGTATTTTTCATTTGGTCCAATGACGTTACTTTATGGTTTACAATATACTGAAGTTCCTGCTTTATCTCAACAGATTCAAAGACTTAAGGGAAAAGGTCACTTACGATTCACAAAAAAACGTTTTGTGATTAGAAAACATCCCGCTGAATCACGAAATATGTTTATTTCTATATGCTACTGATAAGAAAGTTGAACCACTCTCCCTGCTTTCACAGATAACATGAAGTGTGACCTTACAGCTAAGAAAGGGCAGGATGTTTCAGTCAAAACAGCTGTAAGATTAAATATAACATAACTAGTAATCTTTGGGTTAAAGTGTTTTCTCTATTCTGATGAGTACAAACTGATTAGGCCAAGATATTTCTAAACTTCTGAGCTGCCAAAATGTATCAGTTCATAAACCAGAAATTCCTATAAATTCTACCTCTTGGCTATTAAGAATTTATTCTGTACTAAACAGATGCAGACTTATCCAATTAGGAATCCTGAATTTAGGTCCATCAACCAAAATGATGTGTCTGTTAACAATTAAGAATAAAAATAAAAAAATAAAAGAAAAAAAAAAGAAGAGCACTGAAAAGGGGATCCCACTGCTGCTCCATATTTCTGTATACATTTCCAAGATTTTCACTTGGTCTTAAAGACAGTCAAAGACAGCAACTTCTACATCCCTGAAGTACTGTAAATCTAGACTTAATAATAGCTCAATCTTAATTAGGCAAGCAACTTTCTGACCACAAACAATCAAAAGAATCACAACTGGAGAGACCAGTGAAGGAGACTGGAGATCCAGTGAAGGAAGAATCCTAAATAGTCGTGACAATTGTGCAAGAAAAAGCATGAAGGAGCTACCATTCCCCCCCAAAAAAACCCAATACACATAAGCAGTGTAGAAAGGAACGGTTTAGTAAGTCCCTCACAGACAGTATTAGGCAGTTATATCTTACTCATTTCTTATAATGAAGCCAGAAACAATACTTGAAACAAACTTTCCATAAATGCTTAAAAAGCTTGTATTTCAAAAAGGAAAAGTCTTGCACTTCACTTGCACATTGCATCTGACTAAAAATATAAAAGCGGGCTTTTTTACTTTGGGAAAAGGGACAATTCTTAGATTAAAAGTGATTATTAGTGTTACTCTAATTTTCAAAGTTATAAAATATGATCTAGAAGTTGAGACCAGTAAACTCTCCTTACCTTAGGGATCCCAACTGATGTACAAGGAAGAAACGAATGTTCACACTGCTCAAGGTATTTTTCTGAGTTGCTTTTTCCAAATAAAAGAGTAACCACAAACCCCCTAAAATAGAAAAAGAAAGACCAGCTAGAACAAGTCATCTTTTTCCCCCCGCTCTAGAAAATATTTTACAAGTTATAAAAATGACAATATATGAAAGTTCTCATTGTTTACTCTTGTGGTGCTCCTTCAGAGTGTAGCACGCTCCTCAAGATAACTGACACCATACTAAGTATAAAATTTCACAGTCTTGTATTATAAGTCTTGATACACTCTTATCACATAGCAGACCTCTATAGCAGAGTTTATACTACACAGCCCTGCTGCATGAGGTGAACCTGTGTCAGCATGTTATCTATGACCACAAGTATCAGTACATGGAAAGAGGGGACATAAGCTGCTCTGGTTGTATTTATATAAACATTCTTTTACTTCAACACTATGAAGAAATAGATACATTTAGACCATTGCATTGTGGCATAAGACACAAAAACACAGACCAAGCAGAAACTGATGTGTATTAAGTGTAGTAAGCAACTACTGACTACACATTTAAACAAGCAGTAAGAAAATTTTCAACTGGGACCTTATTTTAAGCTGTAAAAGAAAAATAAATAAATAAATAAACCAACCAAAAAAGAAACCCCAAACAAAACAAAACCCCAAAACAAAAAAAAAAAACAAACAAAAAAAAACCACACAAAAACCCAAACCAGCAGTCCTGCCAGGCTGCATAAGAACAGAGTTGAGAAAAAAACTCAACACTAGGTGTTGTGGTTTTGGGGTGCTGTGAGGTTTTTGGGGTTTTTTTTTGCTTTGTGTTTTGTTTTTAATTAATTCATCATGTAAAATCTAAATAAATGCACTCCTGGACCATTTAGAATGTTAGATCACAAATTCATTACCTTCCTCCCTCACAATTCTACAATGACATTTAAATTATGACTTATAGTTAAGCAGGACAGGAGTTAATTTTATTATTGTTTTCTTTATGATATAATGAAGGCATAAGGGGAAAAAGCAACCATTACAAAAACTTCAACCTTGCTACAACAGCAGTAATTTATTTACAGCTTATGACACTAGGGCACAAAAACACATAAACATAAAGCTGGTTTTACTAAGAAATAAATGAAAACCTAGAGGCTGTGCCAATTATAGCATAACCAAAGTATGTAGTCTTTGAAAAGTCAAGCATAAAAAAAATAAATGAGCATATGAAGTTACTGCTGCTCAGACTAGCCTTGGAATGGCTAAACACGCATAGTTTCTAACCCAAATTTCAAAGCGTTCAGTTTAAAGGCCAGGTGACCAACATTTGTGACCAGAGGAACTCACAAAGTTATTGCAGGCTTGAAACGTGCTGAAATAATACATTCTATTAATATAGATTGCTGTTGACATGTGATATTCTTACTTATAGGATCAGAATAAAATTCCTAACCAAGGTAAAATACGCCATTTGAAGGTTTTAATTCCTGAACTGTGAACCTTTCTTTTGAAGTACTCTAGAGGCTCAGTAACTCAAAAGCAGGGAGGTGGTTATTATCAGTAGCGTGATAATGCATAAGAAAGTTTCACTTGATACTCTGATTCTCTTACAGTTATCTGTCTGCCAAACACGTGTACTTTCTACATCCGAGGAGAAAAAATAAAAGCAGGTCTAATTGCTCTTCTGCTCCAGATATTTCCAGACAGCTTTAAAATCATAATACCAATGGTGCTAGTAGCATTATAATTCAGTTCAAGGACAAAAACTTGCTTAGAAAAATCTCAATATTAGTTTAATATGCTTAAAATAATATGCTTAAAAGTTAACTGATGTTTTGGTTTGGGGAAGGGGGGGGTATTTTGTTGGGGGTTTTTATTTATTATAAGGTTCAGATTTTCTTTTTATTATCTACCACTTTTCTATTAGAAACCCCAGTCATCTTTTAAAGAAAGCAGCATACTCAAAATGCCTTTTTATTGGACAAAAATCAGTTTTAACTTCAAGCATGTATGAGCAACCTGGGGGGAGATGGGGTAAGGAGGACAGAGATCCTTTTTTTTTATTCAAAAGGCTTGAAGCCTTGGAAATAACTACCTATGTATTATATATCTGTTGTCTCTCAAATGTTACGACATTTCTAAAGTTAATGATTTATTAAAAAAAAATAATAATCATAGATTCATAGAATGGTTCGGGTTGGAAGGGACCTTAAAGATCATCTAGTTCCAACCCCCTGCCGTGGGCAGGGACACCTCCCACTAGACCAGGCTGCTCAAAGCCCCATCCAGCCTGGCCTTGAACACTTCCAGGGATGGGGCATCCACAACTTCCCTGGGCAACCTGTTCCAGTGTCTCACTGCCCACAGAGTAAAGAATTTTTTTCTAATATCTTAAACTGAAAGAGGGTAGATTCAGATAAAACTGCTACCTCTCGTCCTATCGCTCCACTCCCTCTTAAAGAGTCCCTCTCCATGTTTCCTGTGGGCCCCCTTTAAGTACTGGAAGGCTGCTATAAGGTCTGCCCAGAGCCTTCTCTGCTCCAGGCTGAGCAACCCCAACTCTCTCAGCCTGTCTTCATAGGACAGGTGCTCCAGCCCTCTCATCATCTTCATGGCCCTCCTCTGGACTTGCTCCAATAGGTCCATGTTTTTCTTACAGTAAGGGGCCCAGAGCTAGACGCAATACTACTATGCTACCAAAATAGTTTAAGTATATGCTCATTTTCTCAGATACCTCTAAGTACTTTCATTTTTAAGCTAGAAATGTTAGGAGCTTCTGCCTCTATAGCAGAAATTAATATATTTTATTCCCTAACTTAAAATCTTGTGTGCATTAGAGAGGTATACGTAGCCTGACCATTCAGCACAAATGCTCCTCTAATTCAGAATATTTAATGCAGTAAATGAGAAGTCATTTTAGTCTTTTGTCTATATGAATAGAACAGAAAAAGGAAAAGATTGTATTTTGCTTAAATTTTTGTTGCTAAATTTTCCCAAAGATTATTGGGAGACCAGTTTTTCACAGGGAGAGATTAACAACAGAACAAAGGTGACAGAAGGAAAAATAAAGTCCACAGATTTATCTTTTTCCCCAATCAAGTCTGAAAAATAACAGCCTCAACTGAATGCTTTGTGAAAGTCAAAAAGCAGCTTCAGAACCATTCCTGATTTGGTTAGCAGTTAGAATCATCGGTGTAGGCAGCCAGTCACATATATATGGATGTGACTAAGTATCAATAATTATGTTTTTTGACGACAGAGCAAATTCCTTTAAATGGCAAAGCAATTGAAGGTCCAAGAAATTTCAATTCTCATAACATCAGAACTATAATGCTGTTGGCAGAGCCACAATTGACATTATTTTTATTTTACTTCCTTAGTAAAGGGGGAAGGTGAGAAAGTAAGGTAAGAAACGTACATGGTACAAAGGAAAGGCAGACAGTAAGACAGGCGCAGCACTCAGGTTAAAGGTTTTGCACTGATACTTGAAGCAAAAAATATTTCATGAAAATTAACACTTTCTCTTGGCTACACAGGTTAAAGAAACAACATCTATCTTTTGCCTCCTGCTTTTGCTGGAAAGAGCTCAGTTCCCTAACTGATGAGTTACCAGATCCTGAATTGAAGAGGGATGTACTACAAAACAAAAAAAGCTAACATTTTATTAATCAGTCTTGAAACAAAACAAAATTAAACAAAGACAACTTTTGATTTAAAGCTTTTATTAATACACACAAATGGTTTCAGTATCCTTCCATGAACACAACAATACACTTACTACAAGCTATCTGTGTAGGAGGAAACTCACAGTTAAGAGCAAATCAAAAAGAAATAATTAGATAGCACATAACAGAAGTGAAATTGTACAAACAGATTAATTATGTTGATACAGCTATGGCATCAACATTGTTTTCCTTCACAACTCACTGGCCTATACTTTACTAGGGGTGCAACCAGCTATGAGTCAACATTTTATTTTGTAGAACTGCAAAAGGGGACAGAAGTGAACTCTCAGCTACTGGAAGTCAGAAACTATTGATACAGGCCACTGGTTTTTGAGCAAGTATAAAAAGTTAGAAAACTGCATGCCAAACTTGATAAGAACTCCAAGTTTCAACATGAAGTTCTACCACAAAAATCCATGTCCAAAATTGTTATTTTGCTCCAGATAAGGGTACAGTAAGTATTAAGGAAAATACTATAATCATGAACCCAAATAATTTTTTTTCTTAATTTATATAAATGATGTTAGGATATATAATTGCTAATCTAAAGTGAAGCAGCTACTTCATAACATTAATTTCTGTTGGTTTCCAAGAGAAAAAGGACCAAGTATTTTGCGTAACTTCACAGGAATAAATTCAAAAAGAAAAAGCAGGCAAGAATAATTTACACATAAATCTATTTGACCTAGTTAGCACTCACAGATCTGTATGCTGAATGTTAAAATTAAAGTAGGTGTGTCACTGAAAGAGATTAACAGTGTAAAAAAGGGCCAGATCACAGCCTTAGCCAAGAAGACGTGTATATTAAAGTAATGAAATAATGACATTCTACTGGAAGGACTGAGACTTCGTATCTATCTCCATAAGTAAACACATAATAGGAAGATGGGATACAAATTCTGCTTTAACAGATACACCACCACAAGATTAATTTATTCTTAAGATCAACGTTCACTGACTACCTATGAAAATGAACCAAAGCAGCAAAAGAATCACAGCAAAGAGATATCAGAGCTGACTTGAGCGTGAGTGAGCGTGGCAAACCGTGGCTGACTTCAGACGTGCCCCATGAGAGACTGCTTTGACTGACAGCTTTGAAAAGCCAAACAACTGAAACTGAGCAAGAAGAAAGGATAAGCTTCTAAGAAATTATTATACCTCACATTATTTTTCATACTGCAAATACTAAGGAAGTGTTAATACAAAACAGTAAGTGGTGAACTCTTGCCCTTTGGACGAACTTTTTGCCTTCTGCCCTGAACAAACAGACAGCAAAATATGCCATTTAAACATGTATCGAGACTCAGCACGACAAAAGCACTTACTTAAAAGTTAGTTTTACTTCAACTAAATCCTTGCTCTAATAGACTGACTGATTCCTCAGAGATGGAATTCCAAGTTTAATACAGCTGAAGCCCGAGCACATCAGCTCTAATTCTAGCCACTAAACTCTTGTTACTTTTTTTTTTTTGAGACTTACAGGAATATACGTACTGTACTGTATCCAATAAGAAGGTTAAAGGCGTGTTTCAAAAGAAGGGAAAAAATTAAATAATATTAAAGATAGCCAAACCACCCCATTATAAGTCAAGCACGTCTTGGAGAGTCTAGAAATGTTACTGTCCTGCAGGTTAGTCTTATGAGTGAGAGGAAGGAGGAATATCCCAGTAATAAATTTACACTTGGCATTAAAAATAAAAGTTGTAATGGCTACAAGGCAGACATCATAATATACAATGTAATAATGGTGCTAAAGACTACAAAAGCCATCATCTGTTTGCTCCCTTCCTGTCTATAGATAAAATATGAAACGCATGCAGCTGCCGAACTGATCTACTCGTTCAAGATGTAGCATCATTTCCACACACCTCATGAATGAAGTACCTTAGGCAGGGAAATGAGACAGTGATAAAGAAAGGGGACATAATTACTTATAAAGTACCTGGGAAAAGAACTTACATAGTAATAGGAAGTATGAACTGCAGTTAACATTAGTTTTGTGTGAGTATTCGTCCTCCAACACCTGTTATAAATAGCTACTTTTTTTTTTTTTTTTAGTATCAGAAATCTTTTTCTTTTGCCTGGGCAAAAGTAGTATAAGGACGATTCAACGCCCAAAAAAAAATTACTTTTGATAAAACTAAGATTTCAAGAAAAAAAAAAAACTGGGCTTATAAAGAGCTGCTCAAATGTGGAAATATGCACTACACAGAAGTCACTTCAGATTTTCAGAGCAAACTATTTGCTAATATACACATTAAAATTTTACTTTCATAGTAAATTATACAAAACACAAAGTAGTATACTTACCCACCCACAAAGCAGAGGATATAAAATGCAAAGTAAAATATAGCGAAGGGTCCAAAAGTTACTAGAAAAAGCACAAAGCCAAGACTTCCCCATCCCCATATGGAAAGACTGGTCTGTAAACAAGAACACATGGAAAAGGGATAATTAATATGACATTCGTACAACTTTAAGTCTCTAAAGCAATATTTGTAGTTTCTACAAAGCTTGGTATATTTTAACTAGATATGAAATAAGCTTTGCTTGATGAAATAAAAGTTATCTTTATTTTTTAAAAGCCTATTGCTATCAAGTTATATTGCGGGCTGGTAGTCCAGTTTAACTAATATTAGAGCACTTTTCTTTCAAATATTGTTAGTCATCTCCCACTTCAGATACAACTATAACCCTCTGAAGTATCATTTCTTTTTCTTCTCTATTCTCATTTTGTTGTTTCTTGAGATCCCCTTTTCCCCCCCGCCGTGAAATTCTCCACTACTTCCAAGAAAAATGCAGGCTTTGTAACAGAAGAGGGAGAAGTGAATACAACCTCATTTTACACAACTGAACATATAATTTTCCACAGCCAACCACCACTATGTGTCTTTTTCTCCAGGCAAGTCACACATGGGTCAGGAAGTACACCAAATATTTGGTACAAGTCTACCATTACTCTTTCCTTAAAATAAAAGAAAGGGAAACTTAAGGAACCAGTTACTGTATCTAACAATTTTTATCACAGAAATCAAGAGCATTCAAACAGTTGTCCAATACACCTAAATACAATTCTGTTTTAAAAATCAGGAAATTTAATATATATTTAATTAAAAAAAAAGAGGGAGAGATCACAGATGAGCATTTTGTCCACGCAGGCATTATCGCATTCCTAGAAGAGACCTGGCTTAGCAGGCAGGACGGACACTTCGGCAGTGGGGGGAGACAAAGGTTGTTTGGGAAGCCCACGGTGCAGCTGAAGTCAGCCACAAGAGCATCATCAGTGGGGCTGGTGGGATTTTGGGGCTGATTGCTCACCTAACACAGCAGGCAGAACTAACTGCACCTGCGCTAGCAGATTCACCAGGAGTACAAAAAGAGCAGCTAGATTCAGGTTATTATGTCAATGTAAGTTACAGTATAAATGCATTCATATACACATACACACTTGACCTAGCTCTCTAGATAGATGTGTGTATGTACGTATATATACATATATGCGGGATGATCTAAAAAGCAAGGCAGTGAAAACCTATCTGAACTGAGCTACAATAGTTTTGGACCTTCACAATACTGCAATGCGGTCAACGAAGAGGATACAAACTTAATTCAATCTAGTCTCTAGTTCAATATGGAAAACATGTTTCAGTCAAGTCCCAAGAGTGTGAAACCGATGATGACAAGTATTTATAGGCCACCAAAACTGTTCCAGCTCTAAGGTTATCAACTTTGCTTTTTTTGTTGTCTAATTTACACCTTTCCTGCCAGTGATCAAATGACACCCTGATGGGAACTCAGACAACTGCTATGTCAACAAGTAACACTAAGAAAGTATTTAAATAAACCCGTCTTGCAGTTTGACATTTAGAAAACAAGCAGAGATTGAACACCATATTTGCAAAGAGCCCTTTTTTAGCTTTTAATATGGAGGACAGGAGAAGCTTGCTTACAGCTCCTATTTCTCTACAAGGACTATTTAGATTTCATCTTTCCACCTTAGGCATGGGATTCATAAAAATCAACTTCTTGGCAAAGAAGCTTTTAAAATCCTATAAAACATGAAAAATAATATAAAACAAGGCTCCTACATAAAGCAGCTTCATTTATTTTCTGAGTGCAAGACATCAGACTGCCCAAAAGCAAAATCATAGCTCTAAGGAGAGACTGTTTCATAGACGTAAATTGTAATCATCAGAATAATTTAATTCTTCCTAATTTATTATAAGTTTAATGGAACATTGAAATGAAATTCTATTTTCTTCCTCGTTAAAGTTTCATAGCAAGAGATGGAGAAGCTATACTGGCTTTTTTCATGGTGTTTGAGGCTGGAAAAAATTACACTCTTCTGCATATTTATATGTTCAATTAAAGTGCTGCAATTCAAAAACTGGATTGCAAGTGATTCAATTCTCTTTAAGCTGAAAGAGTGCTTTATTAGATGATATGAACCACACAATCCACACATCTAAAATGCTGAAGATCAGTGCCACAATAAATAAATAAAAATTTGTCCACAGCTGAGTGTGATTTTGTTGACTCATAGTAAGTAAATACAGTAGATAAACTGTCTGGGGGTGGGGATGAGAGAGAAGGACAGGGACACCAATCTAAAAAAAACTGGCAAATACAACAATTAACTAAAAAAGACATGAGCTCTCATTATACGTTTACATTTCAATACACAAAGAAGATTCCTCGTACTCACCCTCAGAAATACATTTTATCACTTCTGCAGGGCACTACAAGCAACAGGAAGATATGTATGCAGAAGATAACATTTAATCGTGGGGGGTTTTTGTCAGAAAAATCAGTACGCTTAATGGCATTATTCAAAAAAGTTTAAGTTCTAAATATGGGATAAGCAGTCCAAATGACTTAACAAAACTTAATTAAACTAGATAGCAGGATGCGTATTCAGAGTTGGATGAATGCATAATTAACAAAGAAAGTTCTATAACTCCAATAGATAGAACAGCGACCTTTTGTCCTATGCTCTAGTTTTGCAATTTAGCATATGGCTAGAGAGATTCAAATCTCATTTGGTATTTTAATAGGATTTCTTAAAACTCGCACAACTTGGTACACTGCAGTAAGTACAACAGATACTGGCCCAATTCTTGTACACTTTAGATGGGTGGTTTATAGTCTTATGGATTTTGAGACATTCAAAGGGATCTAATCATCAGCATGGTTCCATTTAGGCTGACTGCAAATAAAATTTCCCGGAACTTCACACTTCTTAAAAGGACTTCAGCAGTATGACTCCCAGACAAAACCATAAACTTTGTTTATAAAGTTCCTTTACTGTGTCAAAAATCAATTATTAAAAGGAAAAAAAAAAAAAGTCCAACTGTTACATAAGTTTAAGGCTATGCAGCTGGTCAGTACTGTGGAACTAGCTCAAGTACTTAAATCCGAACCTCACTACTTACAAGTTAGTTTTACTTTATTTTTAGAATAGTCACAGATTTACTCAAGCTCTTCCTAGCCTTACTAAAGTTAACTGGCAGGAGTGAATGCTCTTGACAGAAAGAACAAGCCAGTCTTCTGCAGAGATGGTATAATGCTGGCATTTAAGTAGCAACTACCCAGACCCTTTAAAAGAAGCTGACATGCCCTATGCTGGGAGGGCAAACTTCCAAACTGAACTGCCATAGTACTATTACTGAATTTCAAGTAACTAGGGACAGTAACCTAAATGCTAAAGGAGGAATATAGGCCTTAATCCTGTGGTGGGCATGTATGGGTACATACTGTATGCATACACACACATATGAAAGATCTTTACTCCAGATCAACCACCATTCCACCTCATCATTTTGTCCACTTTTGCTTACCATCACTACAGACGCCATACGTTAGTCCCACCATCACCACTTCTTATCTTTCACGTCTGAAGTCTTACAAGGAAAGAGTTGTGCAGTGTACTATTAAGGTCACATACACAAGGGGATAACATAGCATCATATTCACACACAGTTATTTTCTTCCCATAGTATGGAACTGCTTTAGCAAAATGAACTACAACTGCAGTAAAGGGCAGCCTGTAAGCCCAAACAGTGCACTGAAGGGACACACCAAGGTGAATATTCACATGAGCTTGATTCAGCTCTTACAGATAACAAGGCTACGACCTCTCAATGACACTTGCTTTTTTTTTTTTGACTAGGCTTTGTCCATTTTTCCCACAGTATACAGCCAACTACTAGAAGTACTACATAAAGAACTTGCTTTCTTATATACATCTTCTTTTCCTTTCTTTGGCTTCTGCCTTATAATTAACGCAACATTTTGATGATCCTTGTTGCACACTGTTACGGCTAACAGTACCGACGGAAGACTGACTACGCAACTTAACGCGACCATTCACCCAGAAGCTTATGTAAATCCACAAGATTCACTGCCTAGAAACTGTGTACTAAGGCCACACAGTCTGAAAACAAAAGTTTAAGAGAAGAAAAATCCCACTGTAATTTAGTATGCATGCAGTTACGCATAATATAATTTACTAGTTATGAATTAGCTAGGGTATTTTGCAGACGAATCACAGAATCACAGAATCACAGAATCACAGAATCACAGAATCACAGAATCACAGAATCACAGAATCACAGAATCACAGAATCACAGAATCACAGAATCACAGAATCACAGAATCACAGAATCACAGGGTTGGAAGGGACTTCTGGAGATCATCTAGTCCAACCCCCCTGCCAGAGCAGGGTCGCCGAGAGCAGGCTGCACAGGAACGCGTCCAGGCGGGTTTTGAATGTCTCCAGAGATGCAGAGACCCCACCACCTGTCTGGGCAGCCTGTGCCAGGGCTCTGCCACCCTCAAAGTAAAGAAGTTCCTCCTCATGTTTAGATGGAACTTCCTGTGTTCAAGCTTGTGCCCATTACCTCTTGTCCTGTCACTAGGCACCACTGAAAAGAGCCTGGCCCCATCCTCCTGACACCCACCCTTTAAGCATTTGTAAGTGTTGATAAGGTCCCCCCTCAGCCATCTTTCTTCCAGACTGAAGAGACCTAAATCCCTCAGCCTTTCTTCATAAGAGAGGTGTTCCAGTCCCCTAATCATCTTTGTAGCCTTTGCTGCATCCTCTCCAGCAGTTCCCTATCCCTCTTGAACTGGGGAGCTCAGAACTGGACACAGTACTTCAGGTGTGGCCTCACCAAGGCAGAGTAGAGGGGGAGGATGATCTCCCTCGATCTGCTGGTCACGCTCTTCTTGATGCACCCCAGGATGCCATTGGCCTTCTTGGCCAATCAATGGGAACATGGCAAAGATTTAATGTACCAACCACAACAGCAACGATCTACTCCAGTAACAAAAACAACTATGTCTTACTATAGAGTAGCTTCAATAGATTTCTTTTTTGCTTAATCCAGCTGACCTGCTTTCAGAGCTTTCTCCAAGATCTCATCTTTAAGCAAAATCCTCAGCCTTGATGACTCACCAAGGTAAGTATAGGTTTGTTGCTTGGATTTCAACCAATGCTGTCAATTTTAGCTTGCAACTGGCAGTAAGGTATGTGTGTTTTTCCCGTTCAGTGCAAAACCACTGCTACTCCAGAAGCCCGGCCGACAGGTAGCCCTTTTCTTCCTATTGTCCCCTTTGCCACCAAACAGCAGACACATGCATACCCTCTCACAAGGCTCTGTGTGCCACCATCCTCCTACTGCAGGCAGTAGCTCCTGTTCCAGGGACTCTGCTCTCTCCACCATTCCCCCACAGGCTCAGAGTAATTGTGGTGTCAAGTCTGGAGAAGACAGGGCCGGAGGGGAAACAAGGAACATTCCTAAGGGAAGGCTGGGCTCTGGAACATCCACTCGTCAGTCTTCAGCAGCATACTACTTAAACCTTACAGCTCTAGCATTCAAAGGGCCCATACCGCTTCTGATAGTTGCCATTTGTGATTATTTTCAAATTTAATAGTTACAAAAGAATAATTTGAGCTTTGAAAGAACAGCGTCATTTAGAAAACAAAACCATGCTTGTTTGCCCACAATTCTTCTACCGTGTATATCTGGTTACATTTGTCCGTTAATATTTTAAAAATGACAGCAGCTGACCTGTCTCTAACTAGAGAGTGATAAGCAAACTGTTCTTTGCCATTTGGGTAGTTTAAACTAATTTCTTTTTTAAATATGATGTTTTGCCAAATGTATTTAATGCCACCTCAGGGCTCACATTGAAAAAAGTCGTCAAGGATTGCATATACGGTAGATGTCAAGTTTAATTTTGTTAATTCTACACATGTGCCTTTTAATTTGACTTCCATTTTGAGCGTAAATGGGACATGTTAATGTAGAAACCTTTCTATAATTAAGGTGAGTGTCATTTTTGTCAAGTGATTAAAAACATTATTTTAGGATTCAAATTACCGTCTCTTCACTAGCATGACAAGTAAAATTGGAAAGCTGTATCAACTGGAGTGCCAATTTCATCTGCAGTGAAATTGTTATGTTATAGTACTACGAGAAATATTTAACAATTGTGAAATAAACCATTAACATCTTTGTAGTCACATTCTCCTATCTGCCAAAGTTATCGCAATCAAGTGAAAGACATGTCAAGCGGGGTTTTGAAGAGAGTTCTATATGTCCTTGTTTCCTAACATCATCTAAGGTCTCTTTTTAACCTCTTCCTTCTTATCTTTTTGCTGCTTTTCTTTCCTTAGCCCAAACAGGCAATGCAAAGGAACACCCTAAGCTCCACTCCTACTTCAGACTACATAAAAATAATTGTAGTGAATCTACACAAATTACTTCAGTACTTACAAGAAAACTTTGGGGTTTTTTTTTAAAGGAATTTTATACAGTCTATTTTGGTTTTATTGTTCTAAGTTTAGATTTTTTTTTTCCCCAAAGCAAGCCTAAAATATTGAGGTGTATAAATACATACTAATCAACCTTAAAATAAATAAAAAAAAATTTACACAATTAATGTCAAGTTTTAAGAAGTCAGGCCAACAAAGTTTCTTCTGGATAAATGCAGTATTTCTGCTGATCCCTCCTGGTTACAGAGGCTGGAAACCCTCCTCTCCTCTGCTAAGCAAGAGTCTGGCTGTCCCCTCTGTCTCACCTCCTCCTTCTCAGCTCGATGCACACCTTGTACGTCACATGGCTTAACTGGTTAACGGTTGGATTAATTCAAGCGCAGTCATGTCTAACTGTATTTAATTTAGATTTTTCTGCTGCTTCTCACACCGCAAGAGACAGAAAAGCTTTGGGGATCATTTTCCCCTACGCTCCCCCACAGTTACACAAGGTGGTATAACAAAGCTATAATGGACAGGCAATAACTTTTCATTTATATTCTAAAACCACAATTACTGCACTGTGTCAACAATTCATGAATCAAATAATGAATTCATTTTTAAGAGTGCAAAGCTTTAAATGAAAATATATGCTAACATTTTCTTAAAGTACATAACATTAAAGTACTCTATGTAACCAAAGAGTTTAAAAGCTATTGTGTTCATGCTACTTCAAATCCAGTATTTATCCAGAGAGCAAAAAATTCCACTACCAAAATAAAACCTGCCTGCTTGCTATAGTCAGAATATTACTATTAAAATAAAAACAGAAAAAATATGTTCCATATTTTGATACAATTGGTTTGTGGAATAAAACTGATGAAGAAAAATAAGTCTTCTGATTAACACTGATAATTGTTCTATTAGAAGCAGTAAATATTTTCAACAAACTTTCTTTTCAAGTAAAAAAACAGAGTAAAATTCAGCCTGGATTCAAGAGTCAAGGTATTTCCCCCCCCGCCCCCCACACACACACACCTGCTCTGCCAGCATTGCTGATCACAACACAAAGTCAGGAAGTGGATTTTTTCATTTTAAACCAACCTTCATTTTATTAACATTTATTTTCAGCACTAACAGCTATTTATTATACAACAGAACTATAAGCAAGGGACAGAACGGGACTCATTTAACGTAACCTTAATTTGAAAGTGGAATCTTACTATGAAAAACAAGAGGCTACCTTCACAGACACACGCACTCTTTCTGATAACACGCTTGCACTAAAACCCACTCTGAACTGTATTCTAGTTTAAAAGGATATGGAGTTTTGGTCAAGTTTAAAAGAAGCACTTGAGCATCTTGGATAATAATGGGAAATAGAAGACACAAGCCCACTTTCAGCTACTTTCTTAAATCCAGAAGTGACATAGTTATAACTCATTTTTGATACAATTTCAAAGGAAGTGATACTTTTCCTTTGTAACAATCCATATTGACTTTTATCTAAGATAGTTTAGCCATGTGGACAGAAAACAGACAAAAAGAATTAA
This sequence comes from Chroicocephalus ridibundus, assembly GCF_963924245.1. Classification (NCBI taxonomy): domain Eukaryota; kingdom Metazoa; phylum Chordata; class Aves; order Charadriiformes; family Laridae; genus Chroicocephalus; species Chroicocephalus ridibundus. Next base: position 33,480,318 of record NC_086285.1, read on the forward strand.
AGCATTTTGGATCACCTTAGGCGATCTAAACAGGGTCAGGATTATTGCTTGACAGGATCACATAAAGCGATCCAAAATGAGAAAATAAAGTAATCCCTCTAACTTTAGCTTGAATTCAAGCCAAGGAGATAATCTAGACTGTTCTATGTTCAGCCTCTGGATAAACAGATTATGTCTATTTCAATTTTTGCTAGTGCAAAAGAGTGACAAAGGGGAAATAGGGGGAAGTCCCCAGAAGCTTTATCAAGTAAAAAAACCAGTCTGTTCTCCTAAATGGCTAAAAATAATGAAATCACATGTTCTTTAGTCAAGAAACTGCTTTTGCATATTTCATTTGTGATTACCACTTAAGAAGCATTTTAAACTTTTTACTTGCTTGCATAAAACTGCAGCAAGGAGTTACTCAGAAGTTCCTTTCATCACTATTTTCTTTCTTTTGCTACTAAAGAAACCTGATCCCACTAAATGAATTTGAAGAATCATCAACTTTGCTTCTAGAACAGTTTCTACCACTTAAGACTCCCAGTACTTATCTTGACAGAAAAACATTCAGTCTCCTTCCATAACAGTCAGGTCTAGTATGCCATCTCTTTATGTTCCATCTAACTAAAACCTTGGAGGCAGAGCTCAGGGCTACTGCAGAAACGGTCACACAAGACATGTTTCTAAAAAGGTTTCTTCATACCTTAACAACTACGCATTTTGAAGGTAGAAAAGGAATTTCTTTAGTTTTAAGCTCATGTTCCATGCTAGTGGTAACTTCAACTGAGCATCCTTTCTGCCAAGCAATAAGCAGATGCCTATTCCTTGAATTCAAGTCTCCACTATACTGCCTAATTTATGCCATTACCTATATCAGCTCATACTTACTAAGAAAACACATATCAAGATTTTAAAATATATAAATGGTTTGGGACACAGCCTTCTGTTCAAAGGCAACCTATCTTGTCCATGATCTTTAGAGGGAGGAGAGAGTGCAAAAAGATGGGTTATAAGAGGCCTGATGAACAATGATTACTTTTCTTAAAATAAATCCATTATTTCTTCCATGGAGATACCACACTATTTCAAAGCTGTTGCTGTGTGCAAAATAGTTTGCACAATCTGAAACTGATAGAATTAGCTAAAAAAGAAAGGGGAAAAAAAAAAAAAAAGAGACACACAGACACATAATACAGTATTTACTTTAGGAAACCTCAGAAACTTCAAACAGTAAGAGCCTCACAAAAATAGAAAGTGAAATGCTCAGTTCTTGCAAATAAAGAACTGTCAAAGATATGAAAGTATAAAATAAATTCCATAAAATTATGAACATTTTAGAATTGCACACTGCAGCAGCAGTTATTGTGCTTTGTTTTTTCCTAAACAACTTAAAACATGTGAAGCAGCAGACAAGAACTTCAAATTTTATCCTGAAAAAGAATAAAATTTGTTTCCACCACTTGAATACTTGCTTAGAAGCATCTATAAGCAAATAAGTATGTTCAAGTCAACTCCTTAAAACCAGTAGTTTCTTCTAAAAAGACTGATAAACCATATATTTCAATGACGTATCTGCAAGATGTGCGTGATTTTTTTACTGAGAACTGAACGTATTATATGTGTTTATATATATTTCATATATATGTAAATACTATATATATATATACACACACACACACACTCTCCAGTACTTAAGTTTAACGTAGAAAGACTTAGTCATTAACTTCTGAATAATCTTTTAGGACCTTGGCTTCCTCAGGCTACAAAATTAGTCACCTGAGAGCTTTGTTTATTTCTGTAATCCACTGGTAATATTACATCTGCTATTTGCTACTTGCAGCACAATTTTCAGAGTCCTCTGAACCACAACATCATCCCACTAGCTTTAAGATTAAACTGCTCTGGTGGCAGTATAGTATTTCACTGTGGCACATACTTTTACATTAATAAAATACCACAATTTAAGAGTTCACAAATAAGAATACCCCTCATGTAGATGAAAAAGTTACTTTAAAAATATTAAGTTTGCAACATAACTTCAGAATATTTTTATCTGAGACTGGACTAAATATAAAGAGACACTCTAATGGCCTTACTAGGTGAGGTTACGAGTGTGAAGGAATACAAGTGGAAGAAGCTAATTCACATTATCTATCATAATTGTCAGAAGAATTGTCATACTCCTCCAGTAACAGACACACTCAACAAGACTAAAAATTAATTTCCACATTGTCCCTAGCGATCAAGGCTGTTGGCTCTAACTACAGTCAGTCACATTACATATCTTTGTGGAGTTATTTTGGTAAATGAAATAATGTGGTTAGAAGATCCCCATCTCTCTCCACCCCTGAGAAAAGTAAATTTTTTTCTTTATTAAAAAGGAGGTGAAAAAACAACAACATAGAGCTCAGTAAGGAAAACCACACTGAGTTTTTCTGCTGTAATGTCAAGTGGCACCTTGACTACAAACAGTACTGCAACCAGTATTATGGAATCCGGAAAGCCAAACCTCAACAGAAAGCCAATATAAATGATTTCTCAAATTATACTGGCAATAGAAGAGAATCTGCAAGAAGGAAGGTCCAGGTCAGGAAGGAAGGAAAATACATGCCAGTCAGCCTTACCTCAGTCCCTATGAAAGTTGTGAGCAACCAAAATAGATTTACCAAGTGCAAATCATGTCTGACCAAACCAATTGCTTTCTATGATGAGGTGACTGATTTTAAGGACAATGAGCAGGGCTTAGATGTTGTGTACCTTGCCTTTAGCAAGGCCTTTGACGCAACATTCCCCAGTCTCCTTATTACAGAATTGGTGAAGTATGGGCTGAATAAGAAAAAAAGATAAGTGAAAAATTGACTGTATTGCTGGACACAGAGACACCATCAGTGGTGCAAAGCTCAGCAGGCAGCCAGTAACTAGGTGGGAACCTTCAAGGATCAATACAGGCACCGATGCTGTTTAATGTCTTCATTAATGACCTGGGTGATGGGACAGAATGCATTCTCAGGAAGTTTGCACAGAATACCGAACCAGGGAGAGGCAGAGCTACTGTTCAGAAGGATGCCAACAGGCTAGAGAAACGGGCTGACAGGAACCTCATGAAGTTCAACAAAGACAAGTATAGGCTTACATCTGGAGTAGAATAACCCTGGGCCACAATACAGTCTGGGAGCCAACACTCTGGGAAGAAGCTCTACAGAAAGGGACCCAGGGGTCCTCATGGGCAGTAAGATGAACACAAGTTGGCAGTGTGCCCTTGTAGTAAAGGCAGCGAACAGCATCCTACCCTGTATCAGCAGTGTCACCAGCAGGTCCAGCAAAGTGATCCTTCTTCTCTGTTTGGACATATAAGACTATCCCTGGAGTCCTGTGCCCGGTTTTGTTGTTCTCATTACAATACAAATCCATCTGGAAACCACTGTACAGTACCCAATTCCACCACAAGGGTTTTTATGCCAAAACAAAATAAATCCATATACTAAAGCCACATACTGGCTACACTGGCCAGCAAAGGAACGGCAGATTTACAACGTTTATTGGTGCTCCCAATTAATATTCTGACACCCTTTACGTGACTGGGAATTAACACAACTTTTAAAAGTATTACCCCTCTCCTCCATGCCCTGGTGCTCACCTTTATCTTCAAAAATAAGCAAGAGCAATAGTCTCCCACACACCTACCACCAACATAATAAAGGGCAACTACTGCCTAAGCACTGGAATCCAAAGAAACATCTACTGACATTATATACATGGAATTGCCTAGGTTGGAACAGACCTTTCAGATCATCGAGTCCAACCATCAACCTAACACTGATAAAAACCATCACTAAACCATATTTCTAAGCACTATGTCTATCTGTCTTTTACATACCTCCAATGGATGATGCCTCAACCACTTCCCTGTTCCAGTGCTTAATAACCCTTTCATTTATTTCAATACTTTGAGGGGTTGTTTTGTTCTTTTCATTCCAAGACCTCAACCAGTGCCACTACCATGAATGTAGTTTCAGTGCTTGCAATGATCACCCCTTCACTATATCAGATTTCTCTCCTCAAAAATTTACTGAGAGTTCCTCAACATATTTAAACGCATCATAATTAACAAACTACAAAATGAAATGGATGTAAAAGTAGAGGAACCTCAAAGATCAGAGTATGCACCACAAAGCAGCAGTCTTCAGTAGCCAAATAACAAGTAGATCCCAAGTTGCAAATACAGTGCATTTTCAAGAAGAAAGCTACATCCACTGATGGAATAATAGCACCTTCCTCTAAAGGCTGTTTCCTCCTTAAGTTTAAACTTGCTGCAGTTATTTTAAGTGCTGTAAGTCTTCTCCAGTCACAAAATACATGAACTCTGATACAACCACTATTTCACTACAAATTCCCAGTAGTATCCGAGAGTACATCTGAACTCCTAGAAGGCCAAATTTCCTATGAAGCATGCTGACTGGATGAAGACAAAATAACATGAAAACAGATGTTAGACAAAATGACGAAAACCTTTAAAAAGCTAGAGCAAGCCTCAAAACTTCCAGTTCCCTGCAACTATTTTTCTGGACAGAATATCATCCAGCTGCATAAAATAAAGCAGATTAGTTCAGTGTCTCCAAATTATTCAGTAGTCCACAAAGACCATAACTTCTTTCACGAGCAGTTGATGCCTAACTCTTGGCAGAACGGACAGTGACAACAAAAAAAGCAGCACTTTGAAGCTATGGCACAAAATGCCTTTACTTAGGAGGGGAAAAAGTGTTTAAATATTACTGCTTTTTTCCAGTGGGATAAATGTAATGGGAATATTAATAAAACATTCCAAATCTTTCCCCTTCATACGTTTAACATCCCCTTTCCCAGTCCCTCCTTCAGTCCTTATTTCTTGTCTGCTTTTCCCACTCACTTCGAAGAGATTTTTGGTTCACCATTCCTTTTGGGAAAGCATGGTTACTGTGTGCATCTCTTTCATGGTCCTCTGTGCTCTTTTGCCTTTTCCTCAATACTTTTACTGAGGAAACCATTCTGCCTGCTGCCTCTGCAACCCCTAAGAAACTTCAGTTTTATCCAAGTGATCTGCTACACAATGCTGCTGACAGGGGCTGCAGCAGTAGCTCAGAAGCAAACACATTTCTGTAAGTAGAGTGGAGCCTTCTACAATTTCTTCTAAGCCTCTGCTCCATAACCTCTGCCCATCTGCCCTCTCTATGGAAGCCAAGAGCCTGTTGAGTATCCCAGATGAATCTTTTAGCCTCAAGTAGTCTTCCTCTCCTTCCTCACAAAAAATCTGGGCCAAGAGTTACTGTGCCAACTACGTCCTGGATATCCAAGAATGATGACGAGAAGCTCAACATGAGCTGGCAACACGCACCTGCAGCCCAGAATGCCAACCGCATCCTGGACTCCACCAAAAGAAGCGTGGCCAGCAGGTCGAGGAAGGTGATTCTGCCCCTCTTTTCCACTCTTGTGAGACCCCATCTAGAGTACTGTGTCCAGTTCTGGGGCCCCCAACATAAGGGGAAGACGGAGCTCCTGTTGGAGCGGGTCCAGCAAGCCATGAAGATGATCAAAGGGCTAGAGCACCTTCTATGAAGACAAGCTGAGAGAGCTGGGTTGTTCAGCCTGGAGAAGAGAAGGCTCTGGGAAGACCTTACAGCAGCCTTCCAGTACCTAAAGGGGGCCTACAGGAAAGACAGAGAGGGACTCTTTATCAGGGAGTGTAGCGATAAGACAAAGGGTAATGGTTTTAAACTGAAAGAGGGCAGATTTAGATATTAGGAAGAAATTCTTTGCTGTGAGGGTGGTGAGACACTGGAACAGGTTTCCCAGGGAAGTTGTGGACTTCCCATCCTTTGAAGTGTTCATGGCCAGGTTGGATGGGGCTCTGAGCAACCTGGTCTAGTGGAAGGTGTCCCTGCCCATGGCAGGGGAGTTGGAACTAGATGATCTTTAAAGGCCTTCCAACTCTAACCATTCTATGATCTCACAGATGCATATACTACATCCTGCCCACTGCGACACTGAAGAGGGAAAGCAAGCATGAACACCTGCAAATGAAGTTTACATAGGGGGACAGTTCTATGAACTCGGTGGAACACCGAATTCTCAGACATCAGGGCATGGAATATTTCCAACAAATTTCAATGAATTTGGAGGGGGGAGGAAACCACAGAAACAGTGCATCAATTCTTGCCACTAATACTTCAAGATTACACACTGAAACTAATTATAGATTAAACTAATTAAGTCATTTGAGTATCCAGCTCTCAGGGCAAGTTTACAGAAGATATCTAAAAACCTCAATCATTGCCACTTGCTCAAGAACATCAAGAACAAAAAAAGCTAGCTTTTTTTAGCTTTTACTAGCTTTTACTTTTTCTGGAGGCACAGATGCATTCAGAAGTCACGATGACATTCCCTGTTTTCAAAAGGACAGGAATTATTTTGGATATTGATTCACTTTAGATCTAAAGAGAAGGAAATGCAGGAAAGCACTATGCACATCCCTCACGTGCAGCTGTTGACTTGGCAACTTCTCCTGAGTTCCCACCCTCATACCTCTCCAGAAGGCTGGTTCACCAAGACTAAACAATTCCTCATGCAGTTGCGGCTTAGCTGCTAGACCTGATACAAGAAGCAGCGTCACATCAGTTGTGTCTGGTGGGAGGGAGAAAACCTCTTTAGTAGCAGCCCAAACTAGATCCAGTTAAGTCAAACGTGCCTTAAATTCCTTTATGCATGTAGGAAACCTAAAGAAAAAATATAGGGCCAACCCAGTGACAGCATCAGGAAAGCAAAGATAAAGATATAAGGAAGAAAAGTAAAGAGGAAGGAAACACATAAGAGTAACAAGTAATAAACAAAAGAAGAACCATACAGACAGCAAGGTCTGCATTCATAGACTGACTTAGGTACACTATTCCACACAGCAGCAACACAGTTATTTTCATCACTGGAAAACAGAAAAGTGCCTTGCATAATGCATCAGAATACAGAGAACAGTTATGGGGCAAATCTCGAGAAATCCAGAAAAAAATTAAGAGTGCAAGTATAACATTATATTGAGATTATTAAAACAGAAAAATAATTTCAAATAGAAAACAAAAGAAAAGAGGGTATTGGTAAAATAAAGCACAATTAAATAGTAATGGGAAACAGCAGACCATCATTAATTTAAGTATTCAATAAAGGAAAATACCCATAAAGCAATACATGAACTTAGAAACCTTCATAGAAACATGAAGTTTGCCTTTGGTCTCACTATTGCTAACTTGTAATCTTCTCAAGAATTCTTTAAGAAGCTATAGCAGGACAACTGCCAACTGAAAGACACAGGACTAATACTATTTAAAGTCCAGACCTTAAAACCAACAAAGAAATAAATAAGATTTATTTCAAAGTTTTAGTCACACGTGCAAATTGAATTAATGCAAGCATGAAGCACAAGAGAGAAGGCAGTGTAAGACCATAAGGCAAGGCGCTAGTACTAAATGCTTGTACACACACCCAGCAAGGGTGAATTATGTCTAACACAACTACTACAGAGTACTCGATTTAGAATAAAATATTGACTGTGAAAAGGAAAACTGTGGTTAGAGTGAAAATTTAAAATACAGCCTTATTCTCCTAGTCTAGCGTTATAAAGAAATACCATCTTATCCAAACAATTAAAGTTATATTCACACAAAACAATTTGTTTTCCACAAGAATTTTAAGGTTATATGTAAGTAATAAATAAACCGTAATAACTAACTCCCATTTCATTGTATGTGCCATTGGATTAAATCTGTTAATTGAGACATTAAATCACAAGATTTAAAATTTCCATAGTACATGATTTTACTTTACAAAGTTAATGAAATTTCAATTTGTTAGCATTGTGATCAGAAATATTAATTTGAGTATATAAACTATGAAAAAAGCATTTTTCTTCCAGGTACGTTGTAAGAGGTTAGCTACCTCAATCAAACATAGATTTCATTAAATATTAAGGTATCTATCAGTACCAAATATGCCAAGATATAATGGGGAAAAAAACCCAACACTCAGCATGGCATTTTAGGGAAAAAATTAAAAAAATTGCACACCAAATTACAGATGCAATTTCAAGCACAAATACTTCGTTCAGTGGATAAGAAATACACATCATTATTACTGATCCTATTATTTTCAAAATATCACAAAAATCATTACCTGTGCTTCAGAAAAGTGGGACGATATGATTTTATAAAATAATACAACATTTGGGAAAACTGAAAATAAACAGAGTTTTGAGTTATTAAAAAGGACACAGAATGCAAAGGTTTAAGTGAAGAGGTGCCAGGCCTCACTTAGAAGAAAGGACACGAGACTCTGAGACATGTCTCCTCAGTTGTTAGAATAGCAGCACAGCAACGAGCAAGGCTTCATCACATCAAAGATCATTTTGATGATCAGCAAAACTTTAAAGCAATCACTCTTTCTACAGTTACACAGGTTTGATACTTATTCCCTAAAGCATGTACACCACCAGATTTTTAACTCATCCGTGCAGTCTGAAATGCCAAATGCTGAACACAGGATGACTGGGAACATCAGGCAGATTCTTTCCCATTGCTTTCGGTACTGATTAAGAGCTACAAGAGAAAGTATCCCAAGTCCGAGGCACTGTTTCATCATCACTTGTTTAGCTCTGGCAAGAATTTCATGGTGAATTTCTAGAGAATTTTCTACTTGGCCTTGTCTGACAGGACAGGAAGAGTGGAAACACAGAGCATCCTACAGGATATGTAGCAATTGAAACTTCCTGCTCAAGTTCGTTGCCTTATATCACAAGAGATAGCCTAACCTACACTGCATCAGAGGCACCAGCAGAAGGGCTGAGTACAGTTATTTCTTAGAATTACAGAAATATACTGAAGAACAGGAATATGTGATCTTAAAATAGCGATATTTATGAAATAATAGCATTCTGACACAAATAGATTTGATTAAAATAGAACTGGGATCACCTCGTTCCTCCCAGAAGCATGGGATTAAGGGAAGAAAGGCAGAGGAACAGACATTAAAAATAAAAAAAAATTGCATTGTAACAGAAGCACACCTGCATTTAAGCAGCTAACACTCTTCAAGGTAAGCCCCCAAATTCATGAACACTCTTAGGAAAAAAAAAAATATGTAAAGCTCATCTTCCTACCCAAAACTCCGTCTGCAACTGGATACTGAATTAAGTATTTTAGACATCAGTGTTACAGAAAACAGCTACCTGTGAACTTTTAATTAGGCCATATTACCCCTCACTTGAATAAACACAGCGCTATTTCTATCTGTGAAATAAAAAGCGGTTCTTGATATTTAATATTTCTGATTGTCAAAAATTCTTCTAGCCAAGTCAAGGCACAGAAAGGACATCATACAGGCCATTTGATGAAGGAAGGGACTTAATGGAAAGTAAGCAAGCAGAGACAGGTTTCCCTCCTTCTCCTGCTGGCAGCTGGTGGATTGACTAACTGGTGAGGTTCAAATCAAATTGGTCTTAATGAATCCCGTACCGACTGTCCAAGAAAACACGTAGAGCCGCAGGACTCAAGAAGGCCCACTGGTGAAATAGATTCAAAATAAACTACTGAACTAACCACTATGGTCCAACTCTGGGAAATCCTGGGATTTTCAGAGAATCCCACTAAAACGAAACTAGTTAAAAATTTGTGCGGCTTTTTAAATGTTTGTAAAATGCCAATGTTAAAATAAAAGAATAAATTTGACTCATGATGTTTTAACTGCAACACTGAGATCACGCTCCCTTCCATAAAGAAAACAGAAAGCCAATCAACACTGTAACTTCTTCAGTGAACCTCCCCTCTCTGAGGATTTTACAGCTACTTCTGCTTAAGAGCAAGAATAAAATCTTTAACAGGTATTCCCAAACTCTGACAGGGTAGGAACTGACCTCTCTTCCAAAATAAACAGTAGTTATAATGAGAGTCCCTTAGCTGGACATACCTAGATCTATGCTTACTTATATTAAAAGTGCCTGTTTCACCTCATATATATCCTCACAATTACAGAGTCATCATTTTAAAGTGTAATACTACAGAAATTCTGTAAACAAGGTTAGAGTGCTCTTGTTAAAACATTTCAATCTGTTTACATGATGAGATAATGCCTCATTTTTTCAATTCAGAAATCAGACATTACTTATTGGGGTAGGGGAGGGAGAGAACAAGCAATTAAACCCAAGATCACAATGCCTTCTACTTCTTGAAGTTTCTCTCCCATGTAACTGCAAGTGCCAATTGCACTTGATTTTCTATTATTCCAGCCTTGGTACTCTCAGCCAAGCAATGGTGAAAAGTGCTAACGGGACTTCAAAATATTAATTCTTTAAGCATTGCCATACAACACCAGTGGTTTCTTGTTTCTAATAATAGCAACCCTCCTAATGCTAGTTCAAATGCTTTGTCATCTTCATAAGGGTGGGGAGAAAGGGACAAACATATTTAAAACAGAGATAATTCCCTAGAGTGCAACCAGACAGAGGAAACCAACATTTGCAACTCCTTCAGCTATCTAACCAGGCGACCTATTACTGTTTTTATTGAACCAAGGAACTTTATACTTTTCTTCTTCCACGCTGTTTTGGGGAATGGTCCAGACTGACATTTTAGAGTTGTTGCAGAACTCTGCATTCAGCCTCAGCAGTTTAGGCACAACTGTACACTCTAAGAATAGTCGTGAGCATTTAGACACTAGCTTTTACTAATAGCCAGCAAAATATTTAAAAACAAATACTAGGAACACATGATATCCATTCTTTGTAAAAGGTTAATTTTCCTAATTTTTCCATTCCTCACATAATTTTAACTGACACTCCACAGAATATAGAGTCATTAAAAGAACTGCCATAGCACCAATTACAGACACAAAGCAGACCAGTGACAGTGTAGGCTCCATTTACAGAATATATTGAAGGAGAAAAAGAGGCTTTTTACCTCCCAAGGGCTTGCAACTGATCCTCCAGCTAGATCTCATCTGGCAAAACAATGGCACCAAGGCAAAGCCCCAGCATACAAGTTACACAAAAGGACAGAAAACTAATTTCTTTCCACACCCCGACTAATTGTCTACACACTTGAAGCTGTCTCTACCAGCAAAACATAGTTCAGTCACATGAAGCATCAAAGCAACCTTCCACAGCCATGTATCAAGGAACAGAAAAAATTTAACAATGCTATAGTATATGAAGCAGCTAACTGTGCCCTGCATCTTTCAAAGCTGGACTGACATATACATTACAATGTGCTACTGTTTCAGTAAGGCTAATTCATTATTATTCTAAAGCAAGTTAAAACAAGCTGCTGAGTCAACCTTTATTCTTAAAAAACAGGCTAATTGGCTTGGTTTTGCTCAAAACCAATTCTCAATGGTTAGCAATTATCAAAGTTTAACAAAAGAGTTTGTTAAACATCTCTCATTAAATAAATTAAAAAAAAAAAGTAGGCTGTTTAACAGAAAGGAAATACAACATGTAGTTAGTGAGTTATCTTGACCAGTTGCAATAACGATAAATACCAACATGTCAGAGCTCATTTTGTATGGCGCATTTTAATTGTGGACAAGGGGAAAAAAAGTCTTCCTACTTTGTCAAATTTTAAAAGCCTTCTCAACTGTCACCTGTCACTAGTACTGCAACAAAGTGCTCTTGCTAAGCTGAGAATTAAGTTGTCGAAAATTTAGCTGCTGATAAATTCAGAATGAAGGCCTCACTAAGCATCTCAAAGCAATTTAATAAGCAACTGAGGGGGGAAAATGGAAAAAGAAGTCTACTCCTCACTTTAGAAAAAGTGCCTTCTTTAGAAGCAACGCAGGCTGCAAATGCAGACGGAGCCCAGGCCATCAATTTGAAAGACATTCTAAAACCTCTTGTAAACTATGTCCCATCAAAATCCTGTTTAATGTTTGTTCCCATTAGAATTTAAGATGCTACTGAGCAGCGAGACACAGTTGTAAAACACCAGCTGCCTCGCCATGGTCAGGGCAGTACAGTTGCTACCACACAAGAGTCAAGAATGGTAAAGACAACTGCCTGAAAACACAAGAGGTGGACGTTGCAATTTGTGTCCGTCGTGGCCTCACCAGACGAGAAAGTGCTGAAACAGTAAGTTGCATGGAAACAGGCCGCACTGAGTCTTGAAAAGCAAAGGAGACAACTGATGAACAAGAAAAGGGGAACAAGTGAAAAGATACAGAAAGGCTAACCCAGCAGACTAGGGAAATGATCACTGCAGCAGGACTCTGAACACACGCAGACAGAATGTATTCAGCATGGCTGCAGAAATAAGTTCCCACAATCAAGATGATGAAAAATTGGGGAATGGTGTTTGCTAAGTAGGTAAATAAGTATATGTGCTTGGCACCCAGCAGCATGATTTCTGATGCAACTAAAATAAGACGACCCGCAGTAAGGGCCAAATAAAAAACAAACGGTATTTTTTCCTGACGGGAAGTGCGATCTTCCCCTGAAATTACTGATTACAAGGTCCTAATCCTAACTGCAACCACACAATACTGGACTGAATCTGATGGGTTCTGCATATATGGATACAGTCAAAGGGTGTAGGAAACTGAGAAACTATGTTATGTTTTAACTGCATGATAACGATACATGTAGAACCAGATTCTGCCTTTCCCTTAAGAATAATATTGTCAATATTGTTAAATTATAAAACTAACAGTTATAGTGGAGGGAATGTTTCTACATTTTTAATGGCTAAAATAACCAAAGTGACAGTGATTGTGGCCGTTCTAGACAGTAGCAAACTACACAAGTCCACAAATATGTAGCACTTTTTTAATCTCATTTTACTGTATGTTCTTAAATAAAATAGTTACTTTGAGAGAGGGAAAGAAAACAACAGACTTACTGGTTGTCTAGTGTTTTCCCTACTCAAAGTTATAAAGATAAATTCAGGCAGCCTACAGACACACGCATTTTTCACCATTGCCCTACTCTAGTGTCAGTCTGCCATACATTGCAATTCAATTTTCACATACAAATAAAAAAAAAAAAGAGAGATTTAGGTGTTTATAGAATACTATACATATATCACCAGGCTTGGAGCAAACTGCATCTTCCTGCAAAGTGTGGAAAGGGTTCATGGGTGCAACTGCACGTGGTTTTCACAACGTGTTTCAGCCAGCAAGTCACCATTGGAACACCCAAAAAGCATGCTGGAAAGGACTCCTCCTAGTTCCCATGCCAGGTGGGTCCTCTGACAGCCAAGAGCTGTCTGGCTGTTTGGAGAACTCCCCACAACTGCCTTTCAGGCACACAAGCAAAGACTGCAACTTTGCTAGACCCCTCCAAAACTTAAAGGGATCTCCTTGGCAGAGACCAAGCCTGGAATACTTCACCCTGAAGCATCTTATCTACAAATATTTTTATACACAGGAACTAGAAGTAAAGCACATCAGAACCCAGTCCTCCAGACACCAAGGCTAAGTACCATAACTGTTCACTCGCATAAGCGCCAGGTTTTACCTCAAAAAGCCAACAGAGCAAGTGTCATCCACACTGCTACACCAGTGCTACTAGAAAAAAAAAAAAATTAATTCCAAGACAATAAAGTGTCTTGGATAGGCACACACAGCCATCATCAAACAGAACAAACAGTCCAGTATGAGGCACCGACCCGGAATGTTCCATGCCACCCTTAAAATAATCTAAATTACTACGGTTAATGCTTACCCATCACACTCACCAACCCTATTTAATGGAGATTATCAACCCTGATCACCCACCAAATACCCTTCATGCAAAAATAGGTCATGTATTTTTACAGGTTTAACTCACTCTGCAAATTTTACCCTCCACGGGAAATCTGAGAGCTCACAGCACCACAGAACCCCTTTCCCTATGCCAACTTCGAACTGATGCAAAATGAAAGCTTCGGGATGCTTTTTTAGCTACCATTCAGGAAAGCAAAGCTTAAATTTTTCATGTGTCAGTAAGCAAGCCTTCACCTTTCAAGATTTAAGGCAATTCAGTTCTGGACAAATAACCTTCAGCACAGGATGAAATGACAAATTATAAAACACAGGTAACGCAATCATCATGTTGGAGAAGCATCCGTATGCCAGACACCTTGCTGACATAGTAAAAATAGAAAATCAATTGGTCTTTGTAGAGAAAACTGAGTACGGGAGAAAGTCTCATCTCCAGCAACTAGAACAGACCTCCAGTTTCCCCCCTTGAGAGCACCTTTGGCCACCGTAGCCATTTCTCGCCCACACTCATCCTCAAATACCTGCTTGCCTCAGGCTTAGCTCTCCAGCTGCTTTGGGACAGAGACCCCCTCCCAGGGAGAGGCGAACGCAGGCAGACAACTTCTACCAGTTACCTACAACCACAAACTCCTGCAACAGCAAAACTGTTCGGTTTAAGCCCGTTTAAGAAGAAAGGAAACACGGAGCCCTGACGGAGCTACCGCAGATGAGGAGGCCGGAGGGGCTGAGGTCGGAGCCGGCGTTCAGGGCCCGGGCGCGGACATCTCTCCACCGAGGCCTAGGGCGGCGGCGGGCCCCTTCCTCACCAGGTGTGCTCCGCCGGGGCCGGGGCCGGACGCGGAGGAGCGGCCCCAGCGGCCCCTGGCCGGGCAGACGGCGGGCCCGCCCCGGCCGGCTGTAACACGGAGCAGGCACGGCCGGGCCGGGCTCCGCCGCGGCCGCTGGAGCGTCCCCTCCCGTCCTGCCCTGCCCCGCCGGGGAGACAGCGCCGGGCCCAGGGAGGAGGGAGGGGTGATAAGAGGGGCCCGGCGCTGGCCTCCCCGGCCAAGGGGGGAGGCTGCCCGCTGCCTCGGCAGGTCGGAGGCCCCGGCGGAGGGCAGAGCCTCCTCCCCGCCGCGGGCCGCGGCGCGCAGCCGCCCGCCGGTGAGGACGGAGAGCCGCTCCCTCCCCTGCGCTCCCCTCCCGCACCCCGCCGTCCGCGGCGGGGCTCTTACCTCTGCTAACATTATTACCCCGCTGCGCTGCGGCGCCTCGGTGGCTCTAGCCCCGCAGCATGGTGAAGCCTCGGCGGCCGCGCGGAAAGCTTCCCGCCCCTACTCTGCGGGGAGGCGAGGCGAGCGCCGCCAGCCCCCTGCCGCCTCCCTCAGCGGCCGCCCGCTGCCCCCAGCCCCGCAGCCGCTCTGGCAGCTGGCTCGGGAGAGGCCGCCATCTTGGGGAAGCTACGTGCCGCCGCCGCTCCCCGCCCGGCGCGGCCGCCCATTGGGGTTGCGGGACGCGGAGCCGCCCCTGCCGGGGCCGGCTCCCTCCTCTCCCCGCCCCGCCGCGGCCCAGCCCGCGCCGCCGCCGCCTACCTGGGCCGGGGGGACCATGGGCAGCACCCTCTGCCAGGGTCCGGCGCCGGGGCTGCGGTGGGGCGGGCGGGAAGGCGCCGGGGTCCCACGGTGGGGTCTGGTTTGGGGGGTGGGGGCCGGAGCCGGAGCCCGTCCCGCCCTGCAGCGGCCCGAAGGGAGAAGTTGAGGGCAGCAGAACTTGAAACGTTGTTGTCAAAGCCGCTCGGCTGTGGGGTTTTTGGTTGGGTTTGCTGGTGTGTCTTCTCTCTGAGCTCTTCAGTGCCAGGCAACTGTTCTGAGGACGCTAAATGAAGTATTTTTAAAAAAATTCTGACCAAGCAGCATGCCTCTCATCCACCAAGAAATGTATGCAGTGCTGCGTGTCTTTCCCTCTTCTAGGTGTGAAGAAAGACATAATCTATGAGTCTGTTACCTACAGTGTTGTTAAGTAGTGGCGTAAATTGTGGAACCGAAACACATCTCCTCAGGAAACCGGAGCCGCGTCCGCACCAGCCCTTCTCACCAGGCCACGTACCCCCACAGCTCGGTATTTGGGTACACAGAAAGGATTCCTGCCTTTTCCCTCTGTTTTCCTTTAAACACTGTTCTGTGGGGGTCGGTTTGCTTGCTTGCCTTTTTAACTAGACTTTAAAGTTACAAAGTTAACCGTAAATGCATTAGGAGAGTAGAAACAAGATGGGATTTTTTTCTGCGTTGCCAATACCAGAAAACACATACCAACGAAGTAGTAATGTTTAGAAGTGACGATAGAGGAAAAGGAAGACTATTATAAGGCTAAGACACCTAACCTTCTTTAATTACAGTGTTTTTTCTCCCTGAGTAAAAGCAAAGCCCCTTTTCTCGCAGAGGTGCAAAGGGTGTTAGGCAGACCTTAAGGCTGGTGGGTTTTGTAGAAGTTCTCTAATTTTCCCAGGGATTGTTAAATACTTAGCACTTCAAGGTTGCCCACTTCTTAGTTTTATTTGTGAGTATTACCGAGTTTCAGTTTTACTCATACAACTGTTTTTCCCCTGTCAGAGACCCAGCTGTTAGTTATGTGTATTGCCCTTTCAGAAAAGCAGACCCTCAATATTCATAACCGTTTATTCGCCTTTTCTAAATAATCAAAAAATATTAACTTTTTAAAGTATCTAGTAAGCTTTGTACTTCTGAGTCTGTGTTTTTCAATGTTTCATGCTAGCATTACTCTTTCCGCCAAGCTGATCCGTCAGAGAAAATCCAAATCTCACAGCGCACAACTCTATTTTAAACAACAGGTTTAACAATAACAGAACCATGCAGTGTTCTTGCACATGGTATTTCAGCATCTTGATAGATTAAAAATTGTTTAAAAACATTGAGCAATGGGAGTTGTGAAACACCAATTCCATTGTATTGCTTTGGTCCCCTAATATTTATTTACAGAATTCTGTAGGGGCTTATTTGGGAGACTGTCATACGTGTATACACAGCTGTGGTTCTCCGTTCATAGCTTTCATCACACTTAATTTAGCCACATAGTGCCCTGTGCTCAGGTCTGTGGTAGAGGAAACCCTGAAGGGACCCATAATATAACAAAGTGCTCAGTAAATCATCAGTTGTGCAATTACGCAAAAACATCAACACATACTTGGCTAGGTAGAAAATGGAATCAAAATACTTAAAACATCTCCTTTTTGCCACTTCACTTAGTCATAAATACATTCTCTGGGCAAGGCACAGTATCATGCACTGATAAGCTAAATTACTTAGCTTATAAAATGTAAGGGGTGAACAGGAGGTAAAAGTCTCATGATGTTTATGAACATATATAAACTACAGTAGTTGAAGCAAGATGATGGCCTAGCAAAAGAAACTGTCTCTTGGAAGCATATTTCTTTACTTTGTATGTTTAGGCACATCAGGAAAGGTTTTCAAAAGAAGTAATCACCTTTGAAAACTTGCTGCAAAACTGTGTATATCCTAAGTGTTTTAGATGTAAAAGAAGAGCAAATCTTAGGCAAATCTCATAGCAAGATGAAGTCACAATTAGTACTTTCTACTTGAATTTGAATTTGCCTCTACTTCTGCTTAGGATTTGGCAGCCCAACCAGCGTACTAGTCAGGGAAGCACCTTCCGTTCTTGTACTGCTCGAATAAACAAACGTACCAATACTTTTGCTAAAAACTGTTCTCTGATTTTACACCTGTCAACATAGCCTTAATATTGTTGCAGAACAGTTATTCATATTATAGTCCATTGTTCTAGTTTTTGGTTAGTACCATCTCAACGTCAAAAGGGGAAGTTAGTATAAACGTAACAGCAGGAATGAGGCTGTGAGGAAGAACTGAACCACACAAAAGTAGACTCAAGGCAGAAGAGGAGGCAGCATCGTAAAGTAGAGGTGAGAAGAGGCAGCAGCTTGGAAGGAGGATGATATGAGGGACTTCTTGAAAAACTAGTCTGCTGGTAGTAGCACAAAGGAGGAAGAGAAAAGAAAGCTGCCCATCACGGAGGAATTAAAGAGTTATGTTGCCCGTTCCCGTTCTTGGAATAAACTGAAAAAATGCAGGTACAAATTCTTTTTGTTTCTCTGTGGAGAAGCGTGTTTCTAAATGAGTATGAGCAGGTCTGGAAACAAGGCTTCAACTGTGATTGAAAGGTTTATCAATGGTAGGCCAGAACCACTTGAACACTTACTTGTTTCCCTGAGGCTGTCTTCAAGTGACAATAACGCTATTATATTTGGTGAGTCATCCATAAGAGAGTCATATTCCTTACGTTTTATCCTTGTGCATGCATTACACGTACAGCTTGGGACAAGCGGTGCAAAGAGCATCCGTACTCAACGGAAGCGGTGCAGCCACCTCAGCACCATGCTCACCCAGGCAGAGCAGCACGCTCGTTATTTTCTTGTCGCTTCCACAAACCCACAAACACTCTGCGAAGAACTGTGTTAGGGTCAGGTATATATATCTGTAGTCAAATGCAAACCTGGCATTTTTGCACCCAGTCCTTAAAATACTCTGAGAATTTTCTTTCTCATAGGCCTAGACAAATGCTTAATTCAACTAGGAGTTCCTTAACACTGATGGCTGTAAATACCTTCATATTTCTAAGACATTTCCTGCCTGTTGCCATGTTTTAGTGTTCTTTGCATTTATTACAGTTTTCACTGACTATAAGCAAAGAAAGTTGTCTGGTGGTCTAGAACCACATTTTGAAATGCCACTGCACTGGAAGTGTGGCGGGGGTATCCACTGAAATTATGGATGAATGCAGCATTAAAATCTGAAATAGAGCAGGAGGAGGTAGGGATAGCACGGGCAGGCTCTCCATCTAGAAGTTTATAAAAATTTTTGTAAAGTGAAGCATAGTGAGTGCACTAAGTTAAGAGGCAGAGACAAAAATATAGTTGTGAGGGGGCGGATGCAGCACACACAGAAGAAGGGGGACAGGCAAGATTTAGCAATAAAAGAACAACTGTGCCAACTTTCAGTGAAGCAGAAAAGAGAGCAAATTATTTTCCAGCTCTGAAAGGAGGGCCGTCCCACAACCTAAATAACTGTTAGCTCACAAGTTTATGAAAAATTAAATTGGTGACCCTAATTGCCATCAAGATAACCTCCAAAACAGCAGTAACCTGCATTTGGAGAGCAAAAGTATACGTTCTCTTGATGTGTACAAGAAGACAAGTGAAGACTAAGGAAAAGGGAAACAACAGACCGAGTTGGGGGAGGGACAGACTGAATGAACAACAGATTAATTTTGCTTTACTAAGCAGTTTCACTGGAATGGCTTTGAGAGTGTTTCTAACTTCATCAGCAAGCCTTAACTTTTGTGCCTTTCTTTACAGTCTAGAAAAGATCTTTTACAGAATTATTTCTGTGTACTATAAGTTAGCTCTGATTGTCCATAACCAACCGACAAAAAACAAAATTTGGTTTCTGTTCTCTTGTTTAAGTTGTTCGTAGCTTACGCTGGCAGTATGGTTGGAGTTCGCTTAAGGTTGTTTAGTTTGGGATTCGTTGGGGGGGCGGGAAGAAGATGAGGTGAAGGAGGTCTGAAGAATTTGTAGTCATTAAATGTTTCAAGTGTTAAGCCTTATTGTTAAAAAACCAATTCTCTATGATTGCATTCCATTACATTTCAAGTAAGATCAGATGACCCAAAAAGTCTACATAGCAACATGATTGAAAGGGGAACTCAGAGCATCTTTTATGCGTGAAATTTGAATATTTTGTTATTTCAGGATGTTGCCTGTTCTAAAGTCTTTGGTCCGAGCTGCCCGATCAGAAGTATCACGACTCTATAATTTACAATTAAAGATCTCATTCACTTTCTGCTTTCACAGCATTCACCTGAGATGCAGCAGAGACAGAAAATGCAAGGGTGTCGGTAAAGGGGCCACTGTAGACAATATGATGTGAATGTTGGGCTTCAGATAAATGATTACTGAAGAAGCATCAGGTGTCATTCCTGCTTCATCCTTTGCAATAAGGATTCAATATCTGCCCGGTGTTCATGGTCTCAGAATCATTTATTGGAGGCTGAAATTTCTTTTAAAGCTGTTGCTGGCTCACATGTCTTCACTGTAGTGAACTTTCCGCTATTCAAACACCTGTCTCCGGCTACGACAGAGTTTGCTTTAGCAGCTTAATCCTAGTTGTCTAAACAAGTACTAGAATAAAGATAAACTATATTTCTTAATACAAAGGAAAGTCTCTCAAAATGATACTGATGTCTCTTCCAGAAGTCTATAATGACATGACTAGAGTCATCTCAGAATTGTAACATAGATGTTAGTCATCAGCTGCTTAACTTCTGGCCATGGAATTTCTGTGACAATAACGCACAAAACCAGGAGGCTTCCTATATTATTTGCACACTGCTGCTACAGAGGGGAGCAAGGTAGGATACAAAACTGTTTAAAAAAGTCACCATAATTCTTAAAATTCCTTTTGAAGCAACGAATGCAATTCTTTATCTGAATGATACACTAATTTGGAGATAAAACTGTTAAACGGAATTTTTATTCTGCATGGTATGTTTTTATTCTGGATGGTACATGATCCCGTTCCCTCCTTTCAAGTGGGTCAGGAGTCATGAGAACGTATCTGTGGTTTGAAGACATTTCTGTTGCTCTTTAGCAACATTACCCATGCTTGACCTGATGACAGCAACTACCTGTTGCAAAAGGGTTTGGATGGTTTCTCTTTGGAGATTTGAACTCCTGAATGTGTCTGGCAGGTAGATCAGCCTATGTGACGGGCCTACAGGTCTGAAAAGCACCTCCTTTTCCTGTCTTCTTGAGCATACATGTGGCCATTTTTGGAACATATTGTAAACAATTTGTGTACGTGGGTTTGAGTTTTGTTTGGGGACAGAGACCCAGTGGACTCAGTTTACTTTTCTGGTAAGAAGAATTTGTTTGCATCATTATATCGTGGTTATCCTTCCAGACATTAGGTGTATGTGACATGCAGATGGAGTTTGGGCCTGAATTTTCAGGTTACATACTGCTTTAATAGTGATTACGGTGATCCTGATACTGTGATAAAGTGTTACGGTGATACTGAACTTTGCCAGTGACTTAAGACCAAAATGAAGATATTCAATGGCATGGAGAACGCAAAATGGGTTATATCGAAAACATTTTGGTAGAAAATACCCATTTAGTAAGGCTAACAGGTAGCAAAAGAAGGACGAGTAGGAAGCAAAGCTTTTCGCTATGCATTAAAAAATTTAGCTTTATTTACCATATTGGTATTCTGCAAAGTTGGTGTCTTTACATAAACTCAGATGAAGATATCATCCTGAGAAGTCTGAGAAATCTGACTAACTGTACTGCAGTTAACACATGATATGGGAGGTTCTTTAGTTAGGAAATACGTTTAAAAACCAAAAGCTGAGCAGAGGGGAATTAGAAGTGATTCTAAAACTTTTTCCTTTTTTTTTTTCTTGTCTTTAAGTGATGTTTTCCACTGATTCCAAAATGCCTAATCCATCATCAACAAATTTTCTAAGACAGTTAATCTGTTTATGGGGGGTGAATGGTAGAGAGGGGAGAAGATGAGAAGAATGGAATAGCACTGAGTTAAATAACTATTCTGTCTGCAGTATCAGCAATCCCAGGTGTTCAGAACCATTAGCCAAGCTCTAAAAATCATGACATTGGAAATGAAAGTTGTTTACATTTTCCCTGTTTCCTGAACCTCTAAGAAGCAGTCAAGTCGTATTTTCAGGCTTTGCTTTGCGATCAAAAAGGCTGCAAGCTCTTTTTAAAGCTTATTTTTTCCTGCATTGAATGTCATGGCTCCGCAAACTTTAAGAAAGAAGCCAAATATTGTAAGTTATAATAAATTTGTAGGACTTGGCAAAAATTGTGTGGATACTGGAGGTCTTATTATACTTTTATTCCATTGTGCATCACTGATGTTTGTGTCTTCTCTCAGGGTGAAGGAGTTTATTAGTGTTGTATATGCTGTCAAAGCTGAAGCTCTCACTGCTTAGACCTTTGAGGTCACTTTGCAAATTGGCTTCGTTCTTCTGGTCGTTTGTTTTGCTTCCCACTTACAGCAGTTTGTTCATAACAAAGACTGATGCAAAAAACCTCTACAAAATGTAGAGACTTAGTTTAATCATTGAGAAGAGACACAGGAAATCCAAACTCCTGAAATGAAATGCTGCTTGTAGTGCATTAGGAAGAGGACAATACAGAGGAGTACAACAATCATTGCTTATTTGAATGACGACGTTTTCCCTGGATTTGTTAAAAACAGACCCAGAATACACTCCCCTATGTACTTTTCAACACAAGTCAGTTGCTGTTCCCCTGAAGGAGGATTAAAAACTGGTCCTATGTCAACCTCAAATTGCTTTTCATGTATTATGAGGACTACCAGGTCCCTCCTTCACCAGAAAAACCTGTTCCTCAGGCACTCCTCTTCCTCATAGTTAGACGCATAGTCAGAGAGGCCATTATGAAGACTCTTTAACCAAGTGGGTTTTATATACAAAATATGTCCTTGACTAAAGATTTGGTACCTCTGACTGTTCCTATGGTTTGTTTGGTTTGTCTTTGAGATTCTGTTTTTCTTCTAAAGTTTTTCACAAGATTTTTTTTTAGTGTTACTTTCTGAAAGAATTATTATTTCTGATTGTAACAATCCCTCTACAAAGTAGGGGACCTTCTGCAAGACCACTGCAAGCAATTTAGGATTAAATTAAGGATGATTACATTCTTAAATTCAACTCCTACTCACATGTTTCCGGTACGCCCCTTTGCCTTAACACACAAGAATGTCTCATCTGTCAACCTGAGACACCTAGACAGGGAGTTGTGAGGTGGAGCCCCACTTTCCTGTGTGGGTTCTTCCTTCACTTATCTGGGAGGACTAATTGCCACTTGTCTGTTCTCATAACTTGCATCCAGTTCCCAGAAAGACAGACAGGTTTCTCCACAGTTTATTGTGAAAGAATTGTGACAACATATGCCACTGCTGCAGACATGAGGACATCAGCAACACATCTAAGGTCATGAAGGATCAGTAAAGGTATAATCTTAGATAGGCCTTTGCAGAGTGACTCACACAACTGAGTATTAATCTCTGCAGCAAAGGCATATTCTAAAGTAGGACAGTGAAATTCTCCATATTAAATCCCATAATTTCTTGATAATTCCCATTCTCTCTTGAAACAGTTCCTCTAGAAATGCCAACTTGAAAAAGGATTTGTAAGCCTAAAATGCGTGTTTCGTCTTTCCCTTCCTCCTTGATGTCAGTGAGTTTAACAAAGGATAACACTTTTTGTTCAGGCTGAGCATGCAGTGCTTCAGGCTTATTTATGCCTCATATTACAAGCAGTACAGGTGCTGCAGTCAAATTATATCCTCCCATTAAACCAACAACACAATCACATAGATCTTATTTAGAAACACTGAATATAAATATCACTTGACCCAGACTACTCTGGAGTCAAAGTTGAGATTGCGAAGTTACAGGCTAAGCTAAATTCTCTCAAACAGCTATGCACAGGAGTCTGCAATGCAGTTTTGAGTTGAAATTCAGATCTGCTTAGTCATCATACTGATGAGAGATTTTGGATTTATGCAGATTGATTAACAGCCTTTTATAAACCTGTTCTTGCTAGATTCCCACAAGGATCACCATTTCGCTTTTGAGGTATGAAATAACTGCCAGAAAAAGCCTGATTTACTCCAAACTCACCAGTGCTTTGGAGGTAAAAAAACGAAAGGAGAAGCGAAAAGAAAAGATGTATTCTGTCCAACTCTCATACATGACTGCTTTTAACATTCTTATGTTGAATTTTTATTCATCTAGTCAATTAAAAACTTGCCAGTCAAGAACAGTATTAGCTACATCAAGTTCTTCCTCAATACAAGATGCAATTAAAAACTTATTTAATATCTGCAAGTGTTTTCAGAGTTAAAACCCAAACAGCAGATAATTCTTTAATTTAAGCTCAAAATTATCTGATGACAGTGACAAAGAGCAAGGCTGGAACAGAGATTTTCCAGTTATGAAACATGTATCAACTGCACTAGATCTTTTCTTGCACCTTTCTGGAGCCATCCAATAAATACACAGTTAGAAAATGTATCGGGGAAAGAATCAAAACCAAGTTAGAATAATATATTTATTGTGCAATTTTAAGGTTTTTTTTTTTAAAAAGAAGATCACAGTCCTGTCTACAGCCAGCTGTGGAAAATAAACATCTGCCCTACAAAGTTTCGTAGTATTCACCTTCATCCATCTGTATTCTCTCTGCTCATCCAGTGCCATTTTTTCTGTTGTTCCTTACCCTACGATATCTGGGCTTAATACTTCTTTACTTCTATTCCTCCATTTTTATACTGGGAATATGCTTCTCTCCTCCTTTCTGCTCCTAGCCCCCTAGTGTGGCAACATCTCCACATTCCTTACAGAAATACGTCTCTTTCTCATGGCTGAGCATGAATATGGGCTGTTGTCTCCTGCTTTGCACCTGGGGAGGGTATGGTCCCAGGGAAGTGAGCAAGCTGCCAGGCTTCATCCATCTTCTCTTCTCCCTCACGCCAAAGAGGGAGTCTGTCTCCAAGAGGAAAGGCACTGTGGGATATGGCTGATGGTACCTACCAAAAGTACTTCTGGATCTTATATACAGTTATTCTCACTAGTGGGGAAAGGAAATGTCTGCTCTGTAACTTTAAACTGTAGAGCTTTTCAGTAAAGGTGAAATAGCTTTAAATAGACATATCGAATATATGTTGCAGTTCATTATTCTAGCAGGTCCTGTGGTTGGTTTTGTTGTTTCACCAAAAGCTGAGATCTGTGGAGTCATGTGTCTGAGCCACATGATGGTGAAAGATTCTGCTCTGGGCGAGCAAGTTTTCAACCTTCCTCTTGACAAAGAATTGCTTACGTATGTGAATCCTAAAGCCTTAGAAAACCAGGGAAGTACAGAAGATAGATACATTTCTGATCCGTGATACAGACGCCCCTTGATTCAAAACCCTCCATCTTTGCTGCTCCTAAAGCTTTAAGCCTTTGAAAATTTATGTATCTCTTAACTTCATTACTAGAGTAACTTTTCTAATCACTCTACACACAGAACTCAAGCAAAAGTGTTTAAGTCTCCCTAGGATTGTGACCAAAACACATTTAGACATCTTCTGACACCTGCCTACTGATTGGGATTGGGTAGCTTTATTCCAAACAGCGCTCCACAAGCAGATTAATATTTCAAAAGACAAGTCATCAGTATTCTGCTCCGAAATCTGGAGATTTCCAGAACTCAGAAGACCTCTTTATCACTTTAGCATTCTGTACCCAAAAATAACTATAAAGAGACAGAGCTTTGTTCCCCAAGGACATTTATTTCTGGGATAAGGAAAAATACTTTTCTTCTCTTTCCTTAGGTAAGAGCTGTGAGTAGAATTGAATTAATTCATTGGGATGCACATAGCTAGGACTGGGCTAGTTACACAGAAGCTGTCACAGCTTTGCAAACTCCTTCTTAAATCTTTATATTAAATGTCCAGAGAAGGTTCAATTGTGGAATGAATTACAATGAATTGGAATGAATCTAGAACAAATTGGTTTGCTGCACTGGAGCTAGAGAAAGCAAAATTACATCTATTTCCACAGAACATTTTTCTTTTTTTCTCCTTTGTACTTAACATTCTCATCATGAATGTAAAGTACATAGCTGCTGATTAAAAGATTGCAAAAGGGATGTGGAAAAAAATCTTTTAAACATACAGAATGAAATAGTTTGAGTGGCACTTTGTGATTTGTTTTCCAATTAGGAATGACATTTAATTTTAAGAGTTGAGCTGTCTTTAAGGTAACATTTTGTTGGTTCAGGTGCATATGGCTGCTACTGTGATTACTAACTATAATTTTCAGGATTTTAGGCACAGAGTAGGCTGCATGCTCCCTTGTATCTTTTTACAGTAGTCTCAGTTTTAATGTACAAGACTACACTTACTGTTGTGAGTGACACAACCCCAAATTTCTTTTTGGTTCCAGTTCTTATGTATTTCTAGATTATTAAGAAAGCTGTAAGTTTTAGCTCTTCACTGATTTCACAGGTGTTTGGGGTATAACAAGAGAAAACACAGTTCCTTATGCATATTAAAAATTGTCCTAAGGTAGGTTTTGAGGTGTATAGGTTTTTAGCATTGTTTTGACAGTTTTCGCCTTAAAATCCAATGGTCAAACTTTCTTCATAATGAATATTTGTAAGTTGTTTAGTTAAAAATGACAACAGTTACACGGAAAATACACTTTTTTAAAGTTCCCCAGCTGGATGAAATGCTTCATATAAACAAGTAAAACTACATCTCTACTGCTAACTTGCAAACAAGAGGCCTGCAGTGATGGCTACATGCTCACGTTGACCTGACACAAATTGACTCTGTCTTCCCAGTTGCTCACTCCCATCGTCTTCCTGATGCTGGTACAAGCACTGAGGCTTTCAAGAGGGCGCAGTCAGGCAAGTTCAGGAGCACATGCCGCACATTTGGCAGCAGCATTTAATCAGCAGGATTTAATCACGTTAAACTGACTGTATAATCATGACCTGATTCTGCAAAACCGTAAGTTCAAGTTTTGCATCTTAAAAGGCTGCACATTTTAATCATGTTATAACTTACATGGGTACTTATATGGGTAAGCACATAGCAGGAGACTTATGGAAAAGAAATCTATTTCCACTTCAATATGATAAAGCTGACAGTAGTACTGAAGGAAAACTGTGATGAGTGAATTAGTAGGCTGGATATGTGCTTTTTATACAATATCAAAAATAGGTGTGCCATGAAGTAAAAAGAGGAAGGACAGGGAACCTGATTATTTCCTGTTTTGCTTTCAGAAAATTGTTTACTTTGAAATGCTTGCGTGTCTTTAAAAAATGCTTTAAACAAACTGCCTGGGTTAAATCAAAACAGTAATTATGATTTCATGAGTTATTCTGTGTCTTTTAGGACTGAGGCTTTGATCTCTGACATGCGGTATCATATTAGTTAGTACAGGCCACCATGATGTTACTTGACAAACAGGGAATCTTTCATTATGCTAGGACGTGCACATCGTTAAAGTATCTTGCTGAGAGTATAAAAATAATCGTTTTTCCTATATAAGCTTAATGCTGTATTTAAATTTTGTTTTTCATGAGCAATAGGGAAATTTTCTGAACCAAATAAATAGTGAGCTGTTCTTTATGTATCTGCTGTTGTATAACATGCAGATTAGCCATGAAGGGTTTGTTTTAAATTGTATTTTCGGACTGATTTTTCTAAGATAACAAAGTTGCGTGTGTGGGCGCATATGTATGTGTGTGAGCACGCATGCATGCACGCATGCATGTTTATTTCTCTGTTTTCCATTAGTACCTTTGAGCCCTTTGGCTAATTCCAACCAAACTAACTTAGGACCAGAGTTCTAAAAATAAATATGTTCCTACAAGGCTTGGAAAACGGCCAAGTAAAATAGGGAAATCTTATCAGTGTCCTGATTAAAGGAAAGGTTGTAGTGTAGGTGCGTGGGTTATTAGACACTAGAGAATCTACCTTGAGGACACCCTGTATTAATATCTCAGATGTGGAAAAAAGGGACTTTCTTGGCTTACGCCTAAACTGGATGGTGCACGTTGTGGTATGTTCAACATTTATAGCTGCCTGGTTTTATGTCTTCTTTCTTTACCAACCTTGGGAGTATTTCCAACTCCTCCATTCAGCTGCAGCCTTTGATGTTACAGACCTAAGTCCCTAGAATACCCGGCTTCATGAAACTACTTGTTGAAGAGTTTTAAGGGATACCCGATGCCGCCATCCAGGCGGTGTAGATGTTTGTTGCCCGCAGACAGCAGTGCCAAGCAGACAGAGCCTGGTACAGGAATGTACATCCAGCCCTGCTACCCTGTCTTCCACCCTCTGGGATCCCCCTGTGCTTCATGGAAATACTCTGCAATCAGATAGCTAACTGAAACGTCTAAAGATAGGTTTGCAAAAGCTTCTCACCCCGTTTTCACCCGTGAAGTCGTAGGCCAATCTCCATGGACTAGCAGAGACTTAGTGCTGCCTGCCACTTTCAAGTCTCCAGAGCACTAGATCACGTAGCTTACAGGAACTGAAAGTGCATGAAACTTTGCAAGATGTGCCCCACTTGGTATTTTACAATGTTTGGGGGTTTTTTTTCCCATTTGTGAGATACTTCCAAGCAAAATACTATATGGCAATATAAAAGTTTATGCTTTCTCGTGAGTCTTATATGTGTCTCAGGTACTTTTGTCAAAGCTCTTAAACTTACTAATTCATATATGATCTTGATTTTCTTTAAAACAAACAAACAAACAAACAAACCACAAAACTTAAGTTTCTTAATTTTGTGGTTGAAAACTTTAAGAAGTGATGTAATGACAAAAAAGCAAATCAAAAGAAATAAAAAAAATCCCACAACCCCACATTTAGAAAAATAATCTCAGATTGTTTGTAGACTGGTCTCATGATTTTGACTCATGACTTTGAATGTCCTTGTATATTAATAGTGTATCTTAACTGGACAAAGAAGTCAAAGGGGACAAAGGGGACATGCAGAACGCTCATAGCAACAGCAGTACTATAGTTACATACTACTTTTAGATTTTTTTGTTTGCTGTAGCCTAGAAAAGGCGCTCTCCGTTTGGCATAGGATAGAACTCTTCTATAAAAATGTGTTGTAAGTTGTAATTTGGTCTTTTCTGGTTATTCTATATGCAAATATATTCAAAATGTTTGATGAAGAACTAAAGTTTTCTTCTCTGTGAAACCGCATGTAGTATAAAAACTGGGAGGAGAAGAGACGCGTTTATTGTTACTCTTATTTTAATAGACGAGCATTTGATTTGGCAATGGATTTTCCAGGTTCTAAAAGGCTAGGAAAATATAAGGACAAATATTTACCTCTTTTAAATTAATTATGGAGGAAATTTTGGGAAATAATCATCATCCCTGCATGAAACTATTGCTGTAAAGGCAAACAGCAGTCAAAAATAAGTGGGTTATGTAGCTTGTTTGTGTAGTGTGGTTACATATATGGTAAGAATTTAGACGCTTTTATGGGGTTTATGATCTTCTATGGAGCTTTTTGGGAATGCTGCTATTTCTAAAATATTTTGCTATAGAAACTCACGTGGAAGACCACTGATGATATATAAAACAAACTCTAATTAAAAACTTTAAGTATCTGTGAATGTATTCCATAGTTTAATAATAAAACATATTTATAACCAAGGTGTTTTATAACTAAATATGTATTTAGTTAAATCCAAAGGCTAAAAAGCACAATGGAGAAAAGTTATCTTATTAAAGATATAGCTTCTTGCTATTTCAGGTAAGGTATGAGATCTCAAAATAAAAAGGTCGAGGCTCCTGTAATGTCTTTCCACAAGACCTAGAATTACAAAACTTAATATTCTTGATAATGTTAATTTAAAAAAATACTTTCAAACCCTAGTTATGAATGATAAGGAGTAAAATAAGCTGGTTTTAAAACTGGAAATTAATATTAAAGTTTGGTTTCGTGTGGATTTATGACCTAGTCTTTCATACACTCTCGCAATGATTCCAGGTTGCCCCAGGTCCATATAGCACACCCACTGCAGAACTCTGGTCTTCTCCAAGACCTTTGCTGACCTCCTCCCTAGCAATATTTCCAATGTCCACCATGATTTGCAAATATAACCCAAATACCCCAACACCCAGCGTATCCTAAATCTATCTTATCTTACCTGCTGGCTGTACATGGTATGGCTAGCTCAGTTACACACGTGCTGGCCAGCTGGCCAGTGTCTGTAGAGCAGCCAAGCACTTCTGTTAAGTAGGATGTAAAATATCTGCATTCTTCATGTCTTTCTTTTAATGAACATTAGTAGCAGCTCTCTTCTCTCCCTAGGTGTCATTTTTTTTTCACTTGAGGACGTATGCCAACTGTGAAACCTCAGTGCTTTTGTTGTCACTGATGCTACTAGGTTCCAAGTTACCAAATGGGGAGCTTGCAGAAGCATATATTTACTTACACTTACTTTACTTATATAGCCATTTCATAACCATCATGTTCTGAGGAAAGCACGTGAAAAAGAGCCAAATTCAAGTTTAAAAAGTCACATTACCTTCTGACTCTTGTCCGCATTTTTTCATAGTGGTTTAAATACAAAAAACACGACCAATTATGATATACAAGTAATTCTGAGCATGTGCTTTTTGAGGCCTGTGCATTTCAGCATAATGCATTGGCTCCTAACGTGATTTTGGGTTAATTATATGATTCTGAGCTACTACTAGTGGAAGACTAACAAATGCCGAAGAAGAATGAGCCACACTATGTCTTGTGTGAAGTCCATATTCCCTGGATATATATTCAGGGATGACCCTTTAATGTATGGCTCCACACATATAATACACTAGGTCTGCCACATTTCCTGCCACAGTAGTTTTGCCATCCCTGGATTTTGAGTACAGGGTGTCACTGGTGAGCATTTCAGTTGTGAGGCTTGTTCTACATTGTCTCTGACAATCCAATTATAATTATGTTTATTCATGAAAATCTGTAGTAGTTTCTGATGCTCTCTCAAGCTTCTAACATTAGTGCAGTTATACCTTAAGATTCTTTATTTTGCCAGCTTTGTAACAACCTGTCTGAATTTCCTGTTAGTCACATTATCTTCTTTCTTTTTCCCATATAAGCCCCAGGAGACATAATTTAGTGTATTTTATCTTCCATGGTGGGGGCTCTACCTTTATGTTTAGCTGAAGAATTGACTAAAAATTAAAAATAAAAACCTCTACAATCAAATGAGGAAGCTACTACTAGGCGTATAAATTTAAAAAATTATTTATTAGTCAGAAAGGATACCTAATACAGTTGCTGTCTGTCAGACAGACAACAATGCCAAAACCCACACTTATTGTAAAATTTGTGGCAAAATGTTTTCAAGAATTACTGTCTTTTATTCATCACCACAATCGTTTGGTACAAAGTCTCTTGAAGACTAAAAATTGCATTCTCTGCTCATAACTAATGGGGAATCAATGAGTATTTTCTCCACAGTCTTTGTCCTAGCTGGTGTTGCTAATGTTCATAAACGTATACCCATGTTCAATTATTTTTTCAGGATAGTTCTGTTTCTGAGAGGAAGTTGGAGGCTGTCTGGTTGTTTAATTGTATCAGTTGAGCCGTTCAAGGCAATATTTTTGAGTTACTTTTTTTCAGCAGGATAACTGTAATTCGCTAACCAGAGGAATTCTCCTGGTGAATGAAGACAGATGGTTCATGTCAAGGCCCCGAGTTCACGAAGTGGCTGCAGCTGCTGTGAGAGGACTTACCTGGGACCTTCACACGCACAGCTGCTGCCACTGGCCCAAGACCTCCATTTAAGCTCTGGCCCAGGCCATCAACCTCTGAGCTCTGCTGTAAGTGTACTTCTTTCTAGCCCTATTTGTTGGGGTGTTGTTTGGTTTACATTTTGTGGGTTAAACTTGGATTTGTTACCTTGCTTTTGCCTGATGATGGCTGGGTAGTTGGTGGGACCTGTGGCGTGACTGTCCCTGCTCTGCTTGCCCTGATGTGGTGTGGTGGGACTGTGCTCTGTTGGTGAGGTCCTGCCTATGCTGTGCTCATCCTCAGCTCCTCATTAGGCAGCCTGGCTCTCGTTGCTCTGTTGCAACTTCTGACTCAGTCTGCTGGCCACCTTAACTTCCTGGCGTGGATTTTCTTTCACTTCTTCAAATACAAAGTCCCTCTATAAAAGGAGAAACATGGTGAGTCTTCATCTTAGAATTCATTGTACCAATTAATAATTGGAAGAGGGATGTGCTTTTAATTTTGGAATAGTATTGGGAAATCTCTGCTCATCTGAAAAGTTGCTGATACATACAGAAATCTTAACAAACTTCTTTCCTGGCTGTAACTATTAGTCATTTATTTACTTAAGTGTCAGCTTAATATACTGAGTGTTGCTCTTTAAAGCCCATTACCATATATTAAACAAACTGGAAAGTGTTTTGTAGTGCAGGATTGCATATTCCTATATGCCAGAAGCAACAAATGTTCAGTTTGGCCTGCTGAGTTTTATTAAGAGTATAACACCAAAGAAAAACTTGGCATAACCTTGTCTTGTCTCATTTAAAATTGAAGTCCCTTACCATTGACTGTAATTGATGCAGAGCTGTGCCAAACCCATCAGTTTTCCCAGCGTGCTACCAGCCTATTTCTTCTGAAGCCCTCTTGCTTGACACCTCAGACTAGAGCAAATAAAACCAGTTCCCCGTCTAGAAGTCTGCAACTAATTTATTGCATGATCTAAGTTTCTACAGTAGCATATGAGAAAATGGAGGAAGGGGGGGTGGGGAAAAGCAGTGTGAGTGAAATAACCAAGAACATGCTTTGCTAGGAGATCCAAAGATGATTCTCCTTGTATTTTAAAAGGTCTGGTAGTTTTTCACTCCTCTGACAGATGATGTTGGTTTTATAGTGGGGCTGTGAATTGTCATGCTGATCTGTTTACCATGTGTAATTCTGCAAGAAGTGTTGCAAAGCCTGGTGCAGTGTTTTGGTTTGGAACGTGCTAGAACACAAGATGAATTTTCCTCTTCAGTAGAGCAAGTCAGGTTGCAGAACCTAATTACCCATTCCGAGACTAGAGCTCCGCTTCCTGCAGAAGTGCTTTGTGACTGCCAAAGGTATTTTGGGTTAGCAAAACTAACTTCTGTCAATGAGGGATCATTTCAGTATGAAACCTATGGGTTACAAGACAAGCATGGAAGGAATGGTCTCATGGGGAGCAGCTGAGAACTGCAGCTGCATAACCAAGAAGTTTAAAGTATTTTACACATCATTCTCCACTGACAAGTGTAACTCCAGATCAGAGCTTCATTTTTGTTTGCTTAGCGGCAGTTCTATGCAGCACCTCTAAACCTATGAAATGCCAGACAAGGGCAGGAAAACATGGTTGCTCCATTTCTAAGACATCTAGTTTGAATTATTGCTAAGCACTTGTTCCAAAAGCTATTTCCCCTCCTGCCGCACATGCTGGTGCTGTGGTCTCTGCTAGCACCCTGTGGTGATGCTCAGCAGGGCCAGGAGCACCCGAGCGTGGCTGCAGGGCTAGGAAATGGGGCTGTGACTCAGCCTGCTCCTTCCAGTCCTCTTTTACCCCAATTCGGTGCCAGCTCAGGCACTCTTTATTGAGATTGTTTATTAGTTTTAGTTTCTTTTTGTTGCAAGATACAACTTTTACTGAATCAAAACATGAGCTATTAGCTGATAACAGTTTACTGATGGGTGCTTGGAGAAACAGGACTTGACTTGGTTTGTGAAATTTAGACATAAGAACTTCTTTCCTCAAGCAAGGACTTTATCCAAACTAATCCTGCATCTCTCTCAGTATTTGGTGTATGCATTAAAAGTATTAGAATTTCTGAAGAAGGACTGTAAGGAAAGCTTGGTATGCGTTTGGGTATGTGTGTTCTTCATTGTAAACTTACCTTTATCTCTTAGCCTATTCAGTGACAACAGAAATAAGAGCAGGTTATTAACTGCTGCTTTTAGCTAAGCTCTGCAATTTGACTTCCAAATTGCAATACAGAGGGTTTCTGCTGCCAGAGGCACATTCAAAGTGAAGCGTCATCTCTCTTCAGTGCAGCACTATCTCCAGTGTCACTTGTGTGATTGCTAACTTCATCTAGGACCACTGAAATGTACGTGACTTGTGGATAAACTCAACTGCAGCAAAGCAAATAGTGTTTGGCAGGTAGAGACATGGATATTTCACCCCTTCTCTTGTCTTCCAAGATGGGACTGAGTTTCAAAATTCCAGACTGGGGAGGTTATAGGTTGTGTTTGTTTGCATTAGAATTGGGTCATTAGTTTATTTCTATACCTCCTGTTTCTTGTCTTGCAAGTATTTGGGCTGCTTATTGAACAAAGGCTGCCTGGGCTACTAATGGAGTTAGAACCCAGCCTCTGCATAATTTAAAAAAAAAAAAAAAAAAGGCAATCAGTTAGAAACTTAAATTTTGAAGAAATTCACTTGTCTGAAGAAAAAAGTATGCTTTTCTATAATACTTTTCAGTACTTTGACAGTTGCCCATCATTGAACTTTAGAGGTACACAAGTATTTGAAGAAGCTTGTCTGTAAATACTGTAGGTGGAAGCAGTTCTGCAGCTGAGAATTTTATAATGACCTGCTTCTAGGGAAGAATCATGCATTTATGGGTTGTCCAGATAACACTGCTTATTGTAGGTATCTGAAATCTTCAAGACTGACTGCTATGATAAATATAATTTTTGTAACTAAGCAAGGTATTGACTTGGACCTCATGCTGTGGATCATCTACAAAGATAAATGTACTTTTAATACAAAGTATGTATTTGTGACTCTCTGGAAAGTATCACATACTGCATCCCTTTCAAATAATACCAAATGATGATTCTGAATATCCCAGGTACACTCAGAAGGTAGAACAGATTCCTTTAATTACTGCAGAAAAGAAATATCCCTTATAATATTGCCTCTTTGTCTTCTATATTTAAAGAATGCCAGTGATAATGAAACTAAACAAACCCTTCTAAATGTGTGAAATGGGTTACCTGCCATTACTGTGTGTCCAAATCTTCTTTTCAGCCTGGTCAGGATGATAGACAGGTGTTAAGGAGAGGGGTACGGACAGTCAAACAGTATTTAGCACTTCTCAGAAGAAGCTGGAGGAAAACAGAAAGTTTGATGTATTTGAGAAAGGGATCATACCCTGTCTGTGTATCTTAGTGGCAATTTAGAGTGAGGCTGCTAGGTGCTTCGTCAATACAAACATGAAAGCTTCTAAATGAATATATGTCACTAATTTTTTTTTTTTAAAGGAAAAATGTCTTCTATAACTGACACTTTTATGCAAGGAAAAAGTGTTTTCACTGACATGAATGTTTCTTGCATTTCATTTTGGATGGTGAACTAGAAGGCCAAATTTCAAAGACAGTAAGTTTGAACATAAAATTCATTCCAGAGAGGTCCATTCCAGAAGAACTTAAGTATTCTTGCTGAAATTAAGAAGACCTTGAACCCTCGTGTGCAGGTCTGCTGGTATGTAGTTTTACCATAATATAACTTGCTCAAATGTGACTTTTTGAGACACAAGCACCGAGAAAATGCAAAAAAAGTAAAACTTACTAGTTACGTGTGTAGAGAGAATGCCATAATTATTTTGGATCCTCTGTATCTGACTATGAAGTATACTTGACAGGTTTATTAATGGGATTGTTATTAAAATTAATGCAGTAGCTTGCCTTTACCAATAAGATAGACCAAGCCTTCAAAACTAAGATTTCTTTACTATGTTTGCCAACAGCTCTGCCTCTGCACATCCCTAATAACTTAGATGCCATTTAACACCTTAAACACATTTGCCTCTTGATAAAGGTGGAAGTCTAACTAGCATGGTCATTTTCCCCATTATACTATTAAACAGGAGCACATGCTGATAAGATGCCCTTCTTCTCCAGGTTGAACAGTCACAGATCTACGTCTCCCATGTGAGGTGCTCCAGTCCCTTCATTTTTGTGGTCCTTCACTGGACTTGCTCCAGCGTGTCCATGTCTCTCCTTTACTGGAGAGTCTTGTCCCCAGAACTGGACATTAGGTGCGTGTGCATCACCAGTGCAGAGCAGAGGGTGAGGATCACTGGACACTGTCCAGCTCCCTCAGCACTCCTGGGTGCATCCCATCAGGTCCCATGGACTTCTGTATGTCCAATTTGTTTAAATGTTCCCTAACCTGGATGGATGGTCAATTGTCATTGCTCTAAATTTTCCCACTGTCCTGGGCAGACAGACAGGGATTTCTGTGAACAAGTCTTACCTGTGAAGAAGGCATTTAGTACCTTGGCCTTTTCAACGTCTTTTGATATTAGGTCCCCATTCCATTCAGCAAGAGGCCCACACTTTTTCAAGTCTTTCTGTTGTGGTTGCTATCTTGGCAGAAGCTCTTCTGGTTGCCCTCAGATTCAACTCCAGATGGGCTTTGGCTATCTTAACCCCATCTGTGCATGCTTGAATAGTGTTTCTGTATTCCTCCAGGGTCTCCTGTCCCTGCTTTCACCCCTGGTTTACATCCTTTTACATGTTTGAGTTTTGTCAGGAGCTCCCTGGCAAAGGTCATGCAGGCCTTTGCTTGACCTCCTTCCTCTCAGCTGGAGACATCCTTGAAAATCAACCAGCTCTCTTCAATGCCTCTTTCTGCTGGGACTACCTCATGGGATTCTTCCAGGCAACCCCCTGAACAGGCCAAACAGGCCTGTTTGAGAACCAACAGGTTCTCCTTTGTCCAGGTGATTCTGCTTATTTGCCTTGTTCCCTCTTCTCAGGATCCTGAACTCCATAATGTCATGGTCACTGCAGCCAAAGCTACCCACAACCTTCACATTCCCAACCAGTTTCTCCTTGTTTGTCCAGCAGAGCACCTGCCTTTGTTCATTCCTCAGTTGCCTGTGTCAGGAAGTGACTACCAGTCCCCTCCGGAAACTTCATGGATTGCTTGTGCCCTGCTGTGTTGTCTGTTCAGCAGATAATGGGTTGTTAGCCCTTCCTGATGAACATTAGGGACTGCAAACGTGAAGCTGCTTCAGTTGTCTGAAGACGCCTCATCTGCTTCCTGAGCAGATCTGCTTCCCAACACAACATTGCCCATGCTGGCCTGCCCTCCCTCCCTGGGACATAAGCTTTAAGGTGACTCATTGTCCATCCCAGGGCAGAGCTCTGGGCATCCCAGCTGCTCTCCCACATGAAGGGCAGTTCCGCCTCCTGGGCCTGTCCTTCCTAAAAAAGCCTGCATCCACCTATGACAGCTCTCCAGTCATGTGAGCTATCTACCATATCTCTGTGGTCCTGATGAGACTTTATTCCTGCAGCTGCACACAGACTTCTGCTTCCTCCTGTTTGTTCCCCATACTGCATGCGTGTTAATGTTTAGGCACTTGGGAAGTGCCCAGTTGAGCTGCTTTCCAAGAAAAGGTGTAAGAGCATTCCTAATCATTCTTCTCCCCATGTTGGTTCTTATTTCCCTCTTCTGCCCCGTTTTGTTGTTTTGAAGGTCTGTCTCATTCATGTCCTCCTGCAACCTTTGCTTGACAAACCTGGTCCACCACTTCCTCACCTGATTGTTGGTTGTCAACTCCCTGGTTTAAATGTCTCCATGTCTCCTCACCAGGCTGGGCAGCCTGTTAATGAAGATCCTTTTTTTTTTTTTTTTTTTTTTTTTTTCCTTTCTACCCATCCTTGAGAGGCTCCCGTCAGTTGTTGACCCACAACATGAGTAAGTGCAATTCAATTTGCATGCCAAACCTGGGGGCGTACCCACCTTTATTTGCCAGAAATGAGGTCTCAGAGGAAGTCTCTAGAGTGTCAACACAGTCTTGGCTGTTTTTTCAGCCTTTGCTTACATGCTTGCTACCAAGAGCACTTCAGATTCTGTGAGTTGAAATTTATTGCTTTCTGGTACAAAGTTTCCGGATTCTTCTCTGTTGGAGTGAATTTCTTACAGATAACTATTTTTATTGGATGTTTAGTCATTTTAAAAAAACCATTGTGCACACTGGATTTTTCAAAGTGCATATATTTTCTAATAACTTAGAGATGAGGATTTTCATGATTGGATTTCATTTTAATAGGTCATCTGAGTGGCCACAATCTCTTCATTTAAAAGGAGGCAAGGATTAGGAAAGAAATACCAAACAAATTTCTGTTGAGGGCAGAAGTAATCATCTCTAGTTTGTTATAGATTTGCCTCTTATTCCTAATGCCTCCCTCCACTGCAACAGCCCCAATTATCTCTGATATTCCTTTGAACCTTACCCTCCATACGGCAAAACAGACAAAATCTAGTATGTGTTTTTTCTAATGTAGAGTTATGCACAAGCTGATCAGTTGGCTGTAAAAGCTGAGGGGTGTGTGTGTGTAAAATGGCGTAATTTTCTCGGCTTTTCCTTCATAGGTGGCTATTAATTTAGGTTTATTCCCTTTACTGAATCATAGATTTCTTTGAAGCTTGTAGGAATTGAAATTTTCTTTCCAGTTTGATTTGTAGTGCCCAATGCAGTAAAATCTTACTGGGGAGCAGGCTTCCAGACTTGTGAACGTACAGCATGATTTAGTTAACCTGGGTGTATCAGAAAACCAGCTTTCAGCTAGGATACGTAACAGCCCTGTCCTACGTGAAAGTAGAGACAGGTGTTAGTGTAAGGGAGGGTATCAAAGTGGACTAAGTTCCGCTTTCTTTTCTGCCATAGAGTTGTATGCATCTGTAATGTACTTCTTGTTGTGTATCTCTAATGGGGAGATAATATTTTTAATATAAAATCTGCGTAAACGGCTATAGGAAGTCAGATTACGGAAATCATCAGTGTCTGCAGAAGCTAGGCATTCACAGGACAGGACACTGGGCAATGACCACCTGTGGGATTCACTGCTGTCCTCAGCTGTCACAAGTACTCTCACGCAGAGATTACTCTTCTACAGGAAAACACAAGACCTCTCAGCATTTTAAAGGTACTTGTTGTACCGTGTCTGGCTGGGATGGAATTAGCTTCCCCGTAGCAGCCCCTACGGCGCTGTGCTTTGTATTTGTAGCCAGCACGGGGTTGATAACACGGCGGTGTTTTGGCTGTTGCTGCGCAGTGCTCGTGCAGCATCAAGGCTGTCTCTCCATCCCCCTGCCAAAAGGCCAGCGGGCTGGGGGTGGGCAAGGGGTTGGGAGGGGACATAGCTGGGACAGCAGTCCCGGACTGACTAAAGAGGTATTCCATACTATATGACGTCATGCTCAGCTATAAAAGTTAAGGGGTGGGAGAGTGGGGGAATGTGGTGATTTGGGCTGGACTGGCCACTGAAATGAACAACAGATGCTCTTTTACTTCTCTCCCCTTTAGAGAAGGGAAAACATCTCCCTTCAGGGAGAGAAGGATGAGAGAGAAAAGAGACTTAGGAGTTTAAAAAAGAAACTAAACTACTTTAATGAAAATATTAATAAAATAATAAAAAGGAGGTAGCAAAATATATACAATATATACAAAACCAGTATTGAGCTCCCATGCTCATGATCACATCACTGGCAGGCACTGGGAAAGTCCCGGATGGGACTCACCAACGGATGGGAACTGGATTCTGGAATGCACAGATCAGGATCAAAGGCAGATGAACAGAGTCCTCCTTGAACACCGGCCATTGAAGAAAGAGGGCTGACCCTTTGATCCCTCAGCTTGTATACTGAGCGTGATGCAGATGGGATGGAATACCCTGTTGGCCAGTTCTGGGTCACCTGTCCTCTCTGCTCCTCCCTGCAGATGCAACCACTACGCTTTTTTTTTGCTTCCAACCCTGCAATGGGGCAAATAACAAAGTTAGCTGACCTCAGTTGTTATCGCAATAAATATAAGCAAGAGTGTCTCTCCATACCATTCCTTGGTATAAAATATAAATTTATATTTATTTATTTAGGTCTTATCACTGCTAGAAGCCAATGGTGTCTATAAAATATGCTGTTAATTTCAGACAGTTCAGTTAGTTAGAAGAATTTTCAGTAAAATTACTGAGAAGAAAATTGGTTCTGTTTTACCTCAAACCAGGACAGGCAGGTGGACGTGGGGCACTTGTTATGAAGGTATTTGTCTTCTGGAGAAACTGCTACGTATACTGAGGCCCTGCTTCCCTGGGAGTGGCTGGACATTGCCTGCTGATGGGAAGTAGAGAGTAAATCTTCTCTTTTTTTAGCTTTGCTTCCATGTGCAGCCTATGCTTCTTTCATTAAAGCACCTTTATCTTGACCCACAAATTTTTCATCTTCTTTTCTCCCCCGTCCTGTTGAGGAGGGGATGCGAGAGAGCAGCTTGGAGGGCACCTGGCAGCCACCACACTTACTAAATATAATTAATAATAGTTTAAATTGAAATGTGAAAATAAAGTTCAGAATTCTTACAGCAGGTATAGAGAACAGAAGATATTTATTGGCTTTATAATGTGTCTATGATGAAACGAATGACCTAATGAATTTGTGCAGACTTGCTAATATGTATGCAGTCCCAATGGACTGAAAGTGACCATCAAGGAAAAAAAAAGGCACCTTGTTTTCAATAATACTTGCTCAGTCTATTGATCACCATTAATAGCACGAGAATAACATATGCTAGTAATGATCTCTAGTTCCTTAGGGATTTTTAAATAGATTGATACCCGTCAAGACATTAAGCACATCATCACATTCAATTTGTAAGCTATGACAAATCTGTATTCATTTTACCAGTATTCAAAGACTATACTCACTAGTGATACTTGGGTCCTGAATATTGTAATATTAAAGCTGTCTATCTTGCATATAAATATAACCAATATTAACATCAAGGATTTAACTCTAGGTGGCAGTTTTATTCCATCGTTTTTTTAAAAAATGCAGGCTTAGCAGCAGCATATTTATCAGCAAGCTTTTGTAAGTGTAACAAATGCTGAAAGAGGCAGCAAATCAAGCTGTGACAACAGCTATTCTGAATTTTTTAAATATATTTATTTCTTTAGCCAGGTCACAGTGTAAATGGGTTTTAGAGTATATGACTCATATTTACCTTCCTGAAGGTTAGTCTTTTCGATAAATCTGACATGGTTTGGAAGGGCTTGATCCTAACTCCCAAAACCCTCTGCCAGTTCTTCTTTTACCAAATTTGGGGTCTAACCAGTTGGTAGCTACTGAATAAATTGTCTCTATTTTTGCTATTGCTACTTCAAGTATTTGATGTTGGCTGCTGCTGCTGAGCAGCCGGCACTTGTGTCTGTAGCCCCTTTTGTTCTGGCTTTCTGCAAGCCATTTGCACCAACGCTGTGGGGTCACAGTGAACGGTTTTGTCTCCTTGCACTTTGTGGTGGGTTGACCCTGCCAGGACGTCAGGTGCCCACCAAAGCCTCTCTTTTCACTCCCCTCCTCAGCTGGGCAGGGGAGAGAAAATATAATGAAAGGCTCGTGGGTTGAGATAAGGACAGGGAGATTGCTCAGCAATTACTGTCACGAGCAAAACAGACTCGACTTGGGCAAAAAATAATTTATTACCAATCAAATCAGAGTAGGGTAATGAGAAATAAAAACTAAATCTTAAAACACCTTCCCCCCACCCCTCCCTTCTTCCCAGGCTCAACTTTATTCCCTATTTATCTACCTCCTCACCCACAGTGGTGCAGGGGGATGGGGAACGGAGGTTGTGGTCAGTTCATCACACATTGTCTCTGCTGCTCCTTCATCCTTGGAGGGGAGGACTCCTCATGCTCTTCCCCTGCCCCAGTGTGGGGTCCCTCCCACGGGAGATAGTCCTCCATGAACTTCTCCAATGTGAATCCTTCCCACAGGCTGCAGTTCTTCACAAACTGCTGCAGCATGGGTCCCTTCCATGGGACACAGTCCTTCAGAAAGAGACCGCTCCAGCATGAGTCCTCCATGGGGTCACAAGTCCTGCCAGAAAATCTGCTCCAACATGTGTTTCTCTCTCTCCGTGGGTCCATAGGCCTGCTCCAGCACAAGCTCTCCATGGGCTCACAGCCTCCTTTGGGAATCTACCTGCTCTGGCGTGGGGTCCTCCATGGGCTGCAGGTGGATATCTGCTCCACCATTAACATCCATGGGTTGCAGGAGGACAGCCTGCCATGCCATGGTTTTCACCATGGGCTTCAGGGGATCTCTACTCCAGTGCCTGGACCACCTCCTCCCCCTCTTTCTTCACTGACCTTGGTCCCTGCAGAGTTGTTGCTCTCACATGTTCTTGCTCCTCTCTCTGGCTGCTGTTGCGCAGCAGGTTTTCCCCCTCTTAAATATGTTACCCCAGAGGTGCTACCACCGTCACTGATGGGCTCAGCCTTGGCCAGCCGTGGGTCTGTCTTGGAGCCCGCTGGCACTGGCTCTATCGGACATGGGGGAAGCTTCTAGCAGCTTCTCACAGAAGCCACCCCTGTAGCCCCCTGTGTAGCTACCAAAACCTTGCCACGCACACCCAATATACACTTGCTGAACTCCTTGTGAAACTGCTTCTTTTTTAAGACACAGGAATTATAAACAATTAATTTAGGAGGAATGAAGAATCACTGAGTGATTGTGTAATAACACTGCCTTGGTCCCAGATCCAGGCAGTGCAATTCTGGAGGGACTCTTATCAGGCCACTGACATTTTAAAGCAAAAATAACCTAAAAAAAAAAGATCGGAGCAGCTAGGAGTGGTCCAATATGTAGGCACTATGACGAAAAGTTACTGGCAGATTTCTCTGCACTAGAATTGCTAAAGATAATGAGCGTTCAGCATCATTTTGGCTCTTTCAATTTTGCTCTTTGCCTTTTGTAGTGGTGAACATTTGTCATGTAACAGGCAGAGTCCTCACGGCCCAGATACACCCACCTCAAGAATGGTATCATGAGATAAGCAATGCTGCTACGCTGACATAGATGATGAAAGCCAGACTCCAGTTTCTTCTAGAGGTCAGGTTTACTGCAGATACCACTAAATGCAGTTACATATTTGGGGAGGCGATCTGTCTGAGCTACGTAATTGAAATAAGGCTTGTCCTAAGCAAAGTATATTCCCAACTTATTCCCGACTGAGCTCCACAACCCTGCACACAGATTGCTCAGCTCATTCTCATAGAGGTTTGCCACCAAAGTGGTTTCAGATGGGCCTGATAAGATGAAAAACATAAGCATCAGTGGATTGATGGATGTAAAAAAGACTTTTTCAAGTGAAGAAGAAAATCACAGGCCCATAATATAATTCAGGCTGTAAGAGAAGAACCCTGCAGGGTTCTAGTCCTACCTCCTGCTCAAAGCAGGGTGAGCCAGGAATCAGCCCAGGTTGCGCCGCTCTCTGCCGAGAGGTTCATTTCACAGACTGACGAATGGTGTTGGGTTGCACGTGCAAAGGAAGCCAAAGGAGAGGAATGGACATCCTTCATGTTAACAGGAAGTAATTTCTGAGACTGACAGTATAATTTATAATTAAGAGAGTCGGTGGATATTATTAGGTGTTAGTCACAAGGAAAATTTCCCTCTTAACAGATTTTCCCTTTCCTCCTACATACACCTGAACTCCATGAAGAATTTCAATGACAGTCTCAAATGATGTACTGTGATACTGCAGGCATATGCATTTACAATGCAGCAATGAACAAGAATTGTGATTTGCAGTTGGAAAATTAAAATTTTAAACCAAATGACCTGGGAACGTCACTACAGAACTTCTTTGCAAAACCATCTACATTGGGAAACATCAATTAAAAATAAACATAAAGACAGGCAGGTACAGAGGAAGGGCATAGCCTGTCGCAAACAAAACTCCAGCAGTTATTGCTGATGGACCAAACTCTGGTCTATCTGCTAAGCTGGATATTTAATACATGAACTAAAACAAAATTTAGGCCAAGAAACTGCCTGGTCACAGAAAGTGTGTTTTGTGACACGTGGCTAAAATAAGATTAGGCAATCTAATGTTCCCTTCTAGGTAGAAAAAGATAAATCAGTGAATGCTTCAGATTTCATCTACTCACTTTGGAGGGAAGTCAATACAGAGTATGATATATTCTCAAGCACTAAGCATTTGGTAACTGGAAAAGATATAGATCAGCCTGGTCAATTCTTTCTTGTGTGTGAAGCTATAGATGATTAAACGCTACTTTCACAGAAATTACTACATAAATAGTCAAAGTCTTGGTATGATATGGTTCACCAAAGGAAATAATCTAAATAGATGACACCTGAGGAAGAATAAGAAATGCATAGTATGGAGCTTAGAAAGAAGAATGAATAAGAAGGCAAGAAGTAAAATTAAAAGAAAATGTTTGAAGTTAAGTTGTGGGGTATTAACTTGGTATGCTTTGAAAGTAGAAGCTGGAGGAGGAATTAAAAATATCAAGAAGGAAACTGGGTAAACTTTTAAAATTTTGCTTTTAACTGATTCAATAGCAAACAAACCTGTCCTGCTGTAACTGATGCCAGCGACAAAACATTTAGTGACATCAGCAGTGGCCAGATTAGTCTCACTGACTCCAGCACCTTTAACTGAGGTTGGAGCAAATATGTGTATGCTCCACCTAATCCATATGCAGGGTGTACCATATGCTAGCTGTTTGGTTCAGAGTCGATTGGGAGAAGTCCCCAGCTTAGACTGAAATCTTATTTTCTTGCTTGTCATAAACTCCTTGTGGGACAGTAATTCAGACCTAATATACTTTGGATGGTGTTCAGTATTGCTAAAATTAGCTAAATATTCAAAAGCTAAATATTGCTTTCAAAAGCGACTAAACGTTTAGGGGTTAGCGGAGAGTCTGAAGAACAGCGTCCCTGTCTGCGTTGCAGCTGAGCCAATCCTGTTACACAACATGGGTTTTGCTGATAAGACTGGCAGTTTCTAATTTTTAACTTAAATAGCTTTACAAAGACAATTTAAGTTTTGGGGAAGCTATAGCTATCGTTTCAAAATACGGTGTTGCGTATTCATAGATGTCCAACCCATAACCATTGCCTAATTGAGGTGAGTGTGATGACTAAGGAATATAATAGATTGCTGCAAGAGAATATGAGAAGTAGTCCCAGGAATTTACGTATGTGATTTTCACTTTACGAATCAGAAACACACTGAAATCCTTGCACATAATATAAGTGCTTTAAATAAAGTAAGGAAATTTTCTATTAAACAAGTACTTGTACGGTAATATGTGTTTTCATTTTAAGTATTACTCTACTTGAAGGCATATTAGACTGTACACAATCTAGATGGACTAGAGAGACCTGGGAACCAAACTGACACATTGAGTACCTAAAATCTAACCTAATTTACAGTGTTTCTGTAACTCTTGGTTGGATGCATGCAGTCAGCAAAGTCCAGAGAGTGGAGATTTGGTAACTAAATCCTGATGGATCTGCAAAACATGCTTTATTCTCCCAAACACAGCCTAAGAAA
This sequence comes from Chroicocephalus ridibundus, assembly GCF_963924245.1. Taxonomy (NCBI): domain Eukaryota; kingdom Metazoa; phylum Chordata; class Aves; order Charadriiformes; family Laridae; genus Chroicocephalus; species Chroicocephalus ridibundus. The sequence continues at coordinate 33,525,097 of NC_086285.1, forward strand.
CCCAGTTCAGATGTTTACAGAATGTTCCCATTTATTAGCTTCTTCCTCTGAAGGTTCTCACCCACACAGCAGACGGCAGCGTGCTCGGCTGTTCACCGATGTGACGCTGCTGACCACGAGGGCTTAAGCTACATCGATGGGCTTTGTACAGAAGCAACCGAGACCCACGCGCATACGCTGCTCCACGACACTTCCACCGTGGGGGAAGAGTGGCAGGACACGAGGTCTAACAGACAGCTGAAGGCGCAGGGATGTCTCTGTTTTCACAGCAATTTGCTAAGCAAAAATGTATCACTGTTTAAATTATAGCTTAAAATCCTAAATTACGCTTAAAGTCTTTCCCTATTCTTTATAAGCACATATCAGTTCTTAAGAATGCATGTAACTGGACTTTGTCTCAAACAAGACAGTTAAGTAAAAGGACATCTTCCAATAGGTGAAGGTCTTCCACCAATTCTGCCCAAAACAAGCTCCAGCAAGTCTAAAACAAGCTTTCCTATCTTTTTTTTTTCTCACTTAAGGTGATTTAAGTCAAGGCAAGATATACAATCTACTTTTATCATTAACTCTCCGTGTGCAATCATTATCTCTCTTTTCAAAATCCCCATTCTCTTCCATTACAACCAACTGAAATACCAGACGTCGAGAACTGTGAGTGTGGCCCTGGAGGGCTGCTCTGGTGCCTCCTGAGCACTGACAGCACCACCGCCTCTTGTAATGGTGTCATTAAAAAAGGTTGGCACTTTGGCTCCAATGCTTTTAAAAGCTTTCCATGTGGTGTGGCACCCTCCTGAGGTTCAGTGACTGCTCCTTTTTTGTTGTAATTTTTGTTGTGAAAATATCAAAATGCTGAACTCACAGGCTTCTGCCTCAAAAGGACTTTGTTACCAGAGCTTCTTCCATCTCTTTTTCCAGATGCAGAAATTGAGTTAACTCCCTTAGATGAATGCCTTCTTACATGGGTATATATACTGTCATCTAATTTTTTTCCTCAAAAAGACATGCTCTGAGAAAGACTATGGGACAGTTTAGGCTGCTGAGTGCAGGCTCAAGGTGGTGCTTTTTCAGTTTTGGCAGGTGTGCGTCTACATGGGAACGTGCTAGAAACTTCATCCCTGTAGCAGAAAGCAGCACGGTTAAGCATGATTTGCCACGGACTGGATTTCCCTGCAATTATCTTCATAGAGAAGGGCCCGGAGCTGGTTTAGTTTAATGAATGCACTCTCATTTGAAAGCACTTTAAGTTACAGGTCACAACCACTCTAAACATTAATATTCATTACAATTATTTTATTGTTTTATCACTATTATGACTCCTCAAAGCAATGTGAAATTAATTCTGTTGATTTCAGTGCTGAAGTTGCAGTATTTCTATTGCTAGATGAAGAACAGAGTGATTTTTATTTTTTTTTAAAAAGAAGAGGCTAGCTAGGAAAGGCACAAAACTCCATGGAAAAATTAATTGTTTTTAAAGTAACTTGGGTAATTATTTGTATACTCGTCTGTATTTTAAACCGCCTTGCTTTTTCCCTGCATCTTACATTCTGTTAACATGGGAACTCCCTGACTTCACACTCCTGTATAAGCACACATTAGGAACTTGTCATCGATACCCAGAAATAAATAGTCAGTAAGGTAAACTCAGCTCAAATCAACAAAACAAGTCTCCCTCTTTCTCCCCCGTACTTGACATATTTACTATAGCTACCACTGTACGTTTTCCCAGGCTGCAGAATTCCTCCAGAGGTGCACATCCTCCAAGAGATTTCCAGATGTGCTAATGAGAAACCTCATTCTTTGAGCAGACTCATTTTCCATGGCTCTGAATGAAATTTAGAAAAAAAATTGTCTGTGTTCTACAAGAACAACAAAGTGCATAGCCTGAGACAGCTTTCTCTTCTCTTGTTTAAACTTGAGGACAGAAATGCTACGCTACGAAACAGTAGTCTTCTGTCCTGACCACCGCTCTTATCATTAGGCTGTCCGTTGCATGTAATCCCGTGTTCTCTATGATGAACACAAGAAACTGTAATAGACGTAATCTGCCCACTAGATGAAAATATTCTAAGTCAAATAAAACTTGTCATAGTTTTCTAGATTGATTCTCCTTTTTCTTTTTTTTTTTTTGTTACTCTTCTAATATAAATTAATAACTTGTATTTCATGATTCTTATGGAATGTGGCTATGTTCCTCACAAGCTTAAGCTCTTACTGGTCTCAGGGCTATCTTGAAGACAGAAAAGCTTCTAAGAATACATTTTTTTAAAAGTTTAATTCCAAACTATTCTTTCTTTGAACAGTAAATAATGACATTCTAAAAATGAGACATCAGCTGTTTTAATAAAGATGGCCTTGGGCATTTGCTAACTCTTGTTACAGATACAGACGATAAGGAGGAAATGTCTCTGAAGCAGTGGAAGTTACTGGAGAAATACAGGCTTTAAGCAAAGAAAAGCTTGATCAAAATGTAGTAGTTGTTATCCTTACAGAAACACAAAAGTGGATTCCCAAAAGAGAAAAGTCTGGGATGTGAATTGGGCTACAGGAATATATCAGAAATAGTACTAATTAAGAAAAAATACCTGAGATAATTCAAGTGTTAGGTATCAAAACATTTTGACTCACTTTTAAAAATTACCTCCACCCCCCGCCCTCCCCCAGGAATTATTCATCCAGTAGTTTCTCAAGCATCCCAGGAACTGCTCAGTAATCGTCAGCACCCAAAGCCTTGGGAGTTCTCTAGTACTTGGGTACTTAGGCCTTTCTGAAAATTTCGGCCTTAAATCAACATCTCAAAGATTTAAAGGGAAGTTATTTTGCTGAAATAAAGCAGATACGGTAACAGTGCTCCTGGCGGTGTTATAAAGAGGAATAGAGGCAACCTTGGGAGGCGATTTAATCAATCTATCTGAGCAGAGAAGGAATATTATGCCAGGTCTCCTGCAGTCTCTATTGCTGTTAATTGATTCCAGTGTGATGTTTGGCTTTTTCATAGCAGCATGAAATTGCTAACTCATGTTCACCTTCTAATAGGATATATCTCGTAGCTCTTGTTTCAAAGTAACTTTGCCTAAGCATCCCATATTTTTGCACTCTTTTTGCCCAAACATAGTATTTTCCCTTTTGTAATTGTATTTTTTTTAATTTATTTTTTCCCCAGGTTTCCCTGATAATTTCTCAATATAATTTTGGGTTATGCTCTTCTCCTCCAGCATACTTATGGTTCCTTGTAGGTCTGTCTTTTCTTCGGGTATAATAACTGCACTCTCTATTCCACCATCCAAACCGGGAAAGACATAGACTAGAGCATGAGACAGGCCACCTTTACATCTGCTACGTCCCTTCATCTTGCCAGTGAATCAGTGAAAATGCATTTTTAGGTATTTTACCACAGTTTGCATCAGCTTCTGGCATTTTCACCAGAGGACTGATGAAAATGTCTCCCCTCGTTCTATAAAAAAGTACGCTGGACAGTGTGATTACATTATTACATCAAGATTTAGGAAACCAGTTTCATATAAGAGCAAGGCCTGTTGTAAAGGAAAACAGGTGGGTTGGTCCAAAAATGTAATTTGCTTGTAAAAATTTCAGTTGTCTGCAATTTGTTTTGTTTTGGTTGTTTTGTTGTTTTTTTTTTTAATATACAGTTCTGGGTCATAAATAGCTGCTTCTTTGCTTTATTTTGTAATTATTCTGAACAGTGAAGTTAATTTAACAGCTCTAGAGTTTATCAGCCCTTCTTTCATTTTTTTTTTTAAACATAGGCATTGCACATACCTTTTTTTACAGTACTCTAGATATAGTCTAGTATATCTAGATAGATATATCTATATCTATAGATATGTATATATAGTAGAATATATCATAGATATCACATCTAGATATATCATAGATATATTCTAGTATACTTCATCCTTCATGAATTCCTAAACACACTTAAAAGTTTTGCAATTTTGTTGATTAGATACTTACGTATGTGAGGAAGTTCATCAGCTTGAGAAAATCTGAAAATTTTTATGTTACCTAAGTACTTTCTTACCTGTTCTTTCCCTACGCTAAAGCAGAAAACTTACTCCTCTGTTATTGGTATTAATTTTCTAGGCCTTTGCTATCAGTTGGTCTTCTTAGTAAAGACATTTAATTAAAAAAGACTTAAAGCACGTTGACCTTCTTTGTTCAGGAGCAGACCAATGCTCGGTCATCACCTTATTATTGCTTATAAAATTATTTCTCATGGCCTTTGGTTTCTCTTTTTATTTGCATCTGTGTTGTGTTCCTAATTTTTGCACTACATATTTGTGCTTTTCTATTCTGATAATTACAAATTAGCCTAGTTGTCACTTTCTCCCTTTCTTATATTTGTATTTGATATACATTATCTGAGAAAACACCTGTTCTGTTTAAGTTTGGTTGGTTGGTTGTTTTTTTTTTAAATTGATCTTGGATTGGTCTTTTTTTCCTTAGATTGATTTTTTCCTTACATTTCCTTAGCTCACTGTGATTTTATCAATCCATCTCTGAGTCTACTGAAGTGTACCCTCTTTTGTTGTTAGTTTCCATCCTTCACTTTCCAAGGATTGTGAACTCTCTAATTTCACCATTTTCACCCAACTTGACACAAACAGAAACCTTGATATTCTTATTAGTTACTCTTTACCGCTCTGCATTAAATTTGGAAGCATCAGCCTTTTGGCTGTCTTCTCCATTTTCTGGGAAAAAAAAATAATAAATGTAGACACACATTCCATTAACTTACTAGGAAACCTGTGTTTTGCTATCCTAAAATAACCTCTAAAACGCATAGTTCTTCCTTGTGAATATGAGTAACAGGTTACCTGTATCACAGCAATAGTTATATTTTGGTAAAGCTACTTTCGTGTTAGATTCCTTCATGGTAAGTGTTATCGTAAAAAAAAAAAAATGCAAAACAGTTCTGTCCAGTGATTTGAGTTTGTTTCACTCCAGTGTGCAATTTGACTTACTTCTGGGCAAAAGACTCGCAATAATATTTTTTAAAAGATAGCGGTGTTATATTCATGTGGAAAAAGCATCCCCCACCCAACTCATTTAACTACTTATTTAAAAAGCCTTAGCCATAAGACTGAACTGCTAGCGTACTTCTCACCGCATCACTTATTCATGTGTGTGAAATACAATCTTTAGACAGATCTAATGGCTTGTGGAAAACGAGCATTGAATTACTGGGCAGTGTTGCTACATTACTGTAGTGTTCATTTCAGAACATGTTTTACTTTAGGTAAACTTGCATATCCTGAGCTGTTTTGTTCATGGAGCTGAACGTTACAGAAGCAGCCTTATGAGAAAACAACAATGAACAGCACCATTTAGGCAAATGGTTAATTTTATCTTTGTTTTGCCAAGTCACAATTCATTGTCCTTCTTGATGGTGCAAAACTAATTGGCTCTTATCACAGTTACATTACCTCCAAAGGCAGATAAAATTAATGCAAAGTAAACATCACCATGATCAGCGACTGACTGATTAAAAGGGAAATAGACTTGCATGAAGTTGATGCTGTAACCCACAACAGGCGCTCTCAGAATTATAAATCAAGAAGTTCTCCAGGTTATCAGCTACTGCTCCAGTTCATTATTTTGTATTCTTTGCTTTAACCTTGGGTCACCCTTAATACATCTGCTCTGCAGTCATTAATACGGCTGATGAAAATAAACTATGGAAGAGCAATGCTGTATTGCATGACTAATTACTCTATCAGGTTACTTGTTTACAGCTTGTAAAAAATGTTTTTGTTCATATAAATAAATCAAAGCCTGCTAAGCTCTGTGCTGTATGTGAAACACTATCTATCTGACTGTGGAACTTCCAAGGGGAGTCCTTCACTTTCAAGAAATTGTACGTTGAACTGCAAACTCTCCAGCCTTTATTTTCTTCCATTCAATCCCTTTAATATTTGCCACGTTTACAGGAAGGAATATTTGCCATGTTTGCATCTGGGAATTATGTTATTTCTTTCCTCAGAGAGTTCACACTTGAACAAATCTAGATACTAAATTCCTTCTCAGAAATCTCAAATAACTTTGGCAACAGGCAATCGCTGTTGAGTTTGAATGGATCAAGGAGCACAGGGCATGACCACTGAGGGGTCAGAACCATCCTTTGCCTTTTTAAGTTTAAAGGTGAAAATGCCGGTGACTTTATTTAACCCCAGTCTTCAAAAGAAAGCGCAGAAACATTCTTGGGAAAACAGACATTTCAACCCAAAGAGAACACGTTACATGTAATCAAAAGTTGCAGTTAGTTTATGTGAAGCAAGTAAAATTCTAGAAAAGATGAAGGAAGATTTATATTTACATGGGATTTGTGTTATTCTGCACAAGAGAACTGATTTGGGGGAATACGATTCTTAATTAAACTGAATGGCTTAGAGTCTCTTTTGGGGAAAACTGTCTAAGAGTTGTTAAAACCCACACAGAAGCAGGAAGAGTTCAGAAATTGTGGTCTACAAGCCCATGCACTGACATTTATCAACTGGACAAATATGTAGAAGACTACTGTAAAGAGGAAAGAAATGACTTCGCCATGCACGCTGATGATTGTACAAGTCTGGAGCTTAAACTGTGAGAGAGGGTGCTCATATGACTGTGTACATACCTGGAGGACAGGGGAAAGAGGAGCTTCTCTTCAAATTATTCCTGGACAAGACAAAGCCTGTCTCTTTCTCATAATCTTCATCATAGATGATCCAAACAAGACATGTTTGTTCTCTAGCAAACAATACACCGGAGATGACAGGCTTAATTAGATGTATCTATAATTAATATTTTCTGTTATATTTAATATGTGGAATATTAAATACCTCAAAGGGGAAGTATTCAGGCACTGATGTGGGAGCCTGAGTGAATGCAAAACATTAGGCAAAGTGGGAATTGGGAGCCTCCATTCTATATGTGAATATATGGAGCAACAGAGAGAAAGACAGAATCTAGAGTATGAAGTTACTTGAGGAACACAATGAAATATCCGCATGCAGCTTTCCAAAGGAACGGTCTATAATGACTGCAGGTGACACTGTTTATTTTACAAGCAATTTTTCATTTCCAGTCCTTCAAACCACAATCTGAGTCTCTCAATTTCTTAAAAAAATAAAAGGTATGTAATTTTTTACAATGTTTTACCAAAATATCTTTGTCTATTCTCGTGTAACACGGTGGGTGGGTTATGTTGCCACCAGTAAACTAATTGTGTTGTGTCTCGTCAAAGGCAGAGAATTAGTATATAAATGGGGTGCAGGCAGTCTGGAAGCAACTAAACTGTAGGGGTTATGTTTTGTAATCTGAGGGTCTGCACAGTGCTGGGTGATAGTTCCCAGAAGCTCACCGTGGAGGCTATGTTGTCAGATACTGGCTTTGAGATTTTTTTGCTAGGCATAGGGAAATCTCCCTCTTGTAGATGGCACCGAGTCACCGAACTGCCTTGGCCCTTCTGCAAAGCAGCAGAGGAAAGTTTAAATTAGACAAGTTCATTCCGGGGGTAAGGATTACTAAGTACTGGAATAGATGCCATGGGAGGTTGTGTGATCGTCGTCTTTAAAGGTTTGAGAGCAACAGTAAGGCAAAACCTCTCTCAGGGGACGACAAGGCACAGCTGATCTATTTTTCTGTGATACATATTGTACTTTCTAAAATCCAGCACCCAACAGCATTTTACAGAAAAGAAATTTCATTCCACTTAACATTGTTGACACGCGGTGTCAGAATATTCACTTCCAGTTTACTGCTTTTCACATAAAAACCTGAGCCTGTGATAACAATGAACTGAATTCTGCTATCCATGAAACTATTTTTCAATTAAACAGTTTCACCTGAGAGAGAATAACTGCAGAACAGAATTCAAAACAAATTCGTTGCCAGTGTATTTGCATAGTCATCTTTTCGTAGTCACAGAGCACCATCGTCACTGTGTTTAAGAGCAATAAACAACCACAGCTGCATTCCCAGCACTTGAATGGGTAAACAGAAGGTGAAACTTTTTTTCAAACAGCAGCTAAGTCATCCTGTAATGAGGGGATGAACGTGGGGCAAACATATTTGAGAAACATAGACATTTCAGATAAACTCGTTCTAGTTTAAATGCGATTTCCTACTTGTTAATCCATTATTGGCCCATTCTGAATTTGAAAATCTTATTGGTGTCCTTTTTACGTATTTCCCACTTCCTTTGCTCTTCTGCAGGGGATTAGAGCGCAAGTCTCTTTCTCTCCCTTTCCATCAAGATCAGCTTTTTTATCTCACACGGAGAAGCTCTCTTGCAAGGACACCTGACAAGCAGCTGCGGCCTCTGACAAGCACCAAACCAGAGCTGCCCACAGAGCTCCTAACAGAGAGCTAACGCCGGGCCCTGTGTGCCGCTCTGATGGCCATTAGCATGCTGGCTCCATTTCACTTAAAGTTAGCATCTTTGTATCATAGCAACACAACAGAATGCTAAGCACGGATAATACAGCGGTGTTTTGTTCCAAAGAACAATTGGAAAATTCCTGAATTGACTTTATGTTTGAATGATCTTTATGTGCAAATTCACGTAGCAGCTTTCCCCCATCAGATACATAAATAACAGTAGTCTAGCATTAAGCCAGTTTCTAGATGAGCAAAATGACCTCCTTCTGTCTTAAAATGTGCGACTGTATCACCCGCTCTTCAATCATGCGAGGAGGAACAAGTTCCACGATGTTATTGTGACGGGGGCAGGTCAGCTGGTTATTTTTAGCTGGAGCTAGCACATTTAGCAAACTCCCACAAGAGGAAACATTCTTTACCTGCAGCTGATTAGCATTCAGGGCTGCACAACTCCATCCATTTAAGCGTCAAAACAGCTATTTTAGTCTTATTTTTACAAGCAAATGCTTGCTGCTCAGTATTAGGAGAAAGGTGCACTCAGAAGAAATGGCATAATATGTTTCTGATTGCAAGAGCTAAATGCAAATACTGATGACTAAAGACTCTAACATTGGAGTAATAAGCACATAAACATTTGCACATCTGCCCTCTGTCGTTAATGGCTGTAGCCATTAAAACTCTCCTGCAGTAGGGAATGGAATTTTCACCGTATTTTTTAAGGTTTCTTTTAAATTTTTCTTACCTACATATTTAAAATTTAAGAGAAGCTCCCATTCAAGTTCAAGCCCCTTTATTTAGCCGTAGTTAGGATGATATTTTAGGATAGGCAGGTTGTCTTCTAATTGTGCTCCTTGACCTGGCTGCATAGGTTCACACAGCAAAGAGTTCATCTGTCTCCATACTTAGCTAACCAGACACAGGTACCCCAGGGGAGAATCCCAAATTAGCATCTGGAAAAGCACGGAAATATGATCTACAGTTTAATATTAATCACATACCTCAACAGAGTCATGTGGGGGAATGCTCTCAGAAGGAACCTCACAAAAACTCCTTCTGGTCGCTGTCATTTCCTGGATTTATTCCCACTGCAGGGTGAGATTCTGTCTGAATAAGCGATACATACAAGGAATCATAAAAACAAAAAGACAGAGGGAAAACCCAATGCTTCATCTAATTGCTATACTGCACAGGTGTTACAGTTGATTGGAAAGGTAAACTTTAGGCAAATTTTAAAATTGTTTGTTGTTTACTAATAAAAGATCAGAACTTTCTTTCCTTCCCTTCAAAAGAAAGGCAACCTACTTAGAATTTGTAAAATATCTTTCAGTTTCTCCCTGTAGATACTCACTGATAATACTTATGACCATAAATTCTGAGTTTTTGAAACCTGCCATCAAAGGGGTTCTGCCATTCACTTTGCAGTTGTTGAAGGTGCTGAGCATTGCATTGCATTTATTAGAGACTTCCTGAGGTCCCAGCATGCCATTTTCCATTCCCATCCCATTTTAAGATTTACTGAAATCTCCTGCCTCTTTCTGTTCACTTCCCTGTCATGAACTCGCTTCCCTTTTCCTAGAATCCCAGCCCAGTATCCTTTTTTTTTCCCTTGCCAAGGTTTCTGCATGCATTCCAGGTTCTTCTTTCTTATCCTCACTCCCACACAAACTACTTCCATTCCCTCCTCTTGTGCCAGCATTTCTCTATTCCAACTTCCCTCTGCCATAGGGTTTTTTTTAGGTCATTCAGAATGCTAGTGTTTAAAAACCACATAGTGCAGATCAATAGAGAGACAATGAAACTATTGTTTCTCTGGAAGGCGTCACTAGCTGGCAAAACCTGAGACATCCATCTGTCTTCAGATAGAAGCCAATGGATATCAGAAGCTAACCACAACGTCAGCATCTAATTTGTCCTATATTTCTAATATTTTCTCCTCCAGCTTCCATTGACCCCAGTCGCCACTTAAGGGTAGAACTCAGAAGTTCTACTGTGTTATATAAAACAGAGGAATAAAAGCATGTAGGCAGGAGACCAGCTTTGCTAAGTAAGCAATATCTCTGAAACATGAGAATGTTGGAAAGTTCTTAACAGATAAGGGATATATAATCTGAGACAGACGCAAAGAAACCCCACCCAACCCCCTCATTATTAGTTGCCCCAACTAACTGACTCCAATTTTTGGGCAGATATTAACTTTAAATGAATCTAAATGGAGCAGTAGTAGTAATTTCATGTGCCCAGATAACTAATTCAGGTCTCTGATCCATTTATTTACTTGCTTCCTGAAATAAGTTTTCCATTGTTTAAGTATACTCCCAACAAAATATACTGGTTGCCAGTATCTCGGTGTAAACGTATAAAAGCTGACAGATATATGAACTGGTTCTATTCCCTCAAGCATCTTCTGATGTCTTATTGAACGCCATGCAACATTCATGGATGTTGAACTGTCCTTTTCAGTTATATTTAAGGAAATGTATTTGACTAATGGCAGTCATTAGTTTGTGAGACTCTTCCTGGTTCCAAACTGGCGATTTGGTGGGGATCAGATTATTATTTTATGACTTACTCTTTGAGCTGAAACTGAGCTTTGGACTGACTGCAGACTGTGGCCATCCTATCTGACATCAGGTTTGTAGTGTGGCAGCGCTACAGGCTTGGGGAAGGGTGGCTGAAAAGCTGCCCCACAGAAAAGGACCTGGGCATGTTGATCGACAGCTAGCTGAATATGAGCCAGCAGTGTGCCCAGGTGGCCAAGGTGGCCAACAGCATCCTGGCCCCTATTGGCAATAGTGTGGCCAGCACAACTAAGGAAGGGATCGTCCCCCTGTACTCAGCACCGGTGAGGCCGCACCTGGAGTACTGTGTCCAGTTTTGGGCCCCGCACTGCAAGAAGGACATTGAGGTGCTGGAGCGTGTCCAGAGAAGTGCAACAAAGCTGGTGAGGGGTCTGGAGAACAAGTCTTATGAGGAGTGGCTGAGGGAGCTGGGGTTGTTTTGCCTGGAGAAAAGGAAGCTGAGAGGAGACCTTATCGCTCTCTACGACTACCTGGAAGGAGGCTGTAGAGAGGTGGGGGTCCATCTCTTCTCCCAAGTGACGGGCAATAGGACAAGAGGAAATGGCCTCAAGTTGCGCCAGGGGAGGTTTAGATTGGATATTAGGAAAAATTTCTTCACTGAAAGGCTTATGAAGCATTGCAACAGCCTGCCCAGGGAAGTGGTGGAATGGCCATCCCTGGAGGAATTTTAAAGACGGGTAGATGTGGTGCTTAGGGATATAGTTTAGTGGTGGTTTTGGCAGTGTTATGTTGATGGTTGGACTCGATGATCTTAAAGGTCCCTTCCAACCTAGACGATTCTATGATCACCGTGGGCACCCATTATGGGCAATTGTTTGTGTGAGAAGGAATCAGCAATGATTGTAATTTGAGCCTTAACTGGCAGTTAAATAAAGAATATAGTGTATAGGAGTCTTGCAATTAGGACTCAACAGGTGGAGAAAGTTACTTAATGAAAACTTGTGCTCTCACTTGTACAGCAAATCTTTTTCTTTTGGCTACCTAGGTCATTTCCCAATCAAACTCCAGTCAGGAGGAAAAGTTTAGTACATTTACTGATGCCTCTAGCCAACAGAGGAATAGTTTGCTATGTTCTTCCTCAAAAGCAAGATGTCAGTACAGTACAGATACATCAGGTGGCAAACACTTCTCGCCAATAGTGCAGCTGGCAAGGGCAGGCCAGGCAAGCAGGAGGACATCTGGATCCGGAGTCACCTTCTATTTGCATGCAGTCCTGCTTCCGTGTCCCTGCTGCATCCATCACATATGAAAAAGTACCGGTTCTAGTACCAAAGCTCTCCAAAGCGCAGATTGTTGTTTCGTTTTGTGAACATTCCTGTGAATAAAATTTGATTGCTGGGTTGTTTTTGGTAAATAAACACAGAAGAACCATGAACGCTGCCAGAGTGAATGAAAGCAATGCTGCTGGGGCGTTTGCTCTAGTAGGGGTGACTTTTAGTGCTCAATACTTCAAGAAAGCAATTAAGACATAAACTCTTAGGCCTGGTGAGAGTTTGTGTACTTCTGAACCATCAGGAGAGTTAATCGGTTATGCATTAGTTGCAGTCCCAGATACACAGACTGTTATTGCCCAACAGACAGGTCTCATTTCCCTCATCCAAAACATTCTTTCTGCTCTCAAGCCAACAGCTCCCATCCCATGATGACCAACAGCTCCCATCTCCATCCTGCAGCAACATTTATGGTTGCATTGGGATGACCATACGCACCAGACTAAAACTACATAATATTTATTCAGAGTAACAAAACGGTAAAACCCAGGATACCCTTCACACTTTTTCACCTTGATTCCTGTTGTGATATTCAGCGGAGTGCCCAACAAAACCAGCTCGACATTTAGAAATTTTCAGTGGTGTCAGTATTTTGGTAGACGTCCTTACAGTGTTTCTGTTAAATCGCTGTTGGTTTCCTCAAGCTAATCATTCTTCTTTTAATCTGAAAAGTTCCAACTTCTGTCACTGGAAAAATACTGAAAAGAAAAACAGAACAAAAAAAAATCCTTAAATCTGACTCGCAACCCCTAATGAGAAAAGAAAAAAAAAAAAATCTGTCATCTCATTCAGAAGAAAGAAAAAATGCTAGGTTTTTTTAAGTGAAATAAATGCTTTCCCTAAACATGATCGCAGTTGACAAAATGCTGAATGTTTAGGTGGCAATTATAGCTCTTTCAGAGACTGTCAAATCTTGTCACAACACATGTTATAAATGAGGACAGATTTAGACATCCTTTCTGACAGTTATGTGTAGGATGTGGATGGTTGGCAGTTAAATTTCAAATGCAGGGAAATTTTCCTTCCAATAGATCTTTGCTTGTTTATTAAGAGGGAGTTACCGTGCGCTGAATCTTGTATCTACCATGTGCAGCTTTTCATCCTTACAGCTTTTGACATTTCACTTTAACTTTCTTTGTGACAGCCATCTGAACATTGTTTTAGGTGAAAAGTAACCTACGGTGCTCTGGAGATGTATGAAATTTTTAAAGCTCTTGGTGTTTTCATACGGAGACTGGAGTAGGAAATGTGTCATATTATACATGGATGGATAAATAGCAAGAAAGCAAATAACAGAGACTGCAACAACACTGACTGAAGGGAGCAGCTTCATGATGCACACAGAAAATGGGATAATGCGCTAGCCCACGTTCATCATGTGAGATGTGCAAAATGTCGATGAAGTATTAGCAATAATAACGTGCATCACAAAGCGCAATTCATGTGATGATGAACTACTTGTGTGTCATTAAAGACCAAACCTAACATGAATTTCGAACAGAGGTCAAATGGTATGGGGAGAAGAGAAAGAAGAGGAATCGCACCACCATGCACAAGAGTCCCGGCTGGGTCAGACACAACTTTTTTGGAAGCTCCGAGGGCGAGCATGCTGGAGCAGCCTTGATCTCACATTTTATGAGGGCGGCGTAAGCCTTTTCGACTGCACCAGCCTCAATCTGCTAACGAGCACAGGCAGTGACAAGCTTTGCATTCAGCCTTTCTGCAAAGGTCAATAAAGAGGTGGGAAAGGGAGAGGCAGCATCTCCCGGTTAGGTGACATGCTATAGCTCCTTTAGCCCCTGCTCCAAATTCTAATAATCCCTTCAAGCTACTGGAAACATCTCCCGGAAGAAACTGGTAAGAGGGGAAAAAAAATGTTTACCCATTTTGTAGTCCTTTTACACTTGAACATGGCAGGCTATAGACTAACTTTTATGAATGGTGGTGTATAAAACCCCAGTGAATTAGCTAAGTGTAACGCTAACATTTCAGAGAGATAGTAAAGAAGAGATGTCATCCACGATATCAGGACCTTGTGACTCTTCTATTTAGCTACAGTAGTAGTTTAGCATAACAGTCATTCACGTGCATGCTGTTAAGCAGATATTTGCGTAGTTTGCTGGACTGGGACCAAACTGCTCGTTGCGTTGGAGGACTGAACCCATAAACTGGAACACTGTGGGCAGCTATACCTTTTGCAGAGCTGAAGTTTTTGTGCTTTCTATTTGCGTAAGAGTGACAGTGTTATATAACTAGCAGATAGATGAACTTGTGCTCATTCCTAAAGATCATAAAATATGCAGAAATATTTGTGAAATTCTGTCTTGAGTAATAGAGCTTAAGCCCTTGAATTCTGAATGGGTAGCTCTCCTGTTTCTGTCTGGTTACAGACCATTCACTTAGCCCTAATGACATGCATCCAAATAAATGCTTGCTATTTCACAAATGCGAAAATAAATGTACTGTTTCTATGCTCCAAGACATCAGCATTTATTGCCTCATTTGGGAAAACAACAGACTTATTTGGTTCATTTATACTCTATTCAAATACTGTTTTGAGAACAGGGACCAGCATCTTGCATCTCAGAACTCTTCATGAATAGGGCTATCGATTCCCAGACATCCCCCTTTCTACCCAACTTGTATGAAAAATATTAAAGATTACACGATGTCTCAGGTACACACAATTAATTTGCCCATAAGCTACTAAAATGCAACATATCCACAATTTTTTTTTATTTATTCAATCCCATTCTGAGCTGAGTTTTTATGTCTCTTCTTGACTTTAGAGGTTGATTATTATGTGTGAATAAATTCTACCTGACAGTGTCTCTCCTTTTCAATCATTTAACCAATGAAATACTGGTAATAAAATATTAAATGTTTGTCTATTTGAGAAGTATTTTTGAGTATTTTTAACTTTAAGGAAGTGTCATATTTGCACATATGCATTCAGAATAAAAAAAGATTTAGCTACTTCAGAAGTAATCTTCACATTATTGGTTTGTAATGGGAGTACATGATCTAATTTTACAGCTTTAGGCAATACTGATTGTGATGGAGCCTATCAAAAAATTAGGAGTACCAACAATTTCATCCCTTTTTAGTGTCAGAAAACTAATCTTTAGGATTATAATTGTTGAGTATAATTGTTTGAGGTTTTGTCAGACTTGTTCTCCTATTTGTATTCACATATTTCTAATTACAGGAAAAAAAGGAAAGATATCTCCCATAAGAATAAATAAGCAACATATTGTCAGATAATATTTGTAAGGGAGCCATTGACTGAACTTGAGAAACATTAAAATGCAATAGCAAAACATCCATGTTTAGATAGAAGCACTTTAAGGCTTCTTTCGATAAATGGCTTTCCTTCAGGGCAAATACATCTTGCGATGCCCAGAGATATAGGTATTTCTAAACTCTACCAGTTCAAAATCCTGACATCCAAATTCTTACATTAAAGAGATCCATATGTCCTGGATAATGGCACTGCCTTTGATGGTGGGCAGGGGAAAGGCTATCATGCTGTTATTTCACTATTTCTGGTTTTGGTGTCAGGGCGGTGACAGAGACCATCTGGATAAAAGCAGTATTCTTCAACACGAAGGAGAAATTTAACCCCTGCAGGTACAAGTTCCTTGACTAAAGTGAAGACACAGATAGGCATCTGGAAGCCCTTTTATATTGTCAGGGTGCTGGGGGCCCTGCCAAGCCTTACTGGCCCTGCCTGCTCTCCCTCGGAGCAACCCCCACCCCGACCAGAACCCCATCGCAGCCCCCCCTGGGGCTGGCAGTCCCTGCCCCAGCGAGACGGTAGGATGCAGAGCTGCCACAGCCCTGCCCTGCCACCCCCTGCCGAGTCCCTGCTGTCCCAGCCCCAGGCAGACCCCAGCCCCATATATCTGGAAGGTGTCCTCCATTAGGTAAAGAAGTCTGAAAGGTGAATTAACAGCAGCATGAGGAATCACATCTCCAGCAACTGCATCTGCTCTCTGGAAAGCTCTACGTGAATTACGTTGTGAAACCAGAGCAAAAATGACCTGAATTTCACTGAAGTCAGACAGAAAAACACGTAACTGTAGGTTTGGGTACTTAATTCTACGTACCTGTATTTGAAAGGGCTTGGTGTAAACCACCACTCTAGCATTCCATATTGAAGAAATGACTGTGTAACTCTTTACCCGCCAGCTGCCCACAGCTGGGATCTGGAGGTTCCTTTGTATTTCAGCTTCTCAGCCTGCCATTAAAAACTATCTGCAGTTGCTGATAATCTGCTTCTGTGTCACTGGCCAAAGCACTGGCCCAAAAATCCACAGGGTGGTTTTAAGATACTCATGCTCACTATGCAACCAAATCCTGACAAGTTGCTTGTTTTCTTCAGGATCTGCGTGAAAATATAACAGCCATTCCTAAACTGAGCAGTGTATTGGGACAGGTTGACAACTTAAACTTAACATGACGCCAGGTGATCTCAGTGAGAAGGAAAAGAGCGATAGACAAAACAGTGGAAAAATGTATTTAGGAAGTTTGGTTTTAGACAGAACAACAGAAAAAAGCAAATTCACCAAACCTAATGATTGCCAAAGATAACCATGTTTGAACTGTTTTGTTCAGTCATTGTCTGAGGAGTCAGAGCAGACCCGACATATTCTGGATGTTTTTACAGGGACTATTATTGATTACTTTCGCATTGAGATAGTCAGAGGTAGCGACCGGTCAATAATGTGCAGAAGCACTGAGATGCTAAACTTGATACCAGTCCTCAGTTTCTGCTAAAAAAAGGACTTTTCTGCTTTCAGAATGCCCGTGAATGGACCAAAATAATCCTTATTC
Source organism: Chroicocephalus ridibundus (assembly GCF_963924245.1). Lineage (NCBI taxonomy): Eukaryota > Metazoa > Chordata > Aves > Charadriiformes > Laridae > Chroicocephalus > Chroicocephalus ridibundus. The sequence goes on from NC_086285.1 coordinate 33,542,162, forward strand.
AGACAGTTTTATTGGCACTGATGGGCTTCTAAAGGAAATTATTTTTCCATGGACTGATAATAAGGATTTCCCATTCTTTATCATCCAACATGGAAAAATGCTTCTTCATTCTGTTTCAGCAGTTCTGGCAATATCCAGCTTTGCACTACAGCCTGTCAGGCATCAGCCACGGGTACAGGCACAGACACAAGTGTAACAGCATGACAATTTTTATAGGATACAATACTGAAAAAAACTTTTAATTCAAGATTACCAAATATTCGGTCATCACTGACCAGTACAGCAATCCACAACATCAGCTTTGAAGATGAAATAATGGGTTTGAGTCATCATCATGAAGTAGTTTCTTCATAGATTCTTTTATTATGCCAAGAACTGTCTGTACTCTAAAATTTTACTGGTATCATGCTGTCAGAACATAAAAATAAAACTACTACAAAACAAATGTGCAAATACCTCTATAAGGCTTTGGCAATTGGCCAAAATGTGGCTTGCTAGAGAATGGACAATTGTCCTTCCTAGTCAAGAAACTGTACAAATCCAGACTTATTTGGGAAGGTGTGGAGGAAAAAACTGAGAACTGCAGTGCTTTTATTTTCTCTTACATATATGCCACTGACAAACAAGTAAGATAATAATTGTTATATTTAGCTATAGCTTTGACAGTTTATGTGACATATAGGCTGAACACTCACATAGAAAAGTGTATGTATTGGGCTTTTACAAATTGCAGTAAATAAACAGAAACTTTCCAATCAATAAATCCTTGCATAATATGAAACTTTACAGGTAAGTTTAAGATTTTCTGGAGTTTTAGTTACAGGGATTACTTAAGTTGCATGGTTGTATTCCTTATTTCATTTATTTCATTTGAATAGACTTAAACAAATAAATGTGTGTTGCATGAATTCTGTAACAAATAATGCTACTGGTATTTTATTAGTCTTACTTTTTTTAAAGACCTGAATGTTCTCTAGTAGCTACATTGTATGCAGAAAAGATTTAGGGCAGAGATCATAGTTCATCTGTCTTACATACAAAGACAGAAATATAGAAAGAACTGGCTTCCTATATTTTTCTTCTTACATAATTCTAGTGCTGTGACTCGGTGGAATAGGAGGAATTTTAAAGGTTATGTACAGGTGAATTTTTTTATACTCCTGAATTCCTTTTTTTCGAGGAAAAAGACTGCAGGAAGTTGAGATAAACTTTCTCACTTCGTGCAATGAGAGAGAAGCTCTCTCTCCAGCTCTCAGCTGTAACCTGGAATATATCTGTATGTGCATGCTTAAAAAATATTACAGACACATTTATATATACTTATGTATAAATATGACATACATATATATGATATACCTATATGATCGAGATCATATATATGATATATCATACATATGTGTGATATGTGATACATATATATCATATATATGTGATATATATTATAAATTTTATATATGTAAGATTTTATGCTGTACTGCATAATTCTTCAATAATCATTAGCACAAAAATACATAAGCCTCCAAACCCCAGAATATTTTACTCCTCCAGAATAGGTGGTATTCAGTGAGCAAGTACATTTTTCTCTTTGGTGTACAATACACTGAGTGAAATCTTTCAGAAACTGGGCATTCATGCAGTACAGCAAGTATGTGTGACCTCTACACAGTTATTCCATTACATGCAAAAGAAACAGTAGGCTGGTAAGTTAAACATGGGCCTCTTGTCAGCAACAGTTCCTCAATATCTTTAGCTGAGAGATAATAATTGTGGTAAACAACCAAAAAGAAAGAATGAAACACAGTAGAGGACACTAAAAATTAGAGTGGAATATTTAAAAGAGGCTAATTACTAATGTGGGGGGTTTTTTGTATGTAAAAGACATCACTTGCTAATTCCCCTTTCTGACTTTCCCCTGAAATCATTTTGGCATTCTCAGATTTGTCAGGAGCCTCTCAACGTGTCTAAATCGAATGCATTAGTGTTGTCAGTGTCCAATTCATCCTGCAGTGCTAAAATTGCAAAACACTGCAATTTTAGAAAGAGTAACCATTTGATAGTCTTGCACACAATACATTGCCTTGATGGCATATGCATTTGTAAATGGATACTGTCTTTACAAATCTAGAATTTATGTAAGAGTAGTCATGTCTCTCCTTGGTGGGCTGTAAATGAGATGGACTTTTTTCTGTCAACTTGACTGATAAAAATTCCCCTGTAAGACTTCATGTAATAAAAAGAAACCTTGTAAAGAATGAATGTAATACATTGGACACCCCAGGGGATCAATCCCACCTAATTTTCAGCACCTACATTTGAATGAAGAGTTGTTCTCTGGAGGTATTTCTTTCTATTACTGAGGGTAATGCGGTCACCCAAGTTAGGGCAAATGAGTTTCACGTTTCGTGTGAGCACAGGATGCCGTACAGATTGCTGTTTGTAGGATGCGTCTGTTGGAGGATGCTGGTACAACACGAGACAGAAAGAAACATTTGTTGACATTGATTGGAGAAGGGAAGGCTTGATGCTGCAGGCACTGAGGCTCTCTGACTCCCGTTGGCTTGGACAAGTACTGATGGTGCTCTGTACCTCAAGTGACTGCAAGTTTAGCATGTCGCCTTCCTCCTGTGTGCTGAGCGCCTGCTGCGAGGTGCTGAGCAACCTCAAACCTCATTAAAGTCGTTCGATAGAGCCCTGAGATATCTCATGAGATGAAGTTGCACTATTTATACTCTGAGAACATATGCATACTGTACTATTAGTGCTAATATTTTTGTCAGAACACTTTTTTAAAGCAAAATGTGAGAACATTTGTGGGCAGTAATCGCAAAACACGGTTGACAGCTCCTTCCTTCTCTTACTCAGTCACAAACGTTTTTCCTTTCAACAGATTATGAAATGTAAATGGAACTGGTCATTTTCAGAAACTAGTGTTATTTGGTTGATAATATGTGAATACCAAAAGGGTGCTGACAAGGTTATCAGCAAGTAGAAACTGACAATAACAGGGCGCCTGCAGCCCTACCTTAAATTGAAAGAGGAGCTTTGCTGCCCAACAGCAATACCTGTGAGCGGGAGTGCATTCTGCATTTGCAAAAGTTCATAAAAGACATGGGGGACTAAGCCCCCCTTTTCCATCACCACCTGCCTAGGGAGTTATACATCAATTTTTATTTCACCAGTAGCCTTCCATAGTCACGGAAGTCAATCAATAATAAGAAATACATATTTTAATGTTAATATCAAATGTTATTACAAAATATCCTCTGTCTGTTTCATTATCTGTTTAACAGTGGCACGGCCACGGCAATGGAATCTATCTTTAAGTCCAAGACAACAGAAACATCTACAGCACACCTCATCTACCCCAGCTGGAAAAGCCAAGACCAAGTCAATGATAACCTTTCCTCACAGCTGAGAACTGTGAAGGAAAATCTCTCTTTCCATGGACATCATGGTCCATACTGCCCTGGTACTAAGCTATGGGATTTCAGGCAAGAAAAACTACTGGATATTGACATTCAGAACATGAAGTAAGAAATTACAGGAAGGACTAATAATGTCACCAAATTGCTTTGTCCCCCAGAAAATGACTTGCTCAGTTACTCACATGGAGCTGTTCATTGCACTTGATCATCAATGAATCATCATCAGGCCCAAGCTGCCAGCATCGAGCTTGTCAACAGAGGCTCCCAGCACCAACTTCTGCCTGTTCTCCATCACAACTCTGTCATCACTACAGAGCGTGGGATAATAAAAAAAAGAGATAAAGCAGAAAGCTGAAACAAATCCTACCTAATGAATCATTATAGTGAGAAAGATTTGTGTAATTTCAGGCTCATGCTTTCATTCAGAATCACATATTATCTGCTAATGCAGTTAACTGTAATAAGTGTATGACCAAACCAGATTCAGTCGTCCACCCGAACAAGCACGATCTGGTCAGGTTTAATGACAGGGTGTTCCTCTGAGAGTTCCTCTTCTCAGCTTAAGCACAGCGTGTTTTTAAAAGAGTAGTGCAGTTAGGAGCTCAAGAAATTCACCTACAACATTCTTTACCTTCTAACAATGATTATGAGCAACGAATCAGACACACAAAGTGCAAAGGCCAGGCATTTTATTTTTGGAATTATTAAGCACTTTTACAAAGACTAATGCATTTGGAATTTTGTAAGCTAGATATATTTATGATCTGTGGGCAGTTGTTGATATAGTTATGATCTATCCTTGTTTGGATAAAATCCATTTTCTATTCAGGGTAAGTGAAGGAATACTTTAATGCCTGCTAACTTAGTAGTGGCAAAGAATAGAAACTACCTTCCAAATTGTGGATCAGCATGACAAGGCTGAAAAAGTGCTCAGTCCTGTGAGCTGAGATTTGTACAATGAGGTGTGAATACAAATGCACTCCTTTGGTGGAACTGTATGTCACATGCCAGGAAGAAACAAGGACATCAGAAAATCAAGGAGACAGCAAGAAAACACTGGGAATATGTGAACAGGGGACAGAGTGACAGAACTTGCTGCCTGACTTGAACGAGACTCTGGATATGGCAGTTGCTGGAGTCTCTCATCAGATGACTTTGGGAAAGACACCTGGTTCAGAAGGAGCAAAGGACAAGGTCAGAGATCGGAGCAGGGTTAGGACACCTGAGGGGTCACTTGCACCAGTATAATGGGACATACCAATGCCTTCAACACAAAGTTTAGAAAATTTGGCACCTCAGCAGCAGAAAAAAATGGGGAAAAAAGGATCCGGATAAAACGCAGGCAAGACCGCAACAGAGGTGTTTAGGATGAGGCCAGAAGACGACCAGGATCAAGAGTGAAGGGCAGTACAGGAAAGCAAGGACAGGGCTTGGCTTCAGCTCCAGTTAGTCCAAAGCTAATGGGAAATCCTTCAACAGACATCCATCTATCATATTTCTGAGAAACAGCCCACAAATTTCCAAATACTGGCTAACCACTGGCACTAAAAAAAAGGGGTAATAACATGTTTATTTTTAACCACCTGAATAGTCCTATCTAATGTGTGTATCTACACATTCCTGAAAGCCCAGTCTCTGAAAGAGCTAATCACACATTAAATTATCTCCAGTGTGCAGGAAATATATTTTCATAAGACACTTAAGTCTATATAAAACTATTTTTTTTTAACGTTAGTACAAAACTCCCTGTTATCTTTAAATTGTGTTGATTTATTTAGATTGCCTGCTTCTGTAGCAGTTAAGTGGTTATTTACAAATTGCGCAAACCTGTCTGATCAGCTAAACCGCTGATCTTTTTTCAGGAAAAAAGCAAACACTCTGTAAACAAAATCAACAATTATACCCAATCTGAGACACGTAAAATTTTAATGTTTATGAGCCACTGAAGAAGATACTTACTAAAAGGCTAGCAGTGTTACCCAAAAGACCTTTTAACTAATTCTCAGTCAAACTAACAGACATCACAAAGAAGTTACACACCTTCCCACCACCAAATTTCAATGTTTTTCTTAGAGAAGACAAATCTTAACATTTTAGAGAAGGACTTAATGCAAGCATTCTTTAAAATACAAATAATTGCAACAGCAGATACTCTTGTGAGCATTAATACATATATAAAGCATACATAGAGAACTGCACAACACTGTTCAGAAGGGACACATTTTTTAGGGACGTGCTGCATGGATGATCTGTGCAACATGCTAGGTATCAGTTTGTTAATGCCATTAAAAAAAAAAAGTGATCTGAAGCATCAGAAGGATCTAGCCCTATAAGGTGACAGATGAGAGGTAGCTGGTATTGATTCTTACAGAGGAGTACACCATGACTTGAACTTCTCCGAAATTTGAAGATAAAAAGCAGAGCCGTAAGTTCCACTGAAAACTGGACAAGAAATTAAGGAACAGACACCGGCTAAGTTTTGGGGCGTTTATTCATCTTCCTCAGCAAGTAGATGGCTGCCTCCTTGAACTTCAAGCTGAATTTAAGAATCATCTCTGTAAAGTACGTCTTGTCACTCTGCTCTGGATGTGACTAGAAGCATAGGTGTGTTGCAAGATTACACCCGAGAAGAATAATTGAAGCTTCTTGACTGCCAGACATAATGAAAAGGATGTGCTGTCTGGCAGTTGAGGAACAGAAATACATCCAAAAGGACTGATCGTTTCAGCAAAGAACTGGCATATAACATCAACTAATGGGGCGGACTTTGCTTTTTTTCATTCCTCAATGGTTTTCACGGACCACAAGTTAACAAGCACGTGTAAGCTGGAAGTACGGTTTGGTCTTGTTAAATGTTCAGGATTTTTTTCTGTTCATCTCGATGGGTTTCACTTTTTGTGAAACAGTGGTTTATAAGCTGGATTGGAAAGGGACATAGCCAAGCATCATCTTAATTTTCATGGTCACACGGTACAGAACATCCTACACATTTCCTTTCACTATCATAGTTAGGGAATTGCACACTGCTTGATGAGCCTTAAGTACTGCTTGATGAGCTGTTATACCTCAGTGCCTCTTTAATACCTAAGGTAGTTTCCAGTGAAGACACGGAACTTCCGAAAGCTATTTTTCCACAGTATTAATGATACTAAAATACTTGTCAATGTGAGAAACGGTTTACTGAATGCTACAGAATTTTGTATGTATTAGTTTTTTCAATGTTCTCAATATTTTCAGTGTTTGTATTTGACTGGGAAAAAAAATAAAAAATGTTTTTTCTCCTAGTGCCTTCACTAGACACTACCTTAAGTGAGGAACCATGGGGAAGACAATTTTTCTGTTCCAGTGTGGTTTCCAAAACCTTTTGTGACCCTCACAGAAATTACCTTACTGATCTTATGTGTAATAAATATGCAAGCTTTTTCCATTCAAAAATCCAGTTATTGTAAATTAGAGTGTATGTGAAAGGGCATCATAGCCCTAATGGTCAGCAGACACCAGTTCACAATGTGGCAGAGATGAAGCTGCAAGAATGATGCAAGTCTCTTTTTAGGGATAAAAAAAAAGTTTTAAGGATTTCATCTCAGGTTTTATAAATTAAATTTATAAATTATATTGCACATTCTTTTCTCACCTCCATGACTTTTCAGTAAATATTTGTAATCACTCAGAAAGACAGTGATAAAATGGGGAATTCTATATTTGAAAGAACAGCTACACATATTCACTCCAGCAAGTCAGTCAACTTTGTAACATTTTTGGTCAGTAGGCTTAGGAGTAGATAATGTAGTAGAGGAACAGCAATAGTAGATATTGCAAAAGCAAGATAAAGGCTGATTGAATATTACCACCATGCTCCCCTTCATTGTATTTACTAGCACTGAGTGGAAATGCCTAGGGCAAGCACAGCAGTAACCAAAACCATAGAAATGTCTCAGAGTTGCCTGTTTTTTCCCAGTATAAATTTATCAGTTCCCAACACAGCACTGGGACAGTGACTAGCCTTTTAGAATATAATTATAATGCCGATGCTTCCTTTCAGTAGACAGAGGACAAGAGCACATAATGAAACAAAAGTATGTATCAGTTTGAAGTGTATCGATCTGTCAAAGAAACAGCGCTGTGTGATTTCATTAGCCAATTTGGACTTAGATCTGTCACGTGGCACTCCATGACTTAACATCTAGCAATGCCACTGAAACCAATTCCCAAACTAAAACACTAAAACAAATTAATGAGATTCCTCTCCAAGCCGAAACATACGCAGACACGGTTTTATTTCTAATTTTGAGAAGTGAGATTTATTTTGAGGGTCACAAAAAACACTGCTTACCACAGTTGAGTTTTCATCTGTCGTATCCCTTGAGCAATAAATGACATCCAGGCCCAAATTCCACACCTTTAGCCACCAGCTTTACCTTCTAGTCTTACCTAGTTCTTCACCAGTATTGGAAGCAACAATTCTAAATATTTGTTTCAGAAAAGTTAAGATCTGAAAACAATATAGTGGAAAGAGTAAGCACAATCAATCTTAAACAATGTAAAAAAAAAAAAAAGAGAATAAAACACAGCATGAAACTTCTACGGTAATAAGTGCAATATATATAAATACAAATCCAAATTTCAAAGCCATTAGGCAGAGGATAGCTAATGTGTTTTTTTGATTGCTTATATTTCCAAGACCTAAACTGCTCTGAGGCTAACCTTTACCTGGAAGGGGAGAAAAAAGAGAAGACATTCCCTTCTCTCACAGGTAATGAAAAAATCTACCCATAAATTTACATTATAAATAAACGTGGTTAAGGCAGATTCCATAAACTGAAGTGCTTCATATGCCGTATAAAACAGCATTAGGAAAAGGGAATTCTGGAGACTGTTAATCATTACCAAAGACACCTAAGGTGGGTTCAGAAAGACGGGCACCCTCTGGTTGAAGACACCAAGAAATACCCAGACTGATGAAGACCAGGCAGGGAAAGCAGCACCGGAGGAACGCGCAGTCCTCAGAACGTGACAGCCCGAGGACACAGACAGACCGACCCCCGCCAGGACCTCACAGCAGCTCCTACGCCTTCTCCCCGTGGCGAATGGCCACAGACCCGCTGGCCGCAGCGGCCCGTGCCGTCCCCGACACCAGCCCTCCCTCCTCCCCGCCGGGCCCCGCACGCCTCTCCCTGCGCTGAGGGGAGCCGGCTGAGGGGCAGGTGCATCCCCTCCCCTGCGGGCCGAGAGAGGCTACCGGCACAACGGGTGGCAAGGGGCTCCGAGTAACGCACCGGCTCCTCGGCCAGCCAGGCCCCGCGGGGAAGCGGTGAAACCCCCGCGGGGCTTAGGCCCGTCCCGGCGGGGGCGACATGCGGGCCCTGCCTTCCCAGGCCGGCGGCGAACCCCTTCCGGCCGCCGCGCAGGGCCGCGCTCCGGCGGCTGCCGGCCCCCGCAGAGCCCCGAGGCGGAGCGGAGAGGCTGGGCCCAGGCGGGGGGTCCGTGCACCGGTGCGACCGCAGCGCTGCCTGACCCCGCTCGCCCCGGGAAACCGCGAAGTCCCTTCGGTTTCGTGCCGGGGACCCTCCCTGTCCCTCTGCCGGGCCAGGCGCCCCGCGGCGCTGCCCGGCCCCCAGCGGCCGCAGCGGGGAGCGCGGCGCAGCCCGGCGGCCTCCCCCCGCCGTCCCCCCCCGCCGAGCCGAGCCGCTATTTTTAGTAAATCCTCCTCGCGTCGCCACACGGGCTGCCATCGCAGCTGCCGCCGCCGCCGCCCCGCCCCGCCGCGCACGGCACAGGCTCGGCCCCGCCGCCCGCCGGCGCTATGGCCACCTAATCCCCGCGGCAGCCGCCGTCGCCGCAACTTTTCCTCCCCGCTCCGCTCCTTCCCCCGGCGCTCTGGTGGAAGATGGCAGTTGTGGGAAAGACTGGAAGTTGCAGCCCGCGAGCGAAGGGATAAGGCGGAGGCGCGGGAAGGTGAGTGGCACCGGCCGGCTGCCGCTCCGATCCGCCCGGCGGCGGGCGCGGAGCCGTGGGGGCCGCCCGGTCCCGCCGCCCGGCCGTTTGCCCTTGACTGGGCGTGGGGGGGGGGGATTTTTTTGGGAAGGTTTCGGGAAGTTGGGCCGTGTCAGAGCGGGCAGGGAAGGTGGCGGTTCGTGGGGAGGTGGCGGCCGCCCCCTGGCAAGTTTTGTTTGGCGGGAGCGCGGAGTGGAAGAGGAGTTTTCCGTGCTCCTGCCCTGCCGGGCGTACGGCTGTGAGGGGGGTCCCTTTGCCGCCCCTTCCTCCTGTGGGGCCGGGGCCGTGTCGCGGGGTGCCGGGGGCACCCAGGGCGGCTCGGGGGCTGGATGGAGCCTCTGCGGGCTGAGAGGACGGGGCGGGCTCCCCACGGCCGGCCGGGGAGCTGGGGGAGGGCGTCGGGGGAAGCTGCCCCGCTGGGGGCCGGAGAGCGGGACCGGGGGGCTCCCCTCAGGCACCGGGGGGCTGCTCTCGGGCATCGGGGGTCTCCTCTCGGGCGCCGGCGGGCTCCCCTCAGGTACCAGCAGGCTCCCCTCAGCCACGGGGTCCCTCCCCGTGGGGGCCGCCGGGAGCAGCGGGCGGCCGGCGGGCAGGTAGGGCTGCATCCCGCCCCGGCTGCCGTGGCCAAGAGTTCCGTGTGACTGTATTTCTGGGTGGCGGAGTGGCGTGTCTGCATCCCGGCGAAGCGACTTGCAGGTTAGCGCGGCCGGGCGTGGGACGGGCGATTTGCAATAAGGCTTACAGTTATTTTGGCACACCTAAAATGCCTGAATTTTCATCTGGAATGGAACGCAATCGGTAATCGTTCGTGCTTATCGCTGTTCAAGAAAAAAAAAGCAGGTGTTACTTGTATCTCACAAAATGCGTATTCATCTTCCATAGATTTCCACTGAGCCCATGGCAGTTTGTATTTTTAAGTGCTCCAAAGAGGTCTAAACTCACTGTTAAACTACGTGAGAATTTAAGAGGGGAGAAATAGTTAAAACAAGCTGAACGTTGGGAAAGAAGTAGCTAAGCGAATTGTGGAGACCTTTTGACATATGAAAATGCATGAATGTTCTTTTCTGATGCAAAAGCTGTTGAGAATCTCTGTCACAAACAGCACAGAACAAGCCCCGACAGGGAAACTGAGGAATTTTAAACATACTTGTCTTTCAACATTGTCAGCTTTAGTTCCTTGACATTTTGTTTTCTGTGACAGAGGAATAGTTCTGTGACAGTTACTCGGGATTTAATTCGCAAGCTCACAAAAAGGCCTGTAAGCTCTGTCGAGAACTCCTGAAAAAAAAAGTAAGGTATTTCACATTAAGGTTTTTTAAATGCCCTCTCCTGTCTCCCCTAGCTCATCTCTCTCCCCACCCCTGTCTCTCCAACAGCTTCCCTAGATCTGTTGAAGATATTTAAAGTGATATTTTTATTGAATTTTTCTAAATTTTCTCTCATGTCCAATGCATTTCTGTATCAGTGGCCCCAGCTCACGTGTGTTTTGTGCCCAGAGCACCTACTTTGTCCAGAGAGAAATGGAGGCTTGTCCTCTGTCATAATACCGTAGCAGTCTTGGACGGCAGTTCCATCCCTTCATACACTTAAGTTGCATGGTTATTTGTATAAAATAGATAGGTCTCAACTATAGACAACTTTCCACTGTCAATGATGCAAATAATACACATCAATAATAATACAAATAATTATGAAGGCAGAGATGTGATCCAAAACACTGCGGAAAAAAACATGTCATGGCCCCAGAGAAATGCTGCAGTCACTCATATTTACCTACCACTGGTGCCAGCTTCTTCATATAAATATTGAAATAGCTCTCTCTTGTATGAAAATGTCATTGTCAGTTCAGAATTCCGAAAAAGAGAAAAACACACTGTTATACTTCTTGGCAACAAAGTTGATGCAAGTACAGCACCATGGTTAAGCCTGCCCAAACCACTGTTCTCGGTGTCAGATTCCTTTGTATTTTGGTATCAAAGTCTTATGTGAATATTTAATAAACCCAAATATTTTCAACATGACAATAAAAGGCCGGTTTTGAAAACAGTAGTGTTTGGTTTTCCATTAATCTGTTTTTCCGCAAATAAAGAGCAGTCTGCAGGATGAAATGGGAATAGTAGTTTGTAAGCTGTTGTGTATCTTCTGTTTACCACCAGTTACCAGTTTAAAAACAAAAGTGAAATAGTGTCTTCACTACTGGAAGTCACAGTACATGCTTCGTTTGTTGCAGTTGTTCCTATTAGAATTTTTCTGGGGAAAAAAATGATATTGTGATTGAGTGGCATATATATTTTCTCATTTTTAATAGAATATAACATTAAGAAGAGATTCAGTTACAAAAAGTATGTACTTTCTAAAAAGCATTTAAAGTGGAAAATAATTTTCATTTGTTCATCTCACTACCAGAGATAGTCCCATAGTAGTTGCTGTTAGAAATGTAATTTGCCTCCTGAAAACATTGATCAAATTCATGTTTACCCATCATGAAAATGATCTGAATCCTGGTGTAGATTACCATGAATACTGAGTAGTTGGAATAGTAGTTTCTTAGTATTCAAATAAGGCTTAGTAGGAGAAATGTAGTTTTGAAAATAATCAACTCCTGTTGTGTAAGATCAACTATAACCAATGAAAAATGACAAAAAAAGTTAGGATGTAGCCTAGTCATCTCCAAAACGGTACATTAAGCACATATTTACGAGACTGCATGTACCACTGTCATTTTATATTCATCAGTATTCAGACTAGCTAATTTAAAGCTACTTAGGGGTGTGTATATACAAACTGCAATAGAAAGTACTTCTGGTTTACAGTGTAGTCATAGCTGAATCATGTCGCTGAGAGAGCTTAGTATGTTTCAGGAGTGAGGGTTTTTTACCTTTTACCAGAAGAGTTTTGGGCCAGATTTGCTGAGGACTATATGCTATGTCCTGTATGCATACTGTTAGGTGAAATTAACTTTCCATAGAGATTGAAGTTAAAAGAATGAGTATGTATCAGAGTTTTACAGTCACTTCAAGAGTGTATAAGAAAATGTTCTTTCTGTGGCTGCATTTAAGTAGGAAGGTACATAATACATTTGATGAGTTAAATTAGAGATAACTGTCATGTAAAGACACAACATTGGACTGTTCTATGATAAAAGGTATTTGTCATTCTTCACGGTTTCAGTAATGATTTCCAGAGAAGTAAGCATTTTTTTCAGAGGAAGTTGCATTGCTGAATCACTTAAGGTTAGATTGTTTATTGAAACTGATATGTGGGTAAGGCATTTTAGAGCTAACATTACTTGATGAAATCACCCTTCATTTGCTCCTTTTGGTTTTGAGGTTTTAGATTAGGGTGATCATGTATGACCAAAGAATTTATCCCTTATTTGATGTAATTTACTTGGAATGAATGCATTATATTGTGAACGACAGCACATGCTGGGTAAGGCTGCACTAGTGTTGACTTTATTTTTACAACTTTTATAATATTATGAAGTTTATTTGTACATCCTAATCCATAGCTTGATCTTCAAGCAGGTTAAAAATTACAGCAAAGCAGTGCTTAACTACTGCTCAAAAGCAATGTTTCAATATTTTGAGGCCATCTTAAAATCCTTTCAGCTACCAGGTATGATGTGACTCTCCTGTGAAGACATACTCAAACTCTTCCATGCTTCTCAATTTTTATACAATATATAGTTATGTAACTTTTTCCAAAGAAGTTTGTCAATGAAAAAAGTTAACATGAGTTCAGAATGATTCAGACAAATTCCTAGATGAAAAACGTATCAAAGGCTAGAAAGCAGAGAGATAATGGTTGTGGATCAGAATGTTCCCAACCTGCAAATATTCTGGAGACTTCAGAGTCTTCCAAGGAGGTACCATCACATGGTTGCATTGTGGTTCCTCACTTCTCCTTACTCGTCTGCTGTTGGGCATCTGGGGACAGGATATTGGGCTAAACAGATTTTTGGTTTGATTAGGTTTTATTGTTCATATATTCTTACACAATCAAGATCAGCAAGGTGAAATTATGCAATTCTGAAATTCCTTTATGGGGAAAAGTGATGGAAAACTTTTGTTACACAGCCTTCAAGATAAGATGTTTACTTGTCTTTAGCACTAATTCAATGTATTACGTAGATTATGAGCTGGGAAGGTAGTAGGAAGCAAGTATTTTTATTATTATTTTTTTATTTTCCAGTAATTTCTTGTTCATGGTCTTTGTTAACATTTATCACTCACAAATCATAATACATTGTTGCAGTTTCTTTATAATGTCAAATAGCTATCAGGATAGTTTGGTTTTAAAGCTGTTGCATAAATGTAAACTATTTAAGGAAATAAAATGGTCTTCAGTGAAGGTAGCGCAGAACTGCTTGTGAGAAGATGACTACTTACAGTATATCTTTTATTTGTCCCTAGTTCTTCAATCTTGGAGTAGAAGATGCTGGATTCTGTATGTCTTCTTTCAGTTTCTGCTCTGAGACTCAGTCTTTGTTTTAAGTTCATTTCTGTTCAAGATACAGAGCGCTCTTTCTCTAGAATGGATGTCTGTCACTCCTGGGGCTTCGTTCAGACTCGAGTCTTGTATCTGGCTCAGGCTTGAGCGTGTGTGAGTCTCTACCATCATGTTGACTGAGTCCAGCTTTTGTTGCCATGCTGTTTGAACCTGGAATAGAAAAGGGAGCCTTGTTTAATGAGCATCTTGAAAAGGCAGTGGCTGGTCCACTAGAGAAGTCCACTTATCCTGAAGGATAAGTCAGTCTTGTGTGCGTGCAGGATATGAGAAGGCTTGACCCTGAATTTATTCATAAAGAAGGTGGTGTGCTGCACAGTGCCTTTGGTGCCTCAACCTTTTGCAATGCCAACGGTCTTCCATTTGCAGCTCTGCACTCTGCTTTTGCCTTGCAGCTTGGTAACATTTCACCAAAGCTGCTGGGTCAGTGCTTCCCCTGCTGTCCTCGTGCTGTTGGTCTGGTACTGTTGGTCTCATGGCCTTGCACCTGCACATACTGGTAATACTGTTATGTCTGGCTTCCCATGGGAAGTGATTGCCACTGGTGTAAGAGTCACTTTTTCACCATCCTTTTCTTGCACTGTTTTTTGCAGCTTTTATTTGGTAAGGAAAAAGACAAGTATCTGAGAAGTGTTACCCACTAATGCACACAAAGTTTAACAGCCAGTTAGCTTGCAACACCAGCCTCTGATCAAAGACTACTCCAATCAGTGCTAATAGCATCGTAAGTGGGGACAGGAAATAGGAAATTTGAACAAATCATGAGGAAATCTATAGAGTTTCTATGGGAAAAGTAGTATGGTGGTCCACCTGATGCACTGGAGAGTACACATGACATTTGGTATGTCTAGGCTTTTAATTATACAAAACTCTAATTATTCAAGTTTTTGACAGTTATCATTAAGTCTCTAGGGTGCCTAACTATTAAACTGAAACCTTGCTTTGACAAGAGGTGGGTGAACTGCATGCGTGAATGCAATATTTCCAAGGAAAAAAATTGAAACACTAAATTCCAAATGGAAGATAAGCAGCATGCACATAGTAATTCTGTTCAGTGTGTAAAATGTATAAATTATTGGCATTTTACCTGAGTCATAGATAGATAGCTATTCAGTTGTTCGTATATGGCTTAAAATTAGAGGAATATGCTGACAATATACAATAGGTACAGCTATCACTTTAATCTTTTATGTTTCCTCTTTTCATAGACAGTATAACCAACATTGATTAATAAGCCATGCTATTAATTAAGTGGAATTTTGATATTTTGTATTGGAGTTGAAGCTGTTTTATTTGGGATATAAATAGTTACTCTATATGTTCTCTGAAAACATATTGTAAATTTAAAGATCACTGAGTTGAAGTGGAAAGTAATAGTCAATAGCTAAAACAGATCATAAAGAGTCTTCTAATGCGGGTTAGGTCTGCCCTGCCGACCTCCATCATCCACACCAGGGATCTAGCTGGAGGTTGCCATAGGATCCTTTTTGGCCTCAGTGTACTCAGTTTTCCTTCCATAAGAATCAAAGTAGAGAGCAGCAAGGAACTGATGTTCACTCTCATTTACGGCAACAGAGTGAAGACACGGTCAAGATGCAATCCTGTGGCAATCAGGGCCACAGAGATGACAAGGGTGAGTAGTTTGGAGGGGAACCCAAACCAAGATATGAGTCAGAGAAAGGTATTTTCATTTATAAATGATACATCTAGGTTTAATTTATGGATACCGTCTGTAGTAGCAGCCTAGCAATTCCTTCTTCCTGCATGTATACCTTCCTTGCTTGAAGGTGGATGATTTGCACTGAACACTGAGTACTGTGGAATATAACATAACAAAGAAAAGCTGAGTAAAACCTTTTAGAGATGCTGGTTCTCCTATTTTGAACATATTAGTCTGTGAATGAAGTAGGCATCAAAGAGTATTCAGCTGCTCTTAATAAATTCAGGTTTCTTACACAAAGTCTCTTGGAAGAATGTGAAGTATCTATATCTGTTGTATGCTGTCACATACACCTTGTCTCCCACTTTTTTTTTTTCTCTCTCCCCCCAAAAAAGAAGTTAGAGTTAGAAGTTAGAGCGTGTTATTGAATATTAATCATTTGGAACAAAAGACTTCAAAGCTTCCTTTTGATTGGAAAATGAAGTTAATAAGTGCTTTTTTGGTCAAGAAGCTTTCATCAGAAACTAGTGAAAAAGATATAGGATTTATGTGATAAATGGGTGTGTAATCCTAGGCTTTTACTGCATTTCAGTGAAATATGTATGACTGGAGTAATACCAGCCTATTAATGTGATGAGACTTCTTTTAGGACTTCTAAGAGCTTATCAGCCATTCTTTTTCCTTGTGCTAACGCATGTCATTGGTACTGATTCAGATTATGAAGAAAATGAAGATTTCACAGAAGGTGATAGGAACGGGCATCTTCTAAACAATTTGCTGAGGTGAACACTGATATTAACAGTGTCAGAAGCTTGATTGAAAAGGCCAAGCATTTTACTTACCTGTGAGGAGTTTTGCCATTGACTATAATGAGGTCAGGATGTCACCTTTGCATGTGAAATTTTCACCTCTTGATGGGCTATTTGTATTGGGAGAAACAGATAAGATTACAAGGAGAGCTTGTGAAAGGGTTCACATCTGCTGAAGACATGCATTGTGGAAGGCTGCAGTATAGTTACCTCTTTCCCAGCCAGAAGCAGAAATGGCAGGGAGTATGGAAGTTGGGATTGCAGCTAGCAGCAGTTAAGTGCTCATTTAGTCATTAGGGCAACCCAGAGAGGCTGATAAAATTTAGACAGACCATCAAAGCAGTGCAGGAGCTACAGAAGTGTATCAGAAATAATTCTTGATGATTCTTCTTTGCCATTTGTCAATTACCTTTAAATAATTTTAATAGATTTTGTCATGCACTCTGGGCGCATTTTCCCTATGTTACAATATCTGCATGCTTCTGCCCTCCCCATCACTAGTTTTCCTAAGTGATACCTAAATATAAGTTTGTAGCTTCTTCAGTGTATTCTGATTACATGCAAACAGAGTGTGCTGGTATGTGTAGGAGATTTTTTTGGGCGTCTGGCAAATTAAATCCTTTTTCTCTAGGCCACAAAGTAGCAACAAAGCTGCTTCCACAATTTCATTGCAGTTATAGAGAGTCTGTATATGTTGCATGTGAGAATTGTGGAAGCACTTATTGACTTTGTAGTGACAAATCAGGTGTCATTTCTGACCCTGGTTCCCATTTCCTTACCCTCAGAATGGTCATGCATACTTTTGGAGTGAGCTGCTGGGATGTTTGTCGCCTGTGAAGTCTGTATGCATCATCACTCCTTTTATTTCTGTGGAGTATTTGTATTGCCGTCTTTGTAAGAAGAGACTGGGCTGGGAAAGAGAACAGGAGGCACAATTGAGAGTCTGTCTTTTTCAGGTGACATTTGTGCCATAACTTAGGTTTTACGCATAGAAATGTCAGAAAGATTAAAATATACTTCTGTATAGATAATAAAGCAACATAATAAATCCATTATCGTGTTAAGAAAAAAAGATATGCATTCTTTGCAGTGACTTCAGTCTAAGCTTTTTAGGAGAGCGTACGAAAAGGCATATTTTTCATATTTTAAGGCCACAGAAATATAATTAATACAAATGAAAAGTAAGTTAGATTAAAAAATACTTTAAATTCTGCTTGCTTACTCTAATGGAGAGCAATTTTTCTTGCATGAAATTGATTAACTATGTGATATGTAAGCTAAAGTATTTCTCTTAAAGTATATGATTCTTTTTCAGGTATGTATTGCTGGGGTATGTATATGGTGATTTTATATTACTCTTTTTTGTGAAAAAGAACACTATATAGCTTCAAGCTCCAGATATGTTAAGATAGCGAAAAGACCAAAATCTGTCATTTATGGTATGTAGTTTTATTCTAAAGTGAACGGGAGCTGCATAGATTGCCAAGGCCAGAACTGGGGTCTAATCTGTTTGTCTTGTTTTGTTTGTATTTGTTTGGCTTTTTTTAAAGTCATACATGGCAAAGGGATGTGGGGTATGTGCTGAGCACACATAAATCAGAGCAAAGGCAATGACTCTTCATCCTTAAAGTGGTTGCTGAACATCAGGGCAATGATCCATCAGATTTTCATATACAAGCTATTATTCTCTTATCCACAGACTTTTTCCACTAATGTTGCTGCTTCAGTTAAGCAAAGGAATAATTAACTATACTGATATTAATGGAGCTGATATTACTGACACATATCAAGGTAAATAAAATGAGAATCTGACTTACATCAGGTTGAAAATGTGTTACCTAGAGATGTCGTCTAATTATACTGAATTAAAAATAATGTGTATTGTCATCCAGTCCCCTGAATTTTAATAGTAATTGGATTCTCATACTTTGTGTGATTTTTAAAAATCTGAAGCATAATGTAAATTCTGTGGAACTTTTTCTGTAAAATGTAAGTTCTGCAAAAACTAAGCACTGTTTAAAGAAAATTACCCAAGAAGCTTTTGTCAGAAACTACTAATAATATGAATAATCGGTGTATAACTCTAGGTTTTTCACCTGTTTTATTGTATTATGTATTGCAATACTTCATTATGTAATACAGAATTACAGAAGTTTCATATTTTGTTATGAAAAGAGGGTATTAATATTTCTGTTTTGAAAGATGACTGCTACATCTGAATTCTCTAGGGTTACCCTGGTGTAGAATAGCGTTGCCTGTGGCATCACTAGAACTACAAATTTAGGTATAATTTTTCTGTAGAAGATAGCTGAAGAAATAATTGTCTCTGAATGAGGAATTCATGTGGTTCTAACCATTTTCCAGCTGGTTAATTGTTTAAAGTCAAAGTAATGCTGTTCATATGGGCAGTAAGCATTGATACTACATAGCAAATGGTACTTCAAACCAGTTATGTTTCATTCTGCATCCATCGTTAAAACTGTATTGATTAGACACTAAGAAGAGTGCTCCCAGAAGAAATAATGGGAACTGTAAGGGAATGAAAAATATTTTTTTTTAATCTGCAATAGATGAAGAAGCTCTTGGGTTTAATAACTGCAAGGTTACTCAGTGCTGTGGTTCCCGTTTCCTAAGAGTAATAAATTGGAATTCTGTCATTTCACTTTACATTGATTTTTCTTTTGCAATGCATCCGAAAATTAATAGAAGCCTTGCTTATTTTATTGCAGTTCTGTAGTAAAAAGAGAAAAAATAACTTTCATCCTAAGAATTGCATGTGAGAATAAAGCCAGTAAAATCTTAATGATTTAAATGGAAGTGAATATTTCTGTGAAGCAAATGGAGGCTTTGGACTTCGATATAAAGGCCAACACAGGCAACTGGATTAGTCAAGATCACGTTGGCTGATGATAACTAGAAAATACTCAGAGCCAACCAACGTCGCTGACAAAGAAGTATTGCCTGGGAGCAATAGGAAGTGAATATGAAATCAAAGAATTTTTCATCTCCATCCTGCCTCTAACCTCAGCCTGGAAGCTGCAAGAAGAGGTCACTACAGAACTGTTCTCCACAGTGTGGTATCTTGGATCTATTCCAGAGAGTCTCATTTTTTTTTTTTTCTCTCTCACTTGATGAGGAGTCATAGCAAGGGTCGTACCAACACCTTATATATCGCAGAAGGAAAACATCCCTTTCACATAGCTATAGCATGTATCATGAGTCTCATAACTATTGAAAGAACTAATGAAGAGAGTCTCAAATTGAAACAAAAAAACCCCACTTTTTTTTATTTGAATACCTGTATTCCCATTGTGCTGGAAATGTATAGGATGTACAGAGTTGAATAATTTATGCCTCTATGGGCAATAGCATCAAATAATAGTGAAGCCTGATTGTTTGTTGATTTATTTTTTTTTCAAGGCCCACTATATTTTGATGCTGAGTTCCTGCTTAGAAAGAGTCATCTTCCATGTCTCGATGGAAGTAAACTAGACTTAATAATATAATTGAATTTATTCAGTCTTCAGTTCATAATTCCTGGAACAAAAAAGGATCAATGGAAGAGCCCTCCATTCTGTGTAAGGTTGTAAAATCTGCCATTTTGTTATAGAATGGGGTGTATTTTCTCTTTTTGCTTATTACTGGCACACAGAAAGTAATTACAGCTTTGTGTATAAGCACTGGAGACAATTTGGAGTCAATTGAGTAACTGAAGTAAAGAAGCTGAAGGAAAGAAGGCACTTTCAACACCTCAGTTTTTAGAATAATGAACTGTGAAGAAACTGTGGCCTCACCTATAAGAGAAAGAGCTGAATTCTGCATTCCTCTCTGCAATAAGGTTAAATGGAGTCAATTTCAATCTGCTGTTTCAGTAGCAAAGGAGGACATTTTCTGCATGATTCATACAGAAAGAATGTTTGTTTCTTTATAATCTTATTCACATTTCAGTAACCCTCTAATTACTGTGTCCAGTGGGCATAAATACTATTTAGATAAAGCAGAATGCTGTGACTATGTCTAAGCACGTAGAGTTTTATCCATGATTGCTTATGAAGGCTGGGATTTGTCTTCCTGCACAGAGAAACATTAGATGCCACTGTAAAACTATTAATCTGAATTTTGTTGTGGCGAAATTGCTCTTGATTATAGGAGTAATTTCCCTACATGTACAGCTTTATATCCTCAAGATGCCCAGGCTTATATCCCAAGCCATTGCATCTCTCTGTAGGCTCATCTAGATGTCTGAGCATTCTTAAACATGCAAGGTGCTGGCAATAGTGTCCAGCAATCCAGTTCATTTTCTACTTTTTTTCCACGCATCTTCTGACTACTGCACTGCACCATATCCCATAGAGAATGGTCTGGAGTCCAGGAATATTGCAAGATGCCTGTGTGCGTTGTCTCTTCTCAAACCCATTGCAGACTGGCTGGTTAAAACAATGATGAGAGGAAGCATCTTACCCAGGGAAAACAGCTGGTTTTTTAGTTTTTAACCATACTATTTATTCCTTAAGTCTCTGGTTCTCCAGACTGGTGACTTCCCACATGATTCTGATTCTTTGCCTGCTGATGGCCAGGAGAATAGTTCTAAACAATGTCTGGTGTGTTTAAGATACAGGGGAGTGAGCAAGTGTCTGGAGACAGTAGTTGTCTTGGCTTTGCAGACTGTGAAATACATTCTGGATTGGGGACTTAGTGAAAAACATGGTTTAAAGCAGCCTGGTAATGCGCTTTTACTTTTGTGTGTTTCTAGACTGAGCTGAATAAGTGGATCAAGACACTCTTTATTCAAGTCCCCCTCCTTCAGACTGGAGTGGACACTAGAAACTAGCAGTCATGTGCTCTCTCTGTTTATGATAACGCTGCTTCATTTGATGATCTCTCTCAGTCGTATCCAGGAGAGAGCTGACATAGCAATGCTAGAAGTGGGACAGCTGTGTTTGGTCTGAAATGAGGCCTGGAGGTCCTGCTGTGTAAGAAGTTTTCCTGTTTTGCATTTCTTAAGTAGTTAGGTGTCTACTGAGCTGCAGGTAGGCTGTTCCAGTAGAGAACAAGAATGCTCTGAGAACTGGAGGCTCTAGAGCAGTCCTCAAGAGGTCATGGTGGTACTTCAGTGCAGAGATTTGTTGCCTACCTTGCATGGTGGAGTTACAAGTCCTTGTTTCTGTCTTGTTCTACAGCTGGGGGATGGCTGTATGTAAAAGCTCACATGTTCTCCTCTTGTCAGATATGGATGGTAAGATAGGTCTTAATTCCCCCAATTTAGGGGTCTGCCAGTTGGATAGGATGTATAGCCTATCACATCTGGCTTTCACTTCTCCTGAATCAGATTAACTTATCAGTCCATCTGTCTAGCCTAGAACTTCGGCTTCTCTGAGGTGATTTTCATGTAAGAGTAAGTTTTGGGGTGATGAGTGGGAAGGGGCAGTTCTGATTTCTTTAAGTGTCAGCTTCCATGTTTTTACTGCTTGGGCAGGTTGTCTGGCAAATAGCTAAAAGAGCATGTGTCCTCTAGGCAGTTTATCCTTGAACTTCGTTTCTGTCCAACAGGCAAAATGAGTAGCTGTTGACACAAACTTAATCTAGTTCTTCCTCAGTACCGTAGGGGAAGTCAGTGAGATCCAGGAAACTTGTCTGAGGGATCTGAGGATTTATTTCTAGGCTGTGCCTCTGGTATGGGCCTGGGAGAAGGTCCTAAGGCGGGAGAGGTTGCCTGGAGATTATTCTGGTGCTTCAGTGAGGGTGCCCCTAGGATACACTACCAGGGGTGGTGGCAGCCTGTGAATGTTTATGTAGAGCTTCATGGAAGGGGCAGATGTTGTATGAAGCCCAGGATAATGCTCACAATTTCTGGATACTGAAGTTTAAAAAAACTTCAACTTAGAATTTTTCCTTCTCCTGGAGTACCTGACATTATTCATGGTCCTGACATATGACCATGAAATTTTATTCGTGGCGCAGGTATACATCTACATGTGCCCTTCCAAATGTGGTCACATATGGTTCCCAGATCTCCGCGTTGCTATATGATCTGTACTGCCCTGCCTTGTGCCAAGGGATTTCCTTCAGAAGTGAAATCGCTGTTTCTCTGATTTTCACACACAAGCTTTGGTAGAGGCTTGCTCAGGGGAGGGTGAGAGATGATAGTTTGGCAATGTGTCAACAAACTTTTTTTAGCTTGTTCCTTGAATGTTTTTCCTAGAAAGTTGCCTTTTAAATGATACCAACGTATTTCTTCCCGAATTGAACATTTGAAAAGTAGGTGAACACAGAGTATTCAGCAAGTGCTACAGAAAGTCTCACATCCATAAAAACATTAGTGAAGACCTTGTTAATAGCAGGGCTGCTTCTCCACAGCTCTAAGGGGAAGTAAGCTGCTGTCGCTTGGAGGTCACTTCTTTTCTCTGTTCAGAGTTATCATAACAATTCATCCTTCCTCCTGGGTCGTTTATGGATCCCTTCTGTCAGATCTCATTTAGATTAGATGCACCATCAAATGTAGATATGAAGACAGGTTATAATGTGAAAAAGGACCTCGGTTCAGCTTTTAAAATTGGCATAGATAAGTCACAGCCCAAAGCTTTCTGGGCTTAAGTCAGGCATACGCATCTAAATTATTTAAGACTCTTAAACAGTAATTCGTGGTTCTTCTTAACTGTTTTCACACATTCATAATGAAAAAGTCACCTACAGTTGCTATGAAATTAACAATAAGAATACAACCAGATGAAGACAAAAAAAAAGTCGTTCTTTACCTCTTTCCTCCAAGTGAGCTTTGAGTTTTCTGGATGAATGCTTTTTCAAAAATACAGCTTTCAAATTCCTCTGTCAGACTACCTGTTTTAGAAATTCTTCTGTTTCTCCCAACTCGTTTTTCCCAACTCATTTCTCCTTCCTGCTGTGTAGTTTCTTGAATGGATTGTGAAAGCACTCATGCTGTGGTCACTCTTCTCTAGAGTAGTTTCCACGGCATTTTGTCTTTATGTCACGGTCGTACCTCTACTGAGTCCTTGTCGCATGGAGCAGGATTGCTTTTTCAGTGCTTTTGGCTTAAATTCTTATAGAGATTTCACTTTGCTCTCCAGGTTCTTCTGTGAGCCTGTCTTAGGATTTTTAAACACAGTATTTTGTGTAGAAATGTTTAGATACCAGCAATTTTGAATATTGCACCTTTTTCATTTGATTTTTTTCACAGGGCTTTAAACTGAACTTCATTCTTTCTAAAATACATGTCATACTCTTTTAAAAAAGTAACGAAAGTAACGAACTCAGTAGTACAGTATACTTAAAACGGTGTTCAGCAAAGCCACTTTTGCTAAATACAAATTTTGTTGCTTTTTATTAAAGCATGTGGTGTGACAATTTTGTGAAAAGAATCAAATACGTTATTATACATACATGCAATACGTTATTATACATACATGCAATATTATTAAATACAATATATTTGTACATACATACGGTGTGTGCAGAACTTAATTTCTTGTCTGTACAATTTATTTTTCATTTATTTTCACATTTATTTTAAATGCTGACTAACATAGAGGAAAGGTGTCACACACCTAGCACCAGCAAATGGAATGCAGTAAGCAAGTTATAGGGAGTAACTAAATGTCATATACAAATCCATACAGTCAGATGATGTTATCAGAAATACATGTGTCTGTTAAATCTAGTCTTATACTTTGAAGTTTGTTCCTCTCAAATTTCAATTTCATAATTTAGAACTTGGTCCTGCAAAACATACTCTGAAGTACTCCAAGTGAAACCGAGGACTGATACCTTCTCAAAGTAACTGTGACAGATGCAAGACTGCAGCGCTCTATAGAAGTAGTACTGTACCTGCCTAAATTTAAAGATGCTTCCTTGTTGTTTTTGATCTTTTTCTGTCAGCTTGATTATTGTAGTATTCTTTGAACACTTACTCGGTGATTTTTATTTTTTTTTAATGTAGAGAGGTTAAATACGTTTTCTTGGATAATCTTGGTAGAAAGCTAAGGTTTTTAGCTCAAAGCAATGATTGCACAGATTGAGAATTTTATCTGTTTTCCATCCAAAAAGACCTTTTGAAGAAAACAATGATGGCACATTACCTAGATAGCAAAGCTTTTAGATTTATTTTGTGAGTTTCAGTTTTCTTTTATGCCTTTTCTTAGTGATGAATATGACTCATACGAGATGAAGGATCCCTTTGACATTCTCGTGTTTCATGAACAGTGTAAGTGCTGTAGTGAAAGGAAAAGAACCATAGATGGGGGAAGGAAAATCATAGAATTTGGTGACATCAGTGGGCAGTGTTGAAAAGAGAGTATTTTTAAAAAACAGAATAATTGGATTGATGGCTGGGGAGCACATCTAAACAGGACCATCTTTGTAATTTTATTAGCAAATACAAATAAGTATATAGACAGATATCTGAAGAGAAATTCTAGGGATATAGAGATTAATTCCTATGCCATAGATTGCCATAGGTTGACGTAGATAAACAGGGAAAATATTATCTTTATCTAAGCTGATTAGAGAAGCTCAGGTTAACGGTGGTGCTGGCTGAACACCTGGGACACTCAACCAGTTGGATGCCTATCATCTGGGAGAGGGAGTGTGCCAGTAAGAAAGGAATTATAGAAAGTTGTTAAAGGTTGATCTGAGGAAGAAAAATAACGACATTAATTGATTGCGGGTAGCACTAAAGTTGTGTAAACAGAGATGTACATTGGCAAGGTAGTTGCCAAGGCTGTGTAATGAGATCGGAGAAAATGGTTATGATATGGGGAAATCTGTAAGTTTAGAGGGAAAGCTGATTGGTGATAATATTGGCACCGGGGGAGAAAGGCACGATGAGTAGACAGGCAAATTAAGGTGATGAGAGGGAGTATCTGAGTAGTGATAATAACTTGTATAGAAGAAGGGCTGAGTTGATGGTAGCCAGCCTGGGGGCTGTTTTGAGCGGAGTCGTCTAAAATGAGCATGAAAATGTAAGTTTTGAGAGAGAGCCTAATTTTTTCCTTAGTTAAGTTTGAAGAATGTTCTGATAGATATTATTGTGGAGTTGACAAGCTATGACACGCTGGAAGAATCTGGTTTAGGTGTCAAGACTTAGTACAGGCTCTTAGCAGGAGAGTTACTTTGGTGTAAGATGGGGTGTGCAGAAAGCTCTTGAATTTGGAGAGGTTAGCAATTCAAGCTAGCTCTTACCTGAAAAGACTACGTTTTAGCCTTATATATGTTTGAAATACATATTGGAGTATAAGACCTGATCTTGAGCATTTTGATATTTGACAGCTGAATTTGTTTTCTTTTTTCTCCCCTCTTGTTTTTCGTCATAATGTTAACTTAGAAGTTTTTGAGCTTGATACAACCCTGATATACTGATTAAATCTTTAATGATGTTGATAGTAACAGGCTCAGGTTTATTCTATGTTCTGAATATATCCTTCAAGCATTCATTATTAACCTAGTCAGATTATTTGTAACAGTTTGTTTACAAACTATGATTTTATATGCCAGCAAGATGGAGTTCCATTTAAGTATGAGTTTGGGTAGCTTTTTTTGGGTGGAGTTGTTGTTGGGTTTTTTTTTTGAGACTAAATCAGTTCCTTTTTTGGCGTTGTTAGCCAGTGCATTTCTGATATTAAACATGTCCTTCCTTTTTTTATGTAACACAGGTGTGTCAGCAATTACTTTTCTGGTGTTTTTTTTAGAAGCACTTAAGGGTAAAATGAGGGTCAAATACTGCACTGTAATTGAATAAGAGCCTGGCTTTTTTTCTTTTCTGTGATTATGCTGCACTTTTTTTTTTTTTTTGGTGAAGAGTAAGGTATGTGCCTAACTTCATGTTTGTGATTAGTTTTGTTGATTTTTTTTTTTTTTTGGATGACTTGGAACAAAGTTTGTCCTTGTTAGATCAGGTCTTTAAATCTTACAAAGAACTTGCATTGTAAATGTGTTCACAGTTGCATAAATGCAGCTAATGAGTCCCGAGAGGCAGATAAAGACCACAGCATTGTGAATGGAATAACCTGTAACGAGCACACTGACCTTTTCCAAAAATTAGTGAAGTTTGCGTTAATAGTAGGCAAACTCCTTTGAAGGGCTAAAGTAAGTCAACGCAATAGGCAGTATGTATAGTATGAAAGAAGATGTGGGAGATGCAGAAGAATGGAATATAATATGGAATATAAAGAGATTGAGTTTCACGTACTGCTGCAAAAGGTTGGAGCTTGTAAGAGCAATGTAATTAACCAGTAAGGTATGAAAAATGGATTTAGTGTGTCTGAACAGGGGAAGCAGAGTACATTCTTTCATTCCAAGCTGCTGCACTGTTTATGCTTTTGGCATGATTTTAGTCCGACTGTCTGCTTGTCTACCATAATCCTACCTGGATGACCAACCCAGCATTCAGTCGAGTGATGTAGCAATCGCAAGCAGAGTGGGTTTGATCACTGGAAGAAGTGGTATTGAAAAAAGCTTTGGAACTGTTGATAGCAGTTGCTGAGTACCAGCTACACGTCGGATCGTTAGTCATAGTTCTGACTTCTGGAGTACCTGTGGCCAGTGAAAGGACCTCGGAGATCTCTATAAGCTATTGGTTAGTCATAGTTGTGCAGATACTCCACAGAATATTCCTAATGGTATTTTCAGGAAAATTGGAGGTTGGACGAGCGCTCTGACTGCAGCAGGTTATCATGTAAGTGACAAGAGACAAGGAGGTATGGGATAAATGAAGAGGACTGAGGATTAAAAGGCACTATGATTTTACAGTGAGTGAATTGGAGAGGAGACAATGCTATAGAAGAAGAGATAGTTAAGAAAAACTCCCTAAAAGTGGGCCTAACTATGGCCAGTATTCTGTTGTGTCTTAATCTCAAAAGAGCTTTTACATGGGAAACTTGAAATGGCGTTAGAACTATTTTTGGTTTCAAAATAAAAGGATTGTTTCTGAAGAAGTGAAAGTGATACGAAGGCAACGTGTTGCTGAAGACTAAAGGCTGCTATTCCCTGTAACTGGTTTTTTTCTTTCTCTCTCTCTTTTTTTTTTTAAAGAAACCTGTGTACAATACTCATTTTCCTTGAAGGCTTGAGTTCATCTTCCACTCCCCAAGTTAATTAGGTATTGGCTTGATGTAATGATAGACTAAGAAGTTTTGGATTTCAGATAGTTGACCCAAACCACAAGATGCTTTCCAAAATACTGACAGTAAAATTTAACTTGTTCGGTGTGTGGAAGAACAGCCTTAGTGGTAAAAGTGTCTGAACAAGAGATGGCTTTACTGCTGTAAATGCTACTTGCTTAGTGCTGCTTGTGTATTTAAAGGGAAGGGAACAGGCTGTAGCACAGGTGGAGGAATGGAGCCACACAGTGTCTAGATTAACCTAGAAAGCAAAAATCTAAATGCGTTTTTTTCTGGACCAGGTTGTCCAAGAATGGTTTGCAGACCACAAAGAGAATAGTTTTTCTTTTTGTCTTTCTAGATGGAAGACAGAAGTCTGTTAGACACGTGCTGAAGGTTGAGTTCCTTTGTGTGTCCAGTTCTTGCATTCTGCTACTGCATAGCTTAACTGTCCCGGCCTGCTTCTTTCACCTGACCAAAATTAAATGACCAGCCTTCTTCATGTTATGGGCTGTGCACCAAAATGTTAGTGTCCCTAACAAGCTCAAGATCTAGGCCAGGGGTACTCTGGGAGTGGTTTGCAGGCGGGAGACAATGCTGGTTACCTTGGGTACCACCTGCCCCTTTGCTATAGAATGTGGCTGATTTGGAGAGGACGTGCAGCTAGACTGCAAGCTCTCTGTCAGCAGACTGTGCTGTTCTGCTTGCTTCTAGAGCTGGAGGATTCTGCTTGTGGGCACAAGGACTTCTAGAAAATATTAGAAGAGTTTTTTCTATTTTTTTTTCTCCCCACCCCACAACTTTTTCACAGTGGGAGCCTAGTGTCAGTGAAGCCTTGTCTTGATGTAAGGCATGGTGTTAATTAATTCAAGTTTCCCAACTTTATTTTTTTTTGTCTTAGTATTTCACAGATTGATTTCACATAAGATGTGTTTGCAGGTTGTATTTTATATCCTTTATCAGCAGGAATCCTTAATTTCCATCTTTCTTAAGTGTTACTGTAGTATTTTTTTCCTTGTGCCATCAATAAATGATATTGCAGATCAGTTCTGACATAGTGCGTGGATTAGATTTCTGATGTGGAGAGAACCCTCCACCCCCAACAACATGGTCTTTGGAATTGCGTATTCTTAGTGTGCAACCTTAAAACAATTCTTAGTTTTGCTATTTTGCTGAATGCACCTAAAAGTACTGTGTAGATGCAGCTTTTTGGTTTTATTGCTAGTACCCGCACACCCTATTATCCCTGAGAGAACAGCGAGGGAAGAAAAATGGAAAAAATGGAGCAAGCATGTGAGAGAAGTAGACCATTACCAACACTCATTGAACGATGCTTAACTGTCCACCAGAATTGCTGTGATAGTCCCTTCCACATTTGTACAGGCATAAAAAGTAGTCTTTTGTCCTGCTAAGCAGTAGGAAGAAAGAGAGCTTTTGCTCCCTGATCTTTCATTTACCAGGAGGTGAAGAGACAATATAGTTTGTCCATCAAAGTTATTAATAGTAACAAGTCTTTTGTGGTGATTAGTTTATGTTAGTGTGTATTGATAGGGTTCAAGTCTTGCACTCTGGAAATCTGAAGTAGCGTACATTCAGGTGTGCATCCACTAACACACATTAAACACAACTTTTGGGGTGAGGTTGAGAAGAGCCTATCTCCTTCAGCCAACATGTGTCTCTGACTGAAGTTTAATGTCCTCATTTGTAGGAAGAGAAGGGATTTACACACATCAAGAAATGGCTTTTTTGACTTTTTTCAGTGTGTCATTCAGTGATGAAAGCTATAACCAAAAGAAAATCTTTTAAGGTCTACTTAGTGCAAGAGACTTCTGGCTTGGGAAATCCATAAACTGTAAATCACTGGAAGACTAAACTTGGGAGATGTCAGTGTGCGCTTTTTGTGGTTTTGTATGCTTCATGTAAACATCAGATGTTGTGGGAGGTGCATTTCTGGCTAAGATAGACCCGCAGCATTTTCCTTTGTATAAAGAACGATTTAGAATGAAGAACTTGATGGGAATCTATGAAGCTGTAGATCTACCTGAAATAAAATTGTGGTGTTACTTTTACTTTTCCATCCTGAGTACGCAGAGTGGCTCCGTGTATTCAAGACCTACAGTTTAATAAAAGGTAAGATGCAAATGCCCTCTGAACAATGTGGTTTTTAGAGTGAGGTACCGATACAGAGACAGCAGAGACAATTGATGTCTTTCAATAGCATACATTGTAGTAGAATCAGAAAGAGGTTATTTCTTACTCTAATATCCTAGACGTTAAGAGTGGATATAACATTTCCACCAGTGAAATAAGATCGAGAATTCTGTATTTTATTTATTATGTGACTGACTGATCTCATTTTGAGAAAGCAGAGCTGTTGCTTTAAATGCCTCTCTTCCTGAACTGAGCTTTTGCTGTGGCAGGGAAACAGTAATAGTACATATTTTTCATCAAAGCAGCTGCTGTAGTCTGTAATGCATTTGCTTTGGCAGATGCCCACATTTAATTGTGACTTCCGTGCCTAAACATAGGTAACAAAAACCTCTCCATCCTGAGGAAAAGGTGTCTTTCTCACTGACAGTATTAACAGATATTCCTGACTTGAAAAAGGTATCGCATTATTTGAGACAAGCCTATAATTTTTCTTTCTGAACCTCTTATGTAGTTCTTCTGCCATATGAAATGCATCATGAAAAAAATATATGTTTTTAGTGAGTTTTCAGTATCTGTTATTTTTCCCTTCCACAGTTAGTCATAAGACTAGAAAAAGAGCAAAGACAGTCAGAACTTTTTCCTGGGTCTTGGGACATTGACTTTTTTGTCTGCATGTGAAGATCCACACCCTGCCCCTGCTGATGCTCTCATACCTCCATTTATTTCTGAATGGAATTTCTGCTTTTCTGAACACCATTATAACTTTTATTTACTCCTGCTTTTTCTTGTCTCTTTATCATAATAATTGGCTATTTCAACGGAAGGCATATCTTGGGATAAAACTCAGTTTCTTACATCATCTTCTTGCAGCCTAGCAAATTCTCTTAACCTTTTCCACAACCTCTTCTGTCTCCTGGTCTTTTTCTCAGCTTCGGGGTTATTTTTTCTCGACTGGCTGCAACTGGGTCTTCTTACCTGCCTCTAAGACATTGAGCTTCTTCCTAGTTACACTAAAACAAAAAAAGAGGGTTGAAAATGTAGCATGCCAGCTTTATAAGGCGCTGTCAGTGATGAGGAGATGCATCTTTTTGATCTTTCTAGGCATTAAAAAATAAAAGCTTTATAAGGTGATTCAACTGAACAATGTTAATGGACTAATGCAATACATGTGTAGCTGCAGCATCTGCAGTGCTATTTCTTAGCCCCGAAAAGTTAAAAGGCTGTGTGCTGTTAACTTCTGCCAGCATAGGTTCAGTTGTGTGCTTGCTGTATTATTTATGGAGGGTTTTTTGTAGTAGTGTTAGAAATACTATAAATTACTGATAAGGCTTTTCTTCGGTTCACACTGGTAGCAGTTTCATCACTATTTAGCTGTTTCGTCAGTATTAAACTTTACGTTAACGTCTATAACAACTTCAGGTTTTTTTTAGGAGAAGCATCAACTAATATTTATTTTAGCATACTCAAATGAAAAAAATATGTAAATGTGAACTTAGGATCATTGAATAGTTCGGGTCAGAAGGGACCTTTACAATTCACCTACTCCAACCCCCTGCCATGGACAGGGACATCTTCCACGAGACAAGGTTGCTCAAAGCCCCATTCAACCTGAATTTGAACACTACCAATGATGGGGCATCCACAGCTTCCCTGGGCGACCTGTTCATCACCCTCATCATAAAAAAATTTCTTCCTTATGTCCAATCTAAACTTACCTTCTTCCAGTTTAAAACCATTGCCCCTTGTTCTGTTGCTATAGGTCTTGGTAAAAAGCCTCTCTCGTCTTTCTTATAAGCCTCCCTTATATATATTGAAGAGCTGCAATAAGGTCTCTCTTAGCTTATTTGTACAAGATAATATCAATTCCATCAAACCAATTCTTCATTTTACTGGGAAGTCAGGTTGTGGACTAATGCTGAAATAGCTGAATACTTAATAGCTGTCTTTCTGCGGGGAAGTAGGTTACTTTTTATTATTATTTTGTTTTCAATCAGCTACCTATGTCACTTATTTTCTTAAATTTTATAATTGACGTATTAATCAGAAGAATCTTTAGTTACAAATCCTGGATATTGCCTCTTAGTCTTACTCAATCTTTAGCTCGACTAGAGATCCCTGAAAAGAAGACTTACGCTACATTCGCCTGGCTCTTGTTTTTTGAGCCTGAAATGACCAGAGATTTGGCTCACTCAGAATTTGAGTGGGTTTTGAAAGGAGATGACGTCACTACACTCATTTCTCGGGAGACCTCATCCGCTTTTACGCAGGCTATTTTAGCCACAGGTTTATGGTTAGGGATGTTTATGTTCATGAGGAAAACAGCTTCTTCCAGCTGTGAGACAATGTAGTTGTTCTGCAATTACTAGTTTGTAATTCTGTGTTGCCAATAAAGCATAGTTGAACCAAGAACTTTCTCATTGTGAATGTCTCTGCCTTTATTAAAGGTGTTTATGTCTTTATTAAATGATTTTAATTATTTAGTAATTAATTGGGTTAGGCATTTTCCCCTAGTTAGATCATATTTTTTTGCCATTCTGCTTGCTTTCAAATTTTGTATTGGGTTTTGCTTTGCTGTAACTCTGTTTGGATGTATCTAACCATGGAGTTGTACGTGTGTCCTAAAGTCAAGAGGAATTTTATTACCATGCTATTAAAGTTTAAAAATAAAATAAAACAATACAGTAATATCCTTAAGTCAAAAAAACCTGGATATACTGGAAAATATTTCAATGTAATGTTTATTTACTAGTTTGTGGTATGGCATGCATAATATCCTGGAAAATAATGATGCAGCTTCTGTTGAAACTTGTTTCTAGTTGAATTTGCAATATGGTTGGTGTTGTAAGAAAACAAAAGGAGCTGGGTATCTGCTGTGAGGAGTCTGCTGCAGGAAATCTGCAGCTGCATGAGCTGTGGCGGGCTGCAGACAGGTTGCTGGAGCTCTGCCAGTGAAAATAACATAAAATCTATTCCTGTTTGTGCATGTGGATTTACTTGCTACAGGAGTTTGGCAGTTAAATCCAAACGTAACACTATAGTTTTAATTACTTTCTCTTATGCTTTTTGCCTGTTGTGGGAAAAAAATCTAGGACTGTTTTCATTAACTTCTCTTTTTTTCTAGAAATAGAGTTACGAAAGTGACTTATGCTTGAATGGCAAGCGACAGTTCATTTGGATACGCATGTAATTTTTATACAGGGGGAAAAAAAGGTGAAAATTATATTTCTATCAGTTTAAAACCTGAGTTTTCCTAAAAGTGAACTGTTAAATTCTGCATTGAATATCTTGTAAACTCCTAAACCCCCTCCCCTTTCTGGTGTACTCACAAACCCTGTATCTGTGCTTTTATCTTAATTCCAGTTTGTTCAGAACGTACCAATATATGCGTTAGGAATTACAATTTGTAACTCTGGTTTTGGATTTATTTTTTTTTCTTGCTACTGGGAGATCCATCTTGCTGAAGTTTACATCGAAAAGTTGCTTGTCATGCTTCCCCCAGAAGTATGCTGGAAACCTGCTTCTGTTCCACCTCCCCCATTTAGTGTGTCCCTTCCTGCTTCCGTGCCTTTGCTTATCCGTCTGTGCACTTCTCTTTTGAGTCCCAAAGGCTTAACAAATGCCCTATTTTGTTGGACATTAGT
This sequence comes from Chroicocephalus ridibundus, assembly GCF_963924245.1. Classification (NCBI taxonomy): domain Eukaryota; kingdom Metazoa; phylum Chordata; class Aves; order Charadriiformes; family Laridae; genus Chroicocephalus; species Chroicocephalus ridibundus. The sequence continues at coordinate 33,575,462 of NC_086285.1, forward strand.
TTTGTTTACATTAGTTTGACAGGTGATGGTTTGATTTAGAATTGCTTCTGCAACCTGAAAATCTTTTTTGAACAATGCCATATTTCCCTTTCAGTTTTAAATTCTACTGACCTCTTAAAGTTATGCATCAGCAATTAAGATCATTACATTATCTAATAGTTATTAACATAGTCTGTGATTTATCCAAATCTATCATAGTGCTGCGTTGCATACCAGGTAAGACAGGGATGAATTCTCTTTTTTTTTTTTTTTTTGCGTAAGAAAAAGCTTTTGCTATACTTTTACCTATTTTAGAAGCAGCAGGAAGAGCAATACAGTCTCATTGAAGCATAAAATGAATTCTGTGATTCTCTTTGACTGGTGACATCTGCATACCTGTTCACTGCTACAGAATAACAACAAAAAGAAAACCCCAAGACCCCCAAAACTTCTTCCACATCTGAGCACTCTACTTTCATATCCTTAAGAAACTGAACCAACTGAATTTAACATATCTCTTCACAGATACAGCATCTTCCATGGATATTCAGGTTGCCAATTATGAAAGAATGAGAAGAAAAAAACCCGAACTTTTAATCTATTTAAAATCATCTTTTTATATATGTATGTATTTATATTTTTTTTTTAATAATGGCAGGTGCAGTGTTCTGCAGTGCTGCTTCAGAGGTGTTTGCAAAAACCATAAGTTTTAATTCAAACTCTTTATCCAGTCAGGGTTGCTTGATTAAGTGTGAACAAGCGTTGAGTTATCTTTAGCCCTGGTTTTGCTTGTTGGGCTTTTGTTTTCACCTGAATCAGGTGGGATTTTCTTGCATGTGCATAGGCATGGTTTTGGAGGGATTTTTTTTGTTGTGTGTGTGCTTTTTTTTTGTTTTCCTCCACATCTTCATGAAACTTGGTGGGTTTAGCTGCAGTTTTTCTTGAGGTCTTGAGGATGTTAAATCTGCAATTCAGACCTGAATTCTAGTGTTGAAAGAACAAGACGGCATGGTTGAAACTGAGATGACTGCATGTGAAATCTGTCAAATTAGAGTACATGCCAAAGTAATCCTAACAAGAAGGGAAACTGTGTCACTTGGTAAGAAGTCCATTATCTTTTGTGTGTGTACGTAATTAGTTGCAAAAGTGGATACAGGTTTCATTGTCTTAAATGAGGAGATTTACCTGTAGCTTGTCGCTAGATAAAATTTTTAAACCTTTTTCTTAGAACTGATATCTGAGTTGATACTTACTCAGACCTTAGACACTGAGTGAGAGTGGACAAGAACTTGGTCAGAATGGGAGTTGTGTTCGGGTTTTTTCCCTGTCCTGCACAACACTCACTCACTTCCCACGACCTTTATGAATGTTGTTAGCTTTCCTGTTATTCTCCCTTAGCATTATTGCTAAATGACAACACACACTGGCAGCAGAGGTCAGAATTTTCTCCAGAGTTCTGCTTTATAAGTTCTGTTTGTCAACCAGGTGCATTAATAAGCCTCTTGTATTGTGGCTGACAAGTTCCTGTGTGAAGGATGTGCTGTAATACTAACTTCTAAATTATCAAAGATAATGTTTTTTGTTTGTTTTTTTTTTTCCCCAGTGACATTGGTAAAATCATAGAAAACTAATCATGCATGAAAAGAATTTTCAGACTTCTACCTACGATCCGGTTTAACTGCCTGATGCAGAATGTCTCTTTTCTTGGTTTGTATTCCACTGCTGGAAATGCCAAAGTATTAGTCAAACTTACATGTATCATTTATTCCTTGCTGAACCATACTCTTAACAAATGTCAGTTTTAATCCTAAACTCGTCTTGTGACGACAAGTAAAGCTCTACTGCAAAGAAATCCACTGTCAAAGGATATTCAGTGTAAGTGCTCTTCAAATCATCAGCTTTAGCGAAAGGTTTATTTTTTTTTTAATACAAGCTCTACAAAATTGTCAAACAATGGAAATAACTGCTTAAACGAATAAAGACTTTATGGTAATAGTTCTTTAGACATTGAAAAGCCAAAATTGAAGCCTAATTTATTTAGAAAAACTAGTGTAAAAAAATTTGTCCAAGTTATGATAAAATTCAGTGACAGAAAATATAAATTTTTTTTATGGTAAGTTTGTATACAAAATCTCAGCTTAAATGTTCTCTGGCCGTCCATATGCTTTTCCTGAGGAAAATTTGACTGCAACTTGTTTTCAATGAACAGAAAAATGCTTGGCTGTAATTAAACAACAAAAGCTGAAGGAGTCTTGATGGCAAAACCAACAAAAATTCTTTTGCTGCGAAGCCACTTTTCCATCATAGATTTAAATGGAAAAAATTGACTCAGCTACTTTTAATGCATGAAATAACATTAGACAACATCTCACAACATGTATCACAACCATGAAAAAATTCCCCACAGAGGTTGCCTCTACTTCCTACTAAGCTTCCTAACAACTTTTATGCACCTGTAGCCTCTCTCTTATGTTGATTCTCTCATTAGTTTGATTTTATGACTTTATAAAAATCTTTCTTAGAGTAAAGGTGTCAGTTGTCACTCATCGTTGTGCTTGGTGCCCGTACTAAGCCCTGTTGTCCCCCTCTGCCTGGTGTGCTGGCACAGATTCCATGTTCCTTGCAGGAGGAACTCCGTTAGGCGCTACATAAACACAAGATGGTCTTGTTCTCACCCGGCACCTCTGTGTGCTACGTAATGGAAGTAGCTGACTGCTTTCTGTAGGTGATTACCTTGGTTCTTGGCTTGTGTTTACCTATTTGTAGGTGCTTTTCTTTCTTTATATTCCTGGGACTCTTGACCTACAATGAAGTTGTCATGTGTTTGTATTTTGCATGCCTTACTCTTGTGTCATGGTTATTTTTCTGGAAAAATTTCTGCCCAGTGGGAAGTCAGAATTACCAAAGATCCAAATATGCCTGTGGATTTGAAGTTCTCTGCTTTATATGTTTTTTCAGATACTAATTTCTCAGGTTAATATTTTAAGGCCGATAAGCGATAGAATTCAGAAACCTTTTCCTAAAATGATGTCTTGTATCATAAGTGGCATAGACCTTCTCAAAATCAGAAGTATCCATAAGTACAGAAGAGGACAGTAATTTAACTGTAAATGAGGTAACACTTACACAGCTTTTTGAATGTGCCTGAATGGAATGCATCCAAGACTGGATACTATTTCCATAGGGCCAAAGGCAGTACGCATGAGACATCAGAAGGTCACGTTTGAGACCTGTGTTCCACAGTCCACATGTATGTACTAAATTCAAGACCACTGAAGCGTGGTATAAGAGCACTTTTCCATCTCCTGACATTTCAGAAAGGTTTTGTTAACTTTTAAAAGTCCATTAAATAACAGACTACTGAATGGCTTACAAAGTGAGCTTGGGTGAATCCTGGATGGGACATCTGTGTCCTAATTTAATGGAAGTAGCAACAGTGGTTCTGATTAAACCATGGACGGCTTTGTAGCCTCTGGAAGAGCTGGAGAGCAGCAGAATATTATGATGATTTACCTGGAGGCTTCTCTGGATTCATCCAAACCAAGTGTCGAAGCAAAGCTCACAGAAACATATTGTGCTCTAAAAATGTGAACTGTTTGCTAATCAGGTTCTGTGCTAATATCTATACATAAACATACCTAACATGAATTTGGATTTTTCAAGGGTATTTAGCTGTAACTTCACTCTAGCTTTTCTGAAGGCAGTGGTGATAATCCCAAGTGTTTATGATCACATCAAAGTGTTTAATTGTTACATATTGAGGAAGGTTTCAGTGAGGGAGAGAATGTCCCTCTCCCTCAGAAAAACTTTGTTGCAATATGCTTAATTGAAATGAATCCAAACAATTTTACTGAAAGTAAATTTTTGGTGGTTCAATATAAATTTTTTATAATGTTAAGGAAGTTTATACATGAAGCTGCTCTTTTAAACTTTTTTTTTTCCCTTTTTACTTAACCAGCACATACCCTCATGCTTCCTTTAAGAGCTGAGAGGGAAAGCAACTGATTCCTTCAGAGGGTAATTCAGAACCCAGGTCAGCTGATTGAGATTCCCTTTGGAGGCTTTCTCTTCTAGATAAGTAGTCTCTTCCTGTAGAGCCTGTCTAAGACAGGCAGACTCCCGTAGGGAGGCTAATAATTCTTCTTGTTTCATGAGATGCCTTCTGTTATTTTAAGTAAGCATGACATTGCAGAAATGCAAAAGTGCATTTCTATATGAAGCTTTGATGTTCTGATACATTCTAATTACAAGGTCCCCCTGCTGTGAATATTCAGGTGCTGTGCATCTCAGATTAAATTTAAAACATGATAAACTAGTTGTTATGCTGCCCTTTACTTGAAAAGATAGAGTAAATAAAGAATAGGAGAAAACTGTGTCAGTACATAGTGTTCTTTATTGGTAGCTGTATGTTAGCTACCACACTGTGCAAAAGGTTCAATAGCAGCTGACATACGATTCGGTTTCAGAAAAAAGGAAGAGGAGTGGTTGAGAGAAGTTTAGTTTTCAACTGGTGAAAAGACAAATATAAACCAAAAGCTGAAATACTGTGGACTACATATTATAGGCTCAAAGGGTTTCACAGGTGCTCTATTTACTGTGTATTTCTTGTTCTTTTGAAGGATTGTTTCTAGTTCTAGTGCTCTGAACTCGGTTGGGTTACCTGAACCACAGGAAAAGTCATATTTTAATGACATGAACTGCAAAAGTTTACATGTTTGCTTTCTTCTTCTTGTGTAAGACCATTTATTAAGAATGTGTATTGGAGTGGTGTTTTTTATTTTATGTGTATGCGTATTTGGAATAAACAGCCATATGTCCATCCGTAACCAGTTGTTAATCGTTTTTGTGGGTTAAAATTACATTTAATCTCATGTATTTTTAGAGAAACGGATTTTCTCGGACACACAGTAGGCAGAGATGGGTAAGAGTTTGCCCTTTCGGTTTCAGCAGAGTTGTTTCCTTTCACATAATGCAAAAGGATTTTTCGTGTGTGTTTGTTTTTGTTTTTTTTTTTTTTAACTATCAGGGAATAAGTTACTGATGATGACCGACAATAAATTATTGATTAATGAAGTCTTGCCTCCCTCAAATATCTCCTGAATTAAACACAGTTTAGGTCAGTAGTGCAGAGCTCAAAGTGCTCATGTAAGTAAGTCTTTGTACTTCTGCTGTCATTTAAATTTGCCTTTGCTCTCCACAAAGGTCCGCTTAAAATTTTTCATCGGCAAATTTAAGAATGTTCTTATAGTCTGATACAAAGCATTTCTAAATTATGTGCTTGATTTCTGTCAGAGGCTTCCTTCCCAGGAGCCTGGATAATTAGTTTTGGCAGTGCTGGGGAAGAGGGGCAGAATAAGAAAAATTTAGAATTTGAGATTTCCTTCAAAATAATCTGTGTTCTATTATGTCTTGTAGTGGCTCACTGTGTCCAGTTTTTTGAGGAAAAGAAAAAATTGTAAGAGACAGATGCTTTCCTTCAGTTATATTCATGTGGTGGAGATTTCTCCACACCCTTGTGTGTGAGAGGACTATACCCACTTTAGAACTACCAACAAGGGCTGTTCTTTGTGTGTCTTGGAGCTGCTTGCAGAATGGGTGAGGCTGAAAGTATCTCTAGAGATTGTACGTTGTGCATTGGGTTTGAATTAAACCATCAGCTAGAGTAGGCTGATCAAGGCCATGCCCACTTGGGTTTTGAGTATCTCCAAGGATGGAGACTATACAGATACCTTGGGCAACCTGTTCCAGTGGAAAAGGTTTTTGTTTATTTCTTTCTTTCTTTCCTTATGTTTAACTGGATTTCTTCAGGTCTCTGGTATTTTTTTTTTTCATTGCTAGCCACTAGACTTCAGTTCAGAAGTTTGTGAGCTCACAGTCTTCCCTTGTGAGCTACCATTAGGGCATAGAGAAGCATTAACTTCTGATACTTCCATCCCTCTTTTTCATCAGGTTTTGTGAAGAGTCTGAGAAGTCCATTATGCTTCCCTGGGTCCAGCAGGGTCCATTGGCAGGACTCTGCGAATGCAAGAGAGAGCTCTCTCTCTCTGGAAGTGCCTGTGTATGTCCGTTAGTAATACAGTCTCAGCTGTAGTTATGTTTCACAATGCTTCAAGTGGCAGAAGTGACAGAAGTCAAATCTGTGCTTGTGACCACCTAATTTTATGATTCATTTTTCCCAAGCAGAAGTCCTTTTTGTTTCCAAAATATTTTTAAGCAATACTGACTAAAATCTGGCATAACAAAAAACAAACAAACAAAAACCCCAACCAAACAAATAAAAAAACCCCCAAAACAAACAAACAAACAAACAAAAAATGAATCAAAATGTGGACGTGAAGAGGCTAGCCCATCTCATGTTTTATTTCTGCTATGAAAGAATCATGCAGGCCAGTGCCTCACCTGGTGAGGTCCCAGCTACTGCCTGGTAGTACTTGATGCAGGATGAATGGCCTGGACAGGTGTACTCTTCGCTGGGTAAAAAACTGGCTGGATGGCCGTGCCCAGAGAGTGGTGGTAAACGGAGTTAAATCCAGTTGGTGTCCAGTCACAAGTGGTGTCCCCCAGGGTTCGGTGCTGGGGCCGGTTCTCTTTAATATCTTTATCAATGATCTGGATGAAGGGATCGAATGCACCCTCAGTAAGTTCGCAGATGACACTAAACTGGGGGGGTGTGTTGATCTGCTTGAGGGTAGGTTGGCTCTGCAGAGGGATCTGGACAGGCTGGACCGATGGGCTGAGACCAATGGTATGAGGTTCAACAAGGCCAAATGCCGGGTCCTGCACTTGGGACACAACAACCCCATGCAGCGCTACAGGATTGGGGCAGAGTGGCTTGAAAGCAGCTCGACAGAAAAGGACTTGGGAGTGTTGGTTGACTGCCGGCTGAATATGAGCCAGCAGTGTGCCCAGGTGGCCAAGAAGGCCAACAGCATCCTAGCCTGTATCAGGAATAGTGTGGTGAGCCAGACTAGGGAAGTGATCATCCCCCTGTACTCGGCACTGGTGAGGCCCCACCTCGAGTACTGCGTTCAGTTTTGGGCCCCTCGCTACAAGAGGGACATTGAGGTGTTGGAGCGTGTCCAGAGAAGGGCTACAAAGCTGGTGAGGGGTCTGGAGGACAAACCTTATGAAGAACGACTGAGGGAGCTGGGGTTGTTTAGCCTGGAGAAGAGGAGGCTGAGGGGAGACCTTATCACCCTCTACAACTACCTGAAAGGAGGTTGTAGAGAGATGGGGGCTGACCTCTTCTCCCTGGTGACAAGTGATAGGACAAGGGGAAACGGGTTCAAGTTATGTCAGGGGAGGTTTAGATTAGATATTAGGAGACATTTTTTCACTGAAAGGGTTATTAAACATTGGAATAGGCTGCCCAGGGACGTGGTGGATTCACCATCCCTGGAGGTGTTTAAAAAAAGGGTAGATGGGGCACTGAGGGACATGGTTTAGAAGTGGCTCTTGTCAGGGTAGGCTAAAGGTTGGACTCGATGATCTTAAAGGTCCCTTCCAACCTCAACAATTCTATGATTCTATGAATCTCGTACCTTGCTTCTACTTTGTGATGGCATAGCTTGATGTGCACCTCTCTTGGCCCAGCCAAGGGGCTGGCGTGGAGAGGGGGGACAGGACAGCTTAAGCTGCGGTAGAAGTATTTCTGCAGCTGTGTGGTGAACAAGTTCAAAAGACCTGATGAGGCTGAAAAAAATAGTTGTTTTTAGCTAGATCATATTTCTAACTGGCTTCACTGGGAAACAGAGCAGAAGCTTGTGCCAGTTTGCTGTAATTGGCATAGCAGAAGTCCAGCCAGCTGTTTAGCAGCACATTATTTAATCTTGATGATTGAGGCCTAAGACTCATTTTTAACAGAAGGCATCATCTCATCTTGCTTTTTAGAAACCTTATTTGCTTCATCTCTGTAGTAGATCCTCAGTGTAAAAGAGATTGACCAAATGGCTGTATGGCTCCTTTGCTTGCTTAAGAGAGCTTCAGAAAGGAGTATTTGTCTTAATAGACAGAAGTGTGAGCTTCCCACTTACAGCTACATTAAGTAGTATGCTCACAGTATGCATGAGGTATAAAACTACTTAATATTGCATATGAGTTATTGAAAAAGTACAGTGATGTAACTTACTCTTCAAAAGAAATAACATGAATTTCTTGACTCTTTAATTTCTGCATCCATCTGCAGCCCAGTTCAGATGGGTAGGAAAAGGGGTTGGTGGCTTTGCAGTTATGCAGCTGATGCCGAGACACTGCAAGATCCAGCCAGTGGGGTCCTGGGCAGAAATGGAGGGACAGCATTATCCTAATTGCCTTTCTGCACAACATTATGCGTCTCCTGCCACCCAGTATGCTTCAATGTTTCTGGTTTAAAATTAGCTACTTGTTAGTAGTATAGCTGAGGATTCCTTACAGACTGTGTAAGGCATTTCTGTTACCCGCTATGTGTGTCAAAAATGACTTTGGTGGGGAAGTACAAAGAGCCTGATAGTCCTGAACTCGCTGCTAGAGTAGTTCTTTAATACCAAACCCACAAGGATATGTACTGCAAAATTGCTACAGATTTTATTCAGTAGCTACCTCATTAAGAATAAGGTACCCAAACACCTTATTGTAAAAATATTAATCCCGCACTGAGCTCTGGACAGTGAAGGCATTGCTCTTCTTGTGGAACCGTGAAATTCTCTCTGAAAGCAGTTATATACCCCAAATATCTGTTGGACTGGACTTTGATAAAGCTGCTAGTAAATCTGGACTGTACTTGCATATAAAGGTCACTGGCTAGTAGGGTTATTCTGCATAATATCCTGGGTTTAGCCTACCTCGTTCTTATGTTTGTTAACCAAATACAATAGAAAGGCAATAAAAGACGATATAGACATTTGCTCTTTGAGCTGATGTCTTTAAGTCCTTAGTGTTTAGAATTCACACCAATGTTTCTTAACATGTGATCTTGGTTTTTTTTCCTTTTCCGTACGCCAGCTCACTTCCTGATCAAATTTTGAAGGTTCATGTAAGATTAGAAGGATTGGATTTGGCACTCTGGATTTGGCTTACGTGGGTGAAATTCATTTTAGTAAAAGTTCAGTGTAATTTGTCTTCCAGCCTTTATATTGACATGCTTTTTTTTTTTTTAAAGATCTTCAGCTTGATCTCTCTTTTTTTTTTCCCTCTGATTTTCATTATATACAGTATGAATACTTATTCAAGATTTTTGTGTAAAATATCAGTGGTTTGGAAGAAGTGGGTTGTTTTTTTTTTTTTTTTGTTTTAACCATCAAGTTTTTCATGCCCTCTAGAGAAAAAGTGTTGTTGGTGGGTTGGTTTATTTATTTTTTTTTTGTTGTTTCAATCTTTCAGATGTGTTCTAGTTTGCTTTTTACTAAACTGCTTGTTGGACAACAGAATTTGTACTAATTCTGACAGCTGTTTCAGATGCTTAGTTTTTTAACACATAAGCTGTTGTGAGGAGTTAGGGATTACTGTTCCTTTCTTGTGACACTTGGGGTGAATGGCCTACAGGATTTTGTTCTCAAGTACAAGACAACAATTTTGTTGATAAGTAACTGTAAGCTATTTTAAAATAATATATCCAGCAGCAAATCAAATAGATGTGTTATTAGGGGTGCCAGCCTGTCATGTTCAGAATATAATGAAGTGTACCATTCTATATTTTTATCCACGAAACCTTTGCGCAGTGATTTTTCTAAACCCCTTTACAAATAGAGATATTTTGGAGTAGGATAAAAAATTCTCCTGGAAGATACCTCCGGGATGTAGTTTTGAAAACCTTGTGCTTATGGATTCCTTTCAAAAGCGCTCATGAAAAATTCATCTTGGAGAAGGGGGAAATAGAAGTAGAAATATCTATTTAATCTGAATTCTGTTAATTTGTATTCACTGCATCCTATTTCAGAAAGCCAATTCCCAAAATAATTTTGAAGTATAGGCACAAGATAGAAAAAAAGGTAGTTAGTGAATATAGTCTTGGGACAGCGCAGTCAGAGATGACAGTTTAAAGGAATGGTATTAACTTGAAGTGCTTACTTTTGTTTGAAAATGTGGTACCTATTTATAGTCATGAGAAACATAAGCTTTATGGTGGCCACTGGGCATGAAGACCTACATTCCATCTTGTGCTGTGCTTCTGTAGCAGTTTCACAGCTGCATCAGTCCTTGGAGCACATGAACTACTGAATTCCCTTTGAAGGAAAAAGAGCACGTTCATTGTTCCTGGGTGAGCAAATGGAAGTCACTGATGAGCAGCGTCACTGCCAGGGATATATCTGAAGGTAGATGCTAATTTGCTGTGTATTGTGCTACAGTCTAATATTGCAAGTTGATAACTTGTTTAACAAATTATCATCCAGTTTAAGTGGATTGCATTAGGAAATGCAGATAATCTATACTGAGTCCTGGAGCCACTTGCTGTACCTTAGTATCTTCAAGATTTGACCATTAGGAGCTGTGTGCTGTTTTTTGTGGGTGGAGGTGGACTATAAATGCATCTCCCAAGGACAATAGTACCCTGCATAAAGGTACAATGTACCGTGGCCGGCACTATGCTTTTTTCATTTGGTTCAGTGCTAACAAAAAATATGTGTCACTGCAGTTCATACTGTCTAATTTACACTATGACATTCCTTCAGTAAAGGAAAAGAAATGAAGCATGTCGGCTTATCAGTAGAAGTCTGTTTGAATGAGTGTGTCTGCGTGGTGGATATAATTCTGCATACGATGATGTGGAATTTTTCATGGTTCTAAATGTGAGCTTTGACAATGTGAGCCTTGTATCATATTTGCAGGGAGTTGTTAAAACTGAACCTGAACAACAACATTCAGCTACTGAAAGCTTTGCATTTACAAGAAATATATGGAAATAGAGTATCAGGCAGGATGCCAACCAGCACTTCATAAAATCTAAGACTACCAGTGCCGTTGAATTTGCAAAATTCCTTAACAGAAATCTTTTTATGGGGATCCCAGCAGAATGCTTTTTTATATGGGAGTTACTCTCAGTAGGTTTAACAGCAATGAATATTCAGTGCTGATGCTGTCTATGTTGATCTTGAGAGGGAAAAATCCTTAACTTCCGCATCATGGAATCACAGGGTAGCTGAGGTTGGAAGGGACCTCTTCCTCAAGTCCACCTCCTCCTCAAGGCTGGGTCAAATGCAGCAGGTTGCCCAAGATGGTGTACAATCTCCAAGGATGGAGACTCAGCAGACTTGCTGGGCAGTCTCTTCCTGAGGTGTTTGGCCTCACTAACAGTGGGAAAGTGCCTTCTAATGTTTAAATGGAATTTCCCATAGTTCTGTTTGTACACATTGCCACTTACTCTGTCACTAGGCGTCACTGAGAGGAGTCTGGATCCATCTTCTTCACTACTCTTTACATAGCTGCTCTCTGATGGAGCACCTTCTTTTCCTCTGACCTTGGTTTTCTTTCTGTTTCTCACTTTTCTTTCCCCCTTATCTCTCCATCGGGTGTTTTCTGCACTTAAGTATTTTTTCACAGAGGCTCCACAAAATTTGGTGATGGGCTAAGCTTTGGCCTGTGGTGGGTCTGTTGCAGGGCCAGCTGGACCAACTGTGACTGGCACAGGAGAGCTCTCTACTTTCTTCCCCCACCGTCCACCCCTGCAGCCCCCCGACCCATCCCAAACCTTGCCACATACATTCAGTGGATCCATTTTCTCTAGCCTGTTGTGGTCCCTCTGCATGGCAGCACAACCATCTGCTCTGTCAACCTCTCCTCCCAGTTTTGAATCATCTGTAGAATTGCTGAGGGTATACTCTGTACCATCAGCCAGGTCCTTAATGAAAAGCAGTTCTGACACCAGTATTGACCCCCAGGTGCTCCATTAAGGTAACTGGCCTCCAGCTGGACTTTGGACTGCAGATCACAACCCTTTAAGCCTAGCTCAGCCAGATTTCAGCCACCCTGCTGTCTACTTATCTATCTGTATTTCACAATTTGTCTGTGAGGATGTTATGGGAGACAGTGCTGAAAGCCTTTCTAATTTCAAGATAAACAACATCCACTGCTCTCCCCTCACCTGTTTTGCTAGTCATTTCACTGTAGAAGGCTATCAGGTTGGCCAAGCATGATTCTCCTTCATATATATATATGCGGACTATTTCCCATCACCTTCGCGTATTTGGAAATTATTTCCAGGATTATTCTCTCCATCACCTTCCTAGAAATTGGGGTGAGGCTGACTGGCCTGTAATTCTCTGTATTCTCCTTCTTGTCCTTCCTGAAGACAGGAGTAACATTTACTTTCTTATGGTCTTTGTGAACCTCCCTTGATGGTCATGACCTTTCAAAGGCAATTGGAGAGTGGCTTTACAGTGATATTAGCCAGCTCCCTCAGCATCCATCCCATCAGGTCACATGAACTTCTGTATGTCTAGCTTGTTTCAGTCTTCCCTAACTTGATTCTCCTCCAAGGGTAAGTGTTCCTTGTTCCAGAAAAGCATGGAAGAGCTGTGAAGCAGCTTCTTTCTATAGAGTTTCAGCAAAGCTGGTATCCTAATGCAGTGGTTCAGGATGGTTGGGACCATGGTTGGGACCATTATATTGATGGAGTGTCGAATCTTGATATTTGCACTGACAGGAGCATGCCAAGCCTATCTGCTGATTTCTCACTATCTCATACAACTATCCCAAATTACTTGCAGTTATTTTTAAATGGGAAGAAATGGAAATTTGTTCACGTGAGGTGAAAGCTTAGCCATTTGAGAGTGCAGTCTGAACCGACTGCATGTTCTCTGGTCATACTAGCTTCAAGTATCCACATAGATGTGAGGGTCTACATGAAGTGGAATCGGATGAAATAGTAGCTTTAGTTATGGTTTACTTATTATAAAAGTATTTTCATTGGAATATTTTCAAATCCTAATGTCCCGACTTTTCTATTATGTTTAGTTTAAATGTCTACTGAAAATTCACTCTAGTAATGTGCATAGTTAAGCATTAATATCCATTACTTTACTTTGTGAGATATCAGTTACTCACATCTGGGGCTGGATACTGAGTGAATGGATGTTGGATTCACTGGAAAATGTTTTCCATTATATGTGTAGCTGCTAAAATAGTAATGAGCTCTCTGAAATTAAATAATAATCTTAGAACTTGCCTAGCCTGAATTGTGCATTTGTTGTACTTATATTGACACATCTTGGAGCTACATGGGGAAGTAACTTGCCTGCCTCAATCAAGGTAAAGACGTGCCCAAATAGAGGTTTTTGATTAGATTAACAGTAGAGGCTGTTCAGTTTAATAGCAGTTCCGTCTGATATTTGATGAAATTTGATGCGTGAGGTAAGCAAGAGAAAGAAGTTAGGATATTCATGAAGTATTATGAATTTTGGTTTTACAGATGCTGTCTGCTGGAGTATTGGATGTGTCCAAATATCATGCCTGTTTGAGCAAGCTACTTTAGTGAGCATAAAAGCAGAAGTTACTTATCTAAATGTGTGATTTCCCTTTCTTGAACGATAATGATGCTAAACTTAAATGATTATACTTGGTTAAAATGTAATTTACTATCTGAAATTTGGCGGAGCTCAGCTTGAAACTAAATGTGCAGTTGGTGGTTTAAAAAAAGTGACAAAAGCTGCTAAAATATTCAGCACTAAGAATATCTTTGACTACTTAGATGCTTCAGGAGCAGTGGCTGAATAGGATAGTCACAGTCGTTTTAATGCACTACAACCTTCTTCTCTCTCCCGTTATGCTGTTTGTATCATGCTTGAATGAAAATATATTTTAGTTCCCTGAAAGCCTCTTCTCTGCAGCTTTAAACTTTCAGCAGATGGGAATATTAGAGGAATGCTTTTGCCTCTGTTTCTGCATTGAAGTGAGAATGCCACAAGGCTCTGAAAGGATCCAGCCAAATTGCAGAACCGTCCTTGCCCTGCTCTCAAGCAGCCCATGCTATTAGCAACTATCTTGGTGGTGTCGGAGATGCCATCGACTAGTAGTGGGAGATCCATTAAACTATGCTAATAATTTCAGCAAGTTCTATTCTGAATTATGTAAACATTTGAGGTTAAGGAAGTAGTAGATATTCCAGAAAGGCTTTTGAATGCAAATCTGTTTCTGCATATTCATGTTTCAATGCTGACTGCAAGTGTCTACAGTAGGAGTAAAACTATGAATTGGCCACTGCTTAGCCAAAGGGATATAATCCGGCTATTTTTTCTTTAAGTCTTTCAAACTCTAGTTCATGTAATTCCCTGATCTTAGTGGAAAGAGAAAGGACCAGTTAATCATTTACTTTCTAATATTGTTATGTGACTATAGATGGGCTGTAACTCAAATTTGTATCTGAGTCTGAACTGCCTTGAGGATTTTTAGCTTGAGGATTTTTAGCTTTAGTCTTGTTTTCGTTGGTCATCAGCTCTCGAATTTACAGCAAAAAATGTACATGAAAGAATGAACCTTTAGTTTGAGAAGATTTCAAGTGCTCTTCTGTTTAAGAGTGGTTGACATAACTATCATCTCTTTAAAAATAGTATGCCATTAATGTATAGGTCAAAGGCGTTTTTTCTGTATTTTATTTAGATTCTACCCACTTCTGGAAGAACCTCAAAATCTGAAGAACTTTTGCCACAGTTTGGCTTTAGGCTGTCAACAAACTACCATTCCATCAAGAGCAATGAGCTCCACAACACCAGGTCAGTTTGTTTGTTTATTTTTATACCTCACTCCTGCAGAACAGTGTCCTCTGTTAGGATGTATGGAATTCTTTGTGTTGATGCAATGGATTCAACAAGTGACTGATGTGCCAGCTGCACTTCATAAGATACGACTGTCTTATAAAACAGGATAAAGGCTATACAGGCAAAACCAGCTATTTTGGGGATACCTTATCCTAGCTGAATTATAAAGCTGGTATAACCATATAGTGCTTTTAAAACATTTTTGTAGAGTTTATTAAGAAAATCTATATTATGACTGGACATGAATAGGCATCTTAAAACATTTTAATTCTTAATATTTGTATTTAGTCATTAAATGGTTATCTGCCTTTGCATGATTGCCCCGTTTAAAGAAAGTGCAAATGGTATTCTGTTATTTTTCTTCTTAGCCCTAAAGTCATATTTGCTGACATTGGGCATTCTCTGTAGAGCTTCCTCCTTTTAAGGATGTGTAATTAACAATGAACCCGCTTTATCCGATATCTGCAAAATGAGTTACTGCAGGTTCACCTCATAGAAAAGGAACTGTTAGTAGCTGAAGACCCAGTGTTCAAACTTCCAAAGAAACAGAATGCTGCATATGGAACATGCCTTGACTTCAGTTCTTTTGAGGAGTGAGAGTCCCCAACTCAAATCTGTGCAATGTCCCATATGGTTCGCACTTTGTTCACCCACACTTGAAGTATCTATTTCTAGTACTGTTGATAAAATAACCCTTTACAGGTGGCTTATTTTATGACTGCTTTGGTTTTGTGCAAACAGCCTATAAAAGCATCAGGGAAAACACTGTAATAGTTAGCAAGCTGTATTTATCTGCTAGATGCCCAATCTCATAGAAATGTAATTCACTGAGGATTTTTGGAGAATTGTTGACTGTAGTGTTGAAAACTGGCAATAACTGCTTTTACATTAAATGGAGTCAAGCATAGCTGGGTTTCATACTTGCCCTCTTTTTCTTACAGTACAATTTAGTGCATGCAGTGCATGCATCCATACAAAGCATGACAGGGCATTCAGCAGAAGGGCATGTCTTTGTTTTATCTGTATCCCAGTGGTGACTAATAGGAAATAATCTTGTACTTTCCTAAACACGCAGTTAAAATTCCAAGATACTCCAGTTAATTTACTATCTTTCTAACGTTTCTTATCTTGCATTAGATAAGTCTGTGGAAATAGCCAAAAATGAAATTGGCTCTCACAAAAGAAAAGTAATTTTTCCAATATTCTTATTGCTATGAAGAAACATACTGTAAATAGGCATTCATGTTTGCTGTCTTTCCAAATCAAATAAAGCAGAAAAATTCAATATAATCAGATTACCCGTAATCTGATAAAGTAGATACTTGATAAGGTATTTAGACACTTTAGAAACATTGCTTTCAGTAGGAGTGAGATGCCTAAATATCTTCAAATCTAGGCCTTAGTGTCCCCCATCATTAGAGTTTGCCTGTGAAAACTCTGAGCTGCTTCACCAACCATGTCAAAACACCTCTGTGGCACACTGCAGAGTTGCAGTATTCAAGGGCAACATCACCCATGGGATCCTCATTTTTCTTTCCCTCAGCGAAAGGGAAATGTGGCAGGATTTATTTGGACTTCGGTCCTGCTTGAAGTGAATGCTGTGGACTAAAGGAGGAAAATTAAGAAAAATGGATTGGCACTGATGTGAGCAGCTTGTTTCTGTTATGGTTAGCCTGTGGAGGGCAGTTCATGCATTTATGGCACATAGTTTAAATGGCAAAAGCCTGCTGGAGATGGGTCTAGTAGTGTTAGAGTACAGGGTTTTGTGCTCTCGCTTTTTTTTATTCCTGAGAATCTTGTGTTTCTTCAGGGAGTAGGTTGCTATATTCAGTTACAGCCAATGGTTAGGGCAGTTTTAAATAATTTCGAAGCAGGAAACTTTAAACGTTCCAATTTAATACAGACAGCATTTAAAAACAACCTTTTTCTATTGTGTATGTTGTGATGCTGCCTCATTTGAATACAAATCTGTGTGTCTTCTGCATAAGATCTGTGAAAATTTCCATAATATATTGTAAATATTGTAAATATCCATATTTTAGGTCATTGTTGTTGGTTACAACAGAATGGTAGTTGTATTTTTTCATTTTACACGTTATCTAGCCCACATATATATAGCTTATGTATGCACATTCATACATACTGTTTACACAGAAGATAAGTATACTTAAAAAAAAAAAAGGAGAGAAGAAAAAAACAAGAGGCAAACTGGTAAAGCAGTACTACTCTGTAAATAAATGGTATAGGCTAACACACTTCATGGGTGGCTTGTTCTGTCAATGAAAAAATCTGAAATGCTATAGAAAGCTTCGAGTGTTGTGCGCTATGCTAAATTTCTCTGTATTTTTACAACGTGATATGCTATGCGGAAGAAATACTTATTTCTTTAGAATTGCTTTCCCTTCATACCTGAATTGTCAGAAAGTGCATTGAAAGACCCAATGTGGAACAAGCAACAATTACGCATGTTTTATTGAAGTATTTATCTGAGGAACCTCTTGCGATAGGGTTTGTTCGCAGCACCCGCGCACGTAAGTATTTCCTTACATGATGCAATGAACAGGTCTCCAGTGTAGCAACATCTACTTGCAACAACACTGTAACCTGTTAAATTGATCTCAGCTCTTTGAACCCAAAGGGAGCAGGCTTTTGCTAATCTGTAGAGCTATAAAGTAAATGCTGAATCCCAACAGGGGAAGGTGCTGATGTTTGCTTGTTTGCTTCGCTTGTTATAAATTGTAAGATCATTAAGGAAATGTTTACATCCTGTTGCCATTGCCTGTTCAAAACTGATTTGTGTGCATAAAAAGCATTGGACAGAAAAAGAAAATACTTATTTGCTCTTATAGGGAATAGTTAACATATTGTTTTGAGAGAGACTCCTTTTTTTTCTTAATAGTTTTTTTTAAAAATACAGTGGTGAAGTGGTGAATTAATGCTCACAGATGTGTTTTGGATTTATTTGGCTCTAACTGTCTAATACTTTGAAAAAGATCTTCTGTTAACATGGTGGTGTCGTCGGGGATTGTGTCTGTTGTGTGCCCACCAGCTCAGTTTCCAAGGATTCTAACCCTTGCAAAGGCCGTTACTTTTCTGAACAGGAGATCACTTCATTTAAAGCATTTGTTGACTTAATACAGTATTTCTTACCCATTTTTTTTCAAAGAACAGCCCTATGGGGAAGGGTGGACTATAAGTATTTCTCTAAAGGTAAAGATCATGGAGGCATGATGATCTTAGGTTTTATTTTTGTACCCTGAGAAGGGGAGTAAGTCTGGAGAGATGTCATCTCTTCTCCCCTTTCCCTCTCCTGTCACCCACATCTTTCAGATTTTGTGCTTTGCTTTTCACCTTGAAATTAGAAGTAACATTGGAATAGTTAAATTAAGTAAATCCTACCAAATAACCCAAAACACCAAACCCCCTGAAGTTGTTAATGGAATCACTGGGGTAGACTAACTTCTGTTAGGGAAGAGGGGCAAGTAATGTTAATAGATGATACTAATAAATGATGAAGGAAGATACCTGGAACTCTAAACTGTCTATCCAGTTTCCAGATGCTACAAACTATTGCTAAATGGGCATCGTTCAGTATCGCAGTCCCACAGTGTTTAAAACACATACGCAGTTTATCCGCTTTCTTCCTTTTACTGTTGCAAACAGGCAGAATGCTGCTGTGGAAAGCTGGTCATTGATTAAAGCGAGAGAGCTTTTCAGCATCCTGGGGATCGTGCTGGTTTTCAAAAGCATAACAACGTGCGCCTGCTGCTAAGAACAAGTTCAGAATATGTACAGTTTACTTGCACGTAGGTGAAATCAGCTCTTTCATATATTTGTAATTACTGAATTAAAATCCTGGTCTGATATATAATATTTTGGAAATCCCTGTTCAAACTTCTTCCTGCTCTTCAAAAACATTGCTTATTTTTCCAGGTCTTAAGTATCATGCAAGAGCTGCCTGTTGCTGTAGTCAGTTGGAAAGTGATTTTTCTTTTCTTAATGAACTGAGTGGGAAGACAGAGAAGCTGTGTGCTGAATTCTGCCAGTTTCTACTTTTGGATCACTTTTCTGTCATTTTGATTCTGAATTTCTTTAACAGACGTTTGTTTGTTCCTCTTGGGGAATAGCTTGTTCTTTCTCTCTGCGAAGCTGACTCCCCCTGTTTTCTTGTTCTGCTTTGCTCCACTTTTTCATAAATCATTTTCCTTATATTAGTAAAGACTAAGTATAGAAAATGCTACAAAATGATAATTCTACTACTGTTTTAAAATAAAATGCAGTGAAAGGTTATGTTGCAGTCCAGTAACCATCTCTGCGCCAGCAGTAGATACCATGAACAGATGAGTATTTTGATGAATGACTGCGTATGTAGTTACTCTGAAATACATTTTTTCAGTCTTTTTGTAAAAACATCTAAGAGAACTTTGAGTCCAAAACAAAGAAGCAAATGAAATACTAGAAAGTTAAAACCTCTGCTTCATACAGAAACAGGTGTGTTTCGGCAGGTGTTTAAGTCCAATTGAAGCTGAGTACATGGATGTTTTTCAGACCTCTGACTGTAGACTGAAGGAATCAAATGCATTTTTTCCTTATGATGACTTTGTTATTATTTTTCCTTTGATTTTAAAAAAATAATTAACAATTCACTTATAGAAAGGCTGGATTAGATATGTTTGGTGAATTCACCGGGATTCACTGAATGATATGTTATCATAGAATACTTTGGTTTGGAAGGGACCTTTAAAGATCATCTAGTTAAGCCTCCCTTGCAACGAGCAGGGGCATCTTCACTGTAGCAGGTTGCTAAGAGCCCCGTCCAACCTGACCTTGAATGTCTCCAGGGATGGCGCATCTCCCACCTCTCTGGCCAACCTGTGCCAGTGTTTCACCACTCTCACTGTAAAAAATGTCTTCCTTATATCTAGTCTAAGTCTTCCCTCTTTTAGTTTAAAGCCATTATGTCTTGTCCTGTCACAACAGGCCCTGCTAAAACGTTTGGGCCATCTTTCCTGTAGGCCCCCTTTAAGTACCGGAAGGCTGCAATAAGGTCTTCCTGGAGTCTTCTCTTCTCCAGGCTGAACAACACCAACTCTCTCAGCCTGTCCTCACCGCAGAGGTGCTACAGCCCTCTGATCATCTCTGTGGCCTTCCTTTGGACCTGCTCCAACAGGTCCCGTGTCTTTCCTGTGCTGAGGGCTCCAGAGCTGGATGAGAAATATACACCACTCCAGGTTGGGGCTCACCAGGGCATAGGGGCAGAATCACCTCCTTCGACCTGCTGGCTGTGCTTCTTTTGATGCAGCCCAGGTTATGGTTAGCTTTCTGGGCTGCAAGTGCACATTGTTGGCTCATGTCCAGCTTTTCATCCACCAGTACCCCCAAGTCCTTCTTGGCAGGGCTGCTCTCAATCCCTTCATCCCCTACCTGTATTGATGCCGGGAGTTGCCCCAACCCTGGTGCAGGACCCTGCACTTGGTCTCGTTGAACCTCATGAGGTTCACACTGGCCCACTTCTCAAGCCTGTCCAAGTCCCTCTGGATGGCATCCTGCCCCTCAGGTGTGTCAACTGCACCACTCAGCTTGGTGTTGTCTGCAAACTTGCTGAGGATGCACTCCATCCCACTATGTCGTTGATGAAGACATTGAACAGTACTGGTCCCAATACTGAACCCCTGAGGGGCACCACTCATCACTGATCTCCTTCTGGACATTGAGCCATTCATCACTACCCTCTGGATGCGACCATCCAACCAATTAATTCCTCATCCACTGAACAGTCCACCCATCAAATCCATACCTCTCCAATTTAGAGAAGGATGTTGTCGGGGACTGTGTCAAAGGCCTTACAGAAATCCAGACAGATGACATCCGAAGCTCTTCTCTTGTCCACTGATGTAGTCATTCTGTCATGGAAGCCCACCAGGTTGGTCAGGCAGGACTTGCCCTTGGTGAAGCTATGCCAGCTGCCTCGAATCACCTCCCTGTCCTCCACGTGCCTTAGCATAGCTTCTCAGAGGATCTGTTCCACAGTCTTCCCGGGCACAGAGGTGAGGCTGACAGTTTTGTAGTTCCCAAGGTCCTCCTTTCTACCCTTTTAAAAAATGGGTGCAATGCTTCCCTTTTTCCAGTCACCGCTAACAACTATATATAATAATAGAGACCTATTAATAGGTAAGTTATCTGTCTGTTTATTGATGTGTGACAGAGCACTGCAGCTCTTTAAGATATCAAAAAGGAAAAAATAAAATCTATAAGCTCAGCCTTAACAAAATGTGTAAAAGAAGCATTCTTCCCCCACTGCACCGCCTGCTTTTCTTTAACTTTCAATGCAAAGCATGACTCAGATGCGCAGCTCAGATTTTGACCTCTTGATACTCCTTGCAGAAGTCCAAAATAGCCTGTCTGATATAAATCTTACTTTTGCCCTTACGAAATATAAAAGTTGCTGTTTATAGACTCTCTTTCTGTCTCTCTGTATATTTCTCATAATAGTTTAAGCCTGACATCCTTATCTAGGTGTTTCTAGGTAAAATCCCAATAATTCACAAACATGAATGAAAATTTTGGATCCAAAACATGTTCTGCCACTGGGGATTTAATATACAAGACAACCAAATAATGAACAAAATGCTCTGTGTATGCATTCGATAAGAAGGCATCATCTTGTTTACTTGCCAGTAATTAAAGTTTGTAAATACATTCAGCTACCTCCTATGTTTGGTTTTTTTTTCCCCTTTTAGAATTGATTTATGCCATTTGTCATTAAAATTGATGGTCAAAGCATTAAAGTGTCATGGTCCTGCTGTCATTTGTGCGTTTACACTTGTGTGCGTTCATGGAGGTTTGTCATTTTGTGTGCTAACTCTCAAGTTTTAAGTAAATAAATAATGACAGCACAAGTCAACTAGCCAGTGTGCTGTGGGATTAGTTACTGTTTTTTGCAGATTCAGGTTAACTGAAGAAATCAACTCTGGAGAATGTTTTTTGATATAACTTTGTGGTGCTTTAACATGATGTATGCATACAGACTTTAACTTGTACATACATAAAATAATTCCTATCTCTTCAAACAGATACTGTCCTTGAAAATTACTATTGTATTGATTTTTCCTTTCAGGAATCGCTTGTTAATATCGGCCACCAGATGTTTTTGTCTGGGAATTTGTCTTTCAAAATAACTGTGTTGTTGGTCTGTGTAGCCAAAACATGTCTTATGTTTTGAGCAGTATCTCTTTTAACAGCGAAATTAGCTCTCTGGGAACAAATTTTGAAAGGTTTTTCAATATGGTTTATAAAGCTTGTAAGGATTCTTCAGGAGGACATTTTAAGTATATAATTTCTCCTCAGTGTTCACTTAGACAGTTAGAACATGCACCTCTAGAAATAGCAATCAAATTTATTGTCCATCAACAAAACTCAGTATTTCACTGTCCTTTTAGACTTGTCAGATTTTTGCTCTGATTAGTTCATTAAACCAAGATGGCACAGTTACACTTTCACTGGAGTCTAGCAAACAAGCACAACTAAATTTAATTTAAATCAATGTGGCAATATGAATTGAATAAATTAACCACACAGTCATGCTTATCACCTTCAGGATCATTACTTAAACGGCTTTTGGGTCCCCAGCTAGTGTGCTTTGGTATATCCTGAATAAAACCCAGAGTTTAGTAACAGAAAAAACCTGCTCTGAGCAGCTCTCTTGCTATGACAGTGCTGGGCTTTCAATGCAGAAGTATTCTGTAAATCATTTTCCATGCTTTATTTTTTTCTGTATGCTGAAGGCTGTATCTTCAGGGTATGTAAACTGAGACCGTGCTGAATTTTGCTAGGTATCAGGATATAACTGGTTCTGGGTAAGCATCTGCTTGGGCATGAGTGCAGGACAGATTGTACAGAAGGACAGTTCCAGGTTGAAAGAATCATCCTCAATGAAATGTTTATTCCCAGTGGTATCTTTTCAATGGAATTAGCCTGTGGTGGTGTTCAGTGTGCATAAAGGTGTTAACAGTATGGAAGGGGCAGCAAATACTTCTGTTAGCTGTTGGGGAAGTTAGGGTTTTGATTTTGCATCTCAGAGCAACACAAAAATAAGTTGTATCTACTCGGATATTAAGTATCAGGTTTTTGTTAACACCTTATTATATATCAATATTCTTGTACGCAAGTTATCCATTCCTCTATGCTTAGCATTACACCAGATATAATCTGCTAAAAATTTTTTTAAATGTTCTAGAAGAGATTTCAGAATTCTGTAAAATAAAGCTAATGCCATATTTTATGTTTTAAGTAGATATATATATACTTTCAATAGATAAATATATACTTTCAATAGGTAAAGATATATATTTATATTTATATTTGAGTGACCTTAGTAGAATGCAAATCAGAAGATTGCATTCTATAGAGAGTGAAAACATGGTGTTACAACTTAAGTCAGCTAATATGGTTTTAAGAAAAAAAGTTTTCAAACAAATGGTTAATGGTTTTGATGATAGAAATCTTGCTCGATAAGGATAATTGTTGAGGAATATAATTAGGCTTCTGTGGTATGTGACAATCTGTTAAAAATAACACTATCCAAAATTATTACAGCATTAAATGAAACAAAAACTGGCGAACAGATCTCAGAAAGCATTGTGCACAGGGAAAACTGTTATCCCCTGAAGGTTTTCCTAGTAGATTTCTGTAGGAATTTATTATTAGTTTAACATTATTCAGTATTTTTATCAGTTATCTAGAGGAAAAGAAATATTAATTCTGGTAAAACTAAGATCAGTTATACTAGAATAAATTTGATTATATAAGGTTATATAATCCCACTTGATAAAGTAAATTCTTTTGAAAAATATGCATTTTAATAAAAAAAAAGTAACAAAGTATGTAGCATTTAAGAAGAGGAGAATCATAGAATATTGATTAGAAGAGACCTCTAGAGGTCCTGGAGGGCTATTGCCAACACCGGATCAGGTTAGGCTGACTGTAGATGAGCCTGGAGAATACTGAGGGCTGGAGATTTGAGAGTTTCCCAGGGCATCTTGCTCGAGTACTGCATGGTCTTTCTGGAGAGAAGCCTGAGCCTCCCAAGTTAGAATTTGCGGCCCTTGAGCCCTTCACTGTCATCTAACAGCACTGAGAAAAATGTGCCTGCATGATCTTTGTAGCACCCCTCCAAGCAGTTGCAGGTAGCTCTTAAACCAGCGCCATAGTCATCTTCTCGCCAAACTCCGCTGCCTCAGCTTCCCCTTGCAGGTCGTGCGCTCTGGGTCCCTGACTTGATAGTCCTCTCTTGATAGCTCTCCACTAAAGTTTTTCACTGTCTCTCTGTACACAGGAGACATGGTAAACACCCTGAGTGACGAAAAGGGAAGCTACTACCCTGCAGCAGTTAATAAAGCACGCGGGCTTTGTTATGTCGTGGGAGCTGAATGCTGCGAGTAATGCTACTGCTTTGGTGGCCAGGTCCAGTGTTGGGGATGGAGTAGGCAGAACCTTTGGGTAAATCAGAAATGAGTATGTCTTAGTTTCCTTTTCAACACAGAAAAGAGACCTGGGTAGGGTCAAGCAAAATTTTCTTTCACCCTTCATTTAGACTAAGCGAAGAAAGCTGTTCTTGGAGTACTGGTTCTAATTCTGATAGTGACACCACAGAAAAGGCTTTGAAGAAGAGTTTACAGAAATAGTGCAAGGTGTGGAAAATATACTTTATTTAAAGAAGCTTCAGGAATTCAGTCATCCATTCTATTTTCTTTCGCGGATTTTTTTTTTTCTTTTGCTGCTTTGTGACTGATGATTCTTTTTATATATATGAATGCTAATGTGCTACATAAGATGCTTATTCCTAACAGGAAGATTTAATGATATCATATGCCTTTAGCCTGGAAGCTGAAGCTAGACAAATTCAGATTAGTAATGGGCTCCTTTTTTCAACAGTGTTGGTAATTCACCATTGGAATATGCTGGATAATGATGAGAGCCTAATTCCTTGTGGCTCATTCTTACAAGCTGTAAATCCCAACAAGCCACCTAGAAGTTGCTTCGATTGTCACTAAATATATGACAAAATATTCATGTGTTTTTGCTGAATAGAAATCTGCCGTCACTCTGAGTAAGTCTGGAAAGCCTCCAAACTTAGAAGTTTGGATTCCAGTCTCCCAGGAAATATTTAACCAACTCTGCTTCTACTACGTTATTGCCTGTATTTCTAAAATCATTGTGCTTTCTGGAAGCTTACGCAATGGGAGCATCGTACATTGCCTTAGAAAAGCTTGGCTTCACTTGGTGCAAACTCTTTAGTGTAAACTGTAAAGCCATCCCTAGGTGTATGAATTTGCTCTGGGAACAAAAATACTGTGTAATTCCAAAGCGAGTCAAGATCTGAAGCCGCTCAACGAAAGAAATGTCTCTGCTCCATCTAATTTCAGCAAGTGCCATGTGTCATCCTGTATTCCAGTTCCACACAGCCCAGGGCCTAGATATTCTTTTTTGGGGGATCACTGCCATCTTTAAACTTCCTGCTTATATAGCTGGACCATCACATAGTCCAAGGAATACAATGTATGTACCAAGTTTGAGAAATCCTGATGCCTCAGAGGGTGGACCAGTCCTGGCTAAGTGCAATGTCTGCCTCTACTCTTCGTGTTCATTTGTTCCTTTTTCCCCCCCTTTTTTTTTTCCCCCCTCCTTTTTCTTTTCTTTTCTTTGATCTGCCCCCAGCGTCTGAATTTCATTCTCAGTCTTGGCATACCCAGTAATCTGTTTGATCTCCTACAAACATGGCTTGTCTAGCATGCTGTTTGGGGGGCAGTTTGGGGTGTTGCTTTCTTAAAAAGACTTGACTAATTATCTTTCAGAGGCTATAAAGTAAAATTTAGGCTCTCCAGGTGCTTCTTTGCCATATTCTATTTGGCAGGTAAGCTGCTGTCAATGCTCACATTTCAATTTGGAGAATTGCTTCTGTGGTATCCAGATAAACAAAAAAAATAATCCTTTTCCGATGTCATTATTAGCAGGGTTCTTTATATCTGAAAACACAAATATTGTGGAAGGTGCTCGTGGTTCCCTGCATCGTTGCAGACTTGCTTTACCTCCTGAGTGATTTTACTCATCAGATAGCTGTCTCACTTCAGTCATTTACTAAACAATTCAGTGTCAAGACTTAATGCTGCGTGTCTGTCGTAGTGGGGGGAGAGGGCAGGACAGAGTCACCTCTAGGGCAGGGGAGCAGGCAGGAGCCTGGGGGCAGGGCAACTGCAGGATTCAAAAAGCCCCCAAGGGGAAGGTTACATTTTGAGAAATTACTTTTTCACTGGCGGTGCCAGAATAAGCAGCTCTAGTGACTGCCTGCATGTTTCCACTATTCTTATTGACTGCTTGGTCCTGCCAGGTATATTTATTTGTGCGGCTGCAGGATAAAACAGATTTGGGAACTGATCCAGGCTCAGCTGTTCCTGAGAAACAGCCTGGATTGGTTCCTCATTGTGGTTTACTACATAGCCACACAATCAATGGTATGGGCAAGGTGAGGAAGGAAGAGGAAAAGAGTGTTTAACTCATGTATTACCTTTGAAAGAAATGATCACGAGTGATCCTTGAGCAGGAGAAGCATGGTCGGCCTCCAGAACTGTGGGATTACCTAGCCTTAGGTAAAGCTGGAGAGAAATAGTAAGGACGTTTTCGCATGTCTTCACTTTACTGGTCATTTCTGGTTTCGAAACTTAAATTAAGAGTTCCCAGTTCTGTCCACGCCGAAGTTGGAGGCTCAGTGAACATTCTTGGTTTTCAGCTCTGTAGCTGAAAGAGATGACCACCATGGTCACATCGTCTGTCATACAGTGTACCACTTTTAAAGTGATACTTCAGCATCTGACTGGTAGATATTCTTTCATATTTATTAAGATAAATGCAATACAAAGCAGTTAGAAGTACATGAAATATGCTTTGTTGAAAGATCGTGCAATTAGTATTTTCCTGTGTGAATTTATAACGTCTACATTTTTTGTGACAATCTGTTCTAAAATGTTACATTATGCAGAAAGTTAGATAAGACACCGTGAACAAAAACTTTTCTTTTAGTTTCTTCATTCATTAGGTTAGCTGCTTGAATGTTGATAATATTGAATACCCTAAAAAAAGGTGTGTTTGCCAACCCTTAATTTTTTCCCACCCACACACTGCCTCCTAATTTTGTCTCTAGCAGCCCAGATGTGTTTCTGCAGAATAAGTGTTTCTGCAGTGATAATTATGACACTTATAACAGGTAATTTGCAGATTAGGTAACTCACAAAAAGTGGGACTGTTTTGTAGCACCTTAATTTTGAAGCTGGTGACAATTACAAAACTTCATTACAAAGTCTGAAATTTTATAGTGTGTGCAACATCTTAATCTATAAATTAAGTACCACTTTGTAGCATTTAGCAAATGAAGGTCTAAAGGGACCTCAAGGTATGATTTAGTTTGGGGGAGAGGGGCAGACTTTACTCCAGGCAATGATGTGCATGTTGTGGGGTAGATCCAAGTTCTGCTGAACCAATGAAACTCATGGTTTCAACCTGCTTCAGGTCATATTTAAAAAGAAATAATTATCATTAGGTGGAGGGAGGGCATCTTCCCCCTCTACTGTGCCTTGGTGAGGCCACACCTGAGTACTGTGTCCAGTTCTGGGCTCCCCAGTTCATGAGGGATAGGGAACTGCTGGAGAGGGTGCAGCAAAGGGCTACCAAGAGGATTAGGGGACTGGAACATCTCTTTTATGAAGAAAGGCTGAGGGATTTGGGTCTCTTCAGCCTGGAAAAAAGACGACCAAGGGGGGACCTTATCAACACTTACAAATACTTGAAGGGTGGGTGTCAGGAGGATGGGGCCAGGCTCTTTTCAGTGGTGCCTAGTGACAGGACAAGAGGTAATGGGCACAAGCTTGAACATAGGAAGTTCCATCTAAACATGAGGAGGAACTTCTTTACTCTGAGGGTGGCAGAGCACTGGCACAGGCTGCCCTGGGAGGTGGTGGAGTCTCTGCATCTCTGGAGACATTCAAACCCACCTGGATGCGTTCCTGTGCAGCCTGCTCTCAGTGACCCTGCTCTGGCAGGGGGGTTGGACTAGATGATATCCAAAGGTCCCTTCCAACCTCTGCCATTCTGTGATGTCCAAGATAGACAAATGCTTGTATTAAAAGCTAACAATACAATGAGTTCCACAGTCCCCCTCGATGACCTGTTTCCATGCGTGATTATACCTAGAAACATATGGTTCCTATTGTTTCTATTTATATTTCTACTAGTTATATCTATTTCTGTTTAACATTGCAGTTTAGATATGCAAGATTTGTAAACTCTGAGAATTTTGGTCAAAGTTTTAATGTGGTCTGAAACAGATCAACACAAAAGATCTTATTTTGGACTGTTGCTCACTCTGAGGGAGGATTTCGAAATCATATAATCCCTAGATAATGCTTTTTCTCTGTCTTTTTAATTTTTTTTTTTTATATTTTATTAGTTATGACAAAGCTGAGCAGCTGTCAGGGGCCCTAGGATAATGCCTAATTTTGGTGGGGGTTGTAGTTCTTGGGGCTGTGATGTGTGGTGTTGCTGTTGTCAATCTCAGTGTCTGTTCAGAGTTGTCTCCCTTACAGGTGCTGGCCTCTGGCTGGGAATTCTGGCAGAAAGGGAGGCGACCTGAGACGGTTTGACAGAACTATTCATTAAACATGGGATATTTTGAGTTTAAAGTTTTTGGTTTAACACTTTGGCATCTTCTGCCAAAACAAAGCATTGAGCTATTTTAGTATTTCTGAATTCCTACCCAAAGGGCTCTTTGTTATGAATTATAGTTACTGGCTGTTTGATCTGATGACGTGAGAGCTAGTGACTGCTGCCATGCTATTTTCCCCGCTCAGTTGTTCAATGTTCTTCTCCTAGGATAGCATTTGCTAGTGGTTTTTTCCAGTCTTCTCTTTACTAGATTGCAAAAATCCATTTCTTTTACATTTTCGCATAGATCACACTTCTACATCTCTTCATATTTTCAGTTTTCTCTTAGATTCTTAAGGTGCCACCTGGAAGTGACAGGAAAATTTCTGTTGTATGAAATTAAAATTATTGTTTGTTACTCTCTCATTGCTTAATAACCCTCAATTTGCAGACACAGTCACTCTCAGGTGTCTGGATTATGGATTAACCATAATGGTTCTGTGCCCCTCAATAACTGACTGTAAGACATTGCCATGGCAGGAGTGATGTGGATGACAACGGCTCACACGTGGCTTCCTTTCTGTACTGCTGTTTAAGGCTGCATCTGTGCTCTACAGAAATTTCAAAAAAGCCTCTGCAGGTTTTTCAAAATTGAATGTCCATATCACCCATTTATGGAAGTTACACATTGTCTGTATTCTTCATTCTTCCTACACTGCGAATGGGGAACGATCTGGCATGAGTGGGAAATTCATGGAGGATTACTGATCCGGGGCATGGTGGAGGAAAAAGGTGTTTTCTGTAAGTATGGAGACCTGTGAGATACTGTGTGTGTTCTATGTTGTGTAACTCGCATCACTTGCTAATCAGAGGGGGAGAAAAAGATACGACCATTTCAGGAAATGGTCAGCTCTGGCTTGGGAACAGCCTTAGCAATCCTGTGTCTTGTAGAACACGCAGCCCATGCTGCCTGCTTTTAAACAGATCTTCTTGTTAAGGATAGAGGGGGTTGTGATGCCAGCACTGTATTTCTAGATAAACTAATTAATAGGAAGAAGCATGGCAGAACCCCTGCTTTAAAAAAAAAAAAAAAAAGCATAAACCAGTTTGAGAAACACAGCTACTCTGTACTTTGAGTCAGTACTACTTTGAGGCAGGACCCTGCAATAAAGGCCAGTGCACAACAGACAGACTTTCAGCTGCAGGAAGAAAACAGACATCAGCTATCTTTCACAGCTTCTCCTATGGTGCTTGTAGCTGTTCCTCTGGCCTTGAAGTGTATCTTTAGTGACTTCAAGTGAATACAGCTCATGTAGTTATCCCAAACCCAGCTTTCAGTAGTTGCTGTGGGTGCAGAGAGTACTCTTACATTGCTCAAAAGCTGCCGCAGATCCAGATGAATATCCTTTTTCTGTATTGAAACATTCAGCAGTTGCCCTAGACAATTTTTGTGGACAAATTTACAAGTAAGTGTAAGCTAAGACAGGAGAATCCTGAAATAGCCATGACCGCTTTGTCTTTTCTGTTCAGCTATTTCGTGAAGAGCAGGAGGAGGGAGGAACTCAAAACATAGTGCTCCTATATAAAATACTATGTCACCTTTCCCCTGTGTGATTTCTTTGACTTCATAAATGTTTTACCTTTCCAAACTGGTATATTAGGACATGCCTTTCATGCAGTGTCCTTGGATGCACTTGAGGGGCCTACTTGCCCTCCATCACCAAACACACAGGTGCTCTCGTGAGCGCTCCTCAATCCATTACCATCCAAGGAATCTGCAATAGATGACAAATAATGTTTTGATTTCAATTAGCTGATTAGGAGTACCATTCATTAGGAGGCACCATTCATTTCTGTGGTGGGGAGATGCTAAGAAATGACTGCAGTAAGAAATGGGGTGCAGATCTGTCTATACATGGGAATTTAATAGTAGAGTTCTTTCACTAATACTAAGAAACTCCCCAACCAATCAGCTGAATAGTGAAACAAAACCAGTGTTTGCATGTAGAGGAGGATTAGGAAGAATGACGCTGACACAGTGAATTGAAAGCAACATAGAGAAGGGAAAACAAGATAGAGTGGAGACCTTAAAAGCTGTGGAGGAGGGAGCTGTGAATACTGGGCTTGGCTGAAAAGAATAAGGAACAAGGACATAAGAAAAAAGGTATGGAGGGAAGACATAGGCAGAAACATAAGAATACATGAGCATAAGTGTGTCTAAAGTGTGAGTAAGGAAAAGAAATTTTTTAAAAGAACTTCCTGGGGAAATAGCCTCCCTTCCGCTTGGCACTGGTCCTCAGTGTCACAAGGGAACTGGGACCAGCTTCTCTGGTGCTCTGCATGCCTAGCTGCTGAAATGGAGATTTGTTTCAGAGTTGGCTAACACTTTACAGCTAGTCAGTACTTTATGGTGCTGAAAACATTCCCACTGATGGGATTCTAAGGTGTTTAGCTGCCACTGGTTTCAAAGTGTTGTATTACTGAGGTAGCTCAGTGGATGTGGACTGGAAGAGCAAATTCGCTTAATCGCTTGTTAAAGGGATACCTGGATTACTTTTGTTATGTTTTGTATTTTCTTACCTCTGGGAGGTGTTTCTGGAAGCAGTAGAAACTTTTTACTTTCCGGATGAATAGTCTTTTCCTTTAACTTTATCGAGAACCAAACTCTGGGAACATACCCTCTCTTAGAGCACTGGCAGCTCCCTGTCTGGTGCAGCTGCCTGCTTTGGTTTGGAAAAGTAAGGGATCAGAGGTGGAGGAGGTTGCACGTACTGGGCACGGTAGTCTATGCAATAGAATAGGTTGCAAATCCATGCAAAGTGGAGCAGTATTCTGAAATTGTGGCATGGATTAACTTTAGCTTAACTATGTTTAACTTCATTATAGCTGGTTGTCTTTTTTTTTTTTTCCTGTTCCTCCCAAAAATATGATGATGTAGTTTAGTTGTACGATGGAATGAAAAAATACAGACTTTTTTTTTTAAAAAAAAGCAAAACCAACACCCCCCGCCAAAACCATACCCCCAAATGTGTCCTATGTTGAACCTTTCTGGTGCATGTATTTATTATCCTTGTGAAAGGGATGTTTTGATGGTACAGGAATGCGCTGGTATTTTACAATCAAAAATCATGTTGAAAACACTGTGTATGTGTGTGTCTCTATGAAAACCCCCCTGCAAATAGGTCTGCTAGTGCTTCCTGGACTTGCAGCATCCACTGTTCTGACAGTTTCAGGGCTTTAGTAGCCGCTTTCACTCGTAAATTGCACATCGTTTTCCTGTTCAGCCTTAATGTTCTTAGATGGCAAGGAGAGTATTTCCACTGCTTTATACATATGGCTGTATAACATACAGAGATAAGCTGTCTGGGCAATTTACAGACTCCAAGTGAAAAAAAAGAGACTTTTGTGGGGAGGGGCTGCGCCAGGAGATATGTACTCTCTTCCTAGGACATGCCACCCAGTGTTACTTCTGAAGTACATCATCCTGTTGTCTACCACCTTCTTCCTGCCATTCAAGCTCTCCAGTGATGCTTTCTGCAATCCTGTGAAGAGCTGGGAGATGGGCAAGGTCTCTTTAATTAGTACACATGATGTTTTATTTAACCATCCATCTATGTTGCACAGTGACTGCGCCACAAGAATTGCACAAAGCTTTTCTTAACTGTAGGCGGTTGTTCATTTATTAATGTAAACACCATGTGCCTTGGATGTGTGAGCCCTAAAAATAAACTCGCAGAGTTAAAAATAGATCTCTGGGAGTACTGAGATGCTGCTTAATCAGAACCAGCTGCAAGCTGTCTAGAAAATGTAAGTTATATGGAGCCAGATGGCTTTTGCCCTTTTTGCTTTAGACAGCATGTAATTTGGGTAACTACAGCTACAGTAATGTATTTTCCCAGTCAAACTGTTTGATAAACATATTTGTTTCGAGCAGACACTTCCAATTAGAAAGCCAGTAAAATGTTAATTTATTTTAATATTTCTCCACGTGGGTAAGCCAAAGGAAAGTTGCATAATACCAAAAGGCACGCACAATAACTGCTCACAGCTGTGTTCGGCACGAACCAGATTATGACTATGCATCTTTGTACAACGGGGCTCTCGCTCTGGGAACAATCCCACTGTACGCGAGGGAAGATTGATTTAAATTAAATTAATGGCATAATGACCAGTGGGACTTGTGTTGAGTAAGTTTGTAGGGGTAAAACTTTACACAAAATAGAGGAATTGTGTCAGAATGACACTTGGCAAGTCTACATCAAAACAACATCCTATAGGAAGGGTTTCAGGAAGGGTTCCTTACAGCACTTTGGCTTAACTGATGGTATTAAACCCCAAACCTGTTCTAAGGCTTGGCAGTTTCTACAGTTCACCAGCTTGCTGTTGGGGACCTGTGTTCAAACCGTATTTAGGAGTCTCGGTGACTAGTCTGGGAAGTGGAAAACTGAAGCTCAAAGCCTACTTTATTAGATTTGGAACCACCTGGGACAAGGAATTTTGCTTTGATTGAGAGGCTTGAAGGTGAATATCTCAACCTACAGCATCATCTTGAATCCATTTATGAGGTCGACTGATCTGCATCTAGGGGAATGTAGTGTGAAATTGCACAGCCTCCAGATCGTGCTAGCTGTGTGCGTATAAATGCTATTCAATCTAGTACTTACCTAACTAGACTTGTCTTATGATTATATGAAAACCTGGAGGAAGGAGGTGGAATGTATTTGAGGAAGTAGCCTCTTTTAGGAATTGTCGTAACAAAAGCCAAGCTGTACAAACCCAACAAGCAGTGACTGGGTTTTCAAGCAACGATGTCAGATGAAGATTGTTGTGCAGAAGATCCAGAAATGAGTCTGGGTTTAAGCTTTTGAAAACCAGGATTGATTAAGGTGCCTACTTTACAGACAGACGATACAAATTACATACAGCTGGCATGAGGCAATCATATTGAATGATTAAATGTCTCCACATCCTTCTCCCATCAGTGTTTTACATTTTTTTTATAACTGGATTTAGGTAAGATCTTGATGTTCTATTGATGTTTTAGCTTCTTTATAGCCTTAGCACTATTTGCTTTAATTACATCATTTTCTCCGCTTCATCCAATATCCCAGAATTCCTTAACTTCAATGCCTACTATGCAAATTGTCATCATATAAATTTAAGCCTCCTATGAGAAACCGCATAAAAATTGCAGCCTGTCTCTGAAGGTAGCACTAGCTATCTGAACTAGCTCAGTGATGGGCGGGTAAGATAAATATTATTTATTTTTTCTAAATGCTTATATTTAAATGTATCTACAATGCAAAGCTTTCTGAAATTGGTAGTGTGGCATTCTCTCTGACTTTTACTTCTTTTGCACCTGTCATGCTCATGAGTCATGAGATTTTTTTGAACTGCAGGAAGTAGATTAATGAGTCTTTTTGTGGCCTGTAATTTTTTATACTAATTGATGCCAAGCAGAGTTTTAGGTTACAAGATTTTTTAGAAGCATTTCAGTATGAAAATAACTTTCAAAAGTGCTTTGAAAATGTGTTAATTTACATTTTTTAAAAATTGCACTTGTTTGGGCTGTTTGATCATTTGCTGAAACAACTAGTGATTTAAGAACTTGCAAATCTGTCCTTGCCTGAACATGATTGCAGGTTCAATTTACAAGTGGATCTTAAAATAGTAACACTTGTAGTCAGGTTCTAAGATGTTTTAGGTTGAAATCAAATTATAGGAATTTACTAGTTTTTGACAGCAGAAGTGATAAAGCTGTGCAGATGAATTTTTAAGTAGCTGTATACATGACATGCAGTCTTAAACTGATGAGTGTCTGGATTGAGATCATCCCAGCTGTAGGAAAAGCTCTGTGATGATTTGATTGCTCCAGGCTTTCTCACTTAAATATTTTGTCAGTGACCTAAAAATGGTTCCCAGCCTTTTTAACATGGGATAATTATGACCCACTCCTAAACAGGAGAGCAAGAAAGGAAGGGGAAATGAGATCCCTTGAGCTCTTTGGTTGAGATTTCAGCATTTCCTCTATTAAGACTCTGGTAGAGGAGAGAAGTAATGCATTGCATATCTACTCCTTATCTTCCTTTTCCACTTATCTGATGAGAAGATTAAGATTAGACATAGAATTAGCTTTATGGTGATTGTGCTGTTCAACAGATCTGAATGGGTACAAGCAAAGAAGTGTGCTGTACCAGTAAAGATATCTGTAGTAAATAATTTGTGCCACAGGAGCTGGTTTCTTTTAGGGGAAGGAAGAGCAAGAAGGGATGATTTTGACCAGATTTAGAGCAAAAAGTTGACTTCTGAATTTAGTGATTGTACTCTAACTTTTAAAAAATTCAAGTAACTTCCTTTTCAAATGCCACGTGAAGTATCTAAATGTTTCACTTAAAAGGCATCACAAAAAAGAATTTCTCATTCCAATGTTTTTAGCATATGTTTTTGCTGGAACAACTCAGTTTCATTAAAGTTGAGAAATACTTTTTGATTCAAGTGGTTCTCAGGTGTTTGGAACCTGTTTAGTTTTTGCTTGAATCCAGGTCTAGCACTGATCACGTTAAGGTGTGGACTGAGGTGCATCCAGCAGGAAGCTGTGCTGGAAGAACCCGCTCTCTCTTATCACTGAGTCTTCAACTCAGTGTTTGTTTCTCTCTGCCAGAGATCTCTGAGCATAGCAGCGCCTGAAGTGCCTTCTCTGCATGCACTGCGGTCTGTTACAGAAATCAGATTGCTAGCAATAGTTTAACTATTAGGGCTTTGCTAAT
Organism: Chroicocephalus ridibundus; assembly: GCF_963924245.1. NCBI lineage: Eukaryota > Metazoa > Chordata > Aves > Charadriiformes > Laridae > Chroicocephalus > Chroicocephalus ridibundus. The sequence continues at coordinate 33,610,626 of NC_086285.1, forward strand.
CTGGTACATTTTGGCTGCAATACCCTTGGAAGCATTTGCAGGAGCAGCTCAACGGGAGCCTTGCAGGGGATGGAAGTTGTGTTAGTTATGCTGAGGCACAAGCGAAGACATGCTAGGTGTTGCTGCCCTCGCTTGCAGCATTTCTTGTTAACTGAATTAAATGAGTTTATTACCAAATTCAAGAGATTATGGACTTGCTTACTGAAAAGTAATCAATATCTCCAAGTATTTAGTTACCCGTTCAGGATTCTTCTTTGTTCCGTTGTAGCAGAGCCTCCTTTCCTGTTCCTCCTTTCCTTCTGTCTGTGTACAGCCTGAGAATTATTACAAGCAAGGTAGTCTTGGTGTTTCCTGTAAGCAATAGATAATTTTAGAATATTTTACTACCTGCTCGAGTTTGTATGTGAAAGTAAATTAGCATATTTCTTTGTAATGTTTAAGATTGGTTTATGAGTGTATGTACATAGATAAGGGTTAAACACTGAAAATAGCAAAATGACCACAGATTTCACATAGTGCAATACTTCTTTTTAGATTTTAAGAATAAAAACTGGTGTTGTTCTGGAAAACGCTAAATTTCTTTCCCATATAAAAATAAATATTCACATATGTGACTGTTTCTAAAGTTAGCTGGAAAATCTCCCTCTGTGTTTACTTTAATTATTAGTCTGAAAATACGTCCTTGTCCCCATTTTAACACCACCACCAGAAAAGGGAAATTGCTTTATTAAAGAAAAAAAATTCCAAATTTAATAATTTAAATGCAAATGCTCCCTTTTAAAACAAAATTAAGCAGGAAAAAAGAGAAAGCTGTAATAAAGGCTAATACTTTTTATAGAGGGCCTTACGTACATGATAGTGTGTGCTCTTAAAACTGTCCAGGTTTTTCTGCATTATAGCATTTCCAAAATCTTTGGGATTGTTTACACAAGGACACTCAAAAAATTAATCTGCACTAACTGGAGTTGAAGTGGATTAGTTAAATTGCATTAAATTCTTGCTCAGAATGCTTTCAGAATTAGTTTCCTTAATTTAATTTATATTAATTTATTTTGGAAGTGAACTAAGCTGCATGGAATTAATTTAATCCTGAATGTGTATCCATAATACAGTTGAACTAGCTTAACCACTCTTTTTTAAATCTGGATTGTTTTCATATGTTTTGATTTTTTCCTATGAATTTCTTCTTCATTTAAGATGAAATTTCTAAAAATGCTATTATACATGGCTTGTTTGGGTTTGGGTTGTTTGGATTTTTTTGGGTTCTTTTTAAACTCGCTATGTTACCGTAAGCAAAACCATTTGCTTGCCCAAGTTTGGCTCTTACTCATGTCTCAGGAAATCCACAATAACTGAAACCGGTAAAATTACTCTGTTGTAGCATCACTACAGAATCATCCTAAGCCACTTGAACTGATTATTTGTGATTCATAATGTGAATAAATTGTAGAACAGTCTGTAAGTACAATTAAGAGCTGCCAAGTCTTTGCATTTTTTGTCAACAGGAAGTTAAGCCAAAGTGCTCCAAAACCCCCCATTTTTCACTGTCTGAATAGACACGGCAGAGCACAGGGAATATCTGGGCTTGCTTAAGGTGCTTCTTTCATTGGGACTATGTGAGATCTGACTCCTTCTTTTCAATTTCCCAAAAAGGGTCTCATTTGAATTGCACAGCCCTCCCCCATGTGCTTTTATTGACCGTTATTTTTCAGTTCCTTTGAAGTGATTTGCGTTTTCCTTGGAGATGTATCTTTGTGAGGTAGACTGCAATCATGACATTTGTGAAATGCTGAAGAGCTGGATCCTTTTGGATCCCTTTGGATCTGGATCCTCTTGGATCCCCTACCCTTGTAGCTGAACACAGAGCAGTTTCATAACCTCTCTTAAAGCTGACTGTTCAATCTGAAAATCACTATCAGACCTTGTATATCACCCTCTTCATGAATGTCAGCTCTGCTTTATGTTCACTTGAGTAGTTTGTGCCGCTCATGCCTTGAAAGTTGTAGGCATTACAGCTCTTCCATGTTACTATTCCTTTTGGTGGTAGATGTGGTAGAAGAAGGTGCAAAAGAAGAGGATGTGGCAGAAGGGGATCTTCCACTGTTGGAAGTTGTCTCCTCTCAGATATATTTACTTTTCCAGGTAGCTGTATTTTAAACCAGAATTGTGTTTGGTTGGTTTGTTTTAACAAAAGCCAACATTTTGTGTCAAACAGTTTCCAAACCCCTGATCGTTTTGACAACCGTGAGGAGGCAGGATGAGCCAGAACAACTGAGGGAGTGGAAGTGTCTAGTGGTGGTTGGGGGAATAACAGATCCCTGGGAATTGTGGGGAGAAGTGTATCTCTCTCAGCAGATCGACCATTGATGGAATGGTAAATATGAACTTTAATATTTTCCTAAAAATCTAACTGGGTATGGATTTACTTCCCATACAGACCTGCTTTCTCTCATCAAATTTGGGCTTGTCTATTGTACAAGCAGAAGAATATCGTGATACAACTTTAACGTGTTCCCTTAGGTTCCTTTCATGATGACTGTCACACTAAGCCTTTCAAAAGAGTACTGTCATGTCACACCCAGCCGTTCTGCATTTTAGAGTAAATATGACTCAAATTAAAGACATTTTGGCTTTACAAGAAGGTAAAAATCAGATATGGTGTTCTCTTTGGAATACTTTTCTGATTTAAAGTATGTTGGTACTTTTAAGGGAGAGGACCCATTCTATCTGTTCATGGTTAGTGGACAGAAACCAGATTAAATGGTCTCAGGTGAGCTCTTAGAAAAGAGGTGAAATTTTGTACTATTTGGTAATATATTCCCTCCTGTGTGGTGTATCTTTTGAAGTGTACTGTTATCTGGTTGCTTTTTTCTAGCCTTCCACACAACCTTTAAAGTGATATGTGTTCCTTTTTATATTTGAAAGGATGTTGATCTTAGGGAAGAGTTTGCTGAGGGATTTCCATATCATTTGCTACAATCAATTAATATTAAGGAAAAGAAGAAAAAACTCTGTGAGGTTCAGTAGATGAAACCATTTTAATATTAATTAGGGTGGAGGTATAGCTATTAATTATTATCCAAAGTAATCAGTATTGGAATAAATTTTTAATGTAATTTGAGTTTTCTTCAAAAACACACTTTTTATGAATATAAAAATAACTTTCTCCATAGTTCTCTAATAATGTTAAATATTTTAAATAACAAAATGTCAGAAAATAAAACAGAAAAAGAAATATGTGCAGACTGTTTCTTGGTTACCTCTGAGAATTGTGGAATTATGATGACAACAGAAATGGAAGAAGAAACTGTCATCTCTTTCCTGGTCTTTTTTTTTTTTTTTTTTTAATACATGCTAAAGAATTAAATTTCTTAGTAATTTTATTTAGGTGGGTATCTAGGTAATTTCAGTAACCATAATGGTCTGTGTGAACATATTCATTGTGTGTGTATTCTGCAATGGTTTTTAATGCTGTATCTGATTATAAGTGTGCTTCTCCACCATCCATATATGTACATAAAGGTTAACATGTTTGAATAAATAAGGATTTGTTGTCACTTTTCCTCCCAGAAAGAAGTAAAATGCTTGATGCACCTGATAGATCTCTTTCTTACATTTACATAGAATATCATTAGGAGGAAGGAGAGAGAAGCGAAAGGAGTGGGTGAGAGAGATGGTACGGTTGTAGCCAACACAAGGTCTTCTCAGCCTCAAGTAACAATAACACATACCAGCTGCTCTCATCTTCACAGAATGGTAGGGTTGGAAGGGACCTCTGGAGATCATCTAGTCCAACCCCCCTGCCAGAGCAGGCTGCACAGGAACGCGTCCAGGCGGGTTTTGAATGTCTCCAGAGACGGAGACTCCACCACCTCCCTGGGCAGCCTGTGCCAGTGCTCTGCCACCCTCAAAGTAAAGAAGTTCCTCCTCATGTTTAGATGGAACTTCCTGTGTTCAAGCTTGTGCCCATTACCCCTTGTCCTGTCACTGGGCACCACTGAAAAGAGCCTGGCCCCATCCTCCTGACACCCACCCTTTAAGTATTTGTAAGTGTTGATAAGGTCCCCCCTCGGTCGTCTTTTTTACAGGCTGAAGAGACCTAAATCCCTCAGCCTTTCTTCATAAGAGAGGTGTTCCAGTCCCCTAATCATCTTTCTTACATTAAAAATAGTTTGTTTGTTTGTTTGTTTGTCTTTTAACTAACCTATGTTATTGTACATTGGGGGTTCAATGAAAGAGTTGTATTATTTTGATGGATTTTCTGATATTAGTTTAAAAATTATTATTGCTGCTCATTGATTGAAAGGCAGTGTGAGCCCTGTTAGTGCTTATCTGCTGGCTGTATCCTTAGAAGGACTCTATTTCAAGCTGCCAGACTAATACTTCTCTTCGAACTGTTATGGGAACTATAACTCTTCCCATGTTATAATAATTATATTGAAGTCTCATTGCAGTTTTCTGTGCTCACTGTGTGTTCAAAGGATTTATTTGCATTTCTATCCTGAATAAATTAAAATAATTTTGCTGAAAATGGCTTCACAAGGCTTGAGTTTCCATATCTTTCAATTCCTGCATACTTATATTCTAATCTACTGCAAAAGCTAACAATTTGAAGGTAAAAGAAATGCAAATACTTCTTATGCATGCATTCAGCGTGTCTCCTGGATGCTTGAAGGGATACAACTACTTAGTAGCTTCTATGAACTTAATAATATTCTGAAACAAAATTCTGGATTTTTGTTCACTAGCATACTTTATTTTTTATTGATAGAATTTATCTTTACCAGAAATGCAAGACTGGCAGGACTTAACAATATTGATCAGGGTTATATAACAGTAGGCTGAATATGAATTTACAAAAAGTTAGTTTTATTGTAGCTGGAAAACTAAATCTGGTTTGTGATGTAGAAATATGCACTTAAAATAATTTTGCCAATAAATGTGTCATTCAGACTCCTAATACTTCTTTGCATTTCAAACTTTCTGGTATCTGCTGAATAGTCTGTGATTGACAAATTCTTGGGTTATTTCAATGGGAATGTAGGACTGTGAGAAAGATGCTTTCCTTAATAAGCAATATTAATTTCTTGAAGCATTTCTTTTAATCATATGCTCTTTTAAAATATGTGCAAGTAATGTAATGTATTCTGGGTTTGGAGGTTTGTTTTTTTTTTTTTACAGTATATGAGATGCAATCACAACAATATGTGACATGGGAATCGAAGAGCACACATTTTAGACTGGTAAATATACAAGGTTCTCATCCAAAGTATGGTTCCTTTTCATGGTGGGCCTAAGTTTAAGTAAACTCAATGAGCCTGAAGTTGTGTTTTACAAGAATCCGGAAGTTTGCCTGAATTTTAAAGATCCAGCAGAGCTGGAAACAAACACAATGGGAATCTAGGAAACCAGGAGAGCGCACTCCCAGACATTTAATTGAATAATGATTCAAATATTCTAGTAGGGTGGTTCTTGTTGGTTTGGTTTTTGGTTTTTTGTGTGTTTTTTTTTTTTTTTTTTTGGTGATAATTCAAATGCGTGGTGTTAGTTAGCTCTGCTGGGACCTGTGCTGCTCAGCATTTTATAGTTAACCCTGGAAGGGGATGAGCTGTAAGGTAGGAAAGTTTGTTGTTTAAGCTAGGAAAAAGCTGTTTAAGTTAGTAAGGATGAGAGAAAGCTGTAAAGAATTGGACAAAACCCTTTTGACTTTGAACAATGAAGTGGTAAATAAAATTCAATGTAGATAGATGTGAAGTGATGCCCATGAGAAACAGCAGTTTTAACTTCATATAGCGTGTGCTGTGCTCCAGAAATACTACAGTCACTCAGGAGTGAGATTGTGAGGTTTTAATATTCCCATGCAAATTCCTAATGGGTAGCACTTGGTCAAGTGACTTTAGTGTGTGGAATTATTAGGAAAGAAATAAATAACCCCCCCCTTACCCTGAAGACATGATATATAAATCTAAGGTTAGAAGTTTTATAAGTTTTAAGAATAAATCTAAGGTTTTCCTACACCTTGATACGGCGTGTGTCTTTGTTTCTTTCAGAAAGAATTCTGAAATCTCAGAAATAATTTAGTAAAAATTAGAAGAATTTGAGCAGGGCAGGACCGTGATCTGTGTTGTGGAATCTGGGTCTAAGGGGAGTCTGGACAAGTACATGGGGAGAAATGAAGTGAAGGTTTCCTAGTATACAGTGATCATACCTGCCTCAGAAAGTTCCTTGAGTGGAAAGGGTTTGGAGTCTGGAAGAGTATTCAGGGGAGTATCATATGTCCTATTCTTTCTTTCCCTCGACATCTGCTTGTGAATACTGATGAAGACAAGATGCAGGCCTTATCTTATACTTCATCTAACAATCAATTTAAATTGTCACATATTATCTTTGTTGACTTCCTAATTCTTAAATTCAGAGATTTTGTAGTTCATTCCTGTTTAAAAAGAAAGAAATTATAATCCGAGCTCAGCTCATCATCACTTAATGGAGAGAAACTGACAAATTAGTATCTAGGAATCTGAAGGCTCTCTTAGATGTACAGCTGTATTACTCTTGAATAATGAATAGTTTCAATAACTGAATGTTAGCTTTTTCAAACTGTGGACCGGAACACCTTTAAAAAAACACGCAGTCTGAAATTTCAGTCCAGAATTTCTGTTGATTATGTTTTGAGGTTTTTTTGATCAAATGCACTAAATTCAAACCAATCTTTGATTCAAACATGTCTGATGTATATAGAGGTCGGATTGCTTAATTGTTTTCCCTATTGCTTTTTCTTCTGTTATTTGTTAATTTACAGTTAATTTCAGGCTACAAGATCATTCATATATATTTAGACAAGCATCATGCTTTTGTCTTGCTGATAACTGGATTTTTGTTGGAGTTCCCTTTTGGTTGGTAAAGTATTTCTTCATCAGGATACACCCAGCAAAGACGCTACAATCTTAAAGAAATTTTTTCTTAACTATCGGTTAAAGTCTAATATTGAAAAGAATGGTTCTGCTAGCCAACAGTACTATGGCAGCAGAAACATCTTGTGTAGACTTGACTTTAGTTTGCAATTTGTGATTATATTACACTTCTGTGAAAATAGAATGTGTTAGTTTCCCAGCATGAGATAGTGGTACAGAATACCCCAGGGGCAAAGAATACTCCCGATTAGCCCTGTCTGTGTGGCTGCAGGTGGGTTAATGATCGTGATTAAGTGATAGTGGCCCTGCTGTGCTGTGCTGTGCTGTGAGGCAGTTATCTGACTCCCAAGCAGATGAACTATGGGGCTAACTTGGTAAGAGACGGGTGGATTTCTAATGACTAAACCAGCATGGCAATTACACTTTTTTGCTTTTGTTCTGCTAGTTTTAAATAAGCCGAGTAATTTACTTACCAGTAGCACATGGAATGCAGTAGAATGTGGAAAAGTGAAAACAGAAGGTCAGTATGTTACTGATGTCCCCTCCCTGCCTCTCAGTCAACAGCCTCAACTTCCTCCTTAGGACTTTTTGCCGAGTTGTGTAACGTGGAATGGTCCTTAGCAGGAGTTGTGTAACAAATACGGAAAACTCTGCTAGAGCAGCTTGCAGGGTAGTTAATGTTGATGGGGCAATTAATAGTAATATATTTATAAAAGAAGAGTTACATTTCTTTTAGCTAAATGTGGGGCTAACACCCTGAACTGGTCAGACCTTCTCTTTTGGTTCTGCCTGTAGCAGTTGAAGATGGTTTTCCCCTTCTCAGTTCTTTCAGTGTTCTCCAGCTGCAGGTTGCTTTCCTCGCAACTCGTGTGTCCTGGCAGTTTTATGTATGATCACAAATAGCTTAGGATAACTTTTCTGAGGGTAATAATTGTCAGCTCTGAGGACCGTAGGGAAAACAGATTAAAACCCCACTGAAATTAAAAAGTGATAAGATGCATGTAAGGGAAAGTAAGTTCAGAAAATTTTATAGAATATTTATTCATGTTGGATGTCCCAATGAACTAGGGCTCCACTGGACTGGAGCTGTGCAACCAGCTTATGAGACAATCGCTGTACAATGAAGCAACCTCATTTGCAATCAATTTTCAGAATTCTTGCGTCCAAAACATTTTTTTGCTGTAGCTTCAAGCAGTTATTGAAAGCAGTGTGTTTTTCTCTCAGAACATCCCCAAACTAATGGAAACTTTCTGGTTCTTTAAATGCTAGTCCTTCAAAACACATTGAAGATCTATCAGGAGAGAGATTTAATAGCTTCCTCAGGGAGGAGTTACAGAGGAAGGTCACTGGCCCAAAGTGACTAAATTTAGCAAGGCCTTTTTAGGCTTAACATTATAAAATCAGGATTCAGTAAATTTCTTGCGTCAAAATTGGTTTAAGTTATAGAATATATTTTTTTAGGTAAGAAACTACTTATATGCCTGTATAATATGTTTCTGGTTCTAGAGACTTTAGCGATATTAGGTAAAATATGTATGAATGATGTGATTGAACAAATGAGATTTTTTTGCATAAGGACGTATTCTTTATATGATTAAACTCCACATAATGCGGTAAAAAATAGTTATGTAAGACAGAAAAAGCATATAGTTGGTAAGAAATGTATGCATACTTAGAATGGAAGACAAACATGTTTTAGCTAGTAGTATGGTGTCATGCTAAATTCCTATTTTTTTCCATATCTGTACAAATTTGAATCTATTGTGATGATCAAAATGGAAAGGGAGATTGTCAATTTGTTTATCAAATCCTGAGGGAAACAAGCTGCTACTTCCTTTAGAAGAATGCTGAAATACTTTATTTCTATATGAAGTTTGTGGGGTATCTATATTTCAAAAAATACATAGCAAAAATCATGAATCTCTATGACTGCAATAAATTCCTTCTAGAGATAAAGGAAGACTTTTTGGTGCTGAAATATGTGTCTTACACAGCCGTATTTGTGACTGGAGGGGGGGAAATGGCATTGGTGTGCTAATGATGACAGCTGATGCAAAAATGTCCTGGAAGAGGTAGGATGTAGTATGGCTGTTAAATTCACAGATTGGGTAGCATCTGAACAGCGATCAGTGAGGCAAAGGTAATTTATCTAAAACATTTGAAATTGTAAGCTGCTGTAGCTGAATGTGTCAAATAAAAGATTTAGAAAGATGCTTATGGGATTTGTGAAGAGTGTTGTTAAATCGTGTGGATGTTTAGCATTCTTTCATCCACGCTTTAATGAGATAATCTTACAATTTGGACTGCTACTATTTTCCATTCAGAAACACTTACAATAGCAGAAAAAAAAAAATCATATGGGTTACGACGAGATAGGATATGATACCATTCCTGTCTGAAGGACTTCTACCAGAGGGGAAACGTGCAAGAACGTGTCCTTTTTCTTCCCCTCCATCCCCGCCAGTCCACTGGGGACTGATTAACAACTGGCTTCGTTGCCCTCACTTAAGGCAAACTCAAGTTTGGTGGAGGGGGTACAGGAGCATACTTCACTTGGTAGTCTTTTTTTCTGTCATTAAAGTAACATGGAAACTAGCCAAAAAGCTGCTAAGTTTATCTGAAGTAACACTTGCAGCTTTGTGGAAGTATGTGGCTGAGTAATAGTACAAAAATAGCAAGTTATTCTGAGGAAGAGCATATGTTCTGTAACAATGAGAAATTGGTATACAGATAAAAGAAGTTGCAGATCTAAATATAAATTTCAGATGAGAAAGATCTGTGGCTTAGTGCCACAAAGTCCTCTGCAGACGCAGCCATTAAAAGTTGTTTAATGCTTATTCTTCTAGCATAGTTATTTAAAGAAGCACCATCATTGATAAATTGCTGTGCTGCCTTAAAGGTGCACGTTTTGCAGTCTGTAACAGTACAGATAATAGTCACTTTTTATACTGGAGTGCACACTGATACACAGGGTACCATACAGTGATAATTGCAGGCTCTTTTTTTTTTTTTTTCTTGCAAGAAAGGTATATGGCAGAGCCGTACTGTTTGCTTACTATTTAAAGACACTGACAACCAAATGCAGCTATCTCTTGTTAGAATTCAAAATGAAGACAACACTGGAAGAGGTTCTCAGGTTACTTGAGAAAGTAGTTAGGTATATGTCCTTAGACACTGGAAAAGCATTCCAGGACAATCACTTGTGAAATATTGTTCAAAATTCTCCATGCTTCAGCAGACAATAGCAAAGTTTGTTTGCTTTGAGGATTAAAACTTTCCCCCATAGAAGTTGCTCTATTTCATGGAAGAGATTAGTTTCTTTACAAAAATATGAAGAGTGCAAGTTGGCACCAAGTCCCTCAAAATCTCTACCTTTAAATGTTTCTCCCGTCTTTTTTCTTTTTTTAAGCTTCTTTTTAAACAATTAGAGATTGGCATAAGTAAAAGTCATACTGATGAGCAGAACAAGAGATTAGAAGATTAAGCTGCAGTTAGATTTGGAATAACTAGAACCTACAGCGTTACCACATCAAATCCATATAGAGCTGTGCTGTTCATCAAGCTCCTCATAGTCAGTGTAAAGCTCACTGAGCTGACTGAGCTTTGAAAGCTTCAAGAGTAATTATGTAAAATAAAATCTTCATTGTTAAAATTTTACTTTTCAGGAGGTCCCAGTTTGAAAATATTAGACCTTAGGACAGCCTTGGCAAAGCAAAAATCAGTTATTTGATTTGTGAGTAAATCTTTTTCTTCTTTTCTGAACTACTTGCACTTCGAAAATCTGCACGCCCCTTGCCGTCACTTGCTTTCTATAAGAAAGATGTGGCCCCTCGCTACAGGAGGGACATTGAGGTGTTGGAGCGTGTCCAGAGAAGGGCTACAAAGCTGGTGAGGGGCCTGGAGGACAAACCTTATGAGGAACGACTGAGGGAACTGGGGTTGTTTAGCCTGGAGAAGAGGAGGCTGAGGGGAGACCTTATCACCCTCTACAACTACCTGAAAGGAGGTTGTAGAGAGATGGGGGCTGACCTCTTCTCCCTGGTGACAAGTGATAGGACGAGGGGAAACGGGTTCAAGTTACGTCAGGGGAGGTTTAGATTAGATATTAGGAGACATTTTTACACTGAAAGGGTTATTAAACATTGGAATAGGCTGCCCAGGGAGGTGGTGGATTCACCATCTCTGGAGGTGTTTAAAAAAAGGGTAGATGGGGCACTTAGGGACATGGTTTAGAAGTGGCTCTTGTCAGGGTAGGCTAAAGGTTGGACTCGATGATCTTAAAGGTCCCTTCCAACCTCAACAATTCTATGATTCTATGATTCTATGTGATCATGCAGGACTTTTCTTTCTGGAGAGGAAGAAATGTTGACAAAGGAGAGACACACAGAGTTTAGGAGGAAAAAGCCAAGGGAAGGTTGAAGAATTCAGCTAGCATTAGGCATATAATCACTGAATATTGTGTATTTTTTCACTATTTCTCTCTCTCTTCTTCTCTCTTAATCATTGAGTAATCAGCCTGGTCTGATTAGTGTCTATGTAAACAACCTGTGGTGATATTGCTGGGAAGAAGGTAAGGTTCCAAAAGTGAGATAGAAAACTATTGAGAAATCAGGAGAAGAGACCAGAAAAAGAACCCTTATGGGGTTTTTCTCCTCTGTTCTTTTCAGGTGTTTTCTCTGTAATGCTGAAAGTATGAGACAAAGTAAATTTAGTAGCTTTAGCTCTTGCATTTACAATTCCCTGAAAAAGGGAGGTCACTTTCCTCTGAGCCAGCAGTCATCTCTGTATCTAAAGTCATGCCAAAAAAGGGAAGTATAGGAGGTAAGATAGTGTTTCTACTTTTAAAGCTTTAATGTGCAAGTGTGTATTTGGTGTTCGGAGTTGTCTTCTAGTGATAAAAGCTAAAGTTAAAAAAAAAAAAAAAATCCTAGTGAATTTAATGATCTTTCTGTATATCCAGGATCTGTTCCATGGGTACTTATTGGTACGTGCTGCAGTTCCTGGCCAGGTTATGTATCCAGTTTTATTTCCAGTGAAAATAAGTATGCAGAGGAAGAGCTGATACCTGTCCGGAACTCATCCTACTACAGATTTCACATGCAGCCTGGAAACTTAAATGATAGGTAAATTATTGGCAAAAAGGCAGGAGAATACAAAAGTATAGCTAGCCACTATAGCTGTGAAATCTGGGACAGTTTGGGAATAATCCTGTTGAGGATTGAGTTCTGGCCAAAATCAACAGTTGGAGTATGCTCTCTGACCATTTTGGAGAGAAAGTGGAATATACTTGTCTTTCATAAGGGGGAGCAAAGAGTTTTATATGGTGTTCGTCTGCAGAGATGCTTCTAGTACTCTATTTCACTTGTTTATTCTTACGATTTTAAAAAAAGCTCCATCCAAAATGCTCCTCATTTGGAGCTTTGTGCATCCATGCCATATGTTAAAAACATGATGAAGATCAGTTGTAGAATCTATGCAGCAACACTTGTCCTTTATCTCCCTCCCCACCCACACTGAAATAACAAACTTGGAGCCTGTTATCCTCTGCACCATTTTTTCCTTCTGCAAATGTAAATTTTTCCAGCTATACCAGGTCAATGTTCTTCAAATTGACCAGGGATTTTATATTTCTTTTTTTATTTTTCTGACTCACATTTTGAGGGTCTATTTTTAGGTTCTTTAAACACTGGACTGGTTTATCTGGAATACGTAAGCTAAAAATCGAAATCTTAAAACCGACTACAAGTGAATGCAAAAAATCACTGAGTTTTTTTGAAGTACTGCTGCAAGTACTTTATATACCAAATCTGTAACACATTTTTTACCATTTTTGATATTTTCAGTATGTCAGCTAGAAGTTAAAGGAGATTTTAAAAGGGTCTTGGAAGACAACTTTGGTATTTTTGACCTTGTTTGAAACGTATAGTCTTCAATGAGAAATTATGTCCAGTTTGACTTGTACATGCTAGTGTTTTGGCTTTTTTCCATAGTTGCTGCGTACTCTGAAATGTGCGGAGGGAGAGGGCAAAAGAGCTCATCCTGTCTGATCTAATCTTGTTTAAAGTTTTTTCACTCTTAGCATCCTGCTACAGTCATTTTTAGCAGGGAGATCATAACAGCCTTTAGTGCTTGGTTTGTCGTCTTTCTCACTGCGAGTAAAGGAAGCGTCTGGAATGTATGATGAAGTACGTGTGTGTAAGCATGGAGAACACAGAGCCGTTGGAAGAAATGTTACAAAAGGTGATATTACCATTTCATACCAAATGTGGACAGACATGAGACTGATGATTTTCACTGCGTAAGCATTTTCCAAATGAAATACCGCTGCATGTTAGATAGAAAATCATTACGCTTTTTGTAATTAGTTGTTATCAGTTGTCTTGTGTATAAGGTGCTGATCTCTGTGTGTTTTGATGGGTATATGTAAGAAAATCTGCAAAAAGGTATGTTTTAAAATGCATAATAAATCTCACTTCAAGAGTTTCACTTCAAATGCCCAGTCCTTTGTGACAGCTTGCCATATGATGCTTTGGTCATCTGTTTTCTCAAGTTCAACTGTGAACAATGGCCCAGATCACATAATCAAGAGTAACTGGGGTACTGGAGCACAAGACAAAACATTATGTAGCAAAATGAACTAAAATAGGTTTGAAAGTTCCAGCGTGCTCAGGGTCTTTTCCACACAGTGAGCGTCGAGGATATAAGAACAAATATCTACAAAATATGGTTTCTTTTCTGTCCGTGGAATACGAGTAACGTAAGAACAGAGAGAGATGCTCGTTTGTGACTATCGTTCATGGAGGAGGCAGTGCTGAACCTTCTTGGAGTGACTCCATCCAGGAACAGCTCGAGGGCCCCGTACCAACAGGGATCCAGACACAAGTCACATGTGTCTTCTAGACTCTGAAAGTAGAGTACATTCTAAAGTAAATTTCTAAAGTAAATTTGCTCTTGCATAACCTGAAACAGGAAAAAGAGGGTTCTCATTTAATCTAGTGCTTATTTGGTCTCGGGGTCTTTGTCTGTTAGAGAAACTTCAAGGTGGTCCTAAAAAGGACACCTGGGCTTGATACTTGGTATCTTGAATAATTCTCAAGCTTTCCTCTGACAAGAGCTCTCGGCCTTGGGAAGGGCTATAGCAGGCAGCCGTGTGGGGCTCTGGCAACAGAAGACTGGAAAAGGTTTGCTATTCAAAAAAAATTCCCAGAAAAACCAAAGTCCTCTGACTAGCCAAGGGCTACGCTGTAGCACATGCTACACGCTTTGGGATGTGCAGCCCTGGCACTGTGGAATTAATTAGGAGATTTTTCAGTCCGTAGTATGGATCAAAACTTTTAGTAATAAAAGGTCAATTTTAAAAAGACACCATTTCTCTTTTGTCCATACAAACACCTTTTTTTAGATTATGCAGTTTTTATCCCCCCCCGCCCTTTAGGCAAAAATATTATAAAGAAACAGCTTAGGGAAATGAAACAAGCTGTCCAAATTTGTAAAAGTTGCACTTCCTCAAGGAATTTCAGTAATGCATAACAACTGGTCTAAATGGGGCTTGGAACAGTTCAGATATTTTTATTTGTTTTTATTTTAAATAAGAAGGAGAACTAAAATGATTTCTCAAGAGAGCAAGGATGATTTTTAGAAATTGGCTTGATAATTGCATTGTTAACAGTTATGCTGGAAGAAAAATAGATATTTAATATATAAAACAAAAGTTTTCCTACTTTATCATTTTGTCTTTCAAAATGAAGCACATCATAGCTATCTTTTTCTGCTGCGGTGGTGTTAACCTAGTAGAAACGTCTGAGAAAACACAGCAGCGTTTGCACATGTAGAAGCAGAATGAGTAGAGTAGTAGACACTATAGTTAACTATAGCAAAATGAGTGATGTGCCCTGGTGGTTGGCATGTTTGCCATGTGGCATACGTATTAGTTATGTGTATTGTGACTAACGAAGAAAGCTTTGTGCTCCGGCACTATGTCCAGTACAGTAACCTATATCTGCTACCAGTTTTAAAAGTTTACTATTTCTTGATAAGCCACTTTACAAATGAATCCTGAGATTTCAGCAATATTGAAAGGATTTTTAAATTGTTCCTTCTAGAACAGAAGGTAGTATCCTCTTTATACGATGTAATCCCTAGCACCAGTAATTTAGCTCTGTTCTTGTTATTGAAATAACTGCTCTATCTCATGCTGTCTCATAATCTGTAGAAAGGCAGAAGCAGATACAGAGGAGAGTCACACGCAGGACTGATAGGATCTCCAGCTTTGTTTCTCTGATGAGCTCCAGAGATCTCAGATTTGTAGATCTTCAGGAAAAATGTTGAAAGCTTTTCATGGAAGTTTGAATAATAATTTGTTTAGTAACTAGAGATAATTTGAGAGGTACTTTTTGGGGGGCAGTAAGTGTAGTTTTTTTTTCTTCTGGAATGTAGCTAGCATGCATAAAGCACTGCTCCCCTTTTATGTCTATAGGAATGTTTCACTTGACACTCTGATTTGTTTGAATAAATGTATCTTGAAAGCGTGAAGGTAGTGATGATGACAATGTGGGTAAGCACTTATGTGGTGATTCCTCAGTTTTCTCCACCTAACACCTATTTTGACTTAACTTGGGTGGGTTAATGTCTGGTTCTAAAAGCTACAGAATATTATGCTGGCTAGTGAGTAGGTGAAAGTACTGTAAGAGGTCATCTTCCCTATGCTTCGTCAATGAGGCTGAATCAGCGTGGTGCTACTGAAGTCAGTAGAGGAGTAGACATCTGCTCTAGCTAAGGGTCTTATCCTTTGTTTAAACTGAATTCTGTTCCAGGTTTTACTATAAACAACTTTCTGTGATACATTACAGCTGAAATTTCTGGATCACCCACAGCTGGAAGTCCAGGGGAGACTGTAAGGGTGCCTAGATGATCTTATGAAGTAGAAAACTTCTGATTTCCTTTACTATGGATGCTATTGCAATTGTCACCGAATCACAGAATCGTAGGGGTTGGAAGCAACCTCTGGAGATCATCTAGTCCAACCCCCCTGCCAAAGCAGGTTCACCCAGAGCAGGTTGCACAGGAACACATCCAGGCGGGTTTGGAATGTCTTCAGAGAAGGAGACTCGACAACCTCTCTGGCAGTCTGTTCAGTGCTTTGGCACCCTCAAAGTAAAGAAGTTTTTCCTCGTGTTGAGATGGAACTTCCTGTGTTCCAGTTTGTGCCTGTTGCCCCTTGTCCTGTCCCCAGACACCAATGAAAAGAGTCTGGCCCCGTCCTCTTGACACCTGCCCGTTAGATATTTGTAAGCATTGATGAGATCCCCTCACAGTCTTTTCTCCTCCAGGCTAAGCAGACTCAGGTGTCTCAGCCTTTCCTCGTCAGAGAGGTGCTCCAGTCCCTTGTCCTGCCATGAAAGAGGAAGGTGATGTATGCGTGACAGACTTCTGTTGGGTACAGTGAAAATTCTCACAAAATGTAGCTTTTCCATTGTGGTAGATGGGGAATCCTTATCATTGGAAGAAAGAAAGAAACAAATGTGAGAGAAAGTGAAGTATGACAGCATCTCTGCTGGGTGATGGAGAGAGAAACAAATGTGGGAGGAAGTGAAGTACGACAGTGTCTCTGCTGGGTGGTGGCAAGGTCATTCTTTCAAAAAGGTAAGAGAGCTTCCGTAGGCTGCTAGTTTGGGCGAGTGCACGTGTTGCAGAGGGAGGGACACAAAGTGCAGTTCCTTGTGGCCTCGCTCAAATGTTGGTTTTTGGGCGTGAGGGTGTTTTTGGTAGGGAGAGAAGTTGAACATTGATGCAGTTTATGATTTATCCGAAGTACTCAAAACACCCAGCTCCCTGGATTGTTTAGGCAGTAAAACTTTGACGTACTTTACAAATGCCAAAGGAAAGCATTGAGACCACAAATGTAAAGATAAACTTGGGCTATTTCTGTTGCTTAGCTTTAGCCAACTTTTCTTAATCTGTTTTACATTATTTTAATGCAGAAAAATAAAGGGAGATGTCCAAATACTGTTGCTAAAAGTGGAAGTTCTTCGTGTTTAAAGGAGGTTACTAAATCAGGACACTGAGATTGTGTTAATTCTTTCAGAGTTCCTTTTACATGTGGTGTTAAACACCGAGTATTAGAAAGAAGCATGTCTCAGCAGTGAAACTGTAATTTGAAATAAATTCCAGAGAACCAGATTGTTACCTGAAACAAAGAAACATACAGTGCATCTATGAGAACACATTAACAAATGTGGCTTTCAGGTGAAAATGAAACATATTAATTAAAAAATAATGACGTAATTTTTATTTCTTTTCTGTCTCTCATTACCCTTCACCACTTGCACATGTATGAAGTTATTATAAAATACTAATATTTTGTTAGGTAGCATCCCCTGTTCATGTACAGATGTATAAAATCCTGCATAAAAATTCCTGTCCATTGTCTCCAAAGTCAGCTAGGTCAAGTCTGTAAGGTAGCTTGACTAATGATACATACAGCTAATTCCATCCTCACTAATGCAGAATGGTTTGTATTTTATGAGCTTCATTTCAAAGCAGCAATGAAAAGAAACTACTCTTAGGTAGATTTTTGGTTCTTTTATTTTTTTTTTCCTCCAAGTAAGCACAGATTATTACTGCTTAGACGTATCTAGCATCTTATGGCTCTAGGTATTTGATTTGAACCACTGTAACAATCCTGCGAAACTGGTGTAGTACTTCTTTTATTATTAGCTTTTTTATAAACAAAAGGAAGAGCTGGGATGGCAAACTGAATTATAAGCCCACAGAGTTAGGTACTGCTGTAAGAAGTGGGAGGGAATAACAGAACCAGCTAGTTGACTAACCACTTCCCTTCATTGTTGCTTTTAATACCAGAACGGACTTGCTAGCTTTCTAAACCACCATGAGTTACATAAACAAGACCATGTACGCTCTAGCTGGTAAGTTCCTTTCATTTAAGATCTAAAATGAAAATTGAATTGGAAGTGATCCTCAGTGATTAAAATTTGAATAAGATTTACTGCTTTGTGTTATTTTTTCATAGTTTAAAAAAAAAAACCAAAAAACAAAAAACCCTATGTGTTGTTTCTAGTAAACAAATCTATTACATTCCTGCCTTGGCAATAAACTTCATGGAGGGTCAGAAGTGTATACTCCCTTGACAAATTACAAGCTAACTACCAAAATAGTAATAACAGTTGAAAAAAAAAATAAAAAATACAAACCCATAAGGTCTGAAAGGTGGTTTAATTTATGTTTTTTGAATGAGTTAAAAAATGAACTTCCATGTCTCTCACAAGTATTGTATCTTATGCTGTGCTGTCCTTCACAAGCTGAAGCCATCTATGTTGGTTGCTATTACTGTTTGATCATTGGAAAATTCTTGTTTCATGGTTTCTGTTGCAGGTCCTGTTAGTAATAATTATTATAATTCAAAATCCTAGATAATAAGCTAAATAAACAAGCAAATACTCTTCAGTAGTTTCACTTCTAAATACTCTAGATAACTTGAAGCGAAGTAGTCTTACAATGGATGCGTAGTTAAGGCTAAAATAAGCTGGTTTTACGTTTGCTGTGCTCAAAAAACCTGTCAATCAACCATAAAGTCTGTATGAAGTTCAGTCCTGGTGTCTCAGCAGTAGTACAATAGAAGGTTCTAGCCTGTTTTTACTGGTCTGAATGGGAGTTAGATTGGATTCTTAGTATGCAGCCAAAAGTTGTAATAGGGGTTTCAGCTGTTATAGCTATTTCTTTTTGTCTTATCAAGAATGTGTCTGAGATGTTGCTAAATATACCCAAATACTAGGGAAGGGCACATCAGTTCAGAATCTATTTTATAGCATTGTTCATCTAGTGGGATGTGCTAACTTCTTTTCTCAATATATTTCTTTACTTAATAGCTGTACTTGAACTGTATCAACAGCTTTTTAATGATACTTTTCCTAGCAAAGAAAACCCCAAACACAAACCAAACCAACCAACCAAACAAAAAACCTCACCAAAAAAAAACAAAACAAAAAACCCCAGTAATGGGTGCTTTTCCTAGGGAAGGCATCATTAAAAAGTTGACAGTACGTTTTAGGCTCTTCATTCAAGACATTATATCAACACCTTAATTCCTTTTATTTTATTGCAAGCTGTCTATTCACATTGATACTTAATAGTTTCTACAAAATGTATTTGCAAAGTGACTTCTATGTTTTCTGCTCGTATTTGGATATTTGCTTTTGAAAGACAAAAATATTAAGCCAAATGTTTCATGAGTTAGATGAGGTTGATAAAAACAAGGTTTTGAAATTACTATAGTTTTATTTATATTTTCATACTGAAAAACGGTAGAAGTAATTCCATTTGAACCTCACACAAGAAAACATGGTAGACCATGGAAGGTTCAGCTAGGAGACATCTTGTGCTTGCCAGCCACTCTTGCCCAAAATACGGGTGTACTGTAATGAAAAGGCTTTCACATAATTTATCTTTATTTGGAGAGCCATCAAGGAAAACACCCAGTAAGTACCATAAGGAAAAAAAATTATAATCTAACAGTAGTGAATAAGTTACAGAATAATAATAGCTGCAGAATGTGTTGCTTTCTGAGGCCATCCATATCCCTCATTGGAGCAACATGAAGGTAATTAGCAAGTAATTTGTTCTTACTGAAGTGACAAAAAAAATACGCTTGTTTAGCAGATATCTTAACCCTTAATATGGTCCTCTGCTTCTTTACACCAAAGTTTATTATTATTCTTTTACCAAGTTCTCCAGCTGCAGGAGATCCTCCTGGAATTCTTCAAATTTTTCCCTCATTCATGTCACCAACAAATTTCACCACTTCAGTCTTTGCTGCATTGCAGTGTCTGATGCTGGATCTTCTGTTCTTAAAAGTTTTGGTGGACCTGTGACAAGATATATGTGAGTGAGGGATTTGGTCAATGCTATTTTCATTTGCAACTGAACTGGAATTATGCAAATGTATGATCATCCCAGCTTTCATTAAAGCAAACAAGCCAATGAAACACAACCAGCCTTATCCTTTCCCCCTGCCTCCGCCTAGACCCCCGAGCAACACACCTACAAGGAGCAGCCTCCTCTCCGAGACTCCGGGAGAAGCTCCCAGGTGTTCTCCCTGATGCCTAGCAAAGGCAACACCACAGCGGGAGCGCTAGTTAAAATCTCTTTCCTCTCCCAGCTGCCATTTTTTGGAAAATAACATGTTTTACACCCTGTCAGAGCTGGCAGAAATCATTCTATGAATTCAAAAGTTATTGTGATGAGGGCCTAACGGATAAGTTTCATTTCCTTAGGAAACCAGGCTAAAAATAAGTTTTCTGCTCTTCTATGTGCAGAGGAAAATTTTTTTAAGCATTAGTACCAAATTTGTCACAAAATGGGAGGCAAAAAGTGATTGTTTTAAAAATATATCATTTTAACCAAATAGTATGGGGAACCTGTTGTTTAATTTTTAAAGTATTGAATTATCAATTCTTTTTTGTCTTCTCTCTAGCACCCAGATACGCTTAGTGCTATTCCTGAAGCCATCTCTTTTTGGCCTTAGAAATACAGTATTTCATCTCAAAGCAATTGCTACATTATCCATTCCAAAATTTGTGGTGTTAATAGTTGTAACAAGTGTAGACTTACTGTTCAATTGACTATCACTGAAATTAATCAGCTTTATTGGATTCTGAATATTGGGCGGGGAGGAATTCTTTCAAACCAAGAAACCTACTTTAGTGAGATCTGTCGCCAAGTACAGCTTGCTGTTAGACAGTTTTCCTCCTCTAGTTCATTTTTTTTTCTCTTGCAGTTAGTTGTAAGCAAAAGGGTGTGCAAACAAATGTAACGTAATTCCAGGGTGACTTTTTCTGTGCCATTTCTGTGCTATGGGGTGTTGATGTTAGGGAAAAGGTTGCTGCAGACCCGCCACCCCCTCCCAAATACATTTTTCCAGTTTAAAACAGTACCGTTTCTGTAGCCATAACATAGACAAAATAAGCAATGTTACAAAAAGGCAGGTCAGGTCTTAAAATCAAACTTCTGACTAGCAAATAGGTAGCACTCAAAGTAGTCTTCAGTTACTGTTTTTTCTTTTAATACATTAAACGTAAGGCAAGTCAGCATACTGTATATGACCACTGCTCTGAGTGGGAGGGTACCTAGGATATTTTAAATAATGTTTCTAAAACCTGATCGTGTAATACTTCTGTAGGGTGGGAGGAGGTCAGAAGGAGGAATGATGAGGGGAGGTCTTTAATATTGCACTATCTATGTAGATGTTTCTGGAGGCATGTGGAAGAAATGAAGCTAACTAGGATTTCAGAGTTTATAGAAGATACTTGGGAGCTCTATCGGAATGTCTCTGTGGCAATTACACCTTCCTTTGCTTCATCTGTCTGTAATCGCCTTCCCTGTCATAGGTATTTGGAAGGTCCAGGCTGTGTTTGTCATTTTCCATGTTACTGTGGAAAGCAAATGACATGTGGGCCATGATTAGAATTTTATATCATTTCCATGGTGCGCTCCCACCTTCACTGTCAGAGCGCTTACAGGAAATGTAACTTCAGTCGAGTTTAGAATAAAGGTGAAGTTTAGTATTTCCCAGCACTTTTTTTTAATCCAAAAGGAAGATACTGGTTATGAAGCCCAAATTAGTCAGATTTGGAGGGTTTGTAGCTTGTAGGAAGTAGTAACATTTTAAAGCTTCTCTGAACCTTCTGAGTTCCTTCCTCCGTATCCCAAATAACGTCAGCAGATCATTCTGGCAGTATAAGTTTCAAGACTTAATAAAGAACTTTCAGTAATACAATTCACTGAGTAGTATGATTGATTTTATTGATCCAGATTTCTACCTAATGTTGCTGGAAGATGAAATGGAACAGAATCAGTTTGAATAGTCTACAGGAATTCCGTAGGAAGAGAGTTATTTTTTTCAAATAATGTCGTGAGAATGTTTTAATAGAGGCTGGAAAACATTTGTCCTGTTTGAGTTTCTCTCTAGAATGGCACCTCTTGTGTCATAAATATTGGTAAGTCATTTTATTCTCAATCACAGTCTTTTCATCCAGTATTCTTGTATGAGGCACGATCATTGCATGTCTGTATTTGAAAGCAGAGGAAGCAGGAGAGTTTCCAACTTGGTGAGAAAGCTTAGCCCCCCCCTATATTTACAATTGGATTCGATATACGATTGCAGTGAAATAGCAGATGCTGACAATTATTATCACTCTGACCGCTCTTTAGTGCTGTTACATTTTTTAAATTATGCTCAGCTCGCTAATTTGATACTCTTAACCAAGGCAGTTACTAGAGCTCTCGTATTTCATTACTTATAATTACTTTTGGCTTCGTAAATGAAAACAATCCTGCTGTTGATTCAGTAATTTATAATCCTGGTAATGGTGGATTTTCATTAACTCATTATTATTTGTCAAATCTTTATCATGCCAAAGATTGTTATTGCTGCTGTTTATTTAAGAAATTGTTGTACGACTCAGGAGATTTCTTTTTCTTTATTTCACATGAGATCTATTTGCAAATTCTACAGATTTTGTACAAATGAGACACAAAGATTGCAGGACTTAATGCATTGATTTCATAAGCAGAAAATATTAACTGAATAAATAACTTGGAAATAAATAGTACAGTTTGTTGAATAACTGTGAACAGCATTATTCGTTTCATGTTTGGTATTATGTTTCCCATTCCTTTCATGTCTGTCTTCATAGGGAAAGAAGTGAAGAAAAGAGGTCCATAACCAAACTACTTCAGGGAGACGAAGACAGTATTTAAGAATAAACAAAATTTTGAATTTTAAGATGTGAGGTCATAAGCATGTTTTGCAATTCACAACCATTTTTTTATTCTCTCGCAGATTTCTGTTTGCAGATATTCTAGCAAGATTGCTAGCTTAGTCTAACATGATGATTTGAAAGGATGAACTTTTGTATCAAAACGTATAGCAAAGTGGGAGTAAAGTTTTGAAGTTATGCCAGGAGAATCTTTCACTGACAGATGAAGATTTTTCTTCCGAATTTTTTTCCCTGTTGTAGTGTTTTCCCAGACTGTGAAGAAGATTTTGGACTGCATAAACCAGATTTATCCTTTTATGTACTCACTTACTCTGAATTGCTGCATTTAGAAATGTTACGTACAGTTGAATGCTGTTTAATAATAAATTGGCACAAATTCTAAATAATATAATCTTTTCTCAGACGTATTTGTCTGAAAAGGCTATGCAATAGTTCCTTAGTGAATATTTATGGTTTATAACGAAAACCACCTCTCTCTAATGTCGTGCATGTCTACTAAGAACACTTAGTGTGGAGATTGAATTAGAAGAGCTACTTTATTTTCCGTGAAGGCATGACAAAACTTGGAGTATGTCTGCTGAAGACTGTTCAGCCTTAAGTTAGTTATTTGCTAATTAACTGAGGTTATTTTTCATGCTTGAACACCTACATGTAGACCAGAACAAATGTGCAGAAGCCTACATACTATTTTACAAAACCATGTTTGGTGCCTTGAATTAACTCACAATAAATTAACTTGAGGGGGGAAATATGGAATCATTCCAGAATTTGACTTGGGCTTAAAAATGACATTTTATGTTATTACTGTGTGACTCATGACACATAGCCAGTAGTCATGTATAGCCCACAGGTTATGTGTGTGAAGAAAGTAAACAAACCAAACCTTTGCTTGGACAGTAATGTTGTGTTGTGTATGTAGGTAGGATCTTCTCATTTTCGACGAACCCTCTTCCTTCAGGTACTCTTCACTCTGATAATCTGTTCCTTCTGCAAGATAGCATCCTGGACTCTGCCCTTGGTTCTATGTGATTATATGAGGATCTTGGTTACCTACGATCTCATTTGCAAGGAATTACATTAACAGGGATGCAGGCTGTATGCATGCAAGTATAGTATTTTACTACATTCTACATAAGACAGTAGTTTGTCTTGAGAAACTATTTTCTTGTACAGAAGTTTTCTTTATTCCCATATAAATCAAAACACCCCTCCATCATTATAGACCAAAACCTCCCTATTATAGACCAAAAAAACCTCTCAAACTCATGAACAATTAAAAAAAAATACCCTTCATTTATGTGAAGCTCTTGCTGAAGCATAGTTTGTGGCAGTTTGGGTATAGTGCCATTACTAGGCTGCTTTCTTGGGTGGAAAAGCTGCAACTTCCCCTTGGGCCTTTCTAAATGTCACCATGTTTGGGAAGCTACTTTGGCTCTATTTACAAGACCAAAGTAGAATGCTGTACTCCTCAGCAAGTTACCCGCTTCTTTCCATCCCATTTTAATGAAAATAAGTCATATTTTACATGTTTTATCTGTTTTCAGGTTTGATTAATCTGTTTCCAGTCATCATTCCCTGATACTTCAGCAAAAATTCATAATCCTAATTCTGCACTTAGAGCTGTAGCATAAGTAAGTCAATATATCCTTTTCAGACAGATGCGAATTTACTGTTTCCGTGCTGCAAACAGCTGGAAGATGATTCTTTCTGCATCCTGAGATTTCAGAAAGCTGTGTTGGTACGATGCCCAAGCTAATAGAGCCTATTTCTTAGCAGCAAGGGTTCAGTGCTGTCCTAATTGCAGTTAAACAGCTTTCAGTTAGCCCAGGAGGCAGGCAGAGCTTTATTGCATATGCCTTCAGAGAGGTTAATGGTATTTTCATTTAAATCCATGGCAACTCCTCCCTTCTGTACTCATCCACAAACATGTATGTACTTTGTTTCTGAATTTTGAAAGAAGGCAAGAAAATAATAATAGATAATCTTCAATTAAGCTTTACAATAATGGCTAGAAAACATACTGTACTAAAGAGATTTCTAGTTTGTGAATTTGCAGTTACGTGCAGTACAGGACAGTACATGTAAATGGTGTTTGCTTGGAATCTGAAGTCAGAATTGTCTCTTCTGAAGTTCAGCAGCAAAGCTATTCTCCTTCAGTTTTGTTAGTATCTTTGCTGTCCTTCCCCATGATCTCTCATTCTCAGTCACAGTTATTCAAAGATATAATATGCCCCTTGTAAATAAAAACAGAAAAAAACCCTATCTTGCCTTAGTCATTTTCTTCTAAACAAAGAACATGTTGGTAAAGTCTAAATATGCCTGACCATTTGGAACTGGGGATGTTTTGATGTCAGAAAAAAATTAAATGTTAAACAAGTCAATCTTTGTGAAGTTAAACAACTATATATGCAAATAAAGTCATTCATCTAATTAAAATTCAGTTGGTTATTAGAAACTGAATTAAAATGACAGTGGAAGAACAGCCTCAGGTGTATGACTGTGCATTTTAAAGTGCTACATTTAATGTTTATGCAGAAGGTTTTTATATTTTAGAAAGTGATTAGCACCTTGGCTGTACTGCTTTCAGGAGAATTTTTTTTTTTTTAACAGTGCATAAGATTTCAAGATTTTGTTTCAACATTTGACCTAATTAGAAAAAAAGTTCTGATTAGTGCCATGTAATATACTCCCTCAGTTTTGGAAGTGCCTTTGGGTAATGCATTGTAGAGAAAAGTAATCTCATCTAGGAGCGTAAATGGACCCTATCACATTTTAAGATATAGATTCCTCCCCCCCCCCCCCATTCCCTATGCCTAATTTAGTCCTCAGATACAGCCCTGTTTAATGATTCCACTTTCAACTGGCATGCTTTACCGATGGCTTAATTCTGTTTGCATACAAATTCTTTTCTTTCTTGGTTGATTAAAAAGAATCCCTCCCTTTGAAGTCAGGTGGCACACACAGAGCCGAACAAGTTGTTTGTTACGAGATTAAGCTTTTGATTATTACTCATCTTCTGAGTTCTGTAAAGCAGTTCATACTTTAGCAGGGCATCCAACTGTGTCCCCCCCAAAAGGCGGAGGTGACTGATTACTATGGGTGATGCTTCTAGTTAGGGAAAACCTGTGGGCAAGCAGAACACAAATAAGCAGCAGTCTTCCATCCAGACTGCAGTGAGACCGTGATAGTGTGGAAGGACTCCACACTTCCCATTTCCGTCTTTACTTGCCTTCCCATGAAGTGGAGCATTTGTTAATGGGATAATATTGCATTTATCTGGGAATTGTTGAGGGAGTTCCTAAATATTTCTCATTCTAAGTAGTCAATAGCTGCAGGAAAGATAGTGCTTCCCTGAAGATAAATTTCAGCAGCAGCAGTTGGCAGTTATTGCATTTCTTGCCTTGAATTTCAGGGCTGACGAAGAATAAATAATGTCTTAAAAAAAAAAAAAAGTGGGAAAAAAGAAATCTTCTGCACTGCTTCAGCTGGGACTTACAGACTGGCATCGGTGGGTAAGACCTGTGTATAGACCTGTGTATTACCACCACAATTTGCCTGAGATGAGGATGGATAAATTCCAGTTGGTGGGTAGATCATGTAAAGAGCCATAAAGATTTACATCATAAATTCTTGATGGTGTATTTTGTAATTAAAAATAACCTTCATGGCTTTGTGGGTTTAGAAGCTTGTGAAGTTACAAAAGTATGAACTAATTTTTAATGGTTTGGGATTCTGCCCAACCCCTTTCTGAATTTAGGTGCCAGACTTGCTTCTAGCCATATGATGTAAGTGTAGGATGTAGTAAAGGATGAACATGTTTAATACCAAAGATACAGTGAAGGCTTGGTAAAATTGAATAAGGCGAGGTTAATGAAGTAAAATAAAGTGCTGTACACATAGAACAATACTATCACTTCAGTCTAGTCTGTTTAGAGTAATGGTTCCCAATTTTCCCTGAATCGTAAGTAACAATTCTGAATGAATAAAGCACCGTGGGCAGCCCTGTGCTTTGTTCTCTGTGTTAAACTGATGCATAACTTTGCCATTTCCCCTGGGCACCCACAGGTCTTGGGTTTGTGTCCTGCTCACTGGGGTCTGGGGCCTGCTTCTTTCCTTTGCAGCATCTACTTAAATATATTTTCTAACATATTCCGTGCAGCACGTACAAAATTTTTCCGTATGTATTTTAATGACAAGAATACCTTTTTAATGAGACATTAATTGTAATTTTGTAACAGTTAGGAAAGTATTTTCCAGTATTGCATACAACAGATTTTTTTATTATGGAGTCAGAAAATTCAAAGTTAATTTATTTGTACTTTTAGTATAGCTGCTATTTGTATGTGATGGAGAACTACTTTTAAAGGTTTCTAGATCATGTTCCCTATATGATGTTTCTGAGTGCCGTTTTTCAGGTTTTTAAAAGACGGTTGATGGCAATCATACATAGATGTATTTTGCATTTTTTCCTCAAGATTATTTTTTGCACTACTGTGAACGGAGTCAGATGGCAAATGTTTGGGATGCGTATTATCAGTCCTTGTGAGAGCTGTCTTAATCATGCTGAATGACTAGAAGCTTGCAGAGAAGGGGTTTTATTTTTTGTTTGCCCTTTTTCTCCTTCATTCCTCTTCATGTATTAATGTAGATAAGGAATGCAATACTGGATTACAGTTATTCATACATCTTAATATGTGACATCTGTGTTTGACAAATACTTGTCTGCACTGCGTTTTATCTGCTCTGAAATCCCAGAACAGTATTACAAATTCCGTCATTCACACCATAGACCCATTCCCTGCTTGGTAATGACAAAGAATGGAACGCTCTTTCCTAAATAGGCCCATTCTATAATTTCACTTTGTCTTAATCATTTTTACCATACTTAAAACCACCACTTCAAGCATAACTACTTATGTTTTCTTCCCAAATCTAATTGCCTTTAATGAGAATTGATATTGTAAATGACTCTCATTTGTTCATAAACTTGACAGTGAGCAACAAAAAAATCTTACCTGATTTGGAGGAGTAAATGAGCACAATGCCTAAGCATTTAAAATAATATCGATTGCTTCATATTTCTATTAAAAAAATATTCTGAACAATGCAGCTATTTTCTGGGTTTTCCAAGAAGGTTACTTTGGCAAAATAATTTGTCATTTAGTAAAACTGTGCATTTTCCTTAATAGATTAACTCAGTTCCAGCCAACAGCAATGAAATATGTGAATTGGTGTCCAGGCCTCGTAGTACATCTGAAGGACTAGCTAATTAAATCCTGACCCTTGTAAAATCATCTTCAGTAATAAATGTCGAAGTGTTAGGCTTTATCAGAGACAATTTTTGTTTTCATGCTGTAGGTAGAGATTTTTCTAAATGTGGATCCATGCAGCTTTTGCAGCGATTTGTTTAAAAAATACTGACAAAAGACTAGCACACAAATTCCATAATTATATATTATAATTCCATTTCAACATTCAGAGTTGCAGTTTCATAACATAAAGCGATTAGCACAATTGAAGAAGAGTTGAAATATTGCAAAAACCATCTCAATGCTGTCAAAACCACTTATTTTTGAGGTATTGGGGTTGTATAGTACAACATAAAGATTATGGTGGAAGCAGGTAAAGGAACTGGTATTTACATAAAGATTTTCTTTACATTGACTGTATCAAATTTCTGCATCTTCTGCGTTCCGTGTATGTGAACAGTCATTTTTACTCCCCATAGTATTTCACGATGTAGCTAGTTTTACTTTTTTACATAGTTTTTTCTGTCTATAATTTCTCTTGAGTTCAACTTTGTAAAAGAAATGTTAAATTGATACTAAATCATTTCAGTGAATATAACAATATTATCAAAAATAGATTACTACAATAACACTCTCCTCAATTGTTTTGTAAACTAATTTATTACTTACATATTTATTTGTCAGAATTGGAGACCTGAGTTTGTACAGAGGGCTTTTCAATAACTTAAAATTTACTAAAAGTAAAATAAACCAAATAGGAAAGTCTAAACGACCACCTGTGGCAACCCATGTTGAAATCTATGTACTCTGCTATCTTTTAAAAATACATGTGGAATGTTTACAGAATTACTTATTACAGAACTTACTTTTGTGACAGCATTGTCAGGAATAGACAACGAAAAAGGCTGAAAAGATGCATTCATAAAAAAAGGGCATTGTTTGCAGAACTATGTATGTTTTATGTACATATTTGTGTAATGATTACAGTGTTCCAATTAATTAGTTTCTCCATGTAGTCTCAGATTAATCAAGTTGTCATTTCTGTCTTAACACAGAAGCCAAACTGGTGGCTATCTGCGAGGGTTTTTATAAAGGCAATGATCTGCTTCTGTCCCTTCAATGCAAAATGAGATTTGAAGTATTTGGTTGTAAGTGTATGCGTAAAGTACTTTGTATGCATACCTTATCATATTCATTTTTCAGATCATCATAATAGTGTAGTAGCATAAGTGTGTAATGCAGAGAGAAATTTTACTTTAGAAGCAAGAACGCAATTCATTCATTATATATGCAGATTTTGATCACATTATTTCCTTGGTGTGGTTTACTGACTGCACCTGTAGCATATGCTAGCAATAACAGTTCCTATATCAAGTGTCTGTATTTAATTTTCGACATTGACATTTCAGGTGTTTACAAAGTCCTGATACTGGTAAATAAACAGAAATCATAAATTATGAAGGATTTGTGACTGATGATGGCTTTTCAAGTCATGGACTCGCACAGTGAAAAGAAACAAATGCAGTACTGGAGTGTCCCATAGGAGAAGTGTGTTGTACAGACTTCCGCAATAATCAGATCTCTTGAACAGCGCAATCAGTTGCTGGTCTGGATGGTGAGTCCTTGCAACAGCGTCTTCAGCTGGATTGTGTGAGACTCCCCAAAACATGAGTCCACTGAATTCCTGTAACCCAGCCCAGTTGTGGTCCTGTGAGACCTCTCTAGCATGTGCATGATCCATTGCTGCAGAATATCTTCAACTACGTACAGATCATCTCTAAATAATCTTAAAAACAAAGGCTGTTGTATGTGACCGTTTCTGTATCCATAGGAACAGTTTACTATTTGCAAGTGTCTAATCTATATACAATTTTGTTAATTCTGCTGCAGAAACTGCCTGTGTGTCTCTCTGGAATGGCCAGAGACTCCATTCAAAATGTTAATCAGCGCATTGAAGCAGATGAGTTTGTCAAGGCACAGCAGGACCTGCCTGGGGGAATCATTAGAACCGTCCAAAATTCCCACATGGCACACTCCTTGCAAATACATCCTTTTATCTCATCTCTGTAGAGAACTACCTGGGGAGTTCCTGGGAGACCCAGGGAATTAATGACTTCTGTGCACTGGGTGTGCACACAGGCACAGCCCTGATACCAAGCTACACCACAATTAAAATAGATGCAGTCCTGGAGAGAAGAAGGGTCAAGAAAAGCTGGTTGATTTTTTCAAGGATCTCCTCTTCCAACCTCAGCACAATCCATCCTGATGTCTAGACACATCATCAATGCTGGGAGGCCTACAGGAATGAACAAGGAGCTCTTAACAAAAATCAGACTTAAAAGGAAGCATACAAGAGGTCAAGGCAGGGACAGATGACTTCGGAGGAATAGGGAGATACCGAGTTAGGAAAGCGCCAAAGCTCACTTGGAGTTGAATCTGGCAAGAGCAACGAAAAGAGCTTCTGCAGGTATATCGGCCGCAAAACGAAGACCAGGGAAAATGTTAGCCAGCTACTGAATTGGTGCAGGGACTCTGGTGACAGGCAACATGTAAGAATCTGAGATACTCAATACCTTCTTCACCTCTGTCTTTATTGATAAGGAAAACCAGGCCCATGGGACCAGTAGGAAGGTCTGGAGCACTGAAGGCTAACCCTCGGTAGAGGAGGATCAGGGAACGCTTGAACAAACTGGACACATAAAAGTCCATGGGAGCAGAAGGAATGCACCCATAAGTGTTAAGCGGGCTGGCCAGTGTCGTTATGAAGGCCACTGCTGCTTATCCTTGAAAGGCTGTGGTATTTGGGAGAGGTTCCTGAGGACTAGGAGAAAGCAAATGTCCTTTCTGTCTTCACAAAGGGCAAGGAGGAGAATACAGAGACCTACAGGCTGGTCATCTTCAGCTTGATCCTGAGGAGGGTGATGGAGCAAATAATCCTTGGAAATCACTTCTAAACATACGAAGGAAAGGAAGGTGATTGGGAGTAGTCAGCATGGATTTATGAAGGAGACTCATGCTTGACCATCCTTCTTGATCAGCCTTCTGCAATGAAATGACTAGCTAAATGGATGAGGGGAGAGCAAGAGATGTTGTTCATCTCTGCTTCAGTAAGGCTTTCAGCACTGTCTCCTATAACATTGTCATGAATGAACTGATAAAGTATGGATGGATACGTGGACAGGGAGGTGGACTGAAAACTGGCTGAGCTGCCGGGCTCAGAGTGTTGTAATCTGCAGCCCACCGTCCAGCTTGGAAGCAAGTAACTAGTATAGTGCCACAGAGTTGATAATTGGTGCCAGTATTACTTAAAAGATTCATTAAGGACCTTGACGGGTTGGAGAAATGGACCAACAGGAACGTCATGCAGGACTTTGCATTTCTCTGATGAAATTCAGTTTGTGGAGGAATAACCACTGGTGACAGGCCAACTCTGCTGGAAAGCAGCTTTGCAGAAAAGGACCAAGGGGTCCTGGTGGACAAGTTGGAGAGGAGCCAGCAATGCGCCCTTGCAGCAAGGAAGGCCAACAGCATTTTAGGCTGAATTAGGCAGTTTGTTGTTCAGATATGCGGCTCTGTTTTGAGAACAGTTCAATATATGGTATTTTGAAAAACATTTAATACATGGTAGCCTGTACGTTGTTTTAGTCCCTTTAGCTGCCTTTTTTTTTTTTTTTTTAATTTAAATGAAATATATAGCTATAAGCAGCTTTTGCAAGAGCTTAAAAATCTGACCGTTTTCAGGGAAATTAAGCTTTTTGATTCAGTCAGTTATATTTACCATTTCTCTTTCTCCCTCAAATATGATTCTCAGAAATTAATGTGTAAGAATGAATAGGTTTAACAGAAAAACAGTATTTGTTGGAAGTTGCAAAAACAGATTAGCTTTATTAAGTGTGTCTTTCAAAATCTGCTGTATTAGGCAAGTTACAGTTCAGTGGCAAAACCCATGTCATTTCTTGTACTGTCTATTACAGTGATATCTTGGGATACGGCTCATCTAAAATACAGCTTCCAGAGCTTGAAGGTCAAGTGCTGCTTCCATTGACCTTATGGCGTGTACTACAGATTCTTTCTTTCTGCAGTTATTGCATGTACTACTTTCTGGGGTTTTCAGAGTACCTATTTCATGTGAATAACCTAAGCCTTGTTTTGGCTGTCTTAACATCCTTCCCCAACTCTCCCCAAAGG
Organism: Chroicocephalus ridibundus; assembly: GCF_963924245.1. Taxonomy (NCBI): domain Eukaryota; kingdom Metazoa; phylum Chordata; class Aves; order Charadriiformes; family Laridae; genus Chroicocephalus; species Chroicocephalus ridibundus. The sequence continues at coordinate 33,642,768 of NC_086285.1, forward strand.
AAAAAACCAAAAACCAACCCCCACCCCTAGCACAGAGATTTTATGGAACATTGCATGTGGAGTCATACACCATTAGAAGTGCTTCTGAAGAACGGCAATACATAAGCTGTATCATCTCAGAAGCTTTTTTTCGATACTGCAATTAAAAAGAGAATTTCTTCTCATTAATCATTCTTAAAGCCAAACCTGAGAGTCCAACCTTTTTTGTTGGCAGATATTTCTTTACCCTTCAGGTGCTTTCATGGGAGCTTGTTAGAGACTCTGGGCATGTAACTACAGTAGGTAAATACAGGGAAAGTTAAAAAAACCCAAACAACTATGCTTTTAAAAAGAAGAAAAAGATTATATGGGAAACCTCATATTGTATGAAATGGCTGAGAGCTGTCTGCATGGAGGTTCAGGAAATGACATTTATGTCTACCCTGTCCTCTGACACAAGGTAGAAGCTTTTGCAAAGCCCAAACTTAAAGGAATGACTGAGGATTTGTCTTTTACAATGCAAAAAGCAGTTCTTCAAGTACTTTTTCAAGCTCCAGTTTAGTTCTGAGGTGAACTGAGGTGAGGCATACAGATGGAAAAGTGCTTTGAGAGGATCCGATACAGGACTCTTATACAATTCTAAGATCTGTGAAACAAACTGGGAAGGTTTCTATAGCTTGGAAAGGCTCTTGAGGCTCCTTTAAATTGTATGGAATAACTCCCAGCCCTGCAGTTCTGTGCAGAAGCGGAAAAGTTCCTGCAGAACGCCAGGGTCCACACAGCACCTGCCTTAGGCAAGCTGGGCAGAATCTGAGCTGGGGGCCAGATCCAACCCAGAGTTCATAAGGCAATATCATGGTGATGAAACACGTCCTAGTTTTAGGGCTTTTGTTTTTCTTTTTTGAAATGGGTAGTATTTCCCAGATCAGAACTGACTTGCTATTTGGAAAAGCAGTAGTCTAGGTTCAGTAAAATTTTATTGAAACACTGGCAGGTACAGACATGGTATATTAACTATACACACTAATAAAACATCCACAGGGAACTGAAGCAATACTAGACATTACTAGGGGTGTTGGGTTTGGGAGTTGGACTGGTAGAGGGGCTGGCTAGGCATGGGGATTGGCACAGGGGAGCAGTGTGGTGAAACTGGGGCTCGGGGTGAGGGGACCTTAGGTGCGAAAGGCCAGACTGGGACAAAACTGGTCTGCAAGGGAAGCTTGTGACTCCACTCGACATCTGTAGCGTAGAGGATTCTCTCGTACTGGAGGGATGTTGAAAAGGTAAAATGTGTTTCAAAGTGATTTTCTTGAACATTTTAGGGAGCTCATTGAAGAAGCGAATGATTTTGTTTTCAAAGGAGGCTGTAGATAATGTTCCATAAACTGCGTTTGGAACCTTAATCACTGAATAGAGGAAAAAAAGAGATCATAAAAGCTTTTTGTTAAATGAGTAACATTCATCCCTGATACAAGGATCCTAAGTAGCATATGAACACTTAATTAAAATTTTTGCCATACTGTGTGTAAGAACAGCAGCCAAATTCAGATGTCAAAGACAATCCTAATCCAAAGTTTTGTAATCTCAAAGTGCTTAACTTTGTAGCCTTAATGTTCTTTTAAGAGTTTCATGTTTGTAAAATAATTATATCAAAAGCATGAAAATAGAGTAATGAAACAGTGTATTTCTGATTTCTGCGTTTTCCTGGTGGATAGCTATTGAAAATCTTAATGGATAAGTGTTTTTATTTGTTTTGTTTTGTTGGGTTGTTTTGCTGTTTTTTGTTGTTGTTGTTTCCTTTTTTTTTGCTGTTTTTTTGTATTTTTTCTTAAGGAGATGTAAATGAAGAGAAGAAGCTTGCCTAGTGGTATGCATAGTTTCTCTGGAGCACCTACTGTAATTTTCATTATCTAAATTATATATGGTAAAATGTAGCTTTAGGCAAAAATGGAAACTTGGTTTTCATTGTCTATATATTTTCCTACTTGCATTAGTCTTTTGCTTAAACGCTTTTATCATGAATATAGCAAAATCCTTCAAACTCTTCTGGAAACGTTTTGTCTCTTTGACAGCTTATTCTAAGTAGCTCAAGGAGTTGGGCTACATTTTAAGATCGTTTTTTGCAATTAAATATTTTGACAAATTACTACCAGCTTTATTCTGCTGGCAATATTTTGACAGATGGGAGAAAATGTTTCAGTCTCAAAAAAGTACTTTAAGGTAATAAAAAAATTAAAGACTTAGAGGTAACATCTTTGAAAGTACCACATTCGGACTCCTCTAATACTGGAATGAATTGTAACTAGGACTCAATGTGCTTATTGTGTTGTAGGCATATTTCATTTATTCAGGATAATTTAAAAAGTGAGAATGAAAAAAAATAGGTTTTAAAACCTTAGGTTTATGTGAACAACTTCAGGATTTATAAAATCCGCTATACTTGTTGTTTTATGTCTTTCTATTTGCTTTTGCGTTACTTGAGCTAGATAGTTTCACTATCTGTACTGCCCTAGAAGCACTGTTCTCATGCACATATTAATTATAGATCACACAATTTTATTAAAGAATCCTATTACTCTAATATACCACTATTGAAAGCTATGCTGAATTTGTGTCTAAAAGTTCTGTGAAGATGTCTAAAGCAGCTTCTGCAGACTGTTTTTTTTTGTTGTTGTTGTGGTTGGTTGGTTGGTTGGTTTGTTTTTAGAGTTCGGTCATATCTAGTGACCCTTACAAAGACTTTTGAGGAACTGTAGGGAATAGCCTGCACAAACAGAAATAAGCAATGTATTCTGATTTGTCATGTTTGTGACATGTTTTGTTGTGTGCCGTTATTTCACTGATGGAAAACATATTTAATGCTTCAAAAGATATACAGTTGCACTACAAAACACACCAGTTTACCTACAGAAAGAGTAGCTTCAAATTGGTCTTAATTACAATCTATTAGTTTAATTGGAATTATACTAGACATAAATTTACACTATGGAAAGGTTGTTTGCTAAAGGACCATGTAGTAGAATCAAAATCCTTTGATATTTGGTCCTTATCAAGATAGGTTTTGAATACGAAGAAACGCAAATCTTTTGAACAGTTGTATTTCAAAGCCCAACTGATAACACAGATAAGATGAATATCGTCGCTGGAAGATAGAAGTAAGAAAGACTGATTTCATGTAAGAAAGACTGATTTCTCTTTGTGTTTATGTATGTGCATACCCATGTTTTCTCTATTCATAAGCAATATTTTGAGGAATCCCTGCTGGACAGGGATTCTTTCCCTAGGTGAATATCATGCCTGAGGAACATGGTGGTCTCACCATTAACTATGAGTGAATCCAGAAGTACTCGCCTTAAAACTTGTTTATATACTTCAAAGCCTGAAACGCATTTGACACAGGTGTTTTTAGATAAATTAATGGAGAAAGGGCAGGCAGGAGGTTGGACATGGTCTTTAAGAATGAAATTTCTTAAAGAATGAAAATTCAACAAACACCAGAGGAAATGATTTGATATAGTGGGCTCAGTGGGCAGTTGTCTGATGTGAGTGAGGAAGCTCTTGGTGCAGTGGATTAGAGGACAAAACTGGTAGCCAGTGCTGTTGTAGTATGTGTCAAAAAAATCTGATTTTAAGTTGTTACAGAAGAATCTGAAAGGATGATATTGGAGACTCCTCAGATTACCAAAGATTCTGATTTATTTTTTTGCGTCTGGTACTTAGAAATGTGTAAAATATAACCTCTGTGACAAGTTTAAGGAAAAATTGTGGGGTGCATAAACTTCTATTTGCTTTAGCATTGCTTGAAGCAAAGCCCACTGTGTTGTGGCATTTTGCTACAGGCTGTGAGCATTAGTTATCTTTTCTCAGGTGGTAGCTGTATTAAACCACATAGTGAAAACAAGTTCAAAAGAGGCAAAGAAACCTATGTCTCTTTGTGGAACTGCTGCTGCTGACAGAGCGGGCTTCCTGCTTGTGAAAGGTAGGTGTGTGTAAGATTCTGCTAAATAAATACCTCTCTTTATTACAGGGAAAAGGGCCACATTGTTGTCTCATTACCGCTTCACAGCTTGCTTTGCAAGGCACTAAAATAAGCTTTTTAAAATGGCCAGTTCTGCATGGGAACTGATGAAGAGAAGTCTCTCCTAAGCAGTATTGCTACAGTCGATAACAAAATGCAGTCCCATCATTTTCAAGATTAAATATTTCTTAACTGGAAATACACAGATTCGAATCCTGAATCAGTGTGGATAACAGTTAGTAGAAGGCTTTTCACTGGCTCTTACGAACAATGTAGGAGCTGATAGGCTGTAGGCATAACCAGCCTTTCAGAGGGCATTGGGGAGGGGCTGTTTGCAGGGGCATGTAGCGATAGGACGAGGGGCAATGGTTTTAAACTAGAGCAGGGGAGGTTTAGATTAGGCATTAGGAAGAAGTTCTTTACAATGAGGGTGGTGAGACACTGGAACAGGCTGCCCAGAGAGGTGGTGGAGGCCCCATCCCTGGAGACATTCAAGGCCAGGCTGGATGAGGCTCTGAGCAATTTGATCTAGTTAAAGATGTCCCTGCTTACTGCAGGGGGGTTGGAATAGATGGCCTTTAAAGGTCCCGTCCAACCCAACACATTCTGTGAGTCTATGATTCTGTCCCTGGGGTAGGAGAGCAAAGCCGAGTGGGAGATTGTAGAAGGCTCCTGAGACGTTCATGTTCTCACAGCACCGCTTCCTCAAAAATCCACCTACTCCGTTCTCTTCAGCAATGAAGATCTCTTTGCAGCATCTGTTTTGTACGCTGTATTTTTCTTTCCTGAACTAAAAGATTGTCTTACACCAGAAAATAATAATTACTCATCCACATTAAGCAAATTGCTTTCCTCTTTAAACAACTTTTTTTTTTTGTTGGTTTTTTCCCCTCCCTGTTTGATCACATTCTGTCTCTTTAGACAGAGTGAAGTATTTTCTCAATTAAACAAATGGTTGAGGCCTACTCTAAAAGGTCTAAAGTTCTACATAAACTATGTCTACTCCCAGTTCCTGAATCTGTAATGCTGTTCTCCAGCAACAGTTCTTTCAAGCTTTTTTGCAGCATTTTGATTTGGAGCTGTGAGTGGGTGTCTGAAGTAGGGTTGTTCAGTACTGCTCTGTTTTACCTGATGGTTTTTTGCTATTCTGTGTCCAGCTTCATAATGGGCAGACTCTGGTTCCTCCTGAAATAAAGGGGTGTTCCTGTGATATTTTGGAAGTGAAGACAGTGTTTGTGCCTTTGTAATGGAGTTTCTTTGGAACTTGTGGGTGCGATCAGGGTCAGGGTCAGGATCAGCCCCAGTGAGGGACAGGGCCGTGGCAACAGTTCCTGTCAGAGTTAGGCAGATATCCCTTCAGAGAGCGGATGTTCTGTAAATACTATGTCTGCAGCAGCCCTTATGCTATCAGGAGAGCCTGAAAAACTCCCCAGCAGGCAGCATTCAGCCTCCTCCACCCCATTGGTTTCGTCTGGGCTTGGGCCTGCCCTGGCCACCCAGGCTGAGGCTGGGCCAGGAGGTGGGCTGCAGGTGGGCCCGGCTCGGCTGGGCCCATAGCTGGGCAGGGCTGTGGGGAGCTGGAGACCGGCCCTGCTGTGGCATGGCTGGGGCAGGGAGCGAGGGCCCTGGCAGGGGCTGACATGGGGTCCTGGGCCATGGGCAGGGTGGGAGAGGCCAGTCATGGACAGCAGCTACTCCAGAGCAGAGCTCCTCGCAGTTACATGCCTAAATTCTTCATGGCATCATGTTCCCCAGCTACAACAGGAGTAAGTAGCCTGAATCTACCTCAGGCTTCTGTGTGCAAAGTGTATTCATACATTATTTGTCATTAGAATGAGTACTCTGGTAAAGCGTGTTCCCTGTTGCCAAGCCCCAAGTATAAATATGCAAACTTAAAATGTTAATGCCACTTAAATTTTATTTGGCACAGTGACACCTCAGACAGCATGCAGGGAATCAGATTAAAGAGAGAGAAATAAATCGTTCATGCACTTCTGATGAGGATAGATGGTCTAACTGCTTTATATATGATTAGCTGCTGGTACTTTTAACTATAAAGAGCAAGAAGACATGACCTACTATAATTTAATTTCCTGGATATTCTGAGGAATGAGAAAATCCAACTTTTTTTCCTGTTTGTTTTTTATTTGTTCTGACTGAGTAGTGTCTTGCTCAGGTGCAGTGCTTTGGCTCCAGTGAAGTTACTCGCTGCCACCAGCACGTGGCTCAACCTGACGAAGGGTGTTGGATCTTTGCCCTGTTCTCTCGAGTCTCCCTTATTTGATCTGACAGTAATTCTCTTCAGTTGGCTGTCCTGCTGCTCTGAAGCATGCTGTCCTGACACCCTTCTCAGATACGGAGAAAGAGAGTCTCCAGTCTAATTCGGTTCCCTTAATGCTGCTGTACTTTGAAAAGCACAGGAGTCATACCAGCACACTGCTCTGAATGGGATCAGGGTGTGCCATTTCTCTCAGAACTTTTCAAAACCGGCAAAACAATCCCAGCCAGATCTTTTTTTCGATACTATATTATTGGGATGAAAGACTGGTGTGGGCAAAGCAGAGGAAGGAGAGTTTATTGCTTTATAAAGTGTTGAAACTTCTTTCTTCCTACTCAAACTGATCTTTGCTTACTTCAAAAAAAATAAAAAATGACCACTGCAGCTGAAGTAATAGCACAGTAAATGCCCTTATCTGTGTGTTCTAACTTGTGAATGTTTTTTCCTGTTTGCTAAAAATATTAGGCTAAAGATGAGATTTAGTTATGCGAAAATGCTGAACAAATACCAATAATAGTAATTGAATAAGAGAAATTCTGAGGAAACTGGCTCAAAATACTTAATTTTAAACTGCTTTATTCCCCATAGTTTATTGTGCAGCTATATTTCTGTTGCATGCGTTAGAGCATCCAATGCAGTAATTGGAGTTGTACTGATTTGTTGTATACATTTTTTCCTTTTTTTTTTTTTTTTTCCATCCCCTTCTCCCCCATGTGAAGCTATCAGTATTTGGTTGTAATAGGAAACTTTAGAAACTACACCTGACTTTAATTGCATGGATCCAAGTGAAGGTACAAGCTTGCGGTGAAACATTCTCTCTCTCTCTGTCAATGAGAGATGCTGCCATATGGTGACTGCCCAGCAAAGGGGCCATGTTGCAAATGGTGGCTCAGACAGCAGTTGTTCTGCCCTGGAGATGTATAAACCTAGTTGTGAAGTGCAAGCATCCTCTCCGTACATCTGGTAGATTTGCACAGCTGAGTCCCTTGTCTGAAGCATGCAAATATTTGCTTGTAGAACCAACCAACTCTGATACTCCTAGAGTAAGTCCTGAATGGAAATGGTGCCATGTTGTGTGTGTGGCTGGGGAAGACGTGTTTTGAGTGATGAATGAAAGTGTTTTGAGGATCAGTGTTTTAGTTACGTACATTTGTGGAAATCGAGTAATTTAAGTTTGTTAAACTTGTATGATTTTAAATCCATGAACACAAGAAAAGGAGTCTGCCTGCAAAACCCCTTGACCTAAAATATTTTTTTTTTTTTAAAAGACTATATTTTTTTTTAATTGGAAGTTTGTTAGTAAAAAGAAAAATGATGAATGCATTTTTACAGTTTTGAATCTCCTTTTATGTAGGATTCATCAAAAAGTAGGGTTTATGTGTAAACACTCCATTTCCAAGGGGTATTAGCCTAGTTAGCCTAGTTTTTAAAGAGGAATTTAACTTTTCCAGCTGGTAAGATTAGCTTGTGTGTGTCTTTACACCTTTTCAGAGACTACAATTTCTTCTCGAGTTTTTGTTTGAAAACAGCATTTAACTTTTGGCTTTGTGCACTGTCTTCAAGAATTGCAAGGCACCTACATGCTTTTAATTACCAAAATGATCAACTTTCATTAAACAAAGAGATGCTTTCCTGGCAGCAAGATGATTAAAAAGAAAAAACCAACAGACTAAGCATCTTAAGAGCAGCCACGGTAGTAATTCTCCAGCCACTTCCCTGCCTAATTTGAGCTTAGTATAATTAAACAAGTATGCAGGTAGTGGTGGTTAGCTGTATTTCAGTTGCACCTAAAGGTTTCAGTGACAAGCCAGAGCTTCATTATGCATGGTGTTAGGTGAATGTAGAAATGAATGGTTTCCAAACAGTGAGCTTTATAGGCACCTCTGGGCCACGCAGGTCTGTAAGGGACGGCTGGAATTGCCATGTTGTCAGTGTTTCTATTTACTAATGTTTGCTATAGTGTAGAATAAGGAATCTGAAAATGGTGTAAACGTACTACTGCTCTTCGATAAAAGTATTTGATGTATTTCTTGCAGACATATGCTATATAAATAGTTGCTATACCTACTGCTTTCTCATTCATGCTAGATATGTGGTCAAATACCGAAGTGAAAAGAATTCATGCTTCCCATAGTTTATATATACTTCTCACTTATGTTGCAAAAAATAGCTGGAAGGAACCAAAGTTTTCCGATATCACTCCACACTATGTCCCATTGAGAGGGAAGAGTTTTTAGGGTGCAAACTGGAACAATGCTAGGAGCAGCAGAGCTCAGCAGTGCCAGCATTTTCCTTTAACAGAGAACATGAGAAGGAAGAGTTTGCATCCCATGCCCTGTATCGGATGCTTGCTCTGGACAGCTCTGAGAAATCACCAAAACAAACAGAAATCCCAGTGTTTTGTATCCTTATCTATTACTACCTTCAAGCAAGAGCACGGCTACCATATTTGTTACCGTGTGATGACATAGTATGGAAGTCTTGGGGCTATAGCACTCAGTTTTCCACGGCCTAGACAACCTGGGAATAGTAGCACAGATGTTCATGTGTGAGGTACATTAGCCCATGTGAATATCCTCCAGCAAGTGAATAATTCAGCAGATATTAGATGACAAAGACAAATCTGTACTCTTTTGGTCTTCCATTTGAAATTGTAGTCTCTAGTGGTGATGACAGTATAACAAAGATATAACAAAACAAGTTGCACTTGAGCTTGCAGAACAAAGACAGTAAAAGCATATTTTTTGGGATGTCAACAGTGGAGACACCGTGCAGTACTCAAATATGTCTGTCTGTATGTCTTGTGTTATTCAAAACATTTTTTCCACAAGTGCCATATATGTCAGCCACTTATAAGGACTTTTCAGATACACACTTTTGTTACTATGTCCAGCACAACTTTTTCAGAGGAAGAATCATTTTGTTACTACATGAAGAAACTCCTTTGCATATAAGCTTGTAAAATATTTGGAGTTACAAGGATCATATGAATTTTTACCTTTCCAGATCCCAGCCTCATACTGACTTACCCTGTGTTATGGGGGGAGAGACAGGCAGACCTTGGAATATTTGTAACTGGCGACTGTTTCTCCTTATAGTTTCTCTGAATCTGTTGGCTGTTTTACTATCAACCTTCATGTCCCAAATGTTTGCAAAATAATAATAATAATGAGACTATTATGAAATTTCAGCTTTTTTTTTCTTTTGTTGTGTTGTTCTGATTCTGCAAGGAATGATTAAAGAAAAAGATGCCCCTCTGAAGAAATATAGATTGCAGATAATATTGCAAGTTGTTGTGGACACATGGATAGATCAGACACAAAAAAACATTCCTTTTCTGCTCTTCACGCTGGTATGGCTATAGAAATTTTATTCGTTTCCGCAGGTATTTGGTACACTGCCTCTATTATTAGAGCTGTCTTTTTATGTAGCATGTGGATTTTAACACTATTCTGTAAGCAATCAGCTTGTGTAACAAAAGGCAGATTGGAATATTGTCTTTGAGTAAATTCCCTTTGCTCTGAAGGGAGACTTTTGCCAACTTCTAACCCTGAATTCAAGAGTCCTTTGAGTCTCAGTTCTAATTGTTGCCGTGTTCTTGAACTTGCTCTGTTCTTTGTTTTGAGATTCAGCAACAATGTTAAGACACAAGATAATAGTTGAAAAATCTGTTTTCGTTGTCATATCTAACTAGATAGAGCTTGTCAGCTTTTGCTGAACATTGTGAAGTACCTTGAGATTGTAACGTGACAGGTTCTACTTGAGTTGTACTATATTAAAGAAGCATTGTTTAAAAAAAATAATTAAAGAAAATCACATTTTTATTCCAGATCTGTTTGAATGCTTTTTTAGCAGAAAGCAGACTAGAATTTTCTTAAATTTATTTACTAGTTTAAAAAGTCATCATTCATAAGCATTCAGTGCTGTCAAAAGACGTGCACGTTCTAGGAAGAATCAATACTTCTGAGTGTGTCTCTGCCTCTGATGCGTGCTGTAGAAATATGTTGTAGTCATGGGAGTCCACAGGATGATAATAGGAAAAAACAAGTGGATTATGAGTTTTGAGATGGAGATAGGAGATAGTAGTGAGATCTGATAACTTGAGAGTAGCATATTAGAATAGAAAACCGAAATCACTTTACAGAATAAAGACTGGGAAATCATCTTGGTGTGCTTGGTGTTTCTGGCTTTTAGTAAGGTCTTTAGTTTTGGACTGGATTATCTTTAATCTCTAATTTCCTTCAGCAGTATTTTCAGTGTTTTATCAAAGAGTACAATTTAACAGAAATGTACTGTACTGTATGTGTGTACTTCACTGTATGTGTGATAAAGCTACATCAGGTTTCTATATTGATTTCTGCCTTGGGCAGAAACAATTTGCCATAGTTTACAATCATTCACTAACCTCAGAAAACAGAAAAAACCCACCCAAAACAGACTGACAGCTGTCAACTTTTACTTTCAACTTTCTCAAAGGGATTATTTACTTTGGGTTTTTTTTTTTTTTTTTTTTTTAGTTTTTCTGGAAACCGGGCTTTTAATTGCTGTAAATTTCATGCAGTTTAAGATAACTTGGCAAAATGAATCACTTTCATGTTGTTACAGCTTTAGACTAGAAACCCATGTGACTTTTTTGCATTATCATTCTATCAAAGCACATTGCTTGTAGGACGAAGATTCTATGCACCCACGTGAAATCTAAAACAAAAAGACAGTTTTTGTAATTTGCTAATTTGTTAAATGTAGGATAATTTTTCCTAACTTGAAGTTTTCATTTGAGATTCTTTTTGAAATTAGTTAAGTACTAGGCAAAAAAATATAATAAACATTATTGTAAAAATAATAAAATGTTATGCTTCATTTGGAGCACTAAGAAATATAATCTGTCACTCTAAAATGCAGAAGAAAGCAAATTCATTGGCTAAAGGAAATATTTTAAAGCTTTGTTTTAAAGATAATTCTAATAATATCAATAAAAATAATAGTGAACTTCATAACTTAACCTGAGCATTTGAAATAATGAGAGAAAATTAAACTACAACATAGTATTAGTAACACTCAGATTATATGCTCTATATTGATGCCTTTTAAAATTAGAGTAAGAGTGTACTAGATTTCTTCCAAAAATCCTCCCAGAACTGAAGCTCTCTTCCTGAGACCATACCGGGAAACTGGACCTAAATATTAGTGTAGCCTTAACGCCTAACTAATTTCTTACTTTTGCTTGGACCCTTGCTTCTAATACCAGTGTAACCCATACATGTTAAGCTTTAGTTGCTGAGAATGGCAAAACCATTTTTCACTAGCTCAGATGAACCAGGAGCAGGAGTAGATGTGTACAAGTTTATTTCTTTGTTTATTAAAGTTGTGCCCAAGTTGTACTGCCATACTTAGGGAGGTTATACCTTGCTTGCATTTTAGTTTTTAGTTTTAAATGTTTTTCAGATCAGTTCCAAAGACTTCAATTGAGTTTACTCCTGCAAGGTAGGCTGTATCACAGCTCCCTGAAATTTATTTTAATGTTAAAACCTTTTAGACTTTGACAGTTTAAGTCTGTTATCAGGATTTCGTTTTATACATGCAATTTTTACATGTGTAGAAAAAGACATTAATGTGTTTGTGCAAAGACCTCAGTCCTGCATTTTTTCAAAGACTCAGGGGAACTTTTCTGTCCTCATTGTTACAGTACCAGTGGCTAAGCAGTATATTCAGCGATCTAGCTTACCCTGCTGTGGCATGCACGTATGCCTGACTACCTAGAAACTGGCAGTTCCTTTGTGCCATTAAATATTCGAGGATTTTCCCTTGGGTATTTGCTTTTAATCTTTCCGGCCTGAGGCTTTCCCATGTTCTGTTAGCTTTCCAGCAAATACCCAACTGAAATCAGTATGAGCTTTTCAGTTGCTTCCTTGGGCTAAGCACAACCCCAGAAATACCAATAGGTAAGTAGGTGGGTTGGCATGTAAACATTTATTCACAGGATGTTTTGCAGTCCATGTGAGCTATGAATATTTTTCTCTAATATTGAAGAATTCTACAGTTTACCCATTAATGGTTACTTTCTTCACCACCACCACCCCCCGACTTTATTTGGGAGCTTAAATTAAATATTTGTGAGAAAGTGGGTGCACAAAATTTAGCGTTTAGTTGTCTGCGTATCTGCTGTACTATTAGATTAACTGAGGAGACATACAGTTATTTTGTATGAAGCTACAATACAGTCTTGTTCTCCTTATGCAGAGAGATGTATCTTGAGTCCCAGGTAGGTGTTATAAAATACCATTTTCTTCACTTTTTTTGTTTGTTTCCAACGAAGTTTTTATTTGGTATGAGGAATCAAAATTCTTTGAACAAAATTAATTGTCGTCTTCCTGTCGTCAAAACAGAGAACCTCCATTGATATGGAAATCCTACCAAGAGGTTCCCTTGTACAAAGATAAGGAAGAACGAATTCTTTGTGAGGAAAAATTGGTCAATAAAAATGGAATACACCAAAGCATGGAAACAAACATTACAAAACTACGCATGCACGAGGAAATACAAAGGAAGAGAGTTGTGCAATACTAATTTCAAACTTTGTCTTCAACCATGAACAGCCATAAAATTTATTTAGCTTTTTCTTAATATATTATGCTGCCAAATTACATAAAGTTATTTGGTTCTCAGAGAATCAGATATATTCCACTAACTGGTCTCAATGGGATGGGGTGGTGAGTCTCATTCTTTACAGCACTTTCTTTCTTATGTTTGATATGCTAAACTCTTGCTGTTAAATAACTTTGTACTATGTTTTTCATACCTTTAGCATTAGGTTACATTTAAAACCTCCTTACGAAGGTGCTGCCAGTGAGAAGGCTATTTGCAAAAGATGTGGGAATTGTATTTAAAACCTGAGTTGGCAAACTTGCTTGCCAAATTTTAAGTAATACAAAGTCTTAAAAAAGTCAGTTGTTATCTCAGGCTTGACGTAGTTCAGAAGCAGGGCAAGAAGGAGGCTGGTCCATATTATGCCATGTGAATGTAGCCTAGGATTGTAATGGAAACACTTGTATCTTTGTAGTATTTTAATTATACATTCTAAATGTGCCAATTGCAATCATATCTGAATTATTTACATCACATTTCTTTCAGCTTTCCCACTTTTTCCCTGTATGTACAACAAAATTGGTAATTAAAGCACACTTATTTTCTTTTTGCCTTAGATACAGAGCTAGATCAAAGCTTATGAAAACCATAAGTGAAATTTAACTTTGCACCCTTGAGGTTGAGGGAGAGTAAGCATTTTATTTAGTCTTTCTCAGTGATAGAAAATGTCGGGGCCCTGAGCTCATTGCCCTCTCCTGGGGTCTGCCTGCCTGGGCTCAGTGCCAGTTCTGGTAATGCAGTTGTCCAGTCTTGAGAGGTGTTAGTGAGTCTGGAAACCTTACGAGATGTGGAAGGAAGGTGAGGTTGGTTGGTTCTCAAGGATTCTTTCTGGGCATCTTTCCTCTTCATCGATGCCCCTTGCTTTCAGTGGCAGCACTGGCCTGGGATCAGCGTGGACCAACTTCTTAGAGAGCAGAAGACCTTTGGGGGCTGATCAAGAATTAAGGGGCCCAAACCACTTAAACCAGGTGAAAAAAAGAGTTTTCGCATTTTAATCAGCAGGAGTTATTCGCCCTGTGTATTAAGTCTCAGTTTCCCCAGTATTGAAGAAACACTTTTAAGGATTTTGAGGCATGAAGCTAATTCAGAAAGGGGCAGCATATAAGAGAGAAACAATCTATAGGTCCTTGCTCAGGTAGAGTGTTGGGCAATGAGGTCAGAAAGTATTGTTGCGACATTGATAATATTTTAGATTTTATAATCTCGTTAACAGGTGATCCTTGTGCTAGCAGCTCTGAAAACTAGCAGGTTTTTTGAAGGGACAAAACCCTATAAAATAGGCTCAATTATTTAAAAAAATATATAAACACAATATTAATTATCAATTTCAGTTTGTAATTCTTAAGCATCCCAAACCCAAAGGCAGAATTCTACATGCATTGGCACCCTAAAAATAAGCAAAACAAAACAACAGATTCTTAAGCACTAAGAAATGCTCTAAAAATCTCTATCTTTTATTTGTGTTTTGCATTCCTGTAGGTTAATATGGCCAAACTGATTTTCCTTCTGACATTCTGTGAACTGAATTTCCTCGGAGGCATTGTTTTGTGATATATGCCATATTTTAGCTCAGAGTAGATTTTTATATGCAAACCATAACTCTCAGAAGCACACTCTGTTGTCACCACTTTAAGTACAGTTGCACTGGCAGTAATATATCTGCATGGAAAGAATCCGCTAAACAATGAAATTATGTAAATTAGACTATAGGAAGATTATTCATAAGCAAATGCCTAGATATAAGCTTAGCATCTCCTGTGTGGCTCATGGATTTTGTTAAAATATGACAAACAATCCTGGCAGAAATCACATGAGAAATTAAGATCAAAGCCTAAACATAAACTAAAAGAAATGAAGTCTTTTCTGCTGATCAATTAACGATGTACTTTGCTGCCAGCCTGCAGTCATAAACCAAATCGGAAATCACATTAGGCTGCTTTTATAATCAGGAATAGAAATGGCACTTACGGCTAAAAAAAGAAAACTCATTGCATTTATCTCTGTATTGTTTTTTAATTGTTTTTTTTCATCATTGTTATTTTTCATCATTCATATTCAGATTACTTACCTAATTTTAGATGGGCAACCAAGTGTGTAATAAATGCATGAATTCTATTTGGTTTAAACATCCCCATCTAATTATCTTGTGGTTTTGTTATCAATCTCAGATGTTAACAGCCTAATGGCAAAAAGAGTTTTTAGTAATTAAATTGTTAGTAGAATTATTGTAGAGCACATGGACATACCAAACACACTTAATTATAACTATAAATAGTCTGTAAAGGCTCTTAGTAGGAATGAGATTAAACAGTAAGAGAGTAACAATCTAAAATTGTATTTCCTGTCCTCTCTCTATAGTTGGAACTGTCTTATTCTTGTCTCCAGCATTGTTTGCCATTTTTTAGAGTATTGAGCTTTTCCTTTTCTGAACTTTGTCAGCTTCTCTTAGTTGGCGAGGGACAGTACAGTAACCGGTGGAAATCACATAGCAGAGCATAGAAGACTTTTTCCTGTTTGCTCCCGTAAACCGAGGCTGCAGTAGTGGCAAATGCAAGTAGTAAATGGCAGTTGCTTTCAAATTATTGCTTTTTCCTTTCTTACAAGGTATTTCATTAAAAGAAAGATGTGGGAAGCGATGCTATTGAAAGGACAGCCATGGTGTCCTTCCAGGTAGGACAGTAAGGTCAGTACGGGTTTTGAATGAGATGTGTGGAGTCACACTTAGTTATAAACTGTTGTGTTGATTTCCATAGCAGCAGGGACGGGTGAATAGTGGACAACAACATTCTTCCTCATCTTCAGAATTAATACAGTGAGTTGCTCTGTGTCTTCGTTTTTCAAGTAGGAGGTGTATGGAAGGAGAAATGAATTGTTTGAGTGTCTTCAGGCCAAGGCAATTGGAAAGATATATATTTTTTTTTTGCCTCTTGCTGGGCTACAGGCTGGCTTTTCTGCCCTTCCCGTGGTTATAACTGAATGAGAGGAAGGGAGAAAAAGGGTAAACTATAAGTGTCCGTGGTTCAACATGGTATAAAGCAACTTCCCCATTGCTGCTGCTCCTTTGCCGTGTAAAAGTTCTGTAGGTGAAACTGGATGTCATCTTGAAGTGCAGTCTCGCTGATGGCATTTTCTTCTCCCCCATCCTGCCACTGCCTGTGTGCCCTGTGCCTCTTGCGCAGCTTTTTGTCCGAGGGCTATTGCCTCCTTGCGTCCCTTGCCCCTGACTCCCCTTGCTCTGACCTTAGCCACTTCTGCCCAAGTCAGAAAGCCCAGCTTAGCTGGCACACTGCTTGGCATCAGAACTGGTTAGGAGAGGTTAACACCTAGGTTTTGTGCTGTGCTGTGTTTCGCTAGATGGGAACTGATGGTGTCAATCATCTGAGATCCAGAAACATGGCGATGGTTTGAGGCCCACCGAAGCAGATGCTCCGAGGTGCTTTGCTGAAGCAGGGGAGGGGAGGAAAGGGCAGGATCTGAAGAGACTTGGCTGAGTGGCACGTCGTGCGTGCACATTCAGGTTAGACTAATGGTTTGATTTTTAGGGGAGGAAGGAATTTTCCTCTGAGTCATACTGGCAGGAACGAATGTGGTTCTTTTTCCTTCCTTTACAGCATAGAGCCTTGTTCATTTGCAAGGATCACCAAGCATGTTTCACCTAATAAATTTTCTGCAAGGCTACTGCAACACATTTGTTTTTTCTCTGCCCCCTCCCCCCCCATCTCCCTCTTGCCCCATCTCTTTCTCCTACTTCTGTCTTTCCAGTGTACTGCTGCTTTCAAGGCTCAGTTTTAAATACTTTGAAGAATATGCTGGAAAAATTTCGAAGAAATTAGAATTTTTTGGCTATTGACATTCTGAAGGGCTAGTATCAATTTTGATGTGCACCTCCCTGGGATTAAACTTTTGTTAAGTCGATCTTTTTAATTCTGGAGTCCTGAGCCATGTGACCCAGGCAGTGTCTGTCTGTCCTGGATTCCTGTTAGCTACTTTTAGGCTGTTTCTTGGTCTCTGCACCAGTTTTGTGGTTTGTCCTCTGAAGTGACTAATTTTGCCATGACCTGGAATGCCCTATAATGGGAGCAGAGGTGCTTAACGTTGTGTTTTGCATTTGAGTCTGTTTACCACACAAAATTTAGCTGTTACAGCATTAATTTCCTTACTGAGTTAGTCCTTGAATTCACCTGTTTTCTAAAATGCATGTGTAAAGTAAAATGGGAGAGAGGCTGCTAAATTACATATCAGAAATTGAAGACTTTTGATTTTGAAGATTTTGTTCAAAAAAGGAATGCAAGGGTTGTATTCTCTCCTCCCCCCCCCCCCCCCCTTCCTTTCCAATTTAGAAAAATATGGTGTATATTGTAGGAGTTGCTTGTGGGTATGTAGGAAATATACTATAACATACACCAAGTCATAAATCTGTCATAAATCCTAAAATCACAACAGCTGTTGTAGTTGACCATAATATTCACTCAGTTTATTAAAACTTTGAATTTTATATTTCCTAATTGTTCATCACTAATGAGGTTCCCACGTCTTGTATGGGTCACTTCCATGCCTGTATCAGGAGATATTCAAATGGAGTTTGATCATGCTTGTCAGTGGGCTTTGAAACCTAATTAGGCAATTATAGCTTAAATTCCACAGCTCAAAATAAATGGAGCTCCATCTTTTCTGTGAGCTATTTTCTAACAATGAAACCTGCTGAGTGCAGACGAACTACAACGGGCAACGCACAGATTTTGTTCATCAAGAATAAAAGTGATGCTGAAGTATGCTGTTACACTCTGAGAAATGTTACGGGCCATGTTGTGAAAAATCAGCATCTAGCAGTAAAATGTACTGCATATTTGCAGTGTATATGGAAGCCACCTATTTTGTGCAGACTGCCATTTATACTTGCAGGTGAATTATTGTTTGTCATGAAGAATGCACCTACAAGTTTAAAAGGGTGTTTTGCGTGCTTCAGGCAGGTTTTCAGAGAGGTTTTCTTAAGAAGTTAACTGTTTTAAATGGAACAATCTGTCCTTCAGAAACGTGAAATAGTTGATTGCCATGCCTCAACCTATAAATACCCATAAACTTTTGCCTCTAACAATACTTCTCAGCATTTTTTTAAAGCTTACATAGGTGCCAGGATAGACACTGGTGTTTTGGCAAATGGAAGGTCTTTTAGGGTATGTTAGCACTTGCGTATGTATGGATTGCGTGGAAGCACTGTTGAACCTTTGCTGGTTGCTGACTGTATGGTCATAGGCAAGTTTCACTTACGATGAGCCTAAAAATTCTTGCTTACATTTTGTACACACACAGAGACCTGTAGATGAAAAGACATGTGCTAAACACTGCGTTACAGGAGTGGGTCTATCTGTATCACGTCCACTCAAAATGACTGCTCAGCAGTGAGGACACACTGGTATAGGGTTGTAAAATATTCAAGCAGCACCTGGGTGCCAGTTGCAGTTCCGTGTGGCGACACAAAGCTGGGCATGCTCTTCTGTTGAGAAGCAATAGCCTTTGATACTTCCAAGCTGCTAATGAGATCAGCCATTGCAATGGAATGGTTTTTCAAATAGAAATTTCCCCTCACCCTTTTGAATCTAGCATAATTTCAAGCTGCGCAGCATTACCATCAAAATTGAACTTGGTGGATAAATCACTTTAAGTCTAGACTAGAGTTGCATCGGCCCTGAAAAATAAAATAAATACATCCTCAGACTTTTTTCCAGATGATGTGCAAATTTTGAAGAGGAATGGTTAACACAGACAGCTTTCAAGTGTCCTCTTTTTCATATTTCTGTAATGAATTTATAAAGTCATTCTTCACTTGTACCTTTGCTGGTGGGTGACACTGAAAATGACCAAAACCAACTCGGTGTGATTTTTTGCTGCTTCTAATCATGCAATCTCTCTCTTCTCCTGACAGTTCATTTTAGATTCATCTGAATGGGTTACAAAAGCATATTTATTTCTAAAAAAAAAGAAGTATAAAGAAGAACAGATATTATCCAATTCCGTGTTTCAATATACTGCAAAGCAATGCCGCTCTGAATAACTGCATTACCTCAGAGAAAGTAAAGTTGTGGTTTGTTATATTGCTTCTTAAGGTGCTCTATACATTTTAGTTACATAAAAGTGGCTTGGCCTTTCTAAGTGCTCTGGTCACATGAACGACCTATTCCTTTTGAGTGTAATAGCTTTTAAGGAGAAACTCTTCACATTTCTACACTCACCTGCAACTTTTGACCACCTTTCTCTTTCCCATCTTTATTTTCTTTGATTTTTGTTTTCTATGGTATGTCAAGCTGTTATTGAATTACCTGGGATGTCAAAGAGGCTCTGCCTCTTGATGCATTTTTAGACCATGTTGGTCTAGTGTGAGAAATTAGCATTTCATCCCAAATTTCTGATTGTTGACTATGTTCAGGTGTTACATCATGTTGGATATAGTTGTGTAGATGACCAATTGTGAATGAACGCTTCTTCAACCTTCAGCAAAATCACCAAATAATAGAAAGAAACCTACAGACGGCGCTTTAAATTATATTGATATGATATTGCAAAAAAAAAATCTGGAGCACTGAGATTATTTTTGGATTAGTCCTTCTTACAGTATTAGTTTATCATGTATGTGTTACTTCAGTTATTCTGATAGACTAAGTTAAGTATTTTGGTGATGGCATTTCTTAAGCTTCTTAAGAATGAGTGAGATGATGTTTACTAACTAGGATCTCTCCTGCTTAGCTTGAAGCCCACAGTGCACTGTAATCAGAGATACAGTTTCTTATATGCTAAACTGAACAACTGTCTCCTGAGAAAATTCACAAACACTTTTCTCTTTTTAAGTAGCTTTTCATATCCTACTGAAATTTTGACTACCTCTGAAATGACTACTGTGGAGATAAATTCTTAGCATATCTCATCTTGCTTTGTTTAAAAAAGCTTAATGTATGGGGGGGGGGGGGGGGGAGAAGAAAGAAGTCCTGAAGTTTCGTGAAGACTCTTACAGTAACTTTTAAATCCCTTTTCAAAATAAAGTCATAATATGGTAGTAATAAATTAAGAAAGTGCCTGTTCTTTATGAGACTGTATGTTTTGGCATATTTACATTTGAAAAATGTTTGCTGCATTATATGTTGTTGAAAATAAAATTAGTTCCCCAGCTTTTTTAAGATCAGCTCACTGAAACCTATTGCTGCCAATACCAAGGTGTTTGTTTGTTTGTTTGTTTGTTTATTTAGTAGCTGCATCTCTTTGGCTTTTAGGATAGAGAGTTACTGTCAGGCCTTATGCTCTCTGGTTATTACATTACACATTTAAGACTCCCCGCCCCTGCCCCAGAGAACCTGTTTTTGCCTGCAGGGCTCTGGCTGCTTGGGCCAGTGGTTAAGAGAAGGGGTGGCAGCACTCTGCCACAGTGGTAGGCACTATTTTGAGAAGAAAAGCAAAGTTATGATGGGCAGAGAGTGTTTGATGTCTTCCTGTTCATTTTGGAATATATTTGCTCTAGAAAAACTTGCCAGGCCTTGCAGCTGACTGCTTATTCCCTGTTTTTATTTCCATTGTTAAGTTTTTATCCTTTGCTGAGGTCTTAACATCCTAAAAGACAGATGAGATCCAGTCTTCTCTTTTCATCCCTCTTACGTTTTTCTTTCCGCATATCTTTACTTTCCAGCCGCTTTGGAAGATCTTTTCCTGAACTGATTTCCAGACGCTCCCCTGTGGTCTATACGTCTCCTGTCTTGTCCCTCTTTATAGCCCAGCCTAAACTGCCTCCCTCATCTTAACTTGCTTTCTCTCTTTTTCTATCTTTAGACATTTTTTGATGTATGTATAAGTATTACTCAAGATTTCTGTATATTAAATAAAACAAAGCAAAACAAAATACTGCCCTCATTGAAAGACTTCTCTGTTATCCCAATGGTCAAGTGCCATTCTGGTTTTCATCTTCCTTTGGTTGTTATTTGTTTCAATAGATCTATGGCAAATACCATAATGTGGGCTTTTTTCCCCTAGCATCTCCAAAATCTCTTCTAATACAGACTCCATCCATGCCATAGCTTCTTTTAAGGAAGGTCTCTTCGTAGTACCAGAAGTCTTTCACTTCCTTACTCTTCTGCCCTGCTTTTTGATGCTGTCATTACTTGTTTGGAATTCATTCTAATGTGTTTGTATGCAATATTTTTTATTTTTTCTCCCTTCATTTTTTAAAATGTCATTGAATAGTCACTGAATATTTATATTTTATTATACCCGGTTTTCCTCCAAAAGAAAATGGGTTAGATGCAACCACAAGCCAGAAAATGGCATAAGTAGCATTGGATGGAAGTGTTTTACTGGTGAGAACCCACTTCAGGTTGTGCATTTTCAGTAGAGGCCATCCCCCTTTGCCACCTCCCTGACAGCAAGGTCAAGCAAAGCGGCAGCAGCCTTAGCTGTGGTAACAGCACTGCCAGGTACTTATTCCAGAGAAGAGATAACACAGCTACACGAGGAGTCCTGGTACTGTTTAGCCAGTCTGAAGAGTAGTATGATAGACTTCCGAGGGACCTCAATGCAGAAGAAAAGAAAGAGGGATAAGAGGGAGGGACTGTACTGTTCTTTAAAATAAAAATTAAAGAATTCCTTGCTTGTGCACTAAATGGCATGAAGGCAGCTTGTAAAATGACAGCCACGCTTACTATCTAGTAGTCATAGATTGATTGCCATAGGAACCGTAAGTGTATCATCTCTTCTGTTAATTGTAATTGCCATTCATAGTGTTGAATTAACAGGGAGCATCAGAAACCACAAACGTATTATTTCAATGCAACTGTAAATACTGTGACCTTGAAAAATGCTTCTTCCCCCCCACTCCCCCAGTTTTTCTATATTTTTGTTAATGTTGACCTTAGGACCACGAGAGCATATACACTAAATGAATGAGGGGATCACTGCAATCGTTCTGCCTGCTGCTGCCATCTCCCGGCTGGAGCTGGCCCCACATATGGACAGGTTGCTTTTCCTTCTGTAGTGAGAGAAAGCTCAGACAGTACAGACCCATGTGTCTGAGGAACTAAAGGCTGTACGGTATTTCAATACCATATGTATGTGGGCAGTTGATGATCATGGTGTAAGTACAGCCACAGATAGTTAAATTACATTGCTTTACACACAGACGGCACAATCCTGTATTTTATTAAATATCCAAATGAAGAAAAAAAAAAAAGCCAGATCCTTCCAGTTTGTTTGCATTGCTGTAGTCCTTTCTTTGTACATAAGCCCTGATCTAACAAAATGCTGTCTGCACCCTTTTTCATTTCCACAGTTCACGTTCCCACCAACAGTCTTTTCCAATTCATTCTACAGAGAAGGTCATCTTCATCAAATATATGTTTCTAGAATAAATATATATAACCTTCTGTATATTTATAACTGGTATGTAGGAGTGGCTTTTTTGAACAAAATCCTGTTGAGGCAGATGTCTGGAACTTTCTTTAGTTTTATGTCAAAGACACATGGCTCATATCTCATCTAAATTTGCTCAATCCAATTTACATTGAGCAAGGATCTGGTCAGAAGTGGTTAGCTGCTAGAACTCACAGTGGCATTACTATGGGAAATTGCTGATGGGTGTTAGTCACAGGATCACTATGGTGATTTAAGGCAGCCAGATAGATGTTACAGAAAAAAATAAAAATTAATTTCCGAACTGGCGGTGTTGCTTTAAAAAGGAATTAAGTTATATATTATTTACAGGTTGTACCAGGGAATGTTTAATATTAAACTCCAGTAATGCTTGTGACAGTAAAAATGGTAAGAGCAAATTATCAGTCAGTTGCAACAGGTTAAAATCACAAAGTAGCCTGTACATCATTGCTATCCTCTCTTTGTTATTTATCCCTCTTTTGCGTGAAACGGCAGAGTTTTCTCTAGTGCATCCCAAAAGTTCAAAATTCCTTTGAACTTGCTGTCAGGTGCCTTAGTATTTGGAGGTGTTTTGAAGCACTTTGTGCATGGCTATTTGCATAGATACCAGTGTCCAGTGTCCAGGTAAATTCCAGTGCTGGGTACTGTTTATGGTTGGTATTAGTTAAACTAAATCTTCTTACTAAGAAGTGATATTTTCCTGAGATTAGAAGCTGTATTTTTTAATACTGTGAAGATGTCATTGTTTTAGAAGAGGAGCAGTGTGGTCTGGGCTGTACTTGCAAGTAGGCAGCTAAAAAGTCCATTCTGCCTTCATAAGACTCCTTTCCTTAAACTCACGTAATGATTTCATAGTTTTATCAGCTAGCTTGTTATAAGCATAATATTTGGTTCTCATTCAGCATAAATATCTATGAACATAATTGCTTTGATAGTGATTATTAAATGATTTTTCTATTACTTTTCAACGGTGTTCTAAGTCAAGAGTGCTATGAATTGAATATCATACCAGAACAGAAGAATAGTAATTATGGGTACTCTATGTAAAGTGCTGATATTTTTTTTTTCTCCTAGCTGTGGTTATGTGAATAACATTGAAATAAGAAGAAAAGAATGCATTTGTTGAGTGTCTCAGGATTCAAGTGTTTTATTTTGGTGGCGAGATGGTTTCTATGCTTACCTGATAATTCTGTTGAACAGAGGATTGCTAGATATTAAGGAACACCGTTTTCCAGGCCTATGAAATTGTGGTTATGATTGTCAGATAATGAACTGCATATTTATGATTTTGTTTGTTTGTTTTGAGGGGGTCTGGGGCATTTTATTGTGAATAAAGGAGGCAGTGTTGATCCTGATTTGTAAAAGGTACCAGTACTATAAAATTAAGGCATGTTAATAACATTGAGGGGTGCAAGCTGAGAACGGAAGCAAAAAATGTTACCTAATGCCTTGCACTGAATTTGTCATAGTGAGGTGACAGGTCTCGTAGTGTAGCTGGAAGGGCAGATTTTTGCCCTTTGTTATCATGAAGTAAGGGAGTATTGAGTTCTTCGCCGTGCTTACCAGGATGTCTTTATAGCTTGATCTGATCAGTTGTGGCTTTGGCTCGACTGGCTTGTTGAGTCTTTCTGCTGTGTTTTTTGCTTTCTCATTTCCTATGATGCTACTGTGAATGCATCAGGAGAAGGCTGCTGCCTTGTGAGACCAATGTTATGCAGGGGCTCTCCTGCATTGACCTGTGATTGAGGAACACCGGGGTTTATCAACGCAGGTAACACTAGTTAAATTTTGTCATCCTTTCAAAAGCAGTTTGAATGTAGCCATTTCAGAGTAGGTGACCGACTGCCTGATCTCTCATCTTGTACAAGTCAGCCTGTGGGAGCACAGGCGCTTCATCTTGCTGCCAAAACTGCCAAAGGACAGCAAGCTCACCCTCCAGCCCCCCCAGCCTGCTTCCCAGCCTGGCTGGTTAAGCAGGAGTGGCAGCAGCGAGTGAGAAGAACGAAAAAAAGCCAACCCTCTTCAGCAGAAAATACAGCACAAGATCTCTGTGCTGGGCAGTGCACTTAAGGATCTGCATGCAGTCTGTGGGAAGCCCTTGGGAAGGGGACACACAGTGCAAAACTCTCCGTAACCATCCCCAGACTACCCTCTGAGTAGAAATTTCTTGCGACTGCACAGCTGCACGACAGTTTCTGCCCTACGGGTCCCTCTGCTGGCCTTACTACTCGATTGAGTACTTTCTAATAAAGTTCCAGTTTGCCCTTCTGTGTGTAATAATCATTAGTGCTGCAGGTGTGGTGAGAACAAACCCCAACTTGCAGCTCCCTAGTCCCTTCTCCGGGTTTGGATCCCTGGTTGTACTGCAGAGCCTTTCGGAATCGGGGAGGAAACAGCAGGTCTGAACTGGTCAGAGTGGTTAAGGGATGGAGATAACTAAACACATGAGGCTTTATTTAAGTACTTCTGTGTGTTAGGCCAGGAAGAAGATACAGTTTTCTCAAAGCAGTCCGAAGGAGTTTTTCTACTATTTAGAAAAAAAAAAAGTTAAATACATTAGAGTTATTGTTTATTATAGTTTAAGCTTATCATGTTTGCCAAATACCTATCTATGTGAATGCCCAGACAGTGTGTATGGCAGAGAGGATGGGAGTATTCTTTTTGGGCTAATTAAATTCTGAAGATGAAGAAATGCGGTATGCAATCTGTAGTGCTTCTGGTAGGTTTTAGGTAGGGATTTTTTTTTATTTTTTTACTTCCTTCTGTCCTTTTTTTGTATTGATGATTATTGGCTTGGCATCTCGGTTCAGGAGTTGTAATGCTTCTTAATTTTTATTTTTGTTTTAACAAGTTTATATCTAAAGTGAGTGTCATAAATTCCATAAGCTACAGTTTATGGAGTTTTGTTTACTCTTTTTCACCATCAACCTGGATTGCATTCCTCCTTTCTACAGCTGAACAAGCAGAAGGCCGTATCCATCAAAAATGTAGTCTTGAACCAAGTGAGCTCATATAAACTACATCCCTGAACAGTACTGAATTAATATTGATAAATTGATTTGTACTTAATGGGACAAGAAGTCATCTCAGATTTTCTGCTCATCTTCTACGTTAGTTTATTCGTTACCTAAATTTAGCTTGTATGAGAATGGACTTAGCAAACTAAGTTCTAAACAAGAAACTCCTGCCAGAAATAGTCGTCTTGGGGTTTTGGAGGTTTTTGCTTGTGTTTTTTTTTTAGGGGTGTTGTTTCTTATTTTTTATTTATTTTGTTTTGTTTTTTCTTTTAAATCTTTCTATAAAGCTGGGGTGAGGGAATTCTCTCAGATTTATCTTCAAGTAAATGTATTGGGAAAAATACGGTACTCAGTCCCACTACTTTTGCCTTAGAAAACCTTTTGTGTGTCTATTGCTCTTTTCATTTTTATCAGTAAAACCACCATCTGAGCTGATTCATACAGACTGCTGCACATACATTTCAGTTGCCAAATTCTGATTAAAACCCACTCATGCCTGAAGCTAGCTTTAGATTTTCAGGTTATCAGGTATCCTTGTGCTTTTCATTGTGCTAAACCAGATTTTTGTGTCAAGTCTTTGCTTTAAATCTAATTTAAAGGAAATTATGCAGAAGGAAAGTAGGAAAAAAAAGGCGTGTGACATTAAGTTGATTTTGAGCAAAGTAGGTTTTAGTAATGAAAGGTCATATTTTACATATACTGTTTATCTATCTAATAAAATAGGAAAAACCCCACAACCTTGTGTTTAAATCCAAAAGTTGCATTTGTGTTCCCAAGAATGCTGCAGTGCGGTAGGATCTCAGACAAGTCATTTTACCTCTTCATGTCAAATCTCTCAGGATTCTGCATCACGCCCAGGTTTGTGCTCCCCTCCTTTGTTCTGCTTGCAGAGAGGATCTGGTCCCTTCCTATAAGCCGTACGCTGTCTGCTGCTCCTCTAAACCAAGGTATTGTGCAAGGGAGCATTGATAGTCCTGGAATACAGTGTGCATTACTAAACTTCAAAGTGGAATTAAATCCCATGCACAAAAGAAACCTGGATATATTTTATTCCAGTCTTGTTTCACAGCTGTATTTTCATAAGAAAGCTGAATTCTTATTGGTTGAGACGGACAGTCAAATGCATTGGTTTTGAAATTAATTATAATAGTTCTACATTCGCCTTTGTGGTACTTTGTGCAGTTTATGCAGTTTCATTTATATAATTACATAGCACATCCAATATCTAATTTTTACAGAAATTTGCACATCATTATGTAGAAGTAATAAATGATATTTCTTTCTTAATAGATATTTTTGTCAGTTTGAAAAGAAGCTAGAATATTCTTTTAAAATAGCCTTTTGGTTTTATTTCTAATTCTTAAATAATGTTATTCAGTTACTTAATATAATGTATTAAATATTTTCTATTATTTATAATATATTGCCATAAATATTCTGACTATGTGAGAAACACACTTTCTTCAAAACATAGTATATTTTTATTACACATCAAAAGAATTGATTATTACAGTTGATGGATTTTTTTTTTCCTGGCTAGATTGTCAGAATCTTTTAATATCTGAGGTTGTTTAAAATCCCTTAGATGTCATAAAAGGATTCCACAATTAGCTAGGGCATTATCATATCCCTACACTACATTACAGTACAAATAACAGAAAAATAACAGAATAGGTACTTTGTGTGCATACACCCGATTTTTGTGTGGTTTCTTGAAAATGCAAAAAACCCCAACCCACTACCATCCCTGTCCCCCATCCCTCCCAGCCCAACGAGCTGTTTTTCTAGAGGTTTGGTTCAGAAGATACTGACTTACAGGATCTATTGTAAAATTAGACTTCAAAGAAAACAGATTATTTCAATATGATTTGTTTGTTCTATACTCCCGATATTAAGTATTTCGTACCTTCTTAGCTTCTCTCCTTAGGGTATTGTTATTTAAGAAACTATTGCCATTTTCAAGATCTGGTAAATATTAGCTCTAGAAACAGTTCTATCTGGTTAATATTATTCCATATGTTACAAATATTATTATTGTGTAAATGTCTATATATTTGATATTTGCAAGTTTCTGGTAAAGAATAAATAACACTTTTTATAGTGTTTTGCATACAGACAGAACCTGTAATTGGGATCTGACCCTGAATTTCAATGAAACATTAAGTAGACTATAGTAGCTGCACCAGTCAAAAATTCATTCATCTCTCTCCTCGTATTATGAAATAGGATCATAAGCTCACATGCTTCCTGAATCGGATTTATGGTTTGGGCTTTTTTCTTTTTAGATATTATACCATAAACATCATATGAGGGGTTTCTTACTGTAGTTCTCGCTGTATAGTCCATACATGTGGTCTACTCTATTTTATTTTTTTTTAAATTTCCTTATTTCACACTTTTTAAAGTCCCTTCCACTTCTTAAGGATTAAAAAAAAAATACGGGTATAGCCGCTTTGAATTTCATTTCTACTTACACAGTCGAACGAGGCCCTGCCAGCAGTGCTTAGCTGAGCGTAGTCTCTTGCCATAAAGATAAACTGCATAGGTTTCCCAGCAATGAAGGTCAAAGGACACAGGCCCAGCTATTTATTTGCTTTTAAAACAGAAGGAATATGATTTATGCAGGATATTAGCTAATGTCATAGTGTTGAGCTTTGCAGGTGTGGTCATGGGAGCCTGACCCCCCGCTAATCCCCCTAAGTGCAGCGGGCACGCAGGCAATGGCTTTGTTGTTGCCGTGCTGCTGCTTGCGACTCCGTTTGTGCAGTGGTTTGAGAGGTCAGGCTGCCTTTCCCTGGACAGGCTTCCAAACTTTTGATTACATTCGAATTATGCAAGTTACAGGCATTTGGGCAATGAATTTGGATGGAATTACCCATGCCCAGAGTTGCTTGGGTTGCTAGTTTTGCTTAGTTTTTATTAAACTTTTTCTGGTAGTTCTTCCTAGCCTCTCGCCCATCTGCCCACGCAAAGCATGCGGAGCACCCAGAACTCCAGGGATCGACTCTTCAAGGGATTCATACAAATGGGCTGGGCTTGAGCCACACACAGTCTTCAGGGGAAATGAGCTGACATTTCCGAGATCTGACTGTAATTGTTAAAAGGCCCTAATAATGCGTCTTCATAGTTCTTCTAATGATGCCCTGTTTTACCCTATCTGTAAGAGGCACAATATGGATGACCTGCCCAGTAAGGGAAAGAGGCACACTGATTTTTTGGGCTTGTTACCTTGCTTTGCGTTTGTGTAGAGAGCAGAACTGTTTTCGTAGCAGATTGCAAACAGCAACCTTATTGCTTTTCTTTCTTACTATCTTTCCTTATGTTACTGTTTGGCTTAATTTGAAGTGGTCAGGTTATTGCTTGTGTGCTACCAGCGTGTAAGCTCCAGCTGAGATGTAACTAGATCACAATCTTTAGAGTAAGATTTACAGCAAAGTCATTAATTCCTTTGCTTGATGTTGTTTGATAGGTTCCAAACGCAAATATAGGCTGTAATTTTAAAATTAAAAAAATAAAAATTAAAAAATGGTGTTTTAACACTATGCAGAATAATAGTGAGAACAAAACCTGGAAGTGATGAAGTGCATAAATATGACAGATGATTGTACTTGAAGAAAAAATAATTAGTGATGGTTCACATCAGAGTTTGGCTGTGAGATTATTAACTGTAAAGATGAGGTAATAATTGATTTGATTTGAAATATTTTCTCACAAACAGTTAGGAGATTGTGGCAATTTAAGAACAAATGGATGTGGAATTTTTGCTCTAGGGTAAAGAAAAGGAGGGCTTATTAAACCTGTTACGTTTTCCACACGGGAGCAAAAAAGGCATCTCTTCCGCAAAACTGTAAAATGTATTATTGGCGTGTCTAGTTATATCAGAATCCTACAGTTCTTCTCCCTTACCAGGATATGGGAGAGAGAAATATGTTTATAGGGTATGTTAAAAAAATACATTTTGTGAAGGGGCAGATAGAAACCCCTAGAGGGAGCCAGAAGTCTGCCTTACAACTGCAGCGGCAAACTTTTGCATGGAATTGCAACTGTTTCCTAGAATAAATTACTCCTTTCCCTTCTGATAGGGTATTTACTCCCACTTTTTTAGTTTGAGCTTTAGACATACTGTCGTCTGTACTACTGAAAAAGGTATTTTGCAATTTACATGTTGAACTTCATAGCTGTTGACCATGATGTTTCACGGAGGGGAGCGTGCAGCGGCGGTACGTGCTGGATGATGGAGGGGGCTGTGAGTGTGTCCTGCTGCACTGGCCCAGCACTTTGGGAGGGTGTGGGGGTGTGTGTGTGCGCGCGTTGCTTTGGGTAGTGCTCAGGGGAATGAGGGGATGTTCCCCTCCCTACCGCAAATCACAGCTGCTTCAGTTTTGAAATACAGCAGTAACAATTTCCTTGATGCCTTACATCTTTTTGAAAGCTAAATTTCTAACTGTTTATATTTTCTGTTTAGTCCAGCAAAGGAGGAAAAATCCTACTTTTCATCTTTTTCCCTCTCTCTACAAGTAAAAGCAGAGGGTGAGAAAGCAGCTTCATCCTTCTATTCCTCTCCACCCTTCCTCTTCTAGTTTTAGCACCTCAATCCCTGCAACCGGTTCATGCACCCTTCACTTTGTAAGTGCCAACCTTTTATCCCACGAGCAAATTTGTTGACAACTTTACTATAAAATATATCTCCTTCTGGGAACGTCATGCTACGCACTCAGCAAAATGCCTCCCAATACCTTAGCAAATCAGCAAAATATTTTAAGAAACGCTTTATTTCTATGAACCAAATACCCCGATGGTTATTGGATTTGTCACAGCATATAGGGTTTCTCCTGTAGCCGTACTGACCTTCATATGCTATTGTGTTGCAAACCAACTCTTCATATAATCAAATAAGGAAAAGAATGCTTAATGAACAATAAATGATCCCATTTTAAAAAACAGCAAGTAACTAATTTTGTGGACCATCATTAAAGCTTACATTTTAAAATTCAGGTGGTTTAGCATTTTGACCCATAGTTTGAAAACACAGCAGAACATAGAACTATTTTTAATCAAAAGGCTATCAAACCACTTTCAGCAGGACAACACATTTATGAGTGGACTTGGATCTCGTAACTCCTGAGTGCCAGAGAAATAAGCAGGTTATGAAAGGCATTTCTCTCGAAAAAAATATATGTGCCATTTAGCCATAAATCATTATATACTCTCATTATACCACAAAGAATTAAAGAACGCTAAGTAAATTACTTTTTCCCTCCTCCCATGTGCTCCTGAGTCATGTTGTAAATGCTGGATTCTGTTATTGAGTGATGCAAAAGCTACCGTCACAACCTTTTATTCCCTGGGTGCAAATTAATCTTTTGTAATGTAATTGAAGGAAATCAATGACATTATTTGCTGTATCTTGGGTATTGAGAGTATGCAAGCAGGGGGGAGCGCAGAACCGGTCACCACTCTGAACTACCATTGTGTGAAGGCTCAGGGCAGCAAAGACTTAAGTAATTATTTAGTTTGTGAACTCCCTTGCACTTTTTTAGTGTTCTTCTAATTATCTTCATATGTTTTTCTCGACGTTATACAGTGAGCTTCTGTGCTATGCAAAGTGAAAGAAGAAAAGTTATCCTAGCAGTTACTACTAGTGCTATGATACAGTTAACATGTAGAAGTGAGCCAGAGTAATATAAATTCAGTGTACACTTCATTAAGTGTAAACTTTATCATGGCTTTCAGTATGAGAGAACTATTTGTAATAATCTCTGTACCTGATGTTCTCCCTCTTGCATAAATTTCTTCAAATGTTTGATACCAGGTCTGAATAAATACTGCCTTTTTTAGTGGCCAGGTTCTGCTCTTCAGCAAACACGTTAGAGGGGAAATAGTCAAATTTGGAGTGTGGAGATATGTTAGTCTGCATTCCAACTATATAAATTACACTTTTAGCTTGAAAGTACTGTATAAATGTACATCTTATGAAGGCAGATTAAAACCCACCAGATAGCAAGAAAAAAACCCACACAACCCCAAATGAGAACAAAATACTGTGTTTTATAAAGTAGGCTTCTAATAGCAGCATTTCTGAGTTTCATGTGCTGAACACCTACTCTTGACCTTGAATTGACCTTAAAGTTTATGAGCTAAAGGTAACAATTATGCAACAGCTAAAATATGCAGACAGGACTTTACTGCCTAAAAAGAACTGCTGTCCTGTGTTTTGTTTGAATTAACACACTTTGCTGTTTATGAAACTTAACTTTGTCCTATTGAAAAGCAGGAGGAAAGGAGCGCCGGTAGCTAATGTGCAGAAATCTCAGAACAAAGTGGGGGGCGAGCGTAGGAGGGTGGCGGATGCATCGTGTTAGGTCAGTTCTACAGGAGAAGTTACCAGCTCTTTCTTTGTGCTGTTTCGGAATGAAACAAGTTTGCCCAGTGAATGTCTCCAGCTGGAGATTTAATGCTGAGGAGGTTCAGTTGCAATATAAACTTTCAAGGAGGGTGAAATGAACCTTTGTCTTCTGAAACACTCGTTCAAAGTAAAGCCGCCTTGTCACAGACTTCGTTTTATTAATTTTTGTCGTGTTAATAGCCTCTGCAAGGTGTCATCAAACTTTAACCTTCCAGTCGTGGTGCATTCACGGGGCAGTAAGGTGACTGTATTGCATCTTCTGTACATTACAGCTCTTTTTCTAAAGACAGAAATTAAATGTGAGAAATAATGTGTTTAGACTGTAACTTGAACAGTGATCACAGGTATCCCTTTTAATTTAAGTTGATATCTCCATTTCTTATCCTTCCGTAAACAAAAGGCTTGTTTGTCTGTTTAAAAAGAAAAAAACCAACAAACCCAAACCCAACTAAAAAACCCCAAAATCTATTGCATTGTTCTTCTATTCTACTGAATGATGCAATAGACAATAAATTCCAGTGCATAAGGACATTTTCAAAGTAGAGGCAGCCAGGCATACATATATAGTCTTACAAAAATACTTTTTTGTTGTTCATACTTTCTAGTGACACGGAATATCAAAGCAATGCAGGCGGTTTGTGACATACATGTGGGTCACTAATTTTGGCAATAAATGAAGCATCTCTTGGGTCCTGTTTTACCCTTTGTGTTGGCCACAACCACCTGCTTTTTCAGGAGAGGACTGACAAAGGTGTAGTTTCAATTTTCCTACAGTTTTTAGTACTCTAAGACCTTGGAACAAGTCACACAATGCGCAGTGATATTTATATCTACTCATCTCACAGATGTGTGTAGGGAAGATGCTGATATTTGCAGAGAATTTTTAAAAAAAAAGGCTGGAACCCTAAGGTCTGTTCCTCTCAGGCAAAATCAAATGTGCTGTCTGTTGTGCTCTCCTCTCTCTGCAACAAGGACTGAGAAAACTAGTGAAATTCCAGGGCATTGCTTTGAAGAGCAAGTGTTAGGTTGCCATGTCTTTCACAAACAGATGTTTTAGCTTCAGAAGAAACAGACCAAATGCACATACCCCAACTCTGGAAATGTTTAAATCTAAATGTTCAAACGCACGGACATGTTTCCATTATATTAAAACTGCAACAGTATCATCATTAAAATATTAGCTAATGATAAAATTGTTGTTTGGATGCTTTTTCACAACATAGAGATAATGAATATGAATATCCCGTAAAAATGGAGCACAGTTTCACTTGAGAACTAATCGTTACAGATGCTATGAACTCTCTTGGGCATAATAGACATCTTTGGTGACAAACTGTCCTAAAAGCAACAGAAAATGTTTTTCATATTTATGCTTTAATGGAGAGGTTTCTAATGGCTGCAAAATCCTCATAAGTAATAACAAAACACTGTCACTTCATATTTTCTCAAAAATCAGGTGTGAATTCTATTCTTCTTTTGGAAATTATAATAAAATGAGTCCCTTTGCCCAGCTGGCTGTCCTGGGAACTACAGGGGTTTTTTTTAGGCAGAATAAAATCGATCTCTTCAGTACTGCCAGTGTGAAATGCGGGTTGTCCTTCTTGCTACCTTAAAAATTTGTTACACTGCTGTTCTAGGCTTCATGGACCTTAAGGTAAATTATGACATCTCAGATATGATTCCTTTTCACGATTTCTATAAAAATAGCTAGTTATCTATGCATGAAAGAATCTCCAATGGGAAAAAAGAGAAACTTTCTCCCCAAGGCTCGTGTTGCAGTGTATTCTAATGAGCTGAGAGACCATCCCTGGCCTTTGCAGGTTGAAGAGACTCCTCACAGTACAATGGGCATGCTTTAAGTCATGCGCTGTGTATCAGCTTTGCTGTATGGAGTACCTAGGAAATAATTTTCTTATTACGTGATAGGTACCTAAATGCTGTGATGATTCCCTGTGTGGTTTTCATGACTTTGTGCCTGCTCTCTCATTTGGAGGATCCACTAGGAGACTTTCCTTTGGAGCTTCAGAAGATGCTTTCAGTGGATCCAATAAAAAAACTTTTTATTGCAAAACCCCTAATTTTACTAACCCAAAGCAAAAAAACTGGAAAGGTTTATGTAGCCTAGAGGAAAGCTGACACCTCCTGGAGCATTCAGGAGCCCATCTTTCCCTGACTCAGCTTTGGCCCCAGATTACTTCTGGGGCTGACACCAGTGTCCAGCTGTGCAGCTACTCGACAGTTTGAAGATGAGTCTCTTTCTTGTTTTCCTTTCAAATGCATCCATTTCATCCCCAGAACAAAGTGGGAAGTTTTTTGAAGTCTAATTATTTGGCAGTATGGCAAAAAAATCTTTTTCCCTAGGAGAAGCTCTTCTGTTTGGAAAGGAACTGTCTTTCAGAGAGGACCCCAGAGCCCTTTGCTCAGCAGCATCTGGTAGGCTTCAGTGAGGTTCAGAAGCCATTCATCTGAGCCTCAGTCCTGTAATGCGTCACTCATGCTCTTTAAGGCAGTCTCAGAAATTAATAATCCACTGCATGATATGGTGGTTCTTGTCCCTGAATCTTTAGGTCACTTACTGTACAGGCTCTGCAGAACACATTGCAGTTGAGAGTGGGAAACATAGATACGATGTCAGTATGTTGTGCTGAGTTTTATTAATATTGAAAAATTGACATATGACGTGGACTAATATTTTAAATTAGTACTACCTACAGTAAAATGCAGAGAGCAGGAATTAGAGTTGTTGCGTATATACTTTCTATGTGAATGCTGCAACCTTGTCTTCACAAGGTCACAAGAAAATCTTTTCTGGCCCTGGGGGTAACTATGTCAGTTTGCTGGGCATAATGACAATGAAACACAACCTGCTATTCCTTATTCAGAGTACTGCCTCTTAGAGGAAGGTGCTAGGCAGTGGGATTTAAGATTATGCATGGTGTATGAAAAAGATACCATGGGCTGAATGAGGCATTGCCTTGCAATACATCACCTACTCCAAGGTAAACTGTAGTGGTGTACGCTTTTCCTCGGTAGCAAAGGCAAGAAAGTGCATGTCGGGACACCACTGGGTAAGAACGTGTGCACAGGTGAGTAACATATAGTAGCTGTGGGGTTTTGCTCTCATGCCGTGTGTTTTTCATAGTAATGTTTTCATCTGCCAAGGAGCAATAATCTCAGTGCTTAAAATGGCATTTATGATGATGTATATAGTTGAGGATTCTTTTTCTTTTTTTGCTGTGTATGTCAACTTGTTTTCTCAGCTTCACATATGATATGGTCTTAGTTTGTACTGCATATTAGTATCACCATATGTGAAAAATAAAAGCCAGAGAAAGGATAAGTGCCTTTTCCAAGACCACACAACAAGTCAGTAGCAGAATTGGAATGAAACCACAAGAATTCCTGGCTCCTTGTTAGATTTTAAGGCACTTTGGAGGGCCTCATCCAGTCATACAGAGAATAGTTTCTGTAAAAAAGTAAATTTTAAACATGTCTGAAGGGTGATTTACACTAAGCTGTGTTCTATAGTACAGTGTAAACAGGTGTTTGGTGGCACTGTCTACCTGCTGGCATTCTTCTGATTGATTTTTCCAGCCATTTGGTGGTACTGTGCTTCTGATAATAAAGAAGAGCTAAGGTAAGGAGGTCAACGGTAGCTACAGCAGATGGTTAAACCACATGTCTTGTCCTTAGTAGCATTCTCACAATTTGGTCCTTTAAGGGAGCGACTGTGAAAGATAAGACAAAAACCCCAACCATATGCAGTCCAGTAGTACGGAGTAGGTGGTATAGATAAAGAGTTCTTTTGTAACTAAATTCAGCAAGTAATGGGCATTGTCTCTCAGAGGCTGAACTGAACATAAATGTTGCAGTGGGTACACTTGCTCATTGAGACAAAAGGTGATAAAAAAAAATTGTTGAAACGTTTCTATC
The DNA here is from genome assembly GCF_963924245.1 of Chroicocephalus ridibundus. Classification (NCBI taxonomy): domain Eukaryota; kingdom Metazoa; phylum Chordata; class Aves; order Charadriiformes; family Laridae; genus Chroicocephalus; species Chroicocephalus ridibundus. Next base: position 33,678,449 of record NC_086285.1, read on the forward strand.
AGTTCCTATCTCCTTGAATGGGTATAATAGATTTGGGGGGGGAGGGGGGGAGTGGAAATAAGTGCTCAGCATCATATGCTTTCAGAAAAATATTTATAATGTCTTTAAAAGCCTGTTTATCTTTAACCTGAAACATTTGTATCCATTTCCATAAGTACAAAATCATATAAAAGTGGCTGTCTTTCACATTTACTCTTAAATGGTGTAAATGACAAACAAAGGAGAATTAGCCCTATTATTGCTTTCTTTTCAATAAGTTCTTATAGCAATGTATACGGTAGACTTCCCTAATTAAAAGCAAATAAATACACAGAGAACTGAATTGATGGCATCGTTTAGAGTACCCATGTGATTTGGAGAGCAGATTGTTCGGAACCTAATGGAAAGTTTAACAAGGTGGCCTCTTCCTCGGTCTACTGCACAAGCAGCCTGGGAACTGGCGGGCTGTCACGACAGAACCTGGCACTGTTGAATGCTTGGCCAGTTTCATTGAATATTGAATTTATACCTTACAGCAAATTTTTTTTTTTTTTTTTGTGTAACAGCAGCAAATTTAAACTGCATCTTTAAGTTCAAGACGCTCAAGCATGAGATTCTTCCTGCTGCACCTTTTGCAGGCTCTTAACTCGGATTCCTTTGAACTGGGAAAAGGAAATCGCATGTTTTTTCTGGCCTGGCCTACCTGGCAGCAATCAAAATGAGGTCAGAGAACTCAACATTTATAATAATAGATGGATTTTAAGTAGTTGATACCTACTTTTTGCTTTTTAGCTGAGTTTTGATTGTTAATAGAGCAAAAGAATTTACTCAAGCTACTACAAGCAATACTGCCTCCAGGATTTTTAGTTATCTGTATTTCACATGGGCATTTTAATGTGCCATTTCCTTTGCTTTGCAGAGCGAGAGGATTTTTTCATCTGTGCCAGTCCTTTACTGGGAGAACTCCTAGCCAACTTCTCTTTATTCTTGAAAGACTGATTCCCTTCCCCAGCTGCTTTGATCCGAGTGCAAATGCTAACTCAGCGCTGGCAGGCTCCCCTTAGCGGGAATGCATTCCTTCCTTTGCAGGATTCGACACCAGGAGAGCCACTGGCGCTCCGGGCAAGTCCCAGAGGATCGATAGCTCTTTCAGTGGGATGTACTTTGATGGTGAGAAAGTAGCCTGCTTTGTTAAGCCGTCCAGATGATCAGGTCATAGCCTGGACTGCACAGCCCACTGTTCGCCAGGCCAAATACCTGTTTCTCAAGACCCTGACCAACAAAATTTAAGGATTTTTCCTATCAGAAAAAAAAAATAGAGTTACGGAAAAGTTTGCAATGAGAAATAATTTGGTATTGGTATGCATAAACCTGAGCTTTATCAATCTCTCTTCAGGAGTTGGGTTTTTTTTGGTGAGAAAAGCTGATCTTTTACAATGTTGAGATTTTGTGGTTATTGTCCTTTTTAAAACACAAACAGGAAATACTGTGAACTTAATGCTGGAGATAAGGAGCTGTGTAGTCATTGAAAGGACAAGGAGTTTGCTTTCATGAATTTGTGAAGTTTTTATCTAATTTAATCTAGAAATGAAAGGAAATTATAGGAAATACAAGGAACTGCCGTGGCTAACATATTGGTAGTTCCAATTACTTCATTTTAGAAGAAGGAAATTCTGTGCACCCTTGAGTTAATACCAAGGTATGGCTCTGAAATGTTTTTTCTGTCACTTCTTTTTTTAATTGGAATGTCAGGACAAGAGTCCTGTATAACTGGAACAAACTGTTTCAGTATAATCACCTTGCAAGCTATATTTATCAGCTTCTTTGACTGCTGAGATTTTATAGCAACCAAAGTTTCCCAGCCCAGAGCCCTAACACATGCTCAGAAGATGTATGATACAACTGAAGGGTTTAAATTTGTGTGGTAATTTATTTTTTTAAAAAAAGAAACCCCCAAAACCTCTAATAGGGCTATGAGTCTGGTTTTGAACTTCCTGTGAAACAGTAAAAGTAAGAATAATCTTGAGGGTAGGCATCAGGACCTAGATCTTCCCTCACTGCTAAACCAGAGCAAGGTACTTTTTTGCTTGCTTTTTACCTTGTACGTTTACCTCGACTGTCCAACTGTCTGAATTCAGATACCTTCTTGAAAAGCAGAAGTTGCACTTGGGACCTCCTCCAGCTCAGAAGTGAACTGGATCTAGGTCTGCCACTTCCTGCGAAACTGGGCTTTCAGGGGAGAGTTGACTGGGATGCTTGAAGCAATGCTACTTTTCTGGGACAGCTGTGCTTTAAAACGAAAGCCGCTCTGACTGCATTTTGAGAGAAACCAATTTTGTTGGTGCATGTTAGCTACGTACAGAGCACAGCCATCGTTAGGGTGATCGGGATGCCACTCTGCCTAGTTTCTAGGCTAGTCAGGGGTCAGGCTCAAGCGAAGCTCTGCATAGCTTGGACCAAAGAAGTTGTGGTTTATACAAAGACTTTTAGGCACCTACAGCACCCTCAGTCCCAAAGGAAGGTGCTTGGTGAGTTTTGTTGCTGCTTAGGCTGTAGGGGAGTTCAGGAAAGATTTGGAGTTAGGAAAACTCTTTGGAGATTTGGAGTTTGAAAAACTTTAGTTATTTATATTCTGGTTTGGATCTGGTCTGTGATATGACTGAGTATTGGATTCCCCGTGTTGAGCAGAATTACTCATGTAAGTATTTCCTGAAGTCCTACATACTTCTTTAACTCTTAAGTAGCTCTTATATCAGCCTGGGCATCAGTGGCTGCAATCACTGTCTCTTCATGACCTAATGTCCTTTACAACGATATCATCTACAGGAACTGTGACTACTGAGTTCAGAAGTTGTGCTGTGCCGCTGGAGTTGCTTTTTGAAGCAGACTTGAAAATGCGTTATATGATTACCGCAACTTCAATTAATGCTAATATTTGGGATATTTTTGTTCCATTCCTCATTTTCTATGGATTCATGGAATTTAAGACTAGAAGGGGCAAGCTGATCATCACATTCAACTGCAGGAATATGAGAGTCAATAAATGTTGCTCTAAAGCATTTTCTTCAGCATTCCTATCATTTTCGGCACATATTGTGCACATATTACCTTTCATCATGAGCTAATGCTGGTTTTGCTGTAAGGAAATTATGTGACTGTGAAATAGAAACAGACGTAATCATTAGATCGAGGACAGGTGGTCTGTTTCATAGGATGATCTCTGCCAGTATATTATGTACCTTTTTAGAAGGAGAAGAACATGGAAAATCAGTGAGTAATTCCATCTCATTCTACACACAGCAGTCCTGCAGCTATCTGTGCTTAGCAAACCTTGGACTGGGGTATTCCTAGCTTTAGAAAAGTATTTCAGTTTTTCTGAGCAGCCGTCACTGGGTTTCCTAGTGAGAAATGCAGAGCACTTGTGCACAAATTCAAGCTATTTTTCTTTTCCTTGATCCTGGTGTTCCAGGAGAGCCAGTTTTGCCAAAGTCATATAGGTAATTTTCCTCCTGTAATCTCTCAGTAAGTCAGTGTGCGTCATGCTAGTTAGGACATGATAAGTCACTACCGAAAGAAAAACCTTGGTCAGGTTTTAATTCATGGCACGCCTCTGCATTGTGGTCTCTGATGTTACTGTAAACAAGAATTGAGAAGGCTGGCTTGACTGTAGTGGGCTTTCTTGCATGCAGAGTTGCTTTGATATTTCTTTCTAGAGCAAAGCACGCACAGAATTGCACTCTTGGTTTTTGTATCTAAGATGGGCTTGCTTTTCCAAAGCAAGCAGAAGACCTTCTCTTACGATCTGTTGGTAAGCGAGAGACGTGGGCAGAGCTGCTGGCTGTGCTGGATGGGCGTGCATTGCTTGACTTTTATTTTGTCCTTGCTGGCAATGTACCTGAATGTTTTTTGGCACATTTTGCCTAAACATTGTATTTAGCTCATAACAGTTTGCCTAATGAACCATCTGCCCTCTAGTAGGTAACACTTTAAAACCTTTAATGAGATGTCAGGTGAATTGCAGTGGTTGGCACTGATGGACAGGGATACCGAAGCAGCGCCCAAGTGCTGGTGCAGGGGTACTAAGGTAAAGGTCTTGTTCAGAGCTTCCTATCGTTTAAGCACCAAAGCTGTAATTACATAAACAGAACCTCTTCAGCCAGCCCAACGTGTCATTATGGATTTTCCAGCTAATCTGTCCATTCATCTTAATGGTGCAGAACTTGTGCTTTGTGTCACTCTCTGCCTTTGTTCCACTCCTTCATCTCTTGAAACGTCTGTCATGAAGAAAGTGTTTATCTTGAATTATGTGTTGAAGAAGGTTAGAGTGCACACTTCTGAAGCTTGGCATGAAATTTCCTAAACAAACCTTGCCGGTTGTTTCGTGAAAATGACTGAGGTATGGATTTCAGATTAACATTGTGCATTAATGTTTTTGGAAGCACTTTAAAATAACAGCCGTGGTGTTGGTGAATAAAGGAATCTTGTTGAAGTGCATGTGACATCCGCATTATTAACAAATCAGCTTATTCATTGTAATGAATATTATTATGATAAATATTATCTTAATGCACGATGATTAACCATTATTACACAGACTTTTTATTAACTGAAACATTTACTTGTGTTTTATTTTAACTTAATACAGCACAAGATTTAAACACTTTTCTGCTTGAATGTTTTTGTATTGGGCTAATGCTGGTATTGTGTTGCTGTACAAACACTTGTGGGACAGACGTACGTGGGGAAGTGGAGAGAGAAGTGGACGTGAGTGAAGGCTCAGGGACCTGCCGGAGCTTGAGGCACAAAAAGGATTAAACTAGGAACTGTGCAGAGCCTCTGAGTCACAAGCAGCTCACTGCTGTGGAATGAAATGATTTCACTTCAGCCTCTCTGCTTCTCTTTTTCCAATGACTATCTTTAATTAAAGCTGTGATCTTTTCCTTACCCTTTAGTAGAGATGGTCTCTGCTGGATTTCTTCGAGTTATACGTAATACTCCAATTCTCTTTCTGTAGTTAGTTGTGCCTATTCTTATGTGGAGGTTGTTTTTCTGAATTTAATCTTTTTTATTTTTTTTAATCAGTATTAGCTACAGTTTTGTGTCTTTTTCTATATATTTTGTATTAAGACGCCTGGAAAATTTGTTAGGGGGAATGAACAAACAAGTGAAGTACATTTTTAAGAAACCAGATATGTTCAGGAAACTGCTCGGGCTCTCAAGGTTTGTTTTCCCTAAATTCACATGTAGAAACAAATAAAAGAGAACAAGTTTATTAACCATATCTTTGTGTTCTTAGAACTTTGCTTTCTTAGAAGTGAGGATGCTGCTTCTCCACTTCACTTAAGATCTTTGCTGTTCAATTTTCAGCAATTTATGGAGTTATATACTAAATCTTAAGAATGTGGATACTTCTGTACAAATCAATAGGATTACTCATGCTCAAACTGAAACTTTGTCTATGCAGTATTCTTACTGAAGCCTAAAATGTGTTTTGTAATCCAGTTAACAATCCTCTACTTTTTTCCCCCACACTTCTTTTTTTTATTTCAACAATAGCACATTTTTATTTTTCCTGTGGATTAAGGATTTCTGAATGGCTGGTATCACTACTAAGGTGAATTTGGAAATGCAGGTAGTACTCAGTAATGCAGCTAGACATGATGAAATTAGTTTCCGTAATTAAAACAATACTTCCAGTTTAAATTCAGTTAAAATCCAGTTGGTGATTTCTGCTTTCAAATGAAATTCTTGCAATCCTGTTAAGATCAGTGGAATTGACAGCTTGTATTTGAACTCAGGCCTGATTTCCTTTAGGGTCCAATATTAAATCGAGCAGAGTGTGTGGGTACTGCACCTACTCTAGAAGTAATGTCAAGGTCTTACAAAGCCTCAGTAAAAGTAAGTATAAACCAAAAGAATTGAATAAGAGATCTGTGGGCTTTGAAATGTCAGCATTCTTTTCCAATCTTGAAATGTATTGTATTTAGTAGAGCTTATATTTATTCAAAGTGTGGAGTAGGACCAACTATTTTAAATCAACTTCCTCTTTATATATAACTAAACTGCGTAAACAACAGCGGAAGACACAAATAATTACATTCCTTTTTGTCAAAGAAACGGGATTAAGGAAGACAGAACCAGAATGGTTGTCAGTAATAGAGATTAATTAATATAATACCTAACAGCAGCATTGCCAGTATCTAGATCTACTTAGGAAGGATAATGGCATACCAATTTGGGAGGTTCAGGTTTATACAAATGCTAATAGGTGGCTTCTGCTTTAGGAACATAGAAGGGCAGGAACAGATTATTTATATGATGCTCTGGTGCCCGTATGTGTTGAGAGATTTTGTAAAAAGATTAAATTTCTCACCAAAATTAGTAGATATTTTTCTTGTGCTGTGTGATTACTTTTGTTTATTACTTCTTTGAGGAGATCAGTGCATCTTATAATTGCTTAGGAAATAAACTGCTGCTATGGTATTTGAAATGTCAATTTTTTGTTGCACTAAACCTCTCATAAGTGAAAAGGAAGAGAGAAACCGGGTGCCATAATTGACATTTCAATTATCTAGGTCACTGACACAAAATTAGCTCTGAAAGGGATGTATTTAGTACCGCTCCCAAACTTTGAACTGTTCAAGTAAATCTCTTTTATTGATCATTAACATTCCTCAGCTGTTCTTGAAATTCCAGTTATCTTTAGGTGAGAATGTTAGGAAATACATTATTTCTATTTTAGGACCATGGAACTGGCAAATAAACTTCTAAAATTGTTAACAGAATTATTCCTACTGTTACTGTTTTCTGCTGAGATCCACTGGGCTACATTTTGGAATGGAATTTATTTTTCCTTTAAAAAAGTGTGAAAAACTTCCTGGAATTTGACACTTATAGGTTCCTCTCTTATTCTTAGTATGAAAATCATGCTAAATAGTTACAAATCTGATTTGTACTAATTTAGAATTAAAAACAATGTAAGGTTTTGGCAGACATAACGCTGCAGAATTCTCCGTTCTGTCTGCGTGTTGCAGCTTTTATCACTGAAATCCTTCTCTTGGCTGCTGTTGCACACCACATTAGATCCTCAACGTAGCCCTGAATTCAGTGATTATTAGACTAGGTTTTCCCCCAGTCAATTAAGCATTTAAGGTGAAATCTTGACTCTGTTATTTTGAGTACATTTTAGAGTTATTAGGTTTTTTTTCTTTCTGTTTTAGTCCATTTATTTGTGATATAATCACAGTAAATATGCTGGTGACAAGTGCCAAGTCTCTGTCATGAGGACCAGATGATAGAAGTGCTAAGTCCATGATGCTTGTTTATTAAATATTAAATAATATTGTATTATTATCACTACATATGAAAACAGTTCTGTTGAAAGCTAGATTATTAATAAGATCAACTTTGTTTATAACAGGTTGCTGGCACTGGCCTTGCTACAGCCTTGCCCAGTGCCGGTGACTTCACTGACTCTTGTGGATGGGGAGTTCCTGTGTGTTTAGGAGTGTATTTACATTGAATAGACACCTGTCTTTACTGCTCATAATCCTGTCAATTTAAAAGCTGTCCCATTTTTGACCCAGACTGATCATGCTCATTTAATTACCTATTGTTGTAATTTTTTTAAAAATATAATTATATTTCACCAAAAGGTGAACGTTCAATTTACTTTATGTTTTATCACAGGACAACAGATCATACCACCTGAAATGGATGTCAAGTTTTTTAATAATTCTGTTCATGAAATGAAAACACTTTTGAAAAGGATCATTACGCAGGTACTTGTTGGGTGCAGTGAGCAGAGGCTGAGCAGAGGGAACACAAAGGCACAGCAGTCGGGGGACCGCTGGTAGTGACAGTAACCCAAGCACTGCCTAACACTGTGAAGGTCCCTGGGTGAAAGCCACCAAAGGAAAGCTCTTCCCAGGATGCCAAGAGATCTTAATGAGGTTATTGCCTTGAAGGGTCACAGGACTTTAGTGGATTCCTGCAGCCAGAGTATTTTGGGATTGTATAAAACTTGTTAAGGGGTATTTTAATGGGATTGTGGGAAAGTGCAAGATTTGGTATGGGATATTTGGGGGAAGGATCAAAGGTTGATGAAGGTGGCTCAGAGCGGAGAAAGCATGGGAAGACGGAAGGAAAAGGGCATAGAAGCAGCTTGTCACTTGTAAGCGGCTTGCTGGTCATTACACTCGTCTGACTGAGCGCTACGCCTGATTGCTGCAGTCAATGTGCTTATAACTTCCTATTTCCAGCCATCCCCTATGTACCCCCTCTGCCCTCAGCCTGCCTGGATGAACCCTAAAAAACTTGGAGCTGGGCTAGCGGGCCTGAGTGCCAACCTCTGGCGCGCGAGTCTGCGGACCTGGGGGCTCCCGGGTGCCAGGGAGGGGGAGCTGGGCTCCGAGGGGCAGCTGCTGGACCCACCGCACGTCTGGGCCAGTCCGGCTGCTGCTCTTCTCAGGACTTTGAATGTTTGTGTTGTGGCTGGTTCAGATTTAGTGTTTGGAAGTCAGGGATTACAATTAAAACTGTATGGTTAAAGACAGTTTAGTTTTTGCATGTTTAATGTATGAAAGTAACTAGCAGGTGACTCGTAAGAAAGCATTTTGTTCTGTCCCTCACCTTAAGTTGATTTACTATTATGAAAGCAAACACAGATTTCCTCTCTTGTAGACTGAGTGCTTGAGACTGCACACAGGGTTTTGTACAACATTCCTGAGATGCCTGAATAAGCGTGTGGACTCTCTTATATAAATAATACTGCACATACAGTAATATATATGTGTATATGAGAATATTATTTTTTTCGGTTTAATTCTACATGGATTTTGTGAAAGACAAGTACAACACAATACAAACAACAGGTGGAGAACTTTGCTTTTTGATGAAAGATTTTAAGAGCAAGAAAGATAAAAGGGTGTCTAATCATAATAGGAAAAACTTGTTGACAGTTTCTTCCCACAATGGAGTTTGCTAAAAGATAAAGTATCTATCTACAGATACACGATCAAATAACTATTCGTAGATATGTGTAGTATTTTCCTTACGTTGTTAACAACTAATGAATCGATAAAGATTCCCACAGTAATTAGAAATATTTGTTTGAGGCACTGCATTTACCAACTTAGGAGTGTGACTCAAAATGCAGTAGGTTGTTGTCGAGTGTCTTTTGTGCCTGGAAAAGGTGAACTGTAACATCTATCAGTCATTCACTTATGTCAATGAGGAAAAGGTTGTTTCTTAACTGCACTTAAAATTGGAGATTTTCAAATGGTATGGTTTTAGCCACATCATAGCATCAATCAAAAATGTCGTGTGAGTTGAATGAGAAATATAAGTTACAAAAAGTCTCTGACGTAGAGCTCCATGAATATGCTGCAATATGTTGCTCTTCAGAGAAAAGAAAAAAAAAAGAAGTAAAAATGGGATCTATTCAACTGTGCCTTCTCTCTCTGAGACCACTACATTGAACACCATGCGTGTGGTTTTGCTGGGATGTGCTTGTAATGGCAGTGGTGCCTTGCACGTGCGTGGGAACCTGGGAGTTGGTTCCTTTATGGTTATAAATATTATAATTTTTAATATATTTTAGTTAATAGTTATGTATATTATATACATCGGTCTATGTTGTATAGAAATGGCGTGTGGCAGAAACTCTGAATCTGGAATCCAGCATATACAAGGGTTGTTTTGGAGCACAGGTTTCAGGTATAGGTATGCTTTTTACAAGAGCAAAAGCAACAAACAAATTATGCAGGTTTTTCCTTCTAGAGAGCTATTGAAAGCCCTAAATCATTCAATTTCACAACTGAGTATTTTATATCCTCACCAAGTATTAGGGAAACCAATAAACATTTTAGAGGGCTTTAAATGGTATTAGAGGTATTATTTTTTGTGCTTATATAAGGTATAAGTACCTTAGTTCAAAGGTAGGGCTTAGAGAGTGTCATAAACATAATCCTAAATGAACTAAAATAGATTTCTGACTCATAAGAATATCCCAACTTTTAGGATCCACATAGTGGATCTTCTTATGTATTCAAAATATATATTTACATGTTTCACGGGGAATTTGGGGGATCTCGCATTTTCAGATGTGAAATTCATGTTCTAAGCCTGCTGCTCTTACACTGTACTATTAATGTATCCTGTAGAGTCAGGGGATGTAGCCTTATGTAGGTGGACAAGGGAAACAGTTGGTGGAAAGCAGAGGAAAACATTTTGATTAAACATTTTAAGTGTTTTGTAGGTTGTTGATTTTTTTTGTTTTGTGGTGTGGTTTGTTTTTTTTTAAGGAAGGAAAGCAAATGGCTATTTGAAGCTGCTCAGAATGTTGTAAACTGTTTCAGAACTGAAAATCAGTGCACAAATCACAGTTGAAATGCCTTCCAAATAAGAGGTGCCCTATTGCTATGCTGGCTAGATATGTGTGCACAAGACAAGTAGATTTATCTATATACTGTGTAACATGCGTAAGCCAACTGGGGTGTTTGGAGATGTCTATGTGATTGATCACATAGCCTCATGATAAATGAGTTCATTCCGTGTGTGTATCTGAATACAAACAATGTGTGTGTTGTGTGTCCAAAAAACCATTGTAAGTTGCCCTTGAGACGTACTGTTAGTTAAAAGGTTTTCACAAAGGTATAAATATAAGTGGGAATAGCAGCCTTCTGATATATCTAAGAGGAGGTTGCCATGAAGGTGGAGCTAGGCTTTTTATGGAGATGCCCAGCAAGATAAGAAACAGTTCTTGTAAATGGGAAATAAAAGGGGAAAAAAATAACTATATGAGGATAATTAAGCAAACAGATACTTGGGGAGGTTGTGGAGCCTCCGCCCTTGGAGGTTTTCAGTGCCCAATGGGATAAAGCCATAAACAACATGATCCAAATTCTGTGTTGATCCATCAGAGCAGGAGGTTTGACTGGAGAGATGTCCCAAGGTCCCTTTGAACCTGAGTGCTTCTGCGAGTCGGCAGTGAACTCGGTAAAATTCTGCCTCTAAATGTAAGCCATTTCCTACTGCAGAAGTTGATGACTGTCTGTCCAACACAGCTGTAGTAAAATTTACCTCTCGTTTTTTAAAACAAAATAGAAACCCTTTATGTAATGTTGTGTTGTGTAGCTTTTAACATGGCATTACAGTTAAGTACAGTATTTTTTCAGTGACTTCTAAGATGCACTCTGTTGAGGCATCGTCTGTGGTATAAAGTTCCTTGTCATCACAAAGCTCTGAGCATGAGGCTCTGCACTTGTACTAAAATTTTCCTGCTATCACTGGAAAACTCATCTTTTAGTTCACAGTGCCTTTCAATCCTAAACAACTTCACTTTTTGCTTCTCTTGATCCTCTTTGAATTGGCTGGTAGGGGGAGCTGTTGCTTGGAGTTTGGTCCATCCAGTTAATATTGTTTTCCTTTTTTATTATTATTCACTAGAGGACTGACTGTTTAAATGCTTGAGCGAAAAGACTGTTTTTTCCAGTTACTATGTTCAGAAAATATTTATTTGGGTACAGAAAAGGAGAAACCAGGAAGCATGAACAAGAATCTCTGATGTTCAGCTCCAAACTGCAACAACTTGATCCTTGGGAAGAAGTAATTAGTAGCATGTATTTACCTAGTATTGCCACAGCTCTTTAAAGGTTTTAGTGCTGTATTTGTAAATGGGATGCTGCCTTGAAATGATACGTCGATAAACTTCATTGTGCACATCATAAAACCAGCAGGGTTCATTTGTATTTAGGATTGTACTCTATTCCAGCATTTGGAAAGTGTTTGATTTGGCTGCAGTATCCTTCCCAGCTCCCACCCTGGTTCAGATTGTGCTTTTTCTCTTTTCCTTTTCCGAGCTGGATGGTGCGGCTGAAGCAATCCTTCACTCTCCATGCTGGGCTAGGAGCAGAATGACAGAGTTGTTTCTTCCCTGGGGGCTGGTGTGGGAAGGAGTCAGAAATGTCTTTCAAAGGGTCTTTCAAAGTCGGGAGTAATTGATGCTTTTTGAACTCTCCAGACTGTGGTCTGTAGCTTACCAGTAGACATGTTATGTGGTTTTGTCCCCATCTGCTTGTTCCTGGCAATTTCTAGGAGTTCATAGGATCTTCACCGCCAAGAAGAGTCTGATGTCTTTTATGAGGACCTGGAAACCATGAGAAGAAGACCAAGTAATGTCAATATTCAGAACTTGTAATATAAAACTCTCATTCAGCTTCTGTTCTGGTGGTGTTTGTAGTGTCTCTTGTGATTTAAAGGCAGGTCTGGAAGAAGCCCAAGAGCAATACCTGAGGAACGCATCTAAACATGTGTGATGTGCCTCACCAGGCTTGTGCTGCGGAGGACAAAGTGGGAACAACTGATTTTCAGGAGCGCTTTTGAAGGGACGCTAGCTTATTTGGTCACAAACTGCTCATGCCATAGTCAAACCACCAACCTTTGTTTCAGAGTGCAGATACTTCTTAACGTACTGTGTCTTCTTTATGGCAAGGCTCCAAACTGCATCCACACTTAGACACTCAAAGCGTAGGCTATTGAGTTCAGATACTATACCTAGGTTCAAAAAAAAAAAAAAGTGATCTGCCCACTTGTGCATTTATTTGTCACCCAGACAGAGAAATTACGTGCAGTGAGCTCCACGGGTGAATTCTTCTCGCCAGGATTGCGGCCTGACCCCTGCAGAGGGAGCTGGCGCAGAGGAGATCCCGCACTTTCTTCCCTGCTGCCTTGGGCTGCTGGAAAGATTTGGTCTGTGTACAGATGAGCCTTTTCTGTTCCTATTTCCTCAGTTTGAAATGTTGACTCTTCGCTTGCAGATAATCTTTTGATCCTTCTTTGTCTGGGCCACAAACTTGTAAATCATGTCATTCATGTCCTCATGGTTGCCAACCGTATTAATGTTTAAAAATAAAGCAAGCCAGTATATTTTCTTATGGCAGACATCCTGGAGCCCTCTGTTTTGGATGTTATAGGCATCATGCTACATAAGGGCCAACAGAAAATTCCTGAGCATAAAGTGATGGAAACAAATTTATACATAAGATATCCAGTTTAAAAAAAAAAAAAATAGAAAAAGAAAAAAAGAAGGGTTTTGCAAGTTAGGAAACATTTTGGGGCAGCAGATTTTCAAATAAATGGCCCTGATTCAACCAAAACTGCAATGACTCATAATCGTATCAGTATAACATTTCTCCCTCCCACTGGGCTGTTTTGGCTTTTCCAGCTGACTAATAAGAGTATCTGACAGTCGTCTGTATTTCTGATATACTGGAAATGTACTCAAGGATTTACAAAAACATTTTTAATACAGGCATAGTATTATTGAAGAGCTCATGGGATCCAGGTGCTATTTGCTAAATGAGTTCTTTTTCCCCACTATTTAAAAAAAACCCAACAAAGTATTTGAAATTAATTTCCATCACTTAAAAGGATTTGACAGGCACTCTGCTGGTGAGACTCGGCTAATTAGTGATGATTTATTTTCAAGGGATTGTTTCTTTTCCATTTGGCAACAGAGACATATAAAAAAACCTATAATCATGGTAGCACATTTCTCTGTGCATACCCGAATAGACACACATGGTTTTAGATGTGTGGTTCTGGAGTGAACTGGTTGCAGCCTCTGCTGTTGGGCTGCCATGCTCTTTCTGTTGTATACGATTCCACAATTATGTTTTGCTTTGAGAAGCTCATATACTTCCCTTGCTTTTAATGTGCTTTAAGCTGTGACAGAGACAAAGATTCTTGTTTTTCTTTAGCATTATTGGAACTGTAAAGTACTAAAAAATTACCACTTGCTTTAAGCCAGCTGTATGGGTGCTTGATTAAATGATAATTGCATGTGAGCATTCCAGAAGCTGAAGCCTAAACTGCTCAAGCAGCAGCAGAAAGAGCAATAGGAAGGCAACACCCGGGAAACACCTGTGAGCTCAGAGCAGCAGAAATGCTTGAGGAATGGGAAAAGCAGCTGGACAGCCCGCTTCTCTGACCAGCCTCAATACCCGAATATATTGGGGGTCTACCTCGTCTTAGAGAGGACCACTTGGGGCATGAACTTTCCTGATTTCTAGAACGTGAACCGAAAGCTATAATAGGCTTCTTGCTAATTGTCCCTCCAAATGCAGCACGTCACAGCTGTGGTGCATCCTCTCAGCCCTGTCAAGGTACAGTTTTCAGTTGCAGGCCAGTTTTCTGTTCAGCCGCAGTGCTGCTGCTTGGCACTGCAGTGAAGGGCTGAGTAATGGTTCTTCGTTCAGCTGTGGCGGTGTTTGATGGCTGCACAAAACAGGATTTATCTTTCCTTTTATTTCTTTAAACCCATTCTTACACACTTCATTTTGCTGCTTTAAAATTGTGATGTTTGCATTGTGAACTCATGCGTGCAAATTCAGGTTATGCAAGTTTTCAGTATCTTGCAGAACCTTATATATGTTTATATATTAGATTGATCTTTAAATGCACAAATACACACTAAGATTTCCAGAAGAATTTGCTCTGTTCAGAGCACAGAGGAATGTAAATAGCTGTTATGCATCTTTGCATGTCCCGCTAATTTCACTTGCGTAAATATCTAGCAATGAACTCATAATTACCAAGCTAAACTTTCCAGAGTGTGCAAGCTGTTCCTGCACAAGTAAATAATTGCAGAGCAAACTTACTAAATGTGCATTTAATTTAACCGCTATACTGTATGTGCATAATTGAGAATTACAGGAGAGTGGAATATCCCTGTGAAAGTTGGTTTCAGCAAGCTGGATTTGAAGGATAGTTCCTTAGTTGAATCAGTCATGAGTTCATCAGATCAAAACCATACTTGTAGGATGTTTTGATTGAAAGAACACATAGTCGTGTGCAGCACAGGCTGGAAAAAAAACCCCAAACTAAATTTACTGCAGTTTTGGTTTTTATAGTAGCTTGCATTTGGATTTTGGACTTCATTTCGTGTACCCAGAACAATCAGAAAACTTTACATCTAGGGAAGTTTTTACACAGCTGTTAAAAGGTGCTTTTTCTAAAGCAGTATCTTCCTGTCTGTGACACTGTGATATGATGTTTGGTTAAAGACGATTGAAAAGCAAAGGTTATTGAGTGCGATATTCAAATTAAAACAAGAACATAGTCTAGGAGCACTTCTGGTTCCAGGTTCTTTCCCTGGCATCAGTTGAAAACTTGGTCTGGCCCTTGGCGTAAGTTCAGTGCCTCTTTGCCTGCTGTAGATATGTGGTACTACTGTAGACAAGTCACCTCATCTCAGTGTTTCAGTTCTTTATTTATGTTACAGAGCTAATATGCTGCCTCTCCCCTTCATTGACTTTCACATCTGTTTTATCTCCACCCAACAGAGCCCTGAGTTGGTCTTTTTTCCCGTCTCTGTTTTAAAAAGAGCCCTGCTTGGTGGTGGTCCCATCTCAGGTGGTGCCCCTAACCATTACCATAATAAATCGATCTAACAATAAATAATCATATTTTAAACCCACAATCCCCCATATTTCTAGAGGATTTTACACTGTATCTGTGCACTCAATAGTGAAAAAAAGATTCTGCCTGCAATATTTCAACTGACTCATAAACATTTAATCAAAATTTATGGCGATAACCATAACCCTGATGTAGTCTGAGGCCTTTCTGCTGTGAATTCATTCAGTTCAGTAGTATTGCAATGTATGTTTTGCAGAAGTTTTATAGTCTTTAAAAATGGAGGGTTTAAATTAAGTATGAAAAACAGAATATGTTCAACATGTTATATTCAGTTTATTTTTTTAGTTTGTTGGGTTTTTTTTTTACTGCCCATGCAGTTTCTGTTTCCAGTATGTCGGTCTTTTCTGTAACTGTGCGTAAGTGCTTCATATGTGTTGTCAGGAGGCTGGATACTTTGATGTTGTTGACAAAGCCTTGAGCCATGGGCCAGCATCTGATCGGGTATGGTGACTGGGGCTGAGTGTGTCGGACGAAGCGGAGCAAGGGGGGCAGGTCTATTGCCCCTGGCCACTTGTGGAGCGGGGCACCACGTCTGCCCCAATGGCCCCTGAGGGCAGCATTGCAATGACAGCAGCTGCCAGGGCAGCTCACGTGCTCAAGAACATGCCGGGGAATTTCCAGCAAGCTTTGAATAGGTGGGGAGAGTCGGCAAGTTAAAAATATTTATGTATTTGGTTGAACTCTGCATGGACTGATGTGTCAGGTAGAGAATCCTGCCCACTGGCAGGGCTTTCCCCAGAGGAGACCAACAGAGTGCATGAGTGAAGGCAGGAGCTGAAGTACAGCAGATACATGAGCTTTGTCCTCCCATGGAGAAGGACAGCATGTCCTTCGCCTGAGCTGGTTGTTACCCATGTGACTCCTGGTTGGTCCCAGGAGTCTGATGGGCCAAGCTGGGGACCTTGTGTAGATTCAGGATTCTTTGCTGGTCCAAAAGTGCTGTGTTATCAGGACTCTGAAGGTGTCTAGAGACTCCTTCTCCTCCTGCCATCAAAGCGGTTTGGTTCCTCCTGAGATTGAACCAGGGAGTAGTGTTACCCCTGCTCCCTGCAGCAGTACTTAGAGTTGTGGCTTGATGGGGTTGACAATTTTACTGAGGCAATTCTGTGTGGGTTGATTTTTAAAAACTTTCTTCTCTGGTATTACTTGCTGGGTACGTGTTGATTTCAGAGCACCCTGATGTTGGCAGGTTGCATTTTTACCAGTGCAAATCACAGAATCATGTTTAATAGTGCAGCCTTCTGAAAGGTGTGTGGTGAAAAACAGTATGATCCCATCATCAAGGTTTGTTTGTTATTATCACTACATAAATGAAAGAACGGCAAAAAGATGCAATCTGTAGGATAGATGAATTCTGGTTTCCACTGGCATCAGTGAAACTTTTACTAATTTAGTGAAGATACCATATGGTCCATAGCTCTTTGCTTTCCATCTTAGATAGAATAATGTCATTTCACAAGAACAATGGGATTTCAAATGGATGGAAGACAGCTTAGAGAACTGAAGGAGTGAAGTGTTAAATGAATTGTAATGTAAACCTGAAGAAAAATAGTAAGTTAAGCTTGCATTGTATATGAAATGTCTTTAAAAAATATATGTTTTCCTAAATGGTATCAAAAATGTATCATGACGCTTAAAAACCTGTAATCCTGTATTGTCAAGATTTGTATGGCAATCAAACTACCAGACTTTTGGCCTTCATTCCTGAAGCAGCGAGGCTAAAATGATAATACTCTCTGCCTTTCCTCCTCAGGCTTTAAAACACATTCGAAAATTTCAGCCAGATTTAGCAGAAGAGCAGAAGTTTGGAATTCATGACAGAAAGTCTGCAGCACAGGCAGTGACTGTGTGATAGCTTGGCTTGCTAATTGCTTACTGAAAGCATTAGCGTTTGTAAAGCTATTAAGTGTTAATTTTGCTTTATTATTTCAATGTGTTCCATTTTTCGAACAGAAATTAATTTTCCCTGGTCTTTTTTATAGTACATAGGTACGCACAAGCCAAAGTAGTGTGTACTGTTTGGTACAATTAGAATAGAAACTAACCTTGGAAAAAAATGTATTTTTTGGTTTTTTTTATATATATATACATATATATATATATAAAAAAAAATATATTCTTACAAGGTGGGACCTCTGTTCCTGTTTGCTCTCGGTATTGGGAATATGTATATTTTAAAAGCTAAAAAAAAATACTGTGAGGAGTCATATGTATGAAGAAAGTACTAATTCTGTCAATTTATTTTCTTGAATCTTTGGTAGAGAATCATCGTGCCCTCTGTTCACTCTGAAGTACACTGCAAACTCAGAAATTTATACCAGTTAACAACCTGAATTAATCTTGCTTGCCTATTTAAGTTCCCTCCTGCTACTTTCTGCTGCTGAGAGCAGAGTGCAGATGTTCTTTCATGCTAATCATTAAAGAGAAAAAAAAATGCTTAATTTCTTCTCACCTAGGCATTACTCAGTTTGAATAGCAAATCACTATTGCATGCCTAGTTCCTAATTCCATTTCAAGTGCTTCTCATTCTCATCCATAACACATTGCTTTTTTTCTGGAAGAGCATTGTTTAGGTATTTGTTTCTAATGTAGTGCAGTACCTCAGTCTGCAAGGAGTTAGTTTTAATGCCATTATGAACAAATACTTTGAAACACAGGTTTTGAAGTCTTTTTCTCAGATTTTAATAATTTGCTGTTTTATTAAAAAAAGTTGGGTTTTGTTTTTTTTACACAATAGGCATTCCACACAGCATTTCTGTCATAAATATATACCGGTACCTCTACACAGACAGTCCCAGTCACTGGTTTGCATAGTTGCAGCCAAAACATTTCCAATTTGGTACCGATATTACTAAGTGGTATCACTCTCTCTTACAAAAATATTTTGTTACTCCCAACTGACATACTCCTTATGCTGCACAGTTTCCTCGTGGAAGCTTCCGTCCTTCCTACTCTTCATTGTATGATGGTTTTTCTAAACCATTGCTGATAAACTGGAGAGTACTGAAAGATTTAATGACTGACATATATAGTAAGATACAAAATTACTTTATGTTGATGTATTTTAAACTAGATTATACATGTAAATTTTTAATACAAATAATGAACCACAGGATAATTAGACTGATGCAAAACAATATACAGTATGAGGAAGTACTTACACTTTATTTTTACTTCTTACACGTGTTTCTCTAAAGCTCAAATTATCCCTTGACTAGTGGTAGACAATCTGTTAATTGAAACCTAGGCTACTTTTTTCTTTCTCAAGGCCCAATTTAGACTAGATTTCAAAAGCTAAATAAACAACAGTCTGCCTGCCTAATAAAAAGGAGTGTGTCAGGTTTCTGTGTATTTAAGTCTTTTAAATAATCTCCACTTAACTGTTCACAAGGGGCCATGTAATCTTTAAGGACTTACATTGCCCTTGCCTTTTGGCCCAGAATGATGGGGATGTGCTTGGGTGTTGCGGGGTGGGAAGGATTTACTCACTGAAGTACAGCTGCAGGTAAATCGTCAGCGTGTGCTCTATGCCACCGGCACGATGTGCAATATGTATATTTAAAAATGGCGAGGGAAAGGTTTTGCCTACGCTGACACTTTAGTTAATACGAAACCCATAACAGATGCGCTTACTATTTCAATACAGGTTTTAAGTGGAATAAGCTGTCCTGCTACAATTTGTCTGTATTACAAAGTTTACTTTAGTAAAGGCATTGCAAGGGTTGGTGTATAGAAGATGTGTGTGACCCCTATGTGTTACAGCTTTGCACCGCTCTCTTCCCTGAACCCCGGAGAGGGCCGGGCAGGACTCTCCTGCAGTTGTGCTCCTGCTGCCTGTGGTAGCCACTCCGGGTCGTCTGGGTGAAAACTGTCACTACAGGTTTACAGGTAGAAAAACCTGTACAGGAGGGGGGTTCCGAGTGTGCTGGGACTAGAAACCGAGGGAGTTGGATGTGGCAAGGGAGGTGTTGAAGGAGGGGACCTACGTAGCGGAGGTGTCACAATGATCTCCTGGGCAAGGACACTGGCACTGTGACTGGAAGCTGTAAGGTTGCAGCTTGGGGCTGGCTAGACGAGGAGACTGGGACAGGAGAGAAAGCCACCGCAGCACTTCACTGCAAGTGGAACATGGAGTACCTGTGCTTGGACCGCTGTAAGTGCTGTGCAATGCTTTAGGACCAAGGTCATGTCACAGGTAACGTCCCACATCAGCAACCAAGAGGAGTGGCTCCTCTTTACTTTCAGTCTTCTTGCACTGCACTTCTGCTTTGGTGGGTCAGTAACCTGCTGCACGTCTTCCCTGACTTGGCAAAACTCAGAATCGAGCATGCGGCTGCAGTGTGAATCAGAGGAAAACCTGTAAGGAAAAAGCCTGGAAAGAAATGTCTTTATCTGTGTTGCTGTTCTGTGTGAGTGAAGTCTACATAACGGTCAAAGAGGAGAGAATAAAAGATGTAACAGAGCAATGACCGCTGTGAGCAAATGTGTCATAAGTTCTGTAGAAAGAAACAGCGTGTAGAGGTGTGGTTAAAGATTCAGTTACAGCAGCCACGCACAAAGGTATTAAAATGAAAGTTGCGCCGTTGAGATTAATCTGGTATTTCCTGCCTTTTTCATCAGACCTTTTAAAGTTTGTTTGAGTTGCTGTGTATGTGTGGTCACGTACTGGTGCGCAGGCGTGTGTCATTGTGTCACTATATCTGTATTGAATCACTGTAAAACATTAGCTTTTTATGTGCTAAAACCAAAGAATATTCAAAGACTCAAAATCTCCAGAGAAAAGGTACAGAATTTTTACATGAAGTTTTTACTCTTGCAATGGGTTAAATATGGCAGAAGACGCATCTGGCTCGAGATGTTGTTGAGCTGAAAATAGTTGGGGGCTGGGAAAACAGTATGTTTATTCTGTTATTAACTATTTCTTAGGTACCTGCGCATGAGTCACTGCATCAGGCTGGGTACAGGGCTAAATGAACCTGTACTCTGACCCAGGGCATTCATTCCTATGTCACCGTAAATAATAGTGTGAAGTAAATAAAGGCAAATTCATTGAAATATTTTTGAAGTCTTAGTGCCAGCACTACTGATACCTTAAAAATAAAAAATGCGCATATGAAATACCTATTGATGCTTGTCAAAGTGAAGTGGAGCATCTTGCATTTCTTTTTCAGGACTCAAATAAGAAAATTACGTTTTAATTTAATTGCAGTTTTGAAAAAGATAACCTAAAAGGAGGAAGATTTGAGAGAGTGTTCAAATATTCACGAAAGGGTCTGTAAATAGCAGTCCGTGAAGACAGTGCTGCAGTGCTTAGGCTGCCCTGTTGGTATTCCTGGCTCTGGTTTGCCATGGGGCAGTATTTGGCTTGGTCAGGCAGGTGGTCACTGAAGAGACTATTTTTGGCTTTTGGGGCCAGTACTTCAGATCCAGACTCAAATCTTTGCAGGTGTGGAATTTCTTTGAATGTTTGGCACTTCACTAATTTAAAAATAGCTAAACTGAGGGTTGGTTTGTTTTGTGTGTTTTTTTTTTTTTTTTTCTTAAATGTTCATTGAAAAAATTGCTGCTGAACTGAGTCTTTACATGCCGTATTTCAGCCCCAAGCAGATTTTTACGGCTGAGTAATAAACCCCTGGAAATGGGGTTTTATAATGGAAAATGCAACTTAAACTTAAGTAGAACAGCACCTTACAATAACACATATTTGGAACCTACAAAATCCCTTGCTCCCAAGGGTGGTGTTATAGTGTAAGGAGTGTATAAGGAGTATAGTAAAGGAGTGTAATAACAGTTTAATTTATCATAAATACATAACATATTTTATGATGATTTGATTGTGTTGAAAAATTTCACCTTATAGATTTTAATGAAGCAACCTACTGGTAAACTTATTGCAGTTGGCTTTCTTTTCCTTTGACTAGGGATCTCGGCAGAGTGAAGCATAAATGACTTAGTTTTAGAAGCTGGTTAATAAAAAATAGATTTCCTTTCCCTTTGACTTGTTTATGAAGCTGAAAAACGACTGGGCAGGTCACTGGTGTGTGGCAGAGCTAATTTCTACAGTTCTTCAACTGGCAATGAGTAAAGTGTTATGGTTAAGCTGAATAATCCATTTTCCTTCGTGAACATGAAATGCAATAAATGATCTAAAACACATATATCAAAACCAGGAAAAGTCTCATCTTCTGTAAAACAGGAGAAACTGATAAATGTGGACTGTGCTACCTTTTGGGCAAATGGGTCACCAGGAGTGCCCCATACCAGGGACAGGTCGGTCTTGCTTTCTTAGTTTGCAGTCGTGTGGTGAGACCTGTGTTTCTTGGCTGTACTCTGCCTAAATTGAAGTGGCATCAAGGACTGCCACAAATCAAAGCAGAATTCATGTAGACACTTTCCTTGCCCAGTGACCAACCTAACATTCATGATACCTTCCTAATGAAATAAGGCTATTGAATTTTCAGCTTTGTTTGCCTTCCCATCCTCTACAATTTATAACTTAGAAATTAAGAAACAGAAGTTCAGTTTTTATTGTATTCTGCCTGCTTGTGTTTCACTATTATGTTGGTCTTATCTAAATTACAATAATTTAGAGGGGGGAAAAAAGGTGTTATTTGACTTAATTTTTTGTTTGGGAACCATTAGGATTGTTTTAATTAAACTTGGGAGGACTTTTGTATCAAGCGTGTGTTGTATGATACACTATACTGATAATAATAATTAAAAAAATACTTTTTATGTAAAGTTACGGTGCTTACAGGTGAAACTTAATACTCTATGCCAAGCCCTTAAATCTTGGAAAAGTTATCTAAAATCACTTGATTAAACACAATAGTTCTGAATTAAAACGCCTATTGAACATCTAGAGAACCAGAAATAAATGGTATTGCTTGTTCCTTTTCAACCATTCTTCTGAGAGCCCTTTCCTAAGAAGCCAGGAACCTCTCCAAGAGATTCTTAAAATGCCATTCCTACAAAATGTGAAAGCAAACTGATTTTTATTGTTTTTACTGGAATATGAATTGGATTGATGACTAGTAATAGAGGATGTGCTTGATGTTATAGTATAGATCTAGAACCAAGTGAATGATTAATTAGATATTATGAGAATGTTACATGCTTGCATTTTTGTTGTAAAATATTGTTTTAGTCTGCACTTGTAAATGATTTTGATCCCTTTTCCTCTATGATAATGAAATGAAAATTACAGTAGATAAAAATAACATGAAGTCAGAATGTTTGCAATTAGGGTTTATAGCCTATGTCTGAAAATGTTTGGCTTATGGGCTTTCGTAGTGGTTTTTTGGTTTGTTTTGGCTGGTGTTTTTTTTTCAGTACGGTAATCGCTTCCTTTCTCCCTTGACTCCTACAAATATTGATTTTATTGTAATTCTCACAAATAGACACAAGGAATTTACCAAGAAAACTGAGTGACTAGGCAGAAGCTAGTTTTTTTTGCTTTTTTTTTTTTTTTAATATTCTGGAAGACCCTTTGAGTGTGCCATAAACCCCACAGCTATTTCTTCACTCAGCCTGTGATCAGATAAGGTAGCACAAATGAGTTGCTGAGCAATGTTGATCCTTTAGAAGACAGTGCACAGTAAACCTGCAGACCTAAATTGTGACTTGGCCTGACAAATATCACAGCAGTTTGAAAAATGCTAATAATGATTCTTTGAAATTGCTTGATAGTTCATCACTGCCTAATGCTTAGCAAGTTTTAAAGCTTTTTGTTGCAGATTGCAAAGGCAGAAGGATGGGGAAAAAAGGGATAGAAAGAGGAAGAAAAAAACAAGTTGAGATTCCGGTACAGTAGAATCAGTTCAAAGCTAAGACTCTAAGAAAACTGCTTACCCTTGTCCTGATACCAGACTTTGTGGTACAAAAATTTGCTCTTCTTTTATCATAAAAAATTTGATATCTTTTGATCAATAATTTTTATATAAAATAAAAACTATTAGCTCTGAATTCAGTGTACCTTCTCTTCATCAAGTGGACTGGAGCGTTAGAAATAAGCTGAAACTGCATTCAGTGTGTTTCCAGGACTTATGTAGGAATATTAATTAGCTCCTGTAAATTGTGTACACTCATTTTGCATAATACCAGCATTTTTTAATACGCAGGATTCAAATAGTTTTTGACCTGAAGGGAAGGTTTAACTCTAGTAGTCGAGCTGCACTGTGCCTTGAATGTCCCCTGTGAACTCAGCTGTAACCCTGCAGTGCCAGGGTTTAGGTTATTCTGCAGCATCTGCATCCCTATGACAGAAAGATGTCACGTCAACCCAAACTGTTTTCCGTCTGTCGTTTAGTTTCATCCCATTGCCTGTAGGCCCTCTTTTTCCTTTTTTTTTCCACTTATGCCCTAAGCAATTTATTACTTCTTTTCTTGCTCTTAGCTCCCTTTTTCTCATTTGCTCTCATCCTCTTCAGACTGGACATCTCTCCTCTTCAGACTGGGCATCTCTCCAAATAATTTGTTTGCTTTAATTCCATGAAGTTCCAGGCTTGCAGTTCTAGCGATATCCCACTACTTTGGACTTTCTCCTTCTGTTTTCTTCCACTTCTTCGTGGCGTCTGCTATCCAGTAGGAAAGATGTCTCACGTTTGCTCAACAGCTTTCTTTACCAACTTGTTACACCTTCAGGTGGACATCATTAGGCTTTGTCATCATGTTTCTCATATTTAGGAGATCCTGTATTACTTGCAAAACTGTGTGGTGCCTACAAGAACTTAGCACTGGTTAGTTTGATGGCTATGAGTTGGTGCCTATTACAGTTGACGATCAATATTGACTATTGATTTCTTTCCTGCCAATATACATTAGACTTTCTTGCTTTATAAATAAATCTCAGCTCTCAGAGGTGGATATGTTTTTACTGTTCTTTTTTTTTGTTCAAGCCTTAATGGGAGTGTTGGTCAGTGGTTAGGATCTGTGATAATCTATGGTAATGCCAAAAAGATTTATACTTTGGTATGTACCTCCCAGTTCATATCTACATAAATGTAATTATTTTGCACTTTGATTTGTGTATTCCTGAAAATGGTTTGAAAGCTGATACATTCTTATTTAGCTTTTAAAGAATGTTATGTGACCTCCTTATTTCTTTGATGCAGCATCATGAAATAAATTGAAACCTATTGCATCGTTCTTCTTACCTTTATTAACCTATATTGAATAGCGGAACTCTGCCCTTACTTTCTATGTCCCCTTTGAGAGGAAATATTAGAATGAAAGGTTTTGTTTGGGTTTTTTCCCCTTTATTTCCCCAACCCTTCCCTTAACAAATAAGTGCTTTTTATCCAGAGTTGGCTTTGGCAGGTCTACTGTCATGTATAAAAATTGATGAGTTTTTTTCATACATAATACATTTATTTTTTTCTCCTACTACTCAACTTTTAATAGATCAGATCAAAACTCTGGGTAGCAATTTTTGTGGAAATATTTTTCTGTATTTTGTGAAAACCTCTTGGAAGCAATCAAAATATTGTACAAGGCTGGAACTTTACCTAGTTGTTAATTGGCAGGTTAAACTTTTATGGGTTTCTGGTACCCTGGCGGTACATGACTATTAAAAATTGCAGGTGGTTCAGGGGAAAGGGGGAGGTGAGTTCCTGTGCTAGTAATATATCATAAAACTATATATTTCATGCGCCTGTTGTGAAAGTGGAGACTTTAATACTTTTTCACAATATAAGCTGATTAAAGAATCTTTATGGATCTCATTAACTAAAGTTTTCTTTGTGAACGTTAAAAAATGTAATGCTTATGGATAAGAACAGCAAAAATAATTAGCCTCTGTGGTGCCTCCTTTGGTTTAACAAAAGCAGTGTGGTACAAAATGTGCTTATTCTTTCTGAGCTTAAGTTTGTCCTTTTGCACAAAATTCTCTCACTGAATTGGCCATTTTCCTTAATTCTGACATGATCGAGCATAGGAAGTGAAAGGGTAGGATTGTTGCATGCTCCAACTACAACCAAATACTACAATGTGTTTCACAGAGTCACAAAATCATGGAATTATTGAGATTGGAAAAGACCTGGAGACTGTATACTCTCACCTCCGTGCTCAAAGCAGGGTCAGCTACTGCAGGTTGGTCTGGGCCAAGTCCAATCCGGTTTTGAATATGTCCAGAGATGAGGACTCCACAACCTCTGTGGGCACCATGTTCCAGTGTTTGACCATCCTCACAGTGAAAAAAGTCTTTTCTTACATTTAAATGGAACTTCCTGTACTTCAATTTGTGCCTGTTGTCTCTTGTCCTTTCACTGGATACTATTGAGAAGAGTCTGTCTCCATCTTCTTTACACCACCATCCCCTGTCAGACATTTGTACCCATTGATAAGATTTCCCTGAGCCATCTCATCTCCAGGCTGAACAGTCCCAGCCCTCTCAGCCTCTCATACGAGAGGCTCCAGTCCCTTCATTGTCTTTTGTAGACTTTTGCTGGGCTTGCTCTGGTATGTCCATGTCTCTCTTGTACTGATGAGCTTTATCACCAGAACTCGATGCAGCCTGACAGAGGTGTCAAGTGTGGAGAAGAGCGAAAGGATCACCTCCTTCAACATTGCCCAGCTCCCACATCACTCCTGGGTGCATCCTGTCAGGTCTTATGTTTAACCTTTCCCTAACCTTATCCTCCTCTATGGATGGTCAGTCTTCAGTGCTTCAGACTTTCCCACTGGTCTCAGTGGCCTGAGATTCTTGCAGACAAATCTTACTGGTGAAGACAGAGGTGAAGTAGGCATTGAGTACCTTGGCCTTTTCCATGTCCTTTGATATCAGGTCTCCTGCACCATTCAGCCATGGGCCTACATCTTGCCAAATCTTCCTTTAGTGACTCATATGTTGCCTTTCATGTACCATGCCAGATTCATCTCCAGGTGGGCTTTGGCTTTCTGAACCCCACCTGTGCATGTTTGGATAGTGTCGCGGTATTCCTACAGTCTCCTGTCTCTGCTTCCACCTCTGTTATGCTTCCTTTTTATGTTTGAGTTTTGCCAGGAGCTCCTTGATCATCCATGCAGGCCTCCTCCTGCCTTTGCTTGGCCTCCTGCCCCTCAGTTGGACTGTTTCTGAGCACAGATCCTTGGAAATCAACCAGCTCCCTTGGACCCCTTTTCTCTTCAGGACCATGTCCCATGGGATTCTTACAGACAACCCTCTGAACAGGCCAAAGTCTTTTCTGAAGTCCAGGGATGTGATTCTGCTTATTTACCATGTTCCCTTCTCTCAGACTCCTGAACTGTAAAATGTCATGGTCAAGGCTGCCCATGACCTTCACCTTCCTGACCAGTTCCTTCTTGTTTGTAAGTATGAGGTCCAGCAGAGAGCCTGCCTTTGTTCATTTCTCAATTGCCTGTGTTAGGAAGTGACCACCAAGGCCCTTCAGAAACCTCCTGGATTGCTTGTGGTCTGCTGTATTGTCTTTCCAGCAGATAACCGGCAGTTGAAGTCTTCCCCCTTGAGGATCAGGGACTATGAATTTGAGGCTTCTTCGGTTGTCCAAAGAAAGACTTATCTACTTCTTCAGCTGATGATTTTAGAACTTATTTTTTTCTGCTTGAAATTGACAGAGCCTTAATGCTTCATTCAGCTTTGTCATTCAGATTTTACATCATGTGCGGTGTTAAATGAAGAATAAAAATATTAAATAGTATTTGGTATGACCTTACTGGACCCTCCTCCGAATAAAATGTTTCTTAATACTGTTTAATAACAACAATCTTAATGGGTTAAGAGATAGTTTTGTGTCTGTTGCACAGTGTTGGAATTCACTAAATATGTGCTTTATTAGTAACAAAATAATGGCATTGAGTCAGATGTATTGATTTTAATTAAGATAGAACCAGGGTAGGCTTTCAAATACTTTGAAATGTAAGGATTTTTCCACCTGTGATTCCATTTTATCTAGTATGTGAGTGGTAGATTTCATTCTCTTCTAAGGTAAATATCCTTAGAGGTATTTCCTCTATTATGTATCATATATCAGTGAGAAATATGCCACGCTTTTTTTTTTTGTACTTTTTTTTATTATTTTCTGATAATGATTTTCTTCTGCTGGTTTTGATACCAGGAGCGTCATGTGGAGGCTTGTGAGGAATGGTCCACAAAGGCCAGAATGGTCTTTTTAGTATTAGCCAGACTTCAGAGGAAAGGTAGGTGGTTACTGGCAAAGGCAGAGAGGTTTATGGTTGGAATGTTAGCACATTCTTGTTCTGTTGTGTTAGTCCTGAGGCTGCACAGCCTCTTTTGCAGAGCACAGGATGTTTCTCCTTGTGAAGAAGGTGCACCAGAAAGTGAAACACAGCACCGAGCTTTGAAACTCAAAGCAATCAAGTCTAGTGAGGGCTGTGCTGAGCCCTGCTCATCTAACTTGATCAGTTTCTGAAAACCGGGGCTGGACCTCCCTAAACTTTTTCACTGAGATGTCTTGGCCTTCTTGGCGTCCCTTCAGGGCTCTTTGGGTGTAGAAGTACCCCACGTGTCTGAGATAGCTGAAAGAAAAGCAGTCTAGAGAAGTACATGAAGTGTTTGACTTTATCTCCTTGTATAGTGAAGAAGTCTTCAAAGTCAGGAAAAGTGTTTCATACGTATGTGTATAGATATGCATGCATATTTATCAGGACAGCCTTTTAAAAAAAAAAGTGAGATTTGTACATGTATTTCTTTCTTCCCTTCCTAATGACATTGTAATAAGCACCCAAAAATCCTTACATGAAAACTTGAAATCCTGGTTGTTGCTTGTACGCGTCATTCTGCCTGTCATTTCTATGAATTCATTCACTTTTCTGATCACTCCAGAGACAGTGACATTGGAAGTTTCTTGCTGGGAATACTTTTCATGTCACTGGGCAGCTATGAAATTCAATCTGTTCCTTCTCGTCTGTACTGAGATTCTAATGATGAATATTGGAGACAACTAGGCAGGAACCTGGAATGTGAAGCGTGGTATTCAAGAATGAAATAAAAATATTTTGATAGAACTATCAAGGTAATTTTGGTTATTGGAAAGATCTTGATTTTTCTCTCCTTTTGAAAGATTTTATTATTACAAATAATAGCAAGGACTTAAACTGTATGTCTCCAAATGCCCTTTGAAAACAAAAAAATGATCATTTACATTTAACAAATAGACTTATTGATAAAGCATAACTTTATCTCTCATACATTTCAAATGCAAGATCAAGATCTTACATTCATCATTTTAATGTTGCTTAGTAATTTAAAATTCAATGGCTACACACCAAAAAGCAAAAAATTGCTTGAAACGTATCTGTAAGCTGTCACTGTACTGGAAAAAAGATGAATTCTCATGCATTAGCACAAAGAATTTATACAAAACATATCTATGTATTATTTCTTGCTCTATGATAGCCACAGAACTCCAGAAAAGAAAATGCAAGGAATACAATTTACAAAAATACAAAAAATTAAGTTAGAAAACCAACATCTCAATATAGAATAATATGCTTGTGAACGACCGTGAAGATAAAAAATATACAGAATTATCACCCTGAAACAGAAGGATTAGTTGCAAGGATGGCCCCAAAAGGTACGTGTTTCTTCATGCAAACAGAAATTTCAGCATATTCTTTTCCCTTCAATAAGAAATTTTATACTTTTCGTGGCGTGGAAATAAGAACAACTCCCAATATTACATGAATGAGTTCCAGAAATTTCAAAGTGTGCCACCAACGAAGCACTGGCTTTCAGACACAGAAAGAATAAAATGGCTATTCAAAAACTGCACACTCCTCAGCTATATTTAATACTAGAAAACAGAGTACCACTTTTACATGTATTCCATGGGGCCTCATTCCAGAAAGCTCTTCCGTGAATAGAACTCACAGGCACTGCTTATATGCATAAAGGTGCTTAAAGGCGAGAGTGTTGCCAAGAAGACTTGTGTTTGCTCTCTCTGTGTTTGAAAAGAGTTTAATTTATTCAGTTTTAAAAGCCATGCAAATGCACCTAAAGCCTGCTTAGCTTAATTAAATAATTATCGATGCAATTTTAATTGTTATACAAGAACTTTAAAGTGGGCATTAAATTAATATTTTATTTCAACAATTCAAGTAATTACCAAACAAGTATTAAGTGAGAATGTGTTATCTCTGTTATTTGCATGAGTTCCCCCAGATTTCATTTAAAAGACTTGTTTGTTTGTTTTTTCTCCTTTGTAACTAGTTATTTCTGATAAAATCCAGGATTTACTAAAATAAACATGTATTCCTTTTATGCTCACGTTCACTTAATATATGTTGAAATTATAAGGGCTGTAAAAGAAATGTTGAGAATTTCAGATATGGCTGGTGTTGAAACGGGAGTTAAAGATCTAGGATCCTTATAAATGTTATTATTTGAGCAGTAAAATTTGCTCCTTGAATGATAAATGGCTGCGTAGAATAGGAAGAATGAATGTTTTCAGATGTTGTTCTTACAGTAATAGCTTTCAGCTTGTTGTCCTTCAGGTTCCCTGCAGCCGCATCATTATAATTTTAATAATATGTAAAATCAGTCCTTCATGACAAGAAAGCTCTTAGGCAAGTGCAATGACATCTGCACGTTACCAGCAACGAACACCAAGCAAATTTGTAATGAAGGAGAACTTCACATGCTACCACACATCAACGATCCTGGCTTGTTTCCCTGATTTGTTTTGCTGTTTAAATTTTCATCATCAAGTCCTTGTCGCTCTTGTTTTCTCATGCCTGTACAGAAACACTGTTGATGTTTCGCATCTAAATGCTGTGAATTTAAATGGGATGTGAACTAAGATCTTAGCTCCTTTGTCAGGTTATTCCATCCTGTTCATAGTTTCTACTTGGTGGACTGCAATACTGGGACACCAGGGGAAAAATCACAACAGTCATCAGGGTTTTCTGTCTCCTCTGTTCTGTCCGGCAGCGCGTAAGAGTTGTGTACACAACCGGTTGTGCACCTCGCTTGTACATCTGCTGATCCACCCAAGGAATATGCACAATTTTTGCTGAGACCTTATTACATCCATGCTGCCCGCTGTTCCATCCTCTGCTTAAGTGTCGGAAATCGAGAGTCATGATTCTCCTCTCCTTTGAGAAAAGCTGGAATAAGTAGACACGTAAGACACAGCCGACAGACAGCTCCTGTCACTGGGGTAGGCTCAGTTTGAGTGAACACGCATTCATCACGTGCAGTGTCTTTAACGCTGGCTAGTTTTGTTTTTAATGTGGCTAGGAAGCAGAATATGTCTAGCTAGTGACAACTTTGTCTCCTGAGTCAGAAGAATGAGTTAAATAAAGTGGCATTAAGATGCATAGAGCCCAGTTCATCTCATGTCACTTTTATCTATCTGAAAAGTAGGCATCTGCTCCAGGATAGTCCTTTATGTTTTCTGTCGCTACTCAATTGAAATTGGTGTTCTGGATCACACTGATGGTGCCCACTTCAGCTGCTTTTCTGCTAACTGGTGGAGGCATGCAGCCAGCTCTATGGTCACCTTTTTAAATTATAAAGTCTGTGTGTAATCCTCTGTTAATATCACTATAATTGTCCTATGATATGCTTTCATTCCCTTAATTTTCTGACAGTTCTTTGTTCTGACATGGTTCTTTGTTACAGCACAACAGATACTCAGATACTGACTCTAGAGATCAGTGTTTTAATTCTATGCAATTCATTAATAAACACTGGCATTTCTGTGAAGAAAGTAAAGAAATTCCACACATTAACTGTAGCAGTGCTAGGTCCTTAACAAGATTTTTCCAGCAGATTGGACTGTGGTCTGCTGAGAAAAGGCAAAGGACCTCTGCATCATAGGTATGTTTGTTAGGGAGCACTTTGACCAGAAGAACACTTTGCAGGGACATGACTGTGATGGAGATCTTAGTCCTGAGTCTTCAGAGACTCAAGATTTTCCCAATTAACTCATGTCTGGCATTCCTATTTGTGTCTTTAGAAAACCACCCTTCAATTGCTGCCTGTATTTTGGTACCTCTAGGCAGTGGTGTATTATATTAAATGTTAGAACAAATGCTGGATAAAGCTATTGACATTCTGACAATCTTGGAAGAGGAGAGCTCTTATGAAATTTAATATCCTCACCACAGAACAGGAAAAATAATCTTACAGGTTTCAGTAGATGGATGGATGTATACACTATTTTGTTTTTCTACATCAAGCTCAACAGTCCTAACTGTCATTAATCATTTCAGAATCTCTCCATTGCTATTTTTAGGAGCATAAAGAATTTCAGTATTATAACATGATCTGTGCTAGAAAGAGGTCAAATAAATGGTCTGCAGTGGAGATTTGCTGCTAGAAATACATTGGTATAAAGTTGAAAGTAACTTTATAGCGCAGGACTACTGGGTGGGTGTACCATAATTTACTAAATTACAACAGATTTAAGCTGCTGGAACATTTTTATTAATACTCCTATTTGTTTTTACAATCCAGTTACCTCAGAACACAGCAGTTTATTCAAAATAGGTATCTTGGATTTCATTTCTAAAAATATTTTGATATTTTTTATGGATGTTTAAAACCCAGAGGCTCTGTGTGCTTAAAACAAAACATAGACGTTTTACGGCTTTCTCAATTTTTGTCAGCTATTGTAAGACTGCGCCTATTGTGCCAGATCACCAAATGGAGGCAGCTCTGAGTAGGAGCTGAGGGACCTACTGCTTCTTCATCTGTGGGAACTGGTCTTTGCAGGACCACGTACAAGATGCGAGCAGCTCAACTGATGCCCCTCATTTGCATGCAGATGTGTACGTTTCTTAAGAAATGAGCATCATCCAGAGACAAATTTAGAGCTCTTGCTTTTATGAACTTACTGAAGAGTGTCATGTATGTAAAACACATTATATATAATATGGTGAGACTAAACATGTTCTGACAGTGTCTTAAGGCCAAGGGTAGTTTGTTAAAAACATGACTGGAGCTTAAGTTTGGGGATAAAGGCATCTTTGCAATGCAGAGCTTCACTGCAGAAAACCTGTTTTTAACCAAAACATTGCAAGTTTACTACATCTCCAGGTGCTGTTTGTGCAGTTTAATAGTCAGCAAATAAAAAAACATCTCATAGAAATACTATTATTTTTATCATCTTTACTATAAGGATGGAAGTTAAGCATATAGATGCACCTATTTTCTTTATTAAGTAAGTCAAAGTCATTTACTCCTTGAACACAGTCCGTGGAGAATCTGTGTCTTTTTGCTAATGTAATGAAAAACGGAACAATACTGGAAAGGTGGCAGATAAACTTGCACAGGGGTATAAATAGATCTTTAACATATCCCATGTGTTAGAAGAGCATTTTCTTGACCACTGTATATTCATAACAACTGTGTAAAATATAAGTAAAATAAAATGCAGCAATACGCACTTGGGCTGTGATGCTGTTAGATGTTGTAAGTGAATATGGCTTGGCCTTGTGCACAAATTAAGGGTTTGATTTAGGAATTGTTCTTCTGGAAGATGGTATTTTTTTCTTTTGAGTCCTCGCTAGAGCGAGCAGTGTTTGGTCACAGCATTATGGCTCCAGCTCTTCTGGACATGCTTTTAGCTGTGCTGTAAAACAGAAACAAGGTGATAAATGTTTGGGACAATTAAACGATCTCAGGAGTTGAAATCCTGACATAATAAAGTCAATAGCAGAACTCCCATTAACTGTAATGGGGCCAGGGGTCTGAATCATCATCTTGGGACTTTGATCAAGAGTCGTGACATTTAACCCTGTTTTCATAGTAGGTAGAGCTACCAAGAAAGAAGGTGATTCCTTGTCATTAGTTGTTTGGAGCACTGTTCAGTTACTTATAGCTTGGAAAAGTAACATATGTAGTTGTTTCAAGGATCTCACTGAAGTCTTTATGTATGTCACATTTTGAGATCTGCTGAAGTGTCTCACAAGGGAAGAGACAGAAAGTTGTTCATTGTTCGCCATATTGTTAGCAGCCTATATCCACTACGATATGTATTCACAAACATACAGAAGTAGTATTTTATACTTAAATGGATATGTCGGGTTTTTTTCCCTGCTAGAATCTCATGTATTAGTGCTTCCAAGCTCAGATATTTTCACAGAATCACAGAATGGTTCGGGTTGGGAGGGACCTTAAAGATCATCTAGCTTCAACCCCCCTGCCATGGGCAGGGACACCTCCCACTAGACCAGGCTGCTCAAAGCCCCATCCAGCCTGGCCTTGAACACTTCCAGGGATGGGGCATTTCAGTGGACAAATAAAAGTGCGTCACCAAATGCTACTGAAATTCCAAATCATATGCTGCTAGGAGATTAAGAAGCTGGGAAATTTAGTTCTAAAAACAGTAGAAGAAGTCTTGCTGTTCCCTTTGTTTACCATCCTTGTCTTTATTTCAAGCATATACTTTGTGAATCTACAAATTATTGCCTTTATTTAAAAGTTTGTGTGTTATTCAAGATGACTTGTAAACTCGATGCAATCTTCCCTAGCAAGGGAAACAGGAAATACCAGAGAACACTAGACTCAGTAAACCTATAAAATTTGAGAATGCAGCCCATTATTTCTAGAGACTTTTCACATAACACTTTGGGAAGCAATGACTAATTAGTTTTTGGCTTTAACAATAACAGTTTGAGGGGTTTTTTTGGTTGGTTTTTTTTTTTTTTTTTTTTTTTATAGCTTTCATATTAGGTAGAGCAGGGAAAGTGACTCTGAATGATGAAATATTGGCAGTGTACACTTACTTCTCAGTAGGAGCTCAGCTCTTTGATCCCTAGTACAATTACATTCATTGCCCAAGTTTTATTGCCGTGCCAGAGAGTTAACAAGCAGCCGCTACACTCACGACAGCATCCTAATAGAATTTTTTTCAATAGGTAATTGAATATTTAAAATTAATGTCTCAGATTCTCTGGATTCTTGGTAATAATTAAATGTTCACAGCATTTTTCCTTGACTACTTCACAGCAGTAAATAGAATATTTACGTTCATCTGACCTATCCAACACTGCAACAACGCTTCTGAGTGTTAACTGTAGCTAGAGCAATATTTTAGTTATTGTTCCTTTTTTCTGCCTGAATACTTGGTTGAGTGTTATTTTCTGAATTCAGAAAATGGCAAAGCTCGACTGGCAGAAAGCTCCACAGCTTCCTGATGAATATTTAAATTTGTACTCACTTCGGGTTCTTACCATAAGAATGGCCTTCTTATCAAGTACTAATGAAATTTAGAAGTTGCAAATGTGATGGAGGCATATGTTAAAATAACATTGCTTATCTTCTTTTTTTTTTTATTCACTGTTGTTACGAGCATGTTCCTTAATGATCCTTCAAGATTCTAGCTGATATTTTAGCTAACTATACGAAGGATATATTCCATGCATAACTTTCTGAAACGGATCTGGGGAAGATGCTATTACCCAGTGATTAGAACAGAAGACTGGAAATCAGAATGACCTGACTTCATTTGCATTTGCTTCTCTTTTGTGAAGTGGCCTTGAAAAAGCGAGTCTACACATAAGTCATTTAAGTCTTTCTCTTTACCCTTCTGTGTTCTCTTTTTAGATTTAGGGTCTGACCTTTTATGTGTGAAAGGTGTATCCACCTATCACTAGTAGGAGAAGTACAAGCTACAGCAGTCAAACTACAGTCATCATGCAGTATTTTTTTTAGTATAGCTTCACATCCCAGAATATGTTAAAAAGTTTTAATGATTTTGATTTCTATTACCAGTTCTTAATGGGATAGTGTAAAAACGTGGGCATGAACTAAAATAGAAATAATTAAGGATGAACCTGAGGCATTCCTGTCTTCCAAGTAAATGCAACGTCATGTAACATCATGCAGAATAAGGTGCTAGAATTTATGCCACAAGTCATAAATTGTGCCATAAGTAGAAATGCAAAGAAATACCTTTGTGACAGTAGGTTTTCATATCATCCTAAATGTACAACCCTTTCTTGTTTCCGTGTTCAGCGAGCCTCACTGGAATAACCTTCTCTGCAGATGGTTTTCATTTTCAGTGTTAACTGGTAGTCTGATACATTGCACTTCTCTGTGTTCTCCACATCATCCCAGCATGATTATCATAGCTCTTGGGAAATAAATAAATAAATAACTTTGTCTATGTAAAAAGACAACACTTTCTATTAAAAACCTAAACCAAGATAAACAAAAACTGAGTATTATTCCATATGTTCTATTTGATCAAGATTTGTTTGATCAGTTGACAATAACAAATTCAGGGAAGGCATATTAGCATCAGTACAAATTACTTTCTCCCAGGGCAAAAGAGATTGCATACTGGCATTTTTTTTGTGTGTGTTTTGATTATACAGAAAATGGTTGCTTGATTATGACAATAGAAGTATAAAAGAAGTTTAAAAAAGACCTCTTAGAGCATGGTCTCTACCTGTCTTAACAGTGGGAGGCACCAGCACCTCTAGCCATACTGGTGACCTTCATTTTGGCAAGTGGGGAGGATCACTCCATACTATTGGATATAGTAGAGATCTCAACAGGCACAAGAAGATGTGAACTCAGGCTAATTAGCTTGGTGGCTAATCGACCATTTAAGCCTAGGTAGGTTTTAAAACTAGTTTCTGATCAGTACCTAAATCGTTGACTTTAGTGCTGTTTTATACAGTGGTTGCAGCAAAGCCTACCGGTTATGGATGCCCTAAATCAGTGGTACATAACTTCTGGTCACCGGCAGACCAGTAGCACACAGGTAATGGGCTCAGGCTATCACAGTTTCCTCTTCCTGTTGGCTTTCATTTTAAGGTCTTGAGTTTCTATGGTTACAAACAGATTTAAGCAATTTCTCAGTCAAGATTTTGGCCACGTACTATGACTGAGTGGGATAACCACCCGAGTTGTCTAAAATTCCCTGACAGTAGCACTGTGACAGGCCATATCAGAATTAATGTGGTCAGACTTGATGATTGATATCTACCTTACACTTATTCCATTCCTGTATTTCACCTGTATTAAACGTAAACATTTTGAGTGCAGCCCGAGTAAGTTTTGTCCTGATTGCTGATATGAGTAAGGTTGTTATGAATTCCAAATATTTTGTTAAGTTTGATAGTCATCTGGCATAGAAACATAGAAATAACAACTTTTGTTGATGAAATATTTTCTGATTTAGGATATTGCCAAAATTAGGTTCTCTGGGTAACGACAGAGGTAACTAAAGCAGTAATAAAACTTAATATTGCCTGTTGAGAAGAACACTGTGGGAGAAAAATTATTAAAAAGCATTAGTTCTTTAAAGGATTTCTCTGTCTATCGTTGTAATTTGCCTATAGAATTATAGGAGCAAGAGTACAGGATACTTGAAAAGTAAATAATTTTTTTTAGCTTCTTTATGTTTGCAAGGGTGAGGTTTTCCCAGTCCTGAGAGTAGGTCTGTCTTGTAATTCAAAACCTAAGTGGTTGAGTTTGGTCTATGGATGTTGTCTAAAAAACCCTTCCAGTTTGCTGTATAAACATGTTGAACTGCAGTATGTTATTATGAAACCTGCTATATATATAGCAGTTTACTTGGGAAGCTAGCAGGGTTGCTTTGCAGTATTTGTTTTTCTGGAAGGTGAGAGGTAAAGCTGATGTGATGGAAATGACTGGCTCCCTCATCCTGAAACCTTAGACCAGTTTGCGCTAATTCACTGACGTATGTGCCTAAACACATTAATAAGGCTAAAATAGACAGGGGCACCTAATGACGCATGCTGGGCTGGGGATAATGGACTAGCAGAGGGGTTTACTGAGGATCTGCTCCACTGGGAACAGAGCCTTTATATCCTAATTAAAGCCCTGTAAACCTTCATTTAGTACTGGAAATCCAGTATCAGGTTTACTGAGCTGATTTTAATTAAAGCTGATGTTAGCCTCAACTTAATGTGGGTTTCTGACCAAAATAATCTTTCGTAAGTAACATGTATGTGCATATGTATGTAGGTACCTACACATCTATCTGTTGGAGTCTACTTGTGCATGTGTTTGTATTCTGTTGTATTTAAATCTTCTGTAATTAAGAACAGATCATCCCTATGTTTCAACTAGTAATTGTCTGTCTTTGAAGGGAATACTGACAAGTTATTTTTACTTCTGTGTTAACACCTGTCATCTTAAATCTAGTACCAGGTGAGGGCTCTGTGACCCTTATACGGGGGGAGGTGGGAGGGACGTTTGTGCTTCCCTGGTCTATAAATAACCATCTTTGTGTAACCATTGCAGAACCAGATGTCATGTTGTAGTGGAATAAAGCATTACTCCTACATATAAATAGGACTGTAATAGTCCAGCAAAGGAAAGGGGGATTTTATTATTTTTTTTAGTTTGGTTTTAGAAATCTGGTGTATTTTTAAAAAAGGAGTGCACTATAAAATCAGAGAGAGGACAGCCTTCTATTTTCTGGTCAGGTGGATAGGGATACTCTTAATTAGAAAGCATATTACATATTTTACTGTATTTAAAGTGTGTGTTTGTGTGTGAGATGATACCCATGCGAAATTGGAAAAAAAGGGAGCGAGAAAGTGAGGTAAATATTGGAATGCTAAAGCAGAGGAATTAAACAGCAATTAGGTTGTCCATATACCCTTAATTTTTTTCCTTTCCTCTTATGCATAGCCATTTCACTTTCATTACCATGACTTTTCCCCACCCCCTACAGAATCTGGCTTGTTTGGTAATACTTGATAGATGGTCTAGCTGTATAAGTTGCTTTGTAAAGATGGCTTATTCTTTCTCTTTTCAGTAAAGCTCTAACTTTATTTACCACCTGCCCTCCAACCCTGCACTGGATACAGAATATTTTGTGTCCTGTAGGATTTTTGATACTGGTTATTGACTATTTTATCTAAGCGTTTCACAGATTAATTTTTTCTCATAATGTCCTTGCAAGATGAGATGGTGTTATTTTTATTTTATAACAACTCAAACTCAGGGCACTGCTGTGCTGGCTTACTTTAGCTAGTTCTGGTTGAGCTAGGTAGTCCACCAGAAGCTGCATAATAAGACGTTCTGCATTGTGCTTCCCAGATTAGCCTGAGTGAAACACTGTGGTTGTGCTATATTAAGACAGGATATCTCTGACTTGCAGAGCATTCTGCTGTTTAGACATATCCTCAGAGGTTATCTAAAATATAGCCACCCAACTTTAAAAATTCTGTTTCTCAAGTACTTAGTAATAGCTGTGTATCACATCCAGAGGGTAGTGGTCAACAGTTCAATTCTGGATGGAGATTGGTGATAACTGGTGTCCCTGAGGGGTCTGTATTAGGACCAGTACTGTTTAATATCTTCATCAGTGACACAGACAGTGGAATCGAGTGCATCCACAGCAAGTTTGCGGACAACACCAAGCTGAATGGTGCAGTTGACACGCCTGAGGGACGGGATGCCATCCAGAGGGAC
This sequence comes from Chroicocephalus ridibundus, assembly GCF_963924245.1. Lineage (NCBI taxonomy): Eukaryota > Metazoa > Chordata > Aves > Charadriiformes > Laridae > Chroicocephalus > Chroicocephalus ridibundus. Next base: position 33,717,291 of record NC_086285.1, read on the forward strand.
CTGGACAGACTTGAAAAGTGGGCCAGGGTGAACCTCATGAGGTTCCACAAGACCAAGTTGCAGGGTCCTGCACCTGGGTTGGGGCAGCCCCCGATATCAACATAGGCTAGGGGATGAAGGGATTGAGAGCAGTCCTGCCGAGAAGGACTTGGGGGTACTGGTGGATGAAAAGCTAGATATGAGCTGATAATGTGCGCTGGCAGCCCAGAAGGCCAACTGTATCCTCGGCTGGATCAAAAGCAGTGTGGCCAGCAGGTCGAGGGAGGTGATTCTGCCCCTCTACTGTGCTCTCGTAAGACCCCACGTGGAGCATTGTGTCCAGCTTTGGAGTCCTGAGCACAGGAAAGACATGGACCTGTTGGAACGGGTCCAGAGGAGGGCCGCAAAGATGATCAGAGGGCTGGAACACCTCTGCTGTGAGGACAGGCTGAGAGAGTTGGAGTTGTTCAGTCTGGAGAAGTGAAGGCTCTGGAGAAATCTTTTTGCGGCCTTTCAATACTTAAAGGGGGCCTGCAGGAAAGAGGGGAACAAACTTTTTAGGAGGGCCTGTTGCGATAGGACAAGGGGTAATGGCTTTAAACTAAATTAGGGAAGATTTAGACTAGACAGAAGGAAGAAATTTTTTATAATGAGAGTAGTGAAACACTGGCCCAAGTTGCCCAGAGAGGTGGTAGATGCGCCATCCTTGGAAACATTCAAGGTCAGGTTGGACAGGGCTCTGGGCAACCTGATCTAGGTGAAGATGTCCCTGCTCATTGCAGGGGGTGTGGACTAGGTGACCTTTAAAGTTCTCTTCAAACCCAAACTGTTCTATTCTATGATTCCATTGGGTAAGATCCATTCAACTTCGGTTGAAGGAGACAGTTCAGGTCTTGGGAAGTGTGCAGTTTCTGTTTTCAAGAGGAAAACTTTTCTCTACTTGCAGTTTTGTTCCTCATTCACGGAAAACTTCCTAACCCTGTAAAAAACCCAAGGACGTAGTCCTGCGGGTGACAGTCTCCAGGCTGAGCTGGCGTAATTTTGAATTTGGAAAAGAAAAATATCGTCTGGCACAACGCCCGTGGCTTTAGAGTCCCTAGACCCTGCCAGGGTCAACCCCCTTAACTACACTAATTCACCCATGCGCAACTCCACCAGTTGACAGCCAGTAGACGTTCTCATGGGCTCGTTCACATTTTTGGCAGAAATTTCTGTCATTGCCAAATAGTAAGCTCAAGGACAGTCTCAGTCAGCTGTGTGCTAGATTGGCCTTTTTCAGATAACAGAGCAGTGAAAAACATAGGTTGGAAGGGACCTCTAGAGGTCTTTTGGGCCAATACCCTTCTTAAATCAGGTCTACCTTGGTATATGATCAACAAAGAATTTTCCTATTATTTCCAGAAAACATTTGGGGTTTTTTTGTTGCACATTTTTAAATGTGCATAATTCAACATTATGATCCATAATTCAACAAAAGATTTATTAGGTGGGAAGAGTAAAAGGTTCTTCTCCGGTCAAGTGATACCTTCTCTGGCAACTTCTGACACCTATCTAAGATTTCGGGAGTGTGGATTCTAAGATACTGCAGGTGTTAGTGATAGGAATTTTACATGGACAAAACAATGTTTCCTTCTGCCCAGGTCTCCTCTTCAGATGATTTGTCTTAGCTGGCTCGGTTGTTTTACTTATAACTTTGCTCACCCACACCTTGAAAATGATGGAAGGCAAACAGCTGAGCTAGGGAAATGATTAAGTTATTTTGCAACTATAAGGAGCCAAATACAGGATAATATAATGAAATGATTGGGCAACGTGAATGGTAAGTTCTTCACTTGCTCGGTCCCTGTTCTGAAACGTGGAAAATCATGGTTTAATTGGAGATGTAGTCAGTCTCCATTAAAGTTACTGGGAGCTGAAGGGGCTGAAGCCTATGTTGGTTGATATGGGATAATTTCTGAAGTTTTGAAGGAAAAAATAAAATCTGGCACCCCGTTTCTCAGATGAGACCAACAGCATTAAGAAGCTTCTCCCACGTTGTCTCAGGAGTAGTAGTCTCAGCTGTGGATGATGAATCACCTTCCCTCATCGTGGCTTCTTCCAGACAGCTTTGCTCCGGGAGGTCTGGCGTGCTGAGGTTGAGGAGGTCAATTTGCTCATGCAGAAATTTTGTCCATTTTTGCCTTTTCTAGTCCTGCCAGTGACAATTCATCAGTGAGCAGCCTGGCTGGGCACCAGGAGTGACACATTGGCAGGTTTGGTAAAGGACAGGTCTGTTTTAGTTTACTGCAATATGCATTGAGCCTGTAAACACGATCCTGAAATGTATGGCTCAAAATGCATTTTCATGTTACACCAGCATGTACAGACTCTTTTACAGGAGTCTGCAATGCATGTGAGTAGTATGCAAGTCTCATACTCTGAAACTTGTTTTTGACACTTGTTTTAAAAACACAGAGGAAAGTAATACAACAATCTGGACTCATTACCATTGGATACTCAGGGAACTTTATGAACTACATTGGAAAAACTGGCTATATATTGTGAGAAAAACTAGAGTTTGGACCAATAGCTTTTACTTCAATGCTTATTTATTTGAAGGGCCTGGAAGAATATTACTTATTTGATATGGGATGCTGACCTAACTGTTATATGCAAGATCAAAGGTTGCTTGCTGTACTAGATCAACCTCATAAGGGTACAGTATTTGTCATGATTATCTGATTATCCACATAGTTTATACTACCTAATAGTAATAGTTTCCTTATGGCAGATTTCAAGTGTTACAGTATGGTATGTCAGGGTTTATATTGTAGGGCTCCAGCAGATGGCAGAGGAGACAGGCTTTGAACAGGTGAAGTTTTCAGGTACTCTGTTAAATTAGTACAAGAAAATAAGTTTTATTTGAGCTTCAGCAAACCTGCCAGTTTCACTTGACTCGGTTTCATTGAAGTGGAACCTGCGTGTAGGGTTTATGGGGGTTCACATGCTCTTCATGGTTGTTGGGCCTTAGTTTGTGAAAATAAAACATGCCGTAATAGAGGTTGTCCATTTGGGATCTGAAAAGATTACAAAGGTCTTTTTCTCCTGTAAATTCAGTGCCTGAGGGGAAAGCAACCTATGGGGACAGTCCTGTTCTCTAACTTAAAAATACTTCATAAAAGAGGCATAAACATAAAGGGCTCTGATATTTGTAGGTATGAGCCAAGGTCTGTCTCTGTTCTCATTTACATCACAGTAAACCCCAAATAATAAAACTGACATAGTCCATATGCATTATTAAGAGTCTTGGTTTGGATCAAGATCCCCTGTGTAATCCCGTAGAACACTCAATAAAGCCAGCTGTAGAAATCTCTAGGTAAGTAAGAAAAAGGCACGTAAACTAATAAGCTGTACACAGCCCTAGGTAAAGCATAGCGAAGCATGCTGAAACAGATGCTTTCTTCTCTTCCAAAATGGTTTTGCAGTGTGCTCTGTGCTCATCTGAATGAGAACTGCAAACCTCTCAGCTGTACGCAGAACAGCATAGGCATAGGTGTGAACATACAGGTTGTGAACTGTGGTCTAAATTCACGATCTAAATTCACTGAAACTTAACATGAGGAGATGTGAAAAAGAGGAACAGACAGAGGGAAATGGAACAATATTGCAACAATTACTTTCATTGTATTCTTTTGGAAGGGAAGTGAACATTTGTTGGTGAGGTAGGAGGACTCATATTAGGACATGCTGATAGAGGAATTTACAGCGTCGGTGCATCCCCTGATGTACCCCCCCTTTCTCTTTAAGCTTCCTCCAAACTATAAACGATTCTGGATGTCTTGTGATCCCTTTTGCAAAGCAACGTCAGTAGCTGCAGCAGTGTTTCTCTGGCAGGCACTCGCTGCCTGGGGAAATTTCTTTATGCTTTGCAGTATAAAGAAATTGCTTTTGCTTTACAGCAAAGTTGGTAAGTTTGTCCCTTAGAAGTTCTGTGCTACTTTAAGAGGAGATACCACAACAACTCTGTCCATCGAATTCTTTTAGGGACCATGAACACCCATAGTTAAATAGGAAGCTCTGTTGAAGAGAGCAGAATTGCACCCACTTATGTCAAGAGCTGAAATGAATTTTATTATTTGATGCTACTGCTAGACATTGTTAACTTATGAATGAACAAACAGGGGACTACATTTTTCTGGTGCACGCTGCAACAAACAAGGCAGAGGTTGCTAATACTAACCCTACCTTAACAGTAGAGAATTCATGAGAATGTTTATCTGAAGAAATAGATGTGCTGCCGGTCACCATGTACTGAAAAAACATATGCATAAGTGCAGAATTTGGTCAAAAGAACAACAGCTACCACCTCCTTTAATAGCATAATATCTCAGTTTCTGAACTATTTCAAGTCTTTCTTTTCTCTGTTACCTCTGTCCAAACAAGCAAGGACAAATGCTAAGTTACTAGATTTTTGCTAAATTTATGAAGTGTATATGAAAATAAATAATTTTTTTTATATACCCTTTGTGATATAGCAGGATAAAGAAAAGATTTTTCACTTTTTAATTATGATGGGATTTCATTTATTATTTCTCAGAAGGGCAAAATCTGACTCTCTTCCCTTGAAATAATAGGACCTATCACTAACATTTATCCATTCCAGAATGGCACTACTTGACAAATCACAGTATTCAAATAGATGTTTCAGGTCATGTTGTACTTCTTTTACCAGGTATTTTACAGTTCATATTCAGTTAGTGAGACCATTTGTGAGGCACTTTGTCGCATGTTCTTAATGAGGAATTGCTGTCTAGCTGCTGTGGGATGCCAGGCGTTTGTTGAGATCCATTGGACAGTAGACATCTTGTCAACGCCTCCTGCACTGCTCTAAATATCCAGCTGTCTTCTGTATCTTTCTGCTGTGTCTAATCTTGATTCACATTTCAGTCTGAGCAATCAAATAATTTGTCAGGTGAGTAAATGAAATTAAATGGGAACTGTGGCTACCATTCACCATTACCATGTTTACCTACACCTTTCACAATGTCTCAGTATCAACAGAAGCCTGTGAAAGTTTTAACTTCCATGTATTTTTTGCTTTTGCGTGGCATTGACTGGGACTGTGAGAAATGTGAGTTCACTTTGTAGTTACATCTCTCTTATCTTTGAGAACATATATCCGTATGGTTTCTCAGCCCCTCAGAATTCAGTCCATACTGAATAATGACAAAAGCTCCTGAATTCTACGCAAGAGCTTTGCACATTATAGGAGAGCTTAATAATATATGAGTAGTAGCATAGTTAAAGTGTTGCTGAGCATACCTGTTACAGAGAAATTTGTAGCTGCAGCAAAACTAATAAGGCATTTTTTGTAAGACAATAATGTCAGAGCCAGCAGATAACATACTTAATTCTAATCAGCTTTCACTAATCACGGAAGGTAAAATTAGTTATTAGTGTTGAGTCACAACTTTCTTTAAGTAGCAGTTTAAATCCAATTAGCATAAGTAACTTTACTTTCCACTTAATACTTTATTGTTGTCCACAAAGGTTTTGGTGAACCGGAGGCTATTTATACCTGAGTTGATGATGCGCTGTCTTTTTCTTCAGTTTATTTGTATGATTGATGTAGAGTGATCAGATGCTAACTCAGAAACTGATTTTGCTGCTGAAAAGTTCATGACTCTTGTTAGAGCGAAATCTGGTGTCTTGATTAATCACGTGATGTATTTTGAAGCTGGTTTCAAATTTGTGTAAACTGGCATGACTTCATGACCTTCCAAAATCAGTAAAACTCATATTTGTGGTTGTAGGAAAAGAGGGTTAAGAGAAAAGGGAGGGAAAATAATTTATTCTCAAAGAAGGTTGTTAAAATTAGATTGGTTTATATTTTAATAAAATGTAGCTAATTTTTTAAAAATCAAGGTGCCACAGCATAAGAGAGTATGTCAACCAGGTTCCCGTTGGCTTAAATAATAGTATGACTGTAGAGTCTGTAGAATAGTAGAACTGAAATCAGTGGGAACAGAATTAGACCAATGCTGAAAGCTTCCAAAAATTATGTCCTAAAAATACATGTGCTGTCTTATGAGTTCATTCATGTGGTGAGGTCATACATTTGAACTTGAACTCATCGCTCGATGCTTTTAACTCTTTAACTGGGACCATCTGAGGCCCCAGCAAGTGGCTTGCTAATGCAGCTGCTGATCTCCACCAGACACACAGCCTGTAGGATGGGTGCCTTGCTCTGACCTGGAGAAGCCACCATAGCTGCAGTATGGAGACTCCAGCATGGAGATCGCGAAGCAGCATGAAAGGGCTTGGGCTTGGGTTATGCTATCCCTGCCAGGATCTGGCGGTCAGCTGTAGTGATGAAGGCAGCTTTGCTGTCTTGGGTGCTGCAGTGTTTGTGTTGGACTCCAAGTGGCATCCAAAGCCTGTAATCCCAGGGAGTGGAATCCAAATAGACGTGTCCGCTGCCAGGTCTATGTTGGGGATGGAGAGCAGCTCTGGACCTTTCAGCCATGGTGGCTCTGGAGCAAAGTCAAGATCCCTAATGTGTAACAGAGCCAGGGCCTTGCATAACTCTGCTCCTGAAACGTTTGGGCACAGTGAACGGGTCCAATTCTGACACCGAGGGGCGGGAGGGCCAAGGGGCATGACCGCAATACTGATGTTTTCAGTCTTCTCCCAACTTTCATCTCATCTGTGTCCCCTTGAAGTAACTTTGTATAGATCTGTAGTCCTAGCAGCACATGCATAATTTATCCCTAGATGTTGCAATGCTATAAAGTAAATAAATCAAAACAATTTTCTGTCTCTTAGGATGACTATAGTAAATATTTGCTATGCAAAATGTAGCAAGAAATGTAAAATCTTAGAGAACTAATTTTCTCTCCCCAAAATCGTGTATAGAGTATAGAAGTTCCAAACCAATTTTAAAATTTTTCTGAAGTATTTAATTGACATTTGTTGGGTTTTGATTTGTGGTTTTGTTGTGTTTTTTTTTTCCCCAAAAGCAGTTTCCCCTTTATGTTTGAAAAGTATTGGTGCCAGCACTTCTATAAATGAGGGCTAATATGGCTTGTGAGACATGAGAGCAGATTCCCTGCATCGGTTCAGAAAAACACCAAGCTTTTTTTCTCCAGTTTTTATGCATTTTACTTTGGTCAGGTAAGATAGCAAGCTCTGATCCCCACGTGTAGTTTATAAAAGTGTGCTTCCACCCAACTCTGCTTAGAGGACAAGGACTTGCTATATAAAAGTATTGCATTTAGTCAAAATAATTCACATTCTTTGAAGAGCAGAAAACAGTGTCTGTGCTATTACTTCTGTCAAGGTTTTTTTGGTTTTGTGTTGTTTTTTAAAGTTTATTATTTCATCTAGCTTTACCCGTTGGTAAAAATCTGCACTACATGGCCGGAAATTGTGCCTGTTTTCCTAGCCCTCACCCTTCATTCCTGGAAAAGTATGAGAGTATCTTACGTTGCTCAGCTCTGACTTCATAGGCCAGTTAAGGAAATGCATGAGAGACAGGGAGGCTCTATTGCCAACCCAGAATAAAAGTTGTGAGTCAGTCCTCAAAAACCAGTAAGCTCAGAAGCTATTTACTGAATAATTATATATTGTTTAAGTATCTTTAGGACAGTCCTATGTTTGTCTGTTGTTTGGTTCTTTTTTAGTCTGAAGATTTATGTCACATTCTCAAGCTTTTATTTGAACCTTGTGGGATAAAAATACTTGTATAGATTAAAAAACAAGTTTTATAAGCATTTAATTTTTTAATTTTTTATATATATATACACACGTACATATGTATGTGCATATGAAAAGGTAAATTCTTAACTAAAGCTCTAACTGTTGAATTTAGATATATAGAGAAAGCCAAAGGGAGTGTGAAAGGGAACTATGATAAGCTTGTATGACAAATTAGGTACTGCACGACAGGTACAATTCCATCAGCCAAAGACAATAGCCAGTTGTAATTATTTTGCTTGGAGGTTATTTGTGATGGGCCATGCTGTGGAAATTATCTTTGTCTCCACTGTGGATTCAGTAATGCAGTAAGTACAGTTTTGTGGACTTCAGTCTTTGAGAAGAGTTTTGTTTACTTCCATGTTTCTTATAATTGATGATGTACAGGTGCATGTGAGGCACAATTCATCTCTCCAAACTCACTAGTAAAACAGCAGAATAAAAAGAAATGGTTTCTCTATCATAATCTGCACTCATATCTCCTTATCTCACCTCAGAATATTAGAAACCACGCTAATACTATACAACAAAGAAATGCAGCGTAAGGAGGTAATTCTTTACTACCATCCTGTAGAAATCAAAAAAGTTTCTAAATTACATTTAAAGGAGTACAAAGGGCTTTATTTGTTTCACTTTTCTCTGCTCTCTAATGTTTTCCCTGTAATTATTTTGCAGCAGGTGTGAGCATCCTTGCTACCAGGCAACTACTTTCCTGGCTAAAATGTAAATACATGATTCATTGTCCCTCTGGACCCCTAAGCACAGGACTTTAATGGCATCACAGTTAATTATTAGTATAAAGTTATGGGGACATATTTTTCCTTTAGCTGGCTGGGGATGCTATTAAATGAATGGGGATGATTTGCTTAGCAAAACTTGTTAACTGTTAGCTTACTGTGTCTCAAGGTATACCTTGTCTGGAAGAGGACATTGTGGGCATTTCATTCAGATTACATTAGACTTATTATGTCCATACAGTTTTGAAACTCTTGGAGATTTACAAATATTTACAAATACGTTGAACAATGTCATAGATAGCTGATTTTCAGAAAAACTGCATATTCATTTCTCTTTTTCTTGGTATACAATATATTTATGAGTTTACATTTTTTATCACACTGTAAATATTAGGTCATCGGTCCAGATGCTTTTGTTTTTCAGCAGCAGCAGTGTGTTCCCTGCTGCCCTATGGCCTTTGTGATAGTGCCTGCGGGGTCTCGTTCTGTGTGTTAGACTGGCACTTCCATGAAGTGGTTTGTGCAGTGATGGGGCATTTCAGCTATGATCCTCATGTGCTGTAGATTTGTTTTCTTGGCTCTACCAGATTTTGCTGTGCTTAGACCTGTCCAGAGCCCACTGCCTACCTGTGAACAAGAAAATTTGGCAGGTGGGAGTGAGCAGTCTCTAATGGAGTAAGTTATCTATTGCGAGGAGCTGCAAAGAGCTCCTGGGATGGAGAGAGGCTGAGCATATCTGACTTGGGCTGTGTTGTGTCTGTCTTTGCTTTCTTTGGTTGTTCTGAGGCACTGAAGCAGACGCCCTAAAATAAGACATGTAAGGAAGATAACATTTCTGTTTATTTTTGGCTAAATGCAAAACCAGTAAACTCCACCTGTGTTTCAACAAGATTCTTTGAACAGATATAAGGTGGCCTTGTCTGAAGGTCTTTAAATGCCTGATTCACTTATCTGAGTGACGGCACCCATCTGAGACAATACTTTCCAAAATGGTGTGGGAAAGTGTCATACACAGCTTCCTTACTATGCCATGATGGTACACCACCATGAAGAAATACGTATCCTGTCTCCAGGACTGTGAACAGGTGTCTGGGATGAACTTCTATGATATTCCTCTTCAGTGATCTCACAACCTGCAGATGTTTTCACCTCAGGGGACTTGTTTTGTCATCCATAACATCCTTTTTCAGGGAGTTCCGTGGGCCTGAGGGACGGGATGCCATACAGAGGGACCTGGACAGGCTCAAGAAGTGGGCCAGAGTGAACCTCATGAGGTTCCACAAGACAACAGGTCGAGGGAGGTGATTCTGCCCCTCTACTGCGCTCTCATAAGACCCCACGTGGAGCATTGTGTCCAGCTTTGGAGTCCTGAGCACAGGAAAGACATGGACCTGTTGGAACGGGTCCAGAGGAGGGCCACAAAGATGATCAGAGGGCTGGAACACCTCTGCTGTGAGGACAGGCTGAGAGAGTTGGGGTAGTTTGGCCTGGAGAAGAGAAGGCTCTGGAGAGGTCTTTTTGTGGCCTTTCAGTACTTAAAAAGGGCTTATAAGAAAGATGGGGACAGACATTTTAGCAGGACCTGTTGCGATAGGACAAGGGGTAATGGCTTTAAACTAAATTAGGGAAGATTTAGACTAGACAGAAGGAAGAAATTTTTTACAATGAGGGTGGTGAAACACTGGCACAGGTTGCCCAGAGAGGTGGTAGATGCGCCATCCTTGGGAACATTCCAGGTCAGGTTGGACAGGGCTCTGGGCAACCTGATCTAGGTGAAGATATCCCTGCTTATTGCAGGAGGGTTGAACTAGAGGATCTTTAAAGGTCCCTTCCAACCCAAACCATTCTATGATTCTGTGATTATCTAGTGAAAAACTGCATTGTTTTTCTTCATTTCAGATTACTTTCTATGACTTTCTTTTGATGACATTTAGCTTTTGTACTTAAAGACACTGAACAATTGGTTCCTATCCACCATCTTGATACTACTCATGAATTTGCAAACCTTTATCATATCCTTCCTAGTACATGATATCCTTTTTATCCAGACTGAAGAGTTCTAACTTACTTAGTAGTTCCTCATCCAGAAGTCATTTTATATCCTTGCTGCCCTCCTTAAACCTTTCCCAATTATACTATAGCCTTTCTGAAAAGAGGGGACCTAAACTGTACCGGGTGTCAAGGTAAGCTGGGGATTTATTCCGTGGGGTGATGATGCTTTCAGTTTTGTTCCCTGTTCCTTTCCTAATATCCTTTTCAATTATTTGATATCCTTTTTCTGACTTCTGCTGGGCACTCACAAGCTGTTTTCTTGTGGAACTATTTACAAGTCTAATATTTCACTCCTGAGTGCTTGTGGTTGTAAAATGCCAGTTTATATTGAAGCTAGATTTGCTGTACTTATGCACATCACTTTCCCTTTTCCTTTCTTGAATTATGTTATTGCTCCTTCAGTTTCAGAAATCTCTTTTGCAGCCCTGCATGGTTAGCTCTTGTCTTTACTATTGCAGATTTACCATTTCACTGCTTACCTCTGAGTGAGCCAGCGTTCACTATGTGTGCACAGTATTCATTTAGCCTCGCTGCAACGGCCTTGTCTTCTCTGGGTGCTGTTACCGCGTCCTAAACACTAACTGGACCTACAGAGTTGCTCTGATAGTCCTTTTGCACCTCATGTATTTGAAGGCAGAATTATTAATCAATTTGCTAGCCGATCCTTATACTTTTTAGGGTATGATGGGGGGTTATTCTGTTCCCGTATTTAATTTACTCCTCTCTATGATTTTCATCTGGGCACAACTTCAGCTTTTTGAAAGACATTGTCTTGTTCTTAAGCTCTCCTTACTAGGTGAGATTCATTAGTCCTGTGTTTTCAGTTGGGTGTTTTTCCACATAATCTCTCTGCAGCCTCTGAGGATTTATCACATTTTAGTGTTTCATTTCTGTTTCAGGTGTTCTCATCCTTTAACTTAAATATAACTTTGAAAGTAAACTAAGAAAGAGAGAGAGAAAAAAAAGAAATGTACCTTGTTGCCTTTGGCAGTAGTCTCGCTGGATCAGGGCCAGCCAGGACCTGGCCGCTCAAGTCAGACAATTACTGTTTGTAGTTACATCCACTTTTGTGAAGTTACAGTGTATCGGAGTTTATGCTTCTGAGTTTGCAAAAGCCACAGCTTTTTATATTTAAGAGTTCATAATATCCTTACATGGTGTTCTTCAGTGAGGGATTTCCCTGCAATGAAACAGTTCATACGTGTAAGCTCCAGTGGGATGTTTTTATGAGAGGTGAACTCCTGCATTACCTGAGTGAAAGACGGTGGTTTTCTGCAACACCAGTTAAGATGGTGCGACACCAGTTCCTACTTCACATTCACAGCTACGCTGCTTGCTACGCAGGACTGAGAAAATAAACAATGCTTGCAAGAAGTGCTAGAAATAGAGCATTTAATTCGCATTATCATTAGGAATAGGGGAAGACGTAATTCAACAGACTGCAGCTAGTAAAACATTGATTTATTTTAATTCGGTAAACATTAAAGTTGCTTGGAAAAGGTGAAAACAGAAAATAACCAGATCAAAAGACTAAAATATCCTTATTGCCACTGTCAATAATAAATGCACCATAGACAGTGAAATGGATGAGTCAAATGGTGAGCAGTTTGTGCACCTACTACTTGGGTTTAGAAGTCCTTTTCTTATACATGGTTGGGGAAAACTGAGAACCTTTTGTGAAATTAGGGACTGCATTCTAAAAATATGAAGAAGATCTAGTTCTGCAGTTTGGCAGGTGCTATGGGTCTTTGTCTCCTTTTCCCAGCATCAGGGATTCACCTGGTACTGAACTCATGATACTGAGGTTTGGTCACTGGCTGTAGGTGACTTCCTTGTCTTCCACCGCACGTGGCGCCTACACGTCTATCTTATCCAACCATGTAGCCAGCCTTGAATTCAAGGCTGCAGGGCTTTGTACCTGAGCGGGTGTCACAGCTCCCAGCAGTGTGACACTAGGTGCACGGTCACTTTGGCCACTTGGTAACGGAGCTCTGTGCGCTCCCTACGAGGGCCAACCTGGCACTCCTCTGCATGGTAGCACTGTTACACAAATGGAGCGCGAGCGCTCAAGGGACGTGACACCTTCATGTTTTTTCTCCAGTAGAGCAGAATCAGCCTATTATTGCATTGCTATTAGCACTAAGAAAAAATACATAATGAAATAACTTATGGCTTGTAGAGCAGTACAGTTGCAATTACAAAAACAATGTAAAGACCTGCTACACCAAATGGAAAAGGAAATAAAAATCTGTTAGGTCAGAAGACTAGAATATGCTCATTAGGTTAATTTTAGATTGCATAAATAACTGATTATAGCTGGGATATAATGACTGAAATCATAAATTCAGTACTAATTCTCTGCCAAATAATAAAAACTATTTTCCGAGACAGTGATGTAGATGTTGATGCTTCTCTCTGGCTTGAGGCAATGCTGCAGAAAATGGTGAATATCACTTTAAGAAAATAATACATATTTGGGAGTATATTTGTTTCACATAATAAAGGAGCGTTATGCCTCATGTTTGTGTTATACTTTCTTACAGTAAGAAGGCAACACAAATATATACCTGACACAAACAGCTGTTTCTACCCAGATGCATACTTTCCCCATGGAGTCTTTTGTGGGATTTTAACATGTCATAGCATGGTAAAACCAGGCTCATATATGCTTTCCAATTAATTGTGAAATAAGTTGCCAAGCCGTGACACTTAATTTAGTACAGTGGAATTGGGTTTTAGTGGTTTTGATAAGATTTTGAAACAGTAATAGACAATACACCTTTTTTTATTTATAACTGAACTGTTTATGGTGGCAGATTTTTATAGAAGCAGTAATTCTGCTAACAATTGCACTGTCAACTCTTATCTCCAGGTGGGAAAACAAAAACATCTGTATTGAACACATATTTCACTGCTAAGTGATATGGGAATTTTAATTTATAACCTTTCAAAGAAAGTAAATAACTTTTTTTCCCCTTTCTGTTTGATGATTTTTTCCCCCTTCCTAATCAATCCATTTTTCCCTTTGAGATCAATTTTATTCTATTTTTGGAGCTTATCAGTTGTAGTTGACAGCAGGCAATCTCATATGGATTGGACAGACATGAAGTAAAGTCTTTATCCTTCAAGTCAGATTGCGGGTCAGGGGAGGGGACATGCTCTGAAGACTTTGCACCTTCACCTTGGGAAAGCTCTGATACTTGATGTTCGATTCTTCACTGGCTCTTGTCTGTGCCACTTCTAGGCTGGAACAGAAATCCCTCCGCCAAAGCTTCTCTCCTGCAGGTGTTTCTTCCATAGCAGTGAACGCCATGATTTCAGATAGCTTCCTGACCGCAGTACCAGAAGCTTAGTAGTTTGAATGAAAGCTCAGATCTTGCCATACCTGGGAGCCAGATTCTTTGGAGAATATGTTTCATAGAACATATTTATATGAAATATATATTCTGATAAGTAAGTTTGTTGATTTTCCAAGTTTTCATGCTTAATCTGTACGGTCATTGCCCCGACTTTTAGGCACTTGTCTCTGTTTACCATGATAATGGTTATCCTAAATGGTTCACTAAGGTAAAATAAATAAGGAAAAGGTCTACTGGTCTCTTCACTGTACCTTATGCTTTGAGACAAACATATATATTTCACTTGGCTGTATTTTCTATGTGCTCTTTTGGACGAGGTACAGGAGTGGATTTCAGAGCTGCTTGGGCCAGTGGCAGAAAATCCCCTTGGCTCCACCAGGAAAAACAACTTAGCCCACATGTTTTACTCTTTAGAGAAATGTGATACACCTTTGCAGGTTTCACAGTCCCTCTTGGAAGTCAGACATTCTGAGCTTTGGACACTTAATGTTCAGCATCTTGTCAGAAAGTCTATAATAATTAAATTTTAAAGGTTTTGATGCAATGTAATCTGAAGAAAACAAGCTTTTAAAAAAGAGAGATGATAAAACATATATTGTGCATGTTATATGGTAGAAATATTGTCTGTCATAATTGCTCCATTGATCTGATATATTTTCAACAGAAATTTCATACTTCATGCAACCATGTATCTTTGCCACGTGTTTCCCAACTTAAACAGAAACAAACCAAATTTTGTCTTCCAAATAGCAGTAGACAAACTAACTTGCATAAAAATGGATACTGTTAATGATTTAAATTTAGAATGACATACCAGTCTTCCTTGATTCATGACATTGTTATAAATGACTATAATAATTTTTAATTTCGTATATTGACCATACTGAATAATTTACAAGTGGGGTTAGTTACTGAGCTGGAAAGTTTGCACTTGAAGTGGAAAGGACAACAGAAAAGAATGTGAAGTGTAATTCAATAGATTGCGAAGTAGCAGGATTTAGGAAGTATCGTGTTTGCTTCATAGTTTTAGCTTTGTTATTTTTTCATATTGTAATGTCTTTCGCCCCCCACACACACACTTTTGTGCTCTGGGGTAATTTAGAAATAGCTAGTGATCTCATTGAGCCTGTCAGGTGGTATACTGAAGTAAATAGGGTCATTTAAGGCTTCTCTTTAATATGCAATGTCATTTTTTTTTCTGTGGGTCAAATGGCCCACAAACCTCCAGGGCTTAATATAATTTGAAGCAGATTTAGTCCTATCAGCCACTAACTTAGATTTTGAATTGAACCTTAAAAATTAAAGAGCGCGTTAGTCTTTAGAAAAACATTCCCCAACTATTATATATAAATGGATAGCACTAATCCTGCCACTTTCTACTCTGTTTTCCTGCAGTACCTATTCCAAATCTCTCTCTGTTTCTCTTTTTTTTTTCCCCTATTTTACTGTTGTCTTTCGATTTGCCGTTCTGTAATCAAAATCTGTATGTTGCTGAGAACTCTAAATCTGTTTTCCTGTACCTCTTGGAAGGTGCTCAGCATTTCTCAAGGTTAGGCTCCATGTTAAAATCATCACAGTTGAGATTTGTTTCTAATTTTAGATGCGACACCATCTTTTGTGATATGATATGACCATGTATGTGAGGAAGGTGTTAGGACAACAGTCATATCTTTAGCCACGTATTTTACGTAAGAGCAACAAAGGTGAGGAAATCTCGAGGGGTTGATTTTGCTGGACTACAGTCTTGTCACTCTTGTATAAATAAGAAAATAAAAAGCAAACCAAGAACTTTTTCAACTGAACTGTCAGGAGTTTCTTAAGGATGGAGTGGAAAATTGACATAATATTTATTAACATTTATCAAATATGGAAAAAAAATAAACAGCTGGCTTGATGCAAGGTTTACTGCTGATGCTCTTCTCAACAGCTCTGCTAGTGTGTTTGTAGAGCTCATAAAGGTGATCTCAGAGCTGAAAATAATATGTTGTAAATGTGACCTAACCTAGTTCATTGCATACCTCTAACATTAGCTCACAATGGTTATTTTAAGTTCTTCTTTTAATATAACCTAGTAATTTCTTAGCTATTTTTGGCTTAGTTGGTATAAGGCACCTGTAAACATCAGGGTTGAATGTCTTGGTAGAATGACAGACCTCACTCCCTTTTGTTATTGTTACTTCTAGAAAGTTTGTTCTGTCATGAAAACAGACTGAGTCACTCAGATGAGCTTTTTTCTTTTTCTTCTTTTTTTTTTTTTAAAAATTTGTGTGCTACTGTTATATCTTCTTTTTGAGTAGCTTAGCTTTCTACCGTTTGGCATAACGCTTGATGATTTCGCTCTCTACAACTACCTGAAAAGGAGGTTGTAGAGAGGTGGAGGTCGGTCTCTTCTCCCAAGTAACAGGCAGTAGGACAAGAGGAAATGGCCTCAAATTGCACCAGGGGAGATTTAGACTGGATATTAGGAAAGTTTTTTACACTAAAAGAGTTGTTAAGCCAGGGCTGGAGAACCTCTCCTATGAAGACAGGCTGAGAGAGCTGGGGTTGTTCAGCCTGAAGAAGAGAAGGCTCCAGGGAGACCTTATAGCGGCCTTCCAGTACCTGAAGGGGGCCTACAAGAAGGCTGGGGAGGGGCAGTTTGCAAGGGCACGTAGCGATGGGATGAGGGGTAATGGCTTTAAACTAGAGCAGGGTAGGTTTAGATTAGGCATTAGGAAGAAGTTCTTTACAATGAGGGTGGTGAGACACTGAAACAGGCTGCCCAGAGAGGTGGTGGAGGCCCCATCCCTGGAGACATTCAAGGCCAGGCTGGATGAGGCTCTGAGCAACCTGATCTAGTTAAAGATGTCCCTGCTTACTGCAGGGGGGTTGGACTAGATGGCCTTTAAAGGTCCTGTCCAACCCAACACATTCTGTGATTCTATGATTGGAACAGGCTGCCCAGGGCAGTGGTTGAGGCACCATCCCTGGAGGTATTTAAAAGACGGGTAGACATAGTGCTTAGAGTTGTGGTTTATTTTTGTCAGAGTTAGGTTGATGGTTTGACTAGATGATCTGAAAGGTCCCTTCCAACCAAGGCAATTTTATGGTTCTATGTTACTTATCAGTATTCAACTAATAAAGGAGGACTGGTGCCAGTCTGGCAGATGATGAATTTTGTGAGATCAGTTCAGTCCTATGTGAGTGGAAATGCAAAGCTGTAAGGTGCATCAATAAAAGTCTCCTATTGTTTCCGTAGCACCATCCGTGTGCATCGTTCTTTAAGAATATGAAGCGCCCACCCCCATGAGAACACACTTTTGAAATGAAAATGTAAGGATTTAGTAGATCCTTATCAGATTTAGCAGGTAAGACTGTCAAGGCAGGACACACATGACTGAAATGTATGTGGTCGGCACAGCACGATGCAGACTGAGGGGAAAGAGGAATGGTGAAAGGCTGGTAGTGAATTTGCAGACACTACCCTGCTGATAGGCAGAAGATACGCTGAATTGGCTAAATGAACAGTGTCACTGTATGCCAAGTTTATTTGCTTGCCTTGAGCATGTTTTAAACCAGGCATAGGAAAGTATCCATAGAGAGATGAAGAAATGCTAGAAATTTGGACATCTCTAATTTTATTTTTTTTTAATAGATCCTAGACGTATTTTCAAAGCATTGCTGTATGCTTTGTAAGCTCATCCTGTTTGGTGACATTGAACATATGCTTTTAAGTTATTGTATCTTGGTCAGTCTCAGACTGATAAACAATGTGGTTTTTCCCAAACTGTCACTTTTATGTGTTTGTTTTTCTAGCAGGCTTCCAAGTTGCATAGTAACTATCCCTCTTCTGCAGCCACCTCCCCACTCCTCCTCCTTTTCTATTCAGGATGCAACTCCCTTTCTGTGCACTGTGGGAAAACAGTGTTTTCTCTCACGGACTAAAAAAACTAATTTTGTTTCATGTTGGCCAAAAATAGGGCTTTATACCTCTCTGTTTTCCATATAACAAAGGATAAAACTGGCTCTGGAGGGATGATTACAAATGATTAATATTAAGTATACAAGACTCATAGTATGTTGCCAGTGTTCTTACTCAGTTTTGACAAGATGAGTCTTTATAATCAAAGGAGAATGATGTTTTTTGGATGCTTCCCCTTTCAGCTGTCCATCCATTGGTGTTGCACCAATTTATAACATAAAAATGTTTAAATCAAGAGTTGCCTCTGCTATTTGACTTGGTGGCAAAACAGGAGAGGTCTCTCCCCTTTCACTGGCTTTTAAAGAGCTAGACATTTCCAGGAGGAAAGAGACACAATGTTAGCAGCAACGAAACTTAAACCTGATGTGGGTTGATTTCTGAATGCTATAACCAACATTGTCCTCTCCAAAAAAAATGGAATGAGACGTGACAAAATTGTCTGTGTTTGATGTTTTCTTTGAATTTGAGGACTCAAAGGAAGAATTTCAGTAGCTGAGAAAACAATTTCTGCAGCATCTCTATAGATGGAGGAAAGATGAAAGTATGCAAGTACAATAAGAAAACAAGTGGTAAGGAATGCTTTCTGAATTGTATTTGATGAAGAATGTTCAGGCTGTGAATAAGAATAAAGAAACTGCAGGGTTCGATGTCTATTAAAGGATCAAAGAGCAGAGACTAAGTTGTGAAATATAGTGATAAATATAGACAGAAGAAGATTAAAACAGAGAATTAGTGATCCGAAGCTTCTGGGAGGAGAGATTGTGGAGCACTCTGTGTAGAAATTATAGAAAGCAAATACAAGAGAGAAAACATTAAAAGAGAGGGGCATTTATTTATGCACGAAAAGAATGGGAGACCTGATAAATGTTTGACGTGAGCTGTTCTTTGAGGAATGCTTTGCAGCTGCTTTTTGAGTTCAACATTCAGCAAAAATTATGGCAGTTAAAATCCTGTGAAATGAGGTCTGAATTAATGAGTTTGGAATAAATATGACTTCTGATGATTGTGTGTCAGTGGAAGGTGTTTTCTTGCAGAACGAGGCAGGCAGCAAGTCTGTGGTGGGTCCAAGCCCCTGGAAGAACAGGAAAGTAGCAATGGTAGTACAATTTCAGTACGAAGCCACAACCTCTTCTTTTATCTGGTGGAGTCGGACACTTTATGTTCATCATCACAACAACGAGCCCTCTTCCAAATAATTTTTTCAACCTGGATGGAAATATCTTGTCTCTATGTATAATCTTCAGATGTGAAAGAAATGAACAGTATTGCCTGGTAAATTCAGTGTTTTTCTGAACCGAAGATCTCAATTCCTTGTGTTGACCTAAGGAGGAGAATTTTAAGCTGGTGGAAGAACAGCCAGGTATTTGGGAAAAAAAAAAAAAAAGAGAGAGTAGCATGGGAGAAACCTCAGAAATGTGTTTTGTCTGAGATTTTAGTAAGTGAAGCATGGAGGAAGTCAGCATGTCAGTATTGAATGAAAGGTGGAGTTACAGGAGGAGAGCAGGACAGACAGTCGTGTGTCTGCAATAACTGAAGAGAGACTAACAGCAAGAAAGGAAAGACATAGAAAAAAATGGTCATCCGTTACTAATTTTCTCTTGGAAAACATCAACCTTTTTGATGATGCAGAAGGAAAAGATGACATTTATAAACATGGGCCCCACGACAATACAAAGACTGTTCTTCTGTTCAGTTTAAAAAGGAAAATCCTACAGAAACATTTACCTCTATTTGCAAGTGAGGTTTCCAGACTCATGGGAAGGGTATAAAGAGGACTGGCTAGTCTAATGTTGACTAGAGCAGAGGCAGTTTATCATGGTCAATCATTGTTCAAATATCCTCATACCCAAAATAGACTGAAAACTAAGTGCCCGTGCCAGGTCTGTGCTGGAGATGAAATAAAGGGAGCAGGTGTGTATGACCACAGCTTCAGCTGAGTGGAGAAAAAAAGTCCTTCAGTTGATCTCATTATTTCATCAATGTACAACAAATTCAAAGACAGAAATGTTTGCCCAAAGGCATGTGTTTGGTTTTTAGATTATTTTTTTTTTAAAATGCATTATCTTGAGCTAAAGTAGACAATTTTTTTTGTAGACATCAGGCATTTAGTGTCTACATGAGTTTCACTCCTTGCCACAGCTGTTGCTAAGCCGTCTTGTTTCTCCTTGTGAATAGAAATATCTCTTAAGCTGTAAGCCTGGGAACCTAGAGAGAGACATAAGAAACTTCTTTTTAGCTGTGTTTTTTTGCAAGTGGCAGTGTTCTGTTTACAGAACTACATAAAATGTTCTGAAGAGAAGAACAAGTTAAGGGAACACAGGTAAAAACAAAATGCTTTTGAAATAAAAAAAGCACAGCCTTTTTGTGCTTGTCTCTTAACTTTTGAGGAAAAAACAGCTTTTCCTGTGGTTCAGGGAAATCACATGCAATTTTATTTTGGTAATAATCAGCTATCTGAAATGATACAGGCTTTAAAAAGCATTGATAGTCATGAACAGTAATCAGAGCCTTGCCAGCTCCCTGTGGAATGACACAGATTACCATTTCTTAACTGACTGTGCGCTGTAGAAGTAGTCTGGCAAAAATACTTTGGCCGAATGAAAGTGTATGCTCTTCACTTCCATGATGTTTGAGCACCCTTAAAGCACTTGTCCTCTAAATAGTAATGATGTGGAATATACTGCTATTTGTTCCCGTTTGACCAATGGGGACCTGGAACACAAAGCATCATGGCATGTCTGATCACTGGAAATCTGTGATTGGTGACTTCAGCTCAAGGGTGCTAAAACCTGAGTGCCCTAACAACCAACTAGACCATCATTTTCTTTTTTAAACATTCATTAAACATACCCCATGGGAACTTTTAAGAAATATATGATAAATACACAGATGTAAAAAATTTCACATGATCTTCTTCAGTGTTAACACAGGAAAAGTAGGAAACTATAAGAAAAAAAAAATCAAACAAAAAAGTCCACTAGGGTTTTGTATATATCTAGCAGGTATTTCCTTTCTGTATGTGAATGAAATGCAAATTTCCTTCTTGGTACTGCCAGACTAAGACTTTTGGAGGTATCACTTTCTGCCAGTGAAGAATTACATTGCTCCAGGTAGAGGGACAAATGTTACCTTGTCAAATATGGGAACAGGCCACCCGTGTGAGTCAGAAATAGATTATTGGCTCCACATGACAGTGAACGGCACGAGACGTGCTCAGGCTGGTTTGCTGGGTTGTATGTGAAATCATGTAATGATGCCACACTTTCCAAAAGGATAAGGATTCAATCCTTTTTCAGATCAGATAGGATATTATCATATCTTGTCTCCAAAATGAAAATTTGAAAACTGTATTATTAATTGTAATGATGGACAAAATTAGTTCTCTGCAAGTCTGTGTGTCGAGCAGAGTAACATATAACAAGCCTTATTGTGTATCGCTTTTCTCTTGCGCAGATGACAAAAATAAATGTAAAGCTTATCAAATGGGGTGGCCAAATGATATGGATTGTTTATCAGCCTCTCCTATGACGCCAGCAGAGTCGTGAACGTCCCTTTGCCCTCTCCGTGCACAAATGACACGTTCTGATTGCTGCCTCCTCTAGGACAGGAAAATTACGCACTGGTGGGGGAGTTTTACACATGGGCATTGAAAGATGGGGAGGAAACAGTCTAAGTCTTAAGGGAGCCTAAATTTAGTCTGAAATTTTATGAAAAGTAAAGGCATCAGCCGAAGTCGTGTGGAAGTTACTTAACCCAATATTCCATTTTCTGCATCTTCAGAAAATGCAGTTTGTACTGTATAGAAAGTAATTGAAGAATACTGTTCTCCTTTTCAAAGGAGACCTTAATTGTTTATTAACTAATGCAATTTAGATCTATACCATCATGACCACAAATTGTTAGAAACTTGGGTTTTTAAAAAAACTTTGGACTTCTAAACTTTTTTTTTAATCCCCATAGTGTTCAAAATACATCTGCTGTTGACTTTGTGCATGCCTTTAAAGGTGTTGGCTAGTGTGGGTAGTCATTTATGATGATTATATATATTGGCTTGTCTGCAAAGATTTTATGTGATTTATCAATCTCTTCAAGATGCAAGTCCTCTTGAATCCCGGTCATGCCACTGGTGGAGTTCTGGGGTAGTATAGCACTGTCAGGAGTACTTTGAACTCCTGTCACTGTCCTTGTGGCTTGATGAGGCAGAGGACCTGGTGACAATAAAAAGTTCTTGTGCTTGTGTTTTTGGGATCTTGCTCTTGTTGCCTGTGCTTTTTGAGCTGCATTGGAAAACTGATCCGTTTTCCTTTGGAATGAATGAATGAATGAATGGATACATGTAAAACCTTGCCATGCTGGATAAGGACAGGAGAGGAGTGGGACCACATAGGGAATTCCTTGACATGGTGTTGCCAGTGGGGCCCCCGTGTCCCATCCAGGCAAACATCATTCTACTGTTTGTTCGCAGTGCAGCGGCGCTAAGACTGCTGCAGTAGCTGGTTTGATTTAGATGTTCCTTAAATATGTTGTTTAGTACACATGGTCTTATCTAGGACACAGTCTTACTTAGGGCACATGTCCTAAATAAGAGCATTTGTGCTGGAGAAGTGGCTGTCCTTGGAATCATACACTGCCTAGAAACACAGTAGTTCCCAATGCCACTTGAGAAGAAGTGGCTGAAGGAGTTACCATGATCATTCAGTCCAACCCTCCACAGCTGCTCCACTCCTCTGTAGGGGTTATGTAGCCACTAAGGGTCTTCTGACAATCTCTACGCCTTCTTTCTCTCCTCCCACCGCAAGAGTACAACGCACATCCTTAGCATCCTGTGACAAGCTTATGGTCTTTGGATCAGAAGACAAAGTATCACAAAACAGCTGAATGCCAGAAAAAGGGAGGAATTAAAGCAGTTACCAAACGTGTTGGTTGCTGGTGTCTGCAGTGCTAAATAACTTGGCACAATTGAGATGGGAGCCACAGTACTGCAAAAGACTGACTGATGAAATATTTCTGTTGGCAACCATCCTAGTGTATTTCTAGCCTGAAATTCTTGTTGGTAGGTATGCCTTGGAGATTTCCCCTTGCAAATATAGTTAGTTGCTCAACTTCTCAACTCATTCATTTTCTGATGGGTCCCAGAATAGCATGCTGCCTCTCTGAATTGCTGGAGGCTTTCTGCTGCATCTGAGAGGACACTAAATGAACAAAAGTGAATGTAATGATTTAGGCCCCAAGTCAATAAAATACTCAATCATCACATGTTTTAAGCTAGACACTTGCTTATGTACCTTTCAGCTTTATTTTTTTGTTTACGTCAATGTATGTGCCCTTTAGTATTTCAGCTGTGGTGTGTGCCACCAGTAGCTGAAAGCACATTGTTCATATTTTTATACACACACACACGACTTACACGTATAAGGTCTCTAAGAGATATGCACTTTGTATGCCTGTGAGTATTGATCGAAAGAGAATGTTGTGATTAGATAGCTAACAGTAGCATGTTCTTTGAAGTTGTCTAAAAAAAAACAGCTCTGCTGTGTTACTTCAAGTACATTACTTCTTAAATGCAAAGTTGTCACATTTGTGTATAGTCCGAAAAAGGAGAAAAGCATTTTTTAGAATGGTAAACAAATTAATATCATAAAGCACAAGGATGCTATTTTTAGAAGTATTCTTACTGGCAATTAAAAAGAAAACATAAAGCCTGACCAAGCTTAAGCCTGTTTCATCACACTGGTAATTTACTTATGTGGGGTTTTTTCAGCCTTATAATTACAGTTATTTTTAGTTAAGGCGGTGCCCAATTTTGCTGCACTCCTTTATCAGATAACAGAAAACCAGACTCATAGCTTTAGTTATCTTCCTTTGTCTTCTGAGACATAGAAAGCTTCCTTAGTTACGGCAAGTAAACCATTTGCGAACCATATATGCACTTTTTAGTTGTCTGAGTTTTCTGTCTCCACCTTTTTAGCTTTTCTGTTTTGCTGGAATACTGGCAGAGGTGAGGAGAATACAATTAAGGTTTAAGAGAATCTAGGTTGTAATTTATTTATTCATTCCTGTGGACGTAGTCCATGGGTGATACCTGCTATGTTGAACAGTCCAGCTTTTGTCGCCCGTTACTTTTAGACAAAACTGTGACTTAGCCTGTGTACAGCATTATATTGTGGGCTGCTGAAAACACACTCAATTTTTCATAGACTGATGATAACCCTTTAATTGCATTAATTTCAGATTTAAAATTAAAAAAAAAAATCTATTCCAAACCTCAGGGAAATGTTCTTAGCAGCTATTTCATTGGCAACTGCTTTAACAAGCAGGGAAAAGGGCTGGAAGTGCAATCATAACGTACACAGGCCGGTCCATCCATGACTAATGACGTATGTGAGACCTGTCTTGTGATAGTGTAGAACCTCTGATTTGTTGACTGAAAGATTTTGTTTTCCTGCCATTGTCACCTATCCTGCCATCCTGATCTCGACTCCAATTGACCGAATATGAAATGCGTAGATGGCTGCTATAGAGCTGTGCTATTTTTAGAACAGGCCCTGAGCCCAAGTTTGATCCTATTTTTTTACCGCTCAGAAGCTCAAGCTCATCTAAAACAGTCTGTCATCTCTGCTTGTAGCATTGGGATTCCAGCATTTGCGAATTACTTTTAATTTATTAATTCATTTTTGGATTGCCCTTTCCCAGCAGCACTTCAGATTGAAGTGAATGTAAGAGCTTTCCCCTCCCAGACTCTTTGCAAGATATAAATATACCTGATTAGAGTTGATTAGAATGGGACTGTTGTCTGAACATGGACTCAATGTGTGTTCATCCTGGTTCCCCATGCTTTCAATGCAAATTATCAGTTCTGTCCTGTGCATTTTTTTAGCCATTGCATAGTGGTTTAAGGCTCAGAACAACTGTTCTTTTGTGAACAGTTCTCCTTCCAGAAAACTGGAAGGAGACCTCAGTTCTCCTTCCAGAACACTTGGGACTAGTCTTGCACCTTTGTCCTAGAGAGCTTGTGCCTCTGGCTACCAAGAAACAGAGTCGGGGTGGATGAGGGACACGTGGAAGCACCAGCTGCAGCTGCTCGCATGCATCTGCCTGCTGAGTGGTGGCTTTGCTGGGCACTTGCTGTACCCTCCATCTCCATTTGTTTCATCCTGTCCATGGGACAGGCTGCCCAGCAAATCAAAGGTTGCATGATTTGTCTAAATGAGCTTGAAGTATGGATAAAAGCCTTCTTGGGGCTGATTCTGGCCGTAGGAATACCAGTTGGATACTTGTATTTATAAAAGTCAAGTTTGTGACACATTTTGGCAGTATCATAGTGTATTATAAAGTTATTTTCAGTTGCAGTAAGTAGCTGTATGAAGATTTTCAAGGCGGTTTACATAGCTAAAGAGAGAAGTTATATTTAGTTGAAATGTGTTTCCTTTCAGAATTGTGAAACCTTGCTTTCAATAGTATTTTGATTTATTTTCTCTTTTGCAGCCTATAAATTTGTTGCTTCCGCAAGGAAAATTAAGATCATATTGCTCTTTGGGAGAAATCCTGGTTCTACTGAAGTCAGGCAAAACAATTACAGTTCACCCACTAAAGTCACAGCTTTGTCCTTTTAGCATTGCTCCAAATTCACCAGCACAGTAAACACAGCTCCCAAGCTGGTGTACTGATAACGTTTTGGTTTGCAGTTCTGTTCCTTATCAGAGTTCAAGGCAAGGAAGAAAGTTAAATGAAAACTGCATCTGGGTTCACTGAAATATTTTGAAAACAACAGGAGAGGACCGGCACTGAACTTTGCTGCCTTCCTGGTCCGGCTAACCAGGAGGGTTTTGTGTGGTTTCATAACTACATTATTGACCGGCAGGAGATGTGACCTTTTCATAGCACAGTAGCAGTCAATTTGTTACTGCTCTCAGAGGCGTGTTTGTGCGTGTAGCGCTGTTTCTCCATGTGTTTGAATGCTCCCAAGTTCAGGGATAGAGGAGGTGGGAGAGGAAGTAGCTCCCAAGTTCAGGGGTAGCGCAGCGGCAGAGACTGGCATGTGCCCACAGCCCAACGCCTGGCCTGACATCTCAGGTCCATTCCTCAGCCCACACATTAAAGCGGGACCTTTTTAATGCTTTATGTAAAATATTTTTTCTTGGCTAAGCCTCCAATGGCTTGTAGTGGCAGTTCTCTAATTGCTTGATATTTAAGAAAAACTCTGACTTGCTTCAAAATTTAACAGAGAAATTGTTGTCCCAATCCACATAGGTAGCTTTATAGTGAGGTTGTAGCATGTAATGTAAAAGTCACCTCATCCCTCCATGAATCCAAGCCTGGATTTAGAAAGACTCTACTTTAGAGATCTAATTCTTTGACTTAAAAGGGCATCTTTGAACGGCAAAGCAGCGCAAACACATTTAGTTTTTTTTTTTCACAAAGGTTCTCTTTTTTTTCCAAGTTGTTTAGAGTCCACTCCATTGTCCTACTTTTGTAAAAATTATAAACCTGCTTTTCAGGAGAGGGTGATTTGAAAGAAGAAAATTACTTCTGGTGTAGGAAAAATTATTCTGTTTACTTCTTCTTATTCCTATCAGTTAAGTAGTAATTCTTACTAGTTCTTAGTAGCTTTGAAGGTACCCCTGTGATCACCAGGTCTGTCCTGTGTAACTTGCAGTCCTACAACAAAACCTACCTTAAGTTTGTGCTACAGAAGTGTTAGAGCTTTCTTTCCAGGAACATGGCTGCTACTGATGTAAAGCTCATTTATGAATTGCTGCAGTGGTTAAAATGTGTTTAAAATGTGTGCCCACTTCGGGATTGAATTTTCTAATCAATAGCTTTTTCTTAAAGCCTTGCTTCTTAAAATGGAGAGCATTTTACTACACCACTGCACATCTTGTCCTGTGCATATACAGACAGTGCCAAGACACCCCTGAACTTCTTCACTAAACTTAGTATCTCAGGTCTTTGAGATTCCAATTTCCAATGGTTTTCCAAACTTATTTTGTTCTTGTGGCATGGCTACCCATCCTTAGTTTTTCAAGTTACAGTATCCCAAGAATATACTCTTTGGTATATGCCTATCACCTCCCTACTGTTACTCCGTATAACCTTGTTGTTACATCCAAGGATTTTATTATCCTTTTTAGTCCCAGTGACATCCTAGGAGCTCATATTTAGTTGGCTGTCTTCTGCTGTGATCCTAAATCCTTCGCATAGCCATTGGTTTTCACAGTGCAGTTCTCTAGGCAGCAAGCATGGCCTACATTTCTTGGCTTAAATCCCCAAAACCACTTTAACCAGGCATATATTACAAGCTGGAGGTGGCGTTTCTCTTGGTTCTCCAGCCATAGGGACTTAGTAGCGTGTCGTCCAGGAACTCTCAGTGTCCAGGCTGGTTGACCTGCCCTGCTCGGCTACCCACCATCAGGAAATCTTAGGCAAAACGCTGTATGGCGGTACAGATTATCTGCTCACTAGATGTGAAACAAGCTTGAAATGCCTCAAGTACCCTGAACATGCTGCAAGCTGCTACGGGTTATGTATTGCAAGCTGCCATAGGTTATGTGCTCTAAGGTTGCTTTATGTATGTCCATCCCTGTGTGTCTAGCGCTATACGTGACAGACGCAGTCCACGTACGCACTAGCGTCTCTCTAAGAAAGCTGGGCATCAATGTGGAAGACCTGGCAAATCTCATACTGCTCATATCTCTACTTGCCTCATGTAATGGCATAAAAGGGGCAAAGGGCTTTGCTGGTCTGAGGCATTTGTCAATATCTGACATTGCTTTTGGCTACATGGCCTGTACTGGCTGTATGCAATTTACCTCCGCCTTGCCGCAAAATATGGAGATTTTAGTTCCAACCTGATAACTAACTGTGTCAGCAGAATAATTGCATCATGTATGTATTTCCAAACCTAAATATTATTTATTTATTTGACAGCTCTCTCTGTTTTGTGGAGTTTTTTTTAATTATTTGAACTTTGTGATTCAGGAAAGTACCCTTGAATTTATGAAGCTCTTAAGCATATGCTTAACTTCAGCCTTGTGCTTATAATCAAGCGTGTGTTGTTGAGGTGTTGTCCTGAATCTAGGACTTAATTTCTAGTAGACTTATTTATGTGAATGGAAAGACATATTTTAAGAGGAGAAAGAAGTGATAAGTCATCAGCTAGTTCCAGAAACCCTGAGCTAATTTGCATGAGAAAGCTGCAAGGCTCTCTGAATTGTTACACGAGAGACGGTAGAGACCCATACATTTGTCTAGTGTAACGCTCCTTATCCTCAAAACTTTGTAAAGTTTTATTCTCCCATTGTCTGTCACGAAATCCCCTAAAGCTAGAGATACGTCTTTCTTTGTCCCAGAAAATTCCTTTGAAGCTTGAATTGAGCTTAAGCACGAGTAGAATCGCATTTTCGTCCTCTCTTGAAAAATGCCTGTCCCGTGGGTTCACAGCACTGCAGAGAAAAAGCAACACGTATTCCTGCACAGGCAACGCCAAAGGCTTGCTACACAGAAAACTAATCAGAGACGTTCCCGCACTACATCTTTCCAAGCAGAGTACATGGATTAAGTTATTCATTTTTACTCCCTCAGGGGTTTGGAATACGATGCCTTAGTTCCAGGAGGGAGCAGAACCAGAACGCTCGAGCATCTCCCCTGATTTCTTTCTGCTCCCAAACCATCTGCTTCTCTGTGGTAATAGTCTTCTGCTGTTCGTTAGCCTAGTTAATCCTCTAGCATAAGCTGTAGTAATTTATGCTGGATGTTTGGGTTTCACATGGTACTAATGGTATCTAATGAACTGTGGCTACAGAAACATCTGTTCTATACAATAGTTAATTTTTTTCTTTTTTTTTTTTTTAAATCCTGGTGATTAGATATACAAAAAATAGTTAGGAGCTCTTTAGGCTGCAGAGATTAGAACTTAAAACTCGAGTACTGAAATAGGCCAGATTTAATATTACCCATGCAACCTTAATTTAGCTCCCACTTGTTTATGCATTGTTGGATGTTGATGCATGTTATTACTCAATGCCTTTTCACAGAAAACTTGCCGAATGAAATAAGGGGCTGAAGGAAGGTTGAATGAGACACCTGTAAGACTGTGGTATCCTTATTTAAGCATAGGACTAGAAGCTAGAGAACATCTCTTTATTTCATTTTGTATGTAATATTTATATGATACCATTGCGCAATGTGGCAGGAGAATCTATGCAAGGATTCATTTACAAGTAAGAGAACTGCACAAGTTGAAACTAAGCTATTAATATTAATGAAGGCTATGCTCCAGAATAACGTGAGTGAGAAATGGGATGTGCTAAAAACAAACAGTAATATACTGTTTGTACTTAACAAGGAAAGTAAGAAAAGTGCTACTTAATTATAATGTTGCAGAGTTAATAATGCAGTAGAAATCTTAGCTCTTTCTAATTTGAGTGCTTAATTTCTCAGTCTTAATGTTGCAGTAACACGGTTTCCAGATTTAATTTCCTTATATTTATTTGTTTTTAGCAACTCAGAAGGCAAATAAGAGAAACACATTGTGAAACCCTCGTAATGAGATCTTAGTGCTACTAACATGCCTTACATTTTCTATAAAGTTGCTGATTGCATTTAGCGTCACCTCAGCAGCGCTAAATCATTTCAACAGTTTACTCTTACCTACAGTGTCATTAAAGTTCTCCAAGGTTAGGAAATGCATTTGAAAAAACAGAACAAAACCCCTCATGTTCCTGTATGAAAATGTCACCTTATAACATCCATAGCTTTAAAAATAAAAACCAGATTTTCTTCAGGCATGAACCCTTTATCCTTCCCCTGTGGGACTCTAAAGGAGCTATTTAAACTTACGTGATCATGCAGTTAAAGGCTGGGCTGACTCAGCAAAGTGTTTAACTATGTGTTTAAATTCTGTTGCGATCAATAGAATTTGAGCATGTGCTTAAATGTTATGTTGAAAAGGGATGGATTTACACACGTGTTTTAAAGCTAAGCGTGTACCAAAGAAGGCCCACAGTACATCGAAGCGAGTCGGAAGAATTCAGGTTGTAAAAGCCCTACCTTTGGGGTAGCTGACTTCATAAGTAAAATATTTTGATACAACTTTTACATATAATCTAAAATATAAAGCACAGTGCTGTAGTTACTATGGTCTGTGAATTAGCTAACATAAGATAGTTTATATGTCTGTCCGTTTAAAATACGTACGCCAAAATTAAGAACAGTTGCAGCTAAATATCTGAATGTACGTTTTCTGCTCTTGAAAACAGTTGGCTTTTATTTAGTTACTGAAATATTTGAAGTCAGTTAGAGCTGTGAATGCTATCTTTAAAAATGCAGCTGCATATAGAAGAAGTTATAAACATGTATGGGTACCTAATACCAGGATCCCACACTCCAGCATTTTCCGTGTTCTGACCTGTTTTTAACTTATTCCTCCAGCGTTTCCCTGTAATACGAGACTTGATTATTTTGAGGCGCTGAATCACTAAACAGGGTCATGTTCTGGTTGTCTCAAGGGCATAAGCAATTCTACTTTTTTATTTACTTCTGTCTATAAAAAGCTTTTTTCTATGCTAGAGAAGATTTCTGTTTCTACTGGTGGTGCCCCTTGCATTCGTGTTGAACATCTTCTGCCCTGGACCGTCAGTACCTATGTATTTCCCACAAAACATTTGGGTATTTTTATTTTCAAGAGAAGACTGTTCACAATACCCAATTGTCAGCTGTCACTAGTACGATGGTATGTGTGATGTTCATGCCCTGTCTCGCACTGTAACGCCCTACCTGTCGCTGTGCTGCCACTGCCTGTGTCTGTGCCCCTGCCCAGAGCTGTCTGCAGAGCTTCGCTGCTGCCCCAGGAGGAGTCCTCCCGGGGAAAACTGGGGGTAGGGGGGACAGAAGGCAAGGAGATGGGATTGTCGAGCAGTGATAGGTGCTAACTTGAGGATCCTGTAGGGAAAACCTCCTTGTCAGCTGCTGCGGTCTCCGTCTGTCCAGGGGATGGATCCTGACTCTCAGTAGGACCAGGTCATTTGGCACATGGAGGAAGCAAAGACTTTGGATGATGGAGGAGACTTGAGCCACAGACGTACCAGGTGCCATCAAGTATCCAGACATCACAGGAGTGGCACAATACTTTGTTATTGTGAATCTTTTCTTTGGTAAAAAAATTGTGAGAAGTTTAAAAAAAAAATGCCCTTGGCTGTGATCTGTTGTGTTAATTGAAGAGCAGAGAGACGATCCTTTGCCAAAAGGCAGAACCGAGCCTCAAGTATTGGGTGGATTCTTGAGTCTTTACTAGCAAAAGGTGCTGGAGGTAGTTGAGAATTTGGTGGATTTCTGGAAAGCTCTGAGGCAACCTCTGTATAGGCTTCTTGATTACAGTGAGGAATCGTGTCGGTGGCCATTATTGCTCCCCTAGACCAGGGACGTGGAAGTGGACTCGTAATTTTGGTAGGTGGGTGGTCAGGCTGCTGTGTCATATGCATAGGTAGTGACGGGCTTTGGTCACCTGTGTAAGTGCTGTAAGGCAGAGCAGGAGCCAGAGAAGTAGAGTACCGTCTGTAAAAGTGAAATGAGACTTATCTACGTGTAGGTGTATTAATCAGCAAACAAGATACGCAACTTTTGAGATATCATTATGAAAAATACACTGCACATAGCATGCATGAAACCTGCCGAGACGCAGAGGAGCACGGTGCTCTTGTCTGATACGCTGTCAAACGCTGCTCTCCTGAAACCACATCATCTTGTAAGACTCAGAAAGATGCCGCGCAAATTGCCTAATGCTTCTAAAAATAAGCGCGAGCCGCTCAGCCCCTCTCCAAATTTTAGCAAGTCAACCGAATAGCGCCTTGTCGGTAAGCGTGTCTAACATGCTGTGCCACAACTGGTGACTTACTATAAGAATTATATCAAGCGTGCTAAATACGGAAGGGCTGCTTATAACCGCGCACACAAAGCCTGGTCCCTCGTTAACATCTGCCCCCACCTTCTGCTCCCGCTCCCCCTTCCCGGCCCTGTTAGCTTCAGAAACGGCCTCTGCCGAGGCGGCCGCGGGTCCCGCAGCCAGCAGGCAGCAGCCCGGCTCCCCCGCCGGAGCCAACTGCGGCGTAGCCAGAGAAACGGGCAGCAAAAATAGAACAGCGGGATGGCTGCGCGTGGGCGAGGCAGAAACCACACTCTGCCAGCAGAACCTCCCGGCGTTATTTTAGGACCGATACAGCGGCCGCGGCGTTTTTGCTCGCTTTTCCCAAAATACTCCCCAGGGGGAGGGCAGGGAGGGAGAGGGGATAGTGCCGGGCGAGGAGCGGGGTCTGTCCCGCTGCCTGCCTTCCCTTCCCTTCCCTCCCTCGCTGGCTTCTCCCCGCCGACACGGGCCGGGCAGGGGGAAGGGGTTAACGGCGCTCGAGGCCGAGCGGCGGAGGGAGGACGATGGGGGCCGGCGGTTTGAAAGACAGAGACCGGACAGCTGTGTTTGCTGTGGTATTTTTAAACGCATTAATGCAGGCTCCAATCACCCGGCCGTGCTTGACCTATTTTTGGCTCAGGCCGGCCATTGTTCTATTTCTGCCGCCGCTGGGCCACGCGGGTGTCGATTCAAATGCAAATGAGTTATCGCCGCTGCCGCTCCCGCCAACTTGTACCGCCCGCCCGCCCGCAGCCCGGCGCGGAGAGGAGAAGAGCGGAGCGGAGCGGGGCGCGGGGGGCAGCCGCGCTGCTGCGGCCTGGGGTAATTCACGCTCCCCGTCCCTGGAAAAAGGGCTTACGCCGCTTTTGATGGTTTTTAAGAGACTGTGTTTCCCACCCGCCCACCAACCTCCGCCCCCCCCCCCACCCCACCCCCCCCGCCAGAGAGCCCTGAAGCGCAGAGAGATATTTCTTCATTTCTTCTTCCACCTGCCGCTGGCTGCCCGAGGGCAACTGCTCCAACTCGGCGGCACGCAGCCCCCCGCGCTCTGACGGCTCCCTTCCAGCAGGCGGGGGCTGCCAAGAGGGGATTCGGGGTGGTGTGTGTGTGTCCCCCCCCCCCCCCCCCGATAGATACTTGTGCAAATGCTTAAACATTGCTAATTGCCGAAGCGTATTCTCTTACAACCCTCGCTGGAGGAGGTAGGACCGCAGAGGGTCGTGCCCGACGCCCCTGTGCAAGTGCAGTGATGAATCTCTCGTGTAGCTGAAGTGCAGACTGGTCGGAATATGCTGCAGACAATTTACGAGAGTGAATCGTGTTTTTCCTCAGATGGGGTTTCTGGACGCGAACAGCTCTTGGCTCAGCAAAGAATGCACAGTATGATCAGCTCAGGTAAGAGACAGCTCCCTACCTCGGACTTCAGTGGCTGGCCGGGAAAATACAGCCTAGCACGACAAGAAAACACCCCTCCTTTAAAGAAGTGACTTTATTTTTGTGGGCTTTATGTAAGTTGTTGTTAAATAATTATCTCTGGGATAGCATGTCAGATAGCAGCTGCTGCTTTTGCGGGGAGTTTGCCTCCTTCAGTCTGCTGCTTTCCAGACAGAGCAGAACGCTCCCAACCGAAATCTAGTTTGGGATTTCCTTGTTTGTTTTGTTGCGTGGTTGCAAAATGGGGCTCGCGGCTTATTCACAGAGAGAGGCTTCCTCAGACAGCCCTTGTCAGGAGGCTGCCGTTACAGCCCCTCATAGGCAGTTCTGGTCATATGGCTGTTGTAAACAGGATTTGCTCTTTCTGCGAGTTTTCTTTTCTCCAATTTGCATACAAAGGGAGTTTAACACTAATCCCTTTCTCTTTTCATTACAGTGTTACTTTAAAATGTCTTTAACATGCATGGCTTATTTTGTTACTTTAAAAATATCTGGGAACGTGGCAATGATAGTCATATGTAATGACTCACTGAGATGTAAATTGGATGTGTTTTTTAATTAAGGTATTTCAATGCTGCGCTGAAAGAACAGTGGCTGTTTCCTCATGTATTTGAAGCTACCCTTGTATTTTCTAGTTTCTTTGGTCGCTGTGTTTGAGACCCACAAGTGATGTACTGACGATGAATTAAGTTGGAACAATTGTTGCCATTCAGATACAATGTCATTTTGGACAGGCTAAAAAAGTCAAAATTTCAGGTTACTCTGGCCCATTCTCTCTTAAGCTCTGTGAATTCCAGTTCTGTTTCTATTGGGCTGAAACTCTTGTCTTTTGGGGCACAATGTTACATGTTTTATATCTTTCTATTCCTAGGTTTCTGACTTTGTTTTTCATAAAGTTGGCTTTATAGAGCACCTATATGTAGAATGCAGGCTGAACTGTTTACATGTACTTCAGTCTTAGTTTACCTCCTTTTTTCTTTCTTTTTTTCTTTTTTCTATCTCTTTTTCTTTTTTCTATCTCTTTTTCTTTTTTCTATCTCTTTTTCTTTTTTCTATCTCTTTTTCTTTTTTCTATCTCTTTTTCTTTTTTCTATCTCTTTTTCTTTTTTCTATCTCTTTTTCTTTTTTCTATCTCTTTTTCTCTTTTTCTCTTTTTCTCTTTTTCTCTTTTTCTCTTTTTCTCTTTTTCTCTTTTTCTCTTTTTCTCTTTTTCTCTTTTTCTCTTTTTCTCTTTTTCTCTTTTTCTCTTTTTCTCTTTTTCTCTTTTTCTCTTTTTCTCTTTTTCTCTTTTTTTTCTTTCACAAAACTTGGAAGTTCTCAGTTTTTAAGATTAATTATGTGTGTAGACCACAACTCTCTTCACATTTTTTGGTACACCTGTTGAGCCCTTGTTTGTTTGTTGTTTGTTTGTTTTAAAATAACTATTTGCTTTCCTGCTTTATAGAAAGAGAACTTAAAGTTTTAATTGTTTCTTTCTTATATACAATTTTAGAGAAGACTTTTAATTTCAGATTTGAAAATAAATTTTGAGAGATTGTGTCAAATGGTAATATCTTTCCTGTTAGAAAAGACATAGATAAGTCTTAACCTCATGATTATTGTTTTTCAATATAGAATGCCAAGGCTACCTCATAATGATTATAGACTGAAGAAAGGAATGAGAGATTGAAAAGTTATTATGTGTAGGTTAAAATAATGAGAATACCTAAGGGGAATGGAGACTTCCAACTGGTAATGTTGAAGATTGGCAATTTTTGTATTCCTTTGTAAAGCTGCTGGATTGGTTTGTTTCTTTTTGGGTCTCTCAAAGAATTTACTATTTCTCTAATTTCTTAGAAGAGATGTTGATCACCAATTACAGTTCCTTTGTCAAGCACAGAAATCAGGTGAAACACTTGTTTACGAATATGGACAACAAAGCTCTAGCAAAGACAGTGGATAAAAGCAGAAGTTTCTCTGAAAGAGTTACAGTTCTGCAAAACCATATACAGTGTCGACCTCTTGTTCAAGAATTACAGCTTTTCTTTGGTTTTCCTGAACAGCTCAGCAGGTGTCCACTGCTTTTGTATTGGTCAAAGAGATGACTGACTGCTCTCCTCCCCCCCCCCCCCCCCAGGTTGAAGTTAACTGTACACAAGTAAAAATCTATTTTTTTAGCTTACCATGTTATCTTGTAACTGCCAACTAATGTTGCTTGAGCAAGAGCAATTTTCTCATTTGAAACACAAGAAAGCGAGGTAATTTTCTGTAAGTTTATAGCTCTGCTTTTCTTCACTGGAGACAAGAATATCAGGTAACAGTTGATTTTCAACTGATATTACATTAGGCCAAATAACATATACAATTTCCCCTGTAGTACCAAGTAGAATAGAGTGGGTTTTTAGACTTTAAACAAACCCAAAACCTTAGTTGAGAACATTATCCAGGTGAAAGATATTTAAGTATATATCCTGTAGAACAAAAAACATTCCTTGGTGTTTCTGTTGGTCTTTAAAATACACAACCAGACAGCATGTAGTTGACATTGTACATAGTCTGCAGTTTAATTCATGTCACATGAATTTTGTGCTGCTGTCAATTACCTTCAGTTCCCTCAAGTTCAGGTTCTTGGAGGATCAGGCCTGGTAACTTTTCAGGTATTGTCTCCCTCTATGCTGCATATAGGGGAGAAAGACATAGACAGGTTATGATGATGTGCTCTAGTGTTTGGAGTAGCTAGAATCGGTCATTTGAATTTTTCTTATCACAGTGTCCTTACTTTAAAGTTATCTCCATTTACGTGTATGTGATTTTTGCTCAGGTTAAAAAGTTGCACATATTAAAGAAAAGAGCAGATCCCTGAACATTTACAGCTGGCACCCTTGATATTCTTGAAGTCTTTGAAACAAGCACAAACACTCAATGGATTTTTAGGTTTGATAGTTTCCAGATGCAGTGGGCATGTATTATGCAAATCTGCTTTTAAACTGGGCTGCACCCATCCCTGAAGAGGACAGATTCAAGGGCCAATGGATATGTATTTGCAGAGCAAACTGTCTAGCAATAGGACAATAGCAGGCATAGGATATACTTCTGTCATATGAAGCAGTTCTTCTGGTATTCCCTCAATTACTGCTTTGCCTGTCTGTCTCCATCCCTGCTTGTAAATCATACTATGAATGAGATGATCTGGATAGGTACCAATCAAAAGTCTAATTATGAATGGAGCGATCTAGATCGGCACTGACTCAAGAAGCTGTGTAATTTGCAGACACCTACACCTTACTGCAGAGAGCAGTTTCAGCTATCTTGAGAAGACTGAACTACATTCTCCCATCTGGTGCTGTTGCTCTAAAATGCAGCAGTAAGTGCTGTGCATCTTTATTTAAGAAAACAATGCTGATGCATTCTTACTTGATACCATCATTATTTTATAGTTTACAAAGTAGATCTGGAGTCTAAAGACTCTTATTTAGCTGGAAGTGCTATTTAATTGCGCTGTTGCTTTTATTTTACCCCAAAAAGTCTCACCTTCCATGTGTGTACAATGCCACAGTGTACCCTAGCATTCAGGTGGACTCTTACCTTAGCAGAATATCAGTAATAAAATATATGTCCTTGAAAAAAAGCATTTGGTGAAGCACCATCTGTAGGAAGAACACTCGTTAAAATGCAGTCAATAAATAACTAATGCAGGGTCACATTACTCATATAGATGTTAGTTGTGTGAAGGAGAAGAAGGAACCTACCCAGCCATGGTATCTTTAGGTGGTAGAAGAAGAAGTAACGCCGAGTTCCTTAACTTCTGGTGATTTAATATACTGTGTGGTTTTTCCAAAGGGTGAAGTTGCTACATTTGGTTCACTGGCCATACTTTGACGTACATCCTTGCACTGGCCTGCCTAGATGCACCTTGGCTTTTACTGGATAAGGCATCCTCTGCTTCCTGCTCAAAGCTGTTGTGTTGAAAAATCAGGAGTTCAAGGAGATCTTGAGCTTAAAGCCTTGGCTCGTCACTGAGTTGACAGGTGACCTGAACAAGTTACGCAATCCTGCGTACATCAGCTAACCCTTCCATCAAATACAGAAAATGATACCTGTCAGGCTCAGGAGTATATAGAGCAAAACTATTCTAAGGGGAATATAATAATTCAGAGTGATTCATTTGATTGACTTCATCTACCTACAGGCTTGCAAAACACCTGCGATTTCACAAGTGTAGTAACTGAATGTAGTCACAGTACTTTGTTCTCTCCACCAGTCAGGAAATTCAAGCTGTGTCACTTGAATATAAATGACAGAATCAATGCTACATGCATCATGTTGCACGTGGGTTGGCAGGTCTTCATGAGCGATCTTCCCTCAGTAAACCCCTATGTAAAAAATTTATCTCGTATGTTGTATCTTGTTGTGTGGCCGCATGACCACGTATATACGTTTCTACACCTGCATTTATATTGTCTTCAGGGAAAATTCTTTGGTATTTGCTCTCTGTTTTTTTCTGGCCAAACAAAACTTTCACCTGTTCAACTGTTGCTGTGGAGAGGCTGCAGAAAGCAAATTCATTTAAAGCTTTGCTCTGATATCCCTGAAAAGCTTGACATATTTGCATATCTGAATCAAGTAACATTAACTTCTTACCACGTATGCAGCATTTTTTATCTCTGTATCTCAAGCAATAACTCTTCAGAGAAAACAAGAATAGATATGCTGAGCTTTTACTTTGTGATTCTCTTCAGAGTAATGAAAAAAAGTAGAGTGTGAAAATTCAGTTCTCGATAACAGCTGGAGAGGCTTTTTCAATGCCTGCCCTAAAGGGCAGAGGTAGAAAAAAAAAATCTAGTGCTTCATAGTAGCAGCTGGAGTATTTGAATTAATTGTTACAGAAGAGTAAGGCCTTAGCCTTAACAATTAATACAATGAGAAGAGATGAGCGACACAGACCTGCTGGTC
The DNA here is from genome assembly GCF_963924245.1 of Chroicocephalus ridibundus. Classification (NCBI taxonomy): domain Eukaryota; kingdom Metazoa; phylum Chordata; class Aves; order Charadriiformes; family Laridae; genus Chroicocephalus; species Chroicocephalus ridibundus. The sequence goes on from NC_086285.1 coordinate 33,755,379, forward strand.
TTACCTAGTTAAAATCTCACTGATTTTGAGTAGAGGCTCTGCCCAGTAATGTATGCTGGACGAGACATTGGTTATAAATTCAGTTGAACAAAAATGGAGTAAAATGGAACGAAGCAGCTTTTTCTCTTTTTTATTATTGAGAAGACATTGAGTACAGACCAATGTTTCCAACTTCATGTGTCCTCTAATGCTGTAACATTGCCTTTTCTTTCTTTTTTTTTTACTTAAGTCCCAGCTTCTGGGGATATGTGATTACCTGACAGTCTTACTTTGTATTAGAAGATATATTTATAGGTTGTGGCAAAAGCCTGGAATAAGAATTTCAAAGTACAAGATTGACAAGAATAGCAAGCTACAAAAGCTGGAAAGTAAATAAAAAAGAATGCAGAACATAATTTCAAAACCCCTTTGAGCATCTTTCCTGATACCATTAAACAGTGCATTTAGTACAGGGATTCCCTAGTACTGGCACTAGGACACTAGCTCCCCTGTCTTTGCTGCATTGAGCTAAATCACTTCATTGTAAAAGAGTTTTTTACTTCATCCGTTTATTATTTTAGCTGTTCAGCTTTATAACACGTGTTGGTTGGCACTGCACTGAAATGCGCATGGTTTCAGCCAGAGTCTTCCCTCCTGCGAAACTGCGTACAGAATCCATTTAGTTCATTAAGGTTTGTGTTGGATATGAGGAATACTTGTAACTCTTCCTACTACCAGAGCTTTAACCAGACATCTGTTCCTGTATTGACTGCCCGGCCCCTTTCTTGTCTTTGCAGAGAAAGCGGAATAGATACACGGCCTGCAAACATATCTGTATAAACACGTTAATTTCAGGTTTTGGTATAGATGATGGAGAAGGTTTCAGGTGTCATTGCATTTTAACCTTTCCCACCTACTCTTGTGGGTGGGGTTTGTATATGGTAGAGAATATTGTAGAGAAACTAATTGACAGTTGTTATTGTCAAACACATGAAAATCTAAAATGTCCTGTTCTGTGGATCCCTTTAACAGGCTGACTTCTCTGGGTCAGTTATTCTTAGCCTAGTTATTTTCATCTTATGGCATTACAGGTCTAAGATTAGCCTGTTAGGCGTTATCATGCCATCTGAGTTACCTCCTAATATAACTGTACACCGGAATGATTATTTATAGACAGAGCATTCTGTCATTTTTGCTTTATTTCTGGTAGTTTAAATAAAGAAGAGCAACATTGAAGAAAAACCACAGATTCCTTCCTGCTGCCAAAACAACATGATAACTGCCTGCTGAGGGGCAGGGATATTGTTTAAACCGTGTGCTTGCAGCAGAGGCAAACATCCTCTTTATCTCCCCCACTTCGACTAAAACGAGGTACCTCAGGGTACCACGGCTCCCATCTCCTCTGGAGGAGGGAGAGGGCTGACGGATCGATGCACCGAGCGACGGAGGAGACGGGGCTGTGGTCGCTGATGAGAACAAGGATATCCAGGTGCTATTTTTAGGGGCTGGCACTGTCAACCTCCATGTTCAGTGTGAACATGTCACATATGCACACAGCTTCTCCAAAATGGACCCGTCTCGTTTTGTTATATAAAAGTAATGTCTGCTGTTCAATAAGCCCTCTCCGTGCTTTTCACAGGCATAACAGGAAGCTTCAGCAAAGCGACACATTTTTAGCAGACCGTTCTTTATGGCTGCTTCACAAACATTTCTGCTCACTAGAAAAGCTTGCAATCCTAAAGGAGGACTGTCATTCAGAAACGCAGCAAGGCACGTTCTCCCCTAAGGAAGTTCCCCAGGATCGTTGGGCTCGCATGTGTTTAACTAGGAGCAAGCTTTTGATGACAGTTTAGTTAAGAGCAACAAAAATAGTGAAGTGGCAGATCTTCAGCTGGGTGTTGGTGCAGCCTCTGACTGGAGTTGTTGCTCAGGAAGCTGGCAATTTATAAAATAGTGAAATATTAATGGATTTTAATTATCTGATGAACTCCATCTTTTCTTTTTTTTACTTTTTTTCCCTCTAAATAAATGATGTGTTCTATCCTTGTGCACATTCTGGGCACCTCATTTGTTTTACTCTAAAATGTTACCGGTGTAAAAAGGGTTGCAAAATAGGTGGAAGCCTTTGCATGGTTGAATGATACGGTGGTGGTTTAACTCCCATTCTATAATAAGCAGCTCGTTTCTTTTAGTCAGACTGGCAGTTCTGTGCATGACTGTAAAGGTACTTTGGCATTTAGTATAATCTGGACATAGCCAGCACATCTGTTTTATTTGTTTTTGTCTCCTGATTGATTGTAAACTCCTTCCAGCTTGTGGAGTGTACAAACACGACAAGAGCTCCAAGAATTCAAGCCCTTTGTGGATGAATGTGCTTGAAGTGTAGGATGCTTTATTCTAATGATAACACGTTCCTTCTAGTAATGAAACGGAGTATCATCAAAGAGAAGGATGGGAATGAATGCTTTGAAAATGCCAAATATATAAATCATGTTTTTACAATCAAAGACTATTGTTCTCTTTCATGATCCCTGTGGCTGAAGGTATTCATGCCACAGGGAGGAATTGCAGCTATTCAATTTCAGTGAAGTCTAGAATGGAATAATGAGGAAGCTTAATGTTAATTTAATAATTTCCCCCAATTGTTCTGTTCTTAATCCAAGTTCCCTTTTTCTTTCTTGGTGCCCAAGGCCACCACCTTGTTGGTGTTGCGCAGTAACAGTATGAGAGGGAGCAGGGAAAACAGGCTGTTAGTCTTACATACAGACTCTTTTTGGTGTCTGCTACTCCTGTTTACATTTAGTAAAATGTAAACTTTACATTTAGTAATGTAAAGTTTATACATTTACATAAAATGTAAAATTTTACATTTAGTAAAATGTAAACACATGTTAATGTGGCCTTTTAGTTACCTGTTCACAACTCTTCTTCTTGTAGAGACAGTAAGTTCTTAGTTCTCTTCATCTACTTGTTTGATCTCTAGATCAACATCCCTATTAAAAAACATGTATTTTTCCTAAGTCATGTGATTTTTTTTTTTTTCCTATGGATGCAAAAGAAGTAAAACTCCTGGACTGTTCAAGTGTTTGGTATTCTAATTTGAATCTGACCTTGAAGTTTTAAAACGCATAAAAGAATACACATATTACAATATCACCAAGAAACATAAAATATCTAGATTTTTTGAGATTTCATGCTGACATGATTAGTGATGGAATTAGTATGAGGCATAGAATGTAAGAAATAGCAAAAGGAAAATCATCAGTATGAGTCTCTGTATCAACATATCTGCTTTCACATGTAGATGCATATTGTTAAAGGACTTTATAGACATTAATTAGATGCCTCAAAATGCTCATCATAAAAATCCTTGCACAGCAGCTGCTGAAATCTAGTGGGACCTAAGTTCAGGAGAGCACTGTACTTCGGGAGTCCGGTAGGTGCTCACCAGCCTGTGTTGTGCATATGCTCAAAACTGTTCCAGGCTCCAAAGACAGATCCACTTGTTCCCACACACACATCAGAAAGTTGGTATCCTTTTATTTGCTGTCACTGTTTTTCCTACAGGATCTGTTTCAGAAGAAGAAAGTTTTACTCTATGGTTTATTTTGAGAATTGGCAATAGTTATCATAGAAGGAATTCCATAGGAAACAGTAAGTCTTACCTAGGTTTCTTTAAGGAGTATGGGGGAAGGACTGGCAGGAGGGAAAGAAGTTTGAAGAAAATATGAGAGAATTTTATAAATGGGGTAGTAGTGCAGAGATGAGCTAAACAAGCACTTCCTATGTTAAAATGCTGTTGTGAGGGTGGGTGGGCAAGGCACTGAAGATGCGAAAGAACTATGTGGGAAGTGGAAACCAGGGGAGTTTGAAGTGCAGTTCTAACTGTCCATGAACAGAGGAAAAATGTTGGTGAAAACAGTAATGAAAACAATCAGCTTCCACTGAGACAAGGGAAGTTTCTGTCAAAAAACCCTCCAAAGTCAGAAGGAAGAATACGTGTGGAAGTAGGAATATTTTAGAATCAACAATAGTTGTTAAAAACAACGCCAGGTCTGTGTTACTCTTGTAATCACACAGTAAGCTAGTATCAAGGGATTTCCCTCACCATCGTACAGACTATCTTTCTGGGCTTTTTTTGTCCGAGAACGCGTAATTTGTTTGGGAGAGGGAGAGTTGTAGGACACTGGGCCTGTTTACACACACACGACAAATTCTGCTGCATCTCACCATCCTGAACTCTCCCTCCCAAATGTAGCTTAGCTTTCCTGCAGAACCTGCAAAGCAATCTCACCAGAGCTTTGCCATCAATTCCCATCACTGTGCCATCTACACCATCCCTGTCTTACCTTTTCTGCTTGGCCTAGTAGGCAGTTTTCTGAGCTGTGTGCTTATTTTCTGGGGTTTTTTTGGCGGTTTGTTTTTTTTTTTTTTTTCCCCTCTCATGCCAATGCATACAGGGTGATAATGAGGCAGCTGAAGAACTTACTGGGGAAAGAAGGGAAATTACAAATGACAACATCAAAGGGCTATAAGCAAAGAAATAAAGAAGGAATGCTAATGCAGCTGAATTAAATAATGGTGATGCTATGGTTGATTATACGCAGCTATTTTGTTTAGAAAATAAATGGTTAGAAATGGGAATATTTAGAAAAAATTACCCTTGGACTAAAATTCTCAAACCTCGTCTAAGAGTGAATGCCTCTCTCTGGTCACTGGTCATGCATGTATGCTTGTCACTGGTATGCCTATACAATTACAGAAGGTACATATACATAGACTTATCAACGATCTTACTCCATGCCCCCTCAATGGGGACATTTTGTTATGGCTATTAAAACCTGTCAGAAATTTCAGGAACTCTGGGTTTCACAAGTTAATTCGGGTAAGCTGGAATGAGTGCCTAAGGCAAAGGGCTTTTCCTCCTCCTGCAAGACAGGCAGCCCACAGGAAGTGGACGCGCATCCCATAAACCTCCCCGTCTGTCTGCCGTTCTTCATGGGCAGATATCCAGAGGTCTGCAGCAGCACACGTTTATTCCCAAAGACCTCAAAAATCATTCTTAAGGACCTCTTTTTGTTATTTCCACTAGGGAATACTATCGTAGGCCTGTTCTGGTAGCGACTACGAGCTCCAGGTGCAGGGCAGATTATAAAACATTTAGCAACCAAATAGGCTTTAGTGTTTTCCTGCAGATTCAGAAAGACGTGAGCGAGCGAGTGAGTGAGTGTAGAAATCTGGACTATTCCTTTCTTCATTTTCCTCTTTCTCCTTTTTTTTTTTTTATTTTTTTTATATTTTTGTAATCTGCGAATACTATGTTTGTGGTTATACAGATGTGAGGCCTCAGTACTTAGGAGTGAGGGAGGTCTGTAGAGGTGGCAGCTGGCATTGCTGGGAAGGAAGAGGAGCAGTCCCGTCCTCTCCCTGCTCCTGGGCTCTCATTCCTCTGCTGAACAGTCACGTCCCTTGTACCGACACAGGCGTTCACGTGTCCATTGGGACTGATGGAGTGAATAGCTGACCCCGGTTAAAACGTGCTCCCCCCTGGTTCCCTGTGCCACTGCCGGTGTGTGCTGCGGTGTGGGGAAGGAGGGCATCATCCTCGAGGGCAGAGGGGACATGAGCCAGGAAGGGAGGCACAACCATGTCTCTCAACTTCAGCTGTGGCATATGGTGGCCCCAAATACATGTCAAACTGCTGCCTGGGAAATCTTTTGCATACAGAGAATACACTCCTTGCTCCTCTCAACATTTAAAGGACAGAGCCTAAAATTTCACACCCAATTAGCACCTTGTTAGACTCCAGTTAACTATATAGCACTTTACTGTTAAGTAGAATTTATGCTAATACTGTCCCTATGAAGCTGTCAATAATTACCTTTTATCATCCATAGGGAACATTTAATCTGTTAGTACGAAAGGAAAATACCCTACAAATGTACATTGTTTCGTGTTAAGTAGGAAATTGTATCTGTGTTGGCTTCAGCAACCACCACCGAAATTGAACATGCTGGAAGCAGTAGCCATCTGCACCTCTGAACCAGCCCTGGTGCGGTGCCACGTGAAGAGTCTGCTCCAGGAACGTCTTCATGGTTCTTGCCTTCAGCTTCTGCTTCATTCTTTTTTTAATCTTTCTTTGTGGGGAAAAGTTTTTGCCAGACATTCTCCCACTGTAATCCTCCTATCCTCCTTTATTTTTATAACCTAAAAGTGTTCCGGTATGCCCTTATCCCTCCTAAGCAACATGGAAATCAGTAGAATTCAGGTTATGGGAGGAAAATTTTCCTTCGTGGGATGCAGTTCCCTGGTTGCTACCTAAGTATTGGAATCAAATACTTCCCTGTGTAAACCAAAACCATAAAGTAACTCTAATTGATGCTGATGTGTTGGCAAATGCAGGTCAAAAGGACCATATCGCTGTCACGGTTGTTGCTGTTCATGTCTTACTGAGTACAGTTTCAAGTTGAAGGCACAGTGTGACTCTTGTGTCTGGCGCTGGGCTGTGCTGAGCCTGGCGACATGAAATGCACACGTTTTTTGGATCAGAACCTTTCAAAATGACTGTGCCCTCCACGGCAACACCCCAAGCAGAAGATGCCAGGTCTGAAAAGAGAAAGATTTTCATTGCTGTTCCTTTGCTGTGCGTCTGAACCGGGGACAGCCACAGATCGTGTCCCCAGTGGGACGGACTGGAAAACCAGAAGCATTAGTTAGTAACATTTATGTAGGAAATAATGTGTTGTGTACAGCTGTTAGGACTTGGTGTTTGACTAATTGTCCACACCCTCAGTAGAGTGAAGAAAACTCAGATGTCTCCTTAGATAACATGTTCAGATGTTTGAACTTCGTGATTATGAACGCAATTATAAAGTCTGCCCGGAAGACAGTAGTTGCTTTCTGCAAAAGGGAAAGGCTGTAGAGATTAATCTTACATTTCTGCACTAAATCTACTTTGTTGTTATGTAACCCTTACTTGTACTCCCCAGAAGGCCCGCAGTTATGCAAATAATTCTCATTTATAATATGGTTTTCCTCTTCCAATATAGATGGATGGATGCTTAGGTGGATATAAATAGTACGTGTTCCATGCAAAAAAAGCGTAGTAGTGCAAAATGAAAATCAGGCTTTTTCTACTTATGGAAGTCTTTCCAAGCTCTTAATCATCTTAAATCCAATTAGTCTTTTCCTGTTTCTGACATGGCTCCCTTTGAGATAGGATAACCGAACTGGAGTATTCCTGATGACAAAGCCTTGTTGATGAATACGAAAACTTCCTTTCATCCTGCTTTCTGTACTTCCTGCTTTCATTTTTGAAACTTGGTGTACATTGACCACATGTTGTCACTGAGCTGTCTACAATGACAGCCATCTGTTTTTAAGGTTATATTAAGGTTAATGAAGCACAGTAAGGTATATCCCACTCATTCCTCCCAGTAGAAATTACTGTGCACATACAAAAAATGAGTGAACTCTTCTATTTTGTTTTCCAATCACAAAGCTTTATGAGGACTTCTGGCATTCCTCAGAGCCTTCCATGAAATATCCTGAAGAGATTTGTTTCATCTGTGGTTTTAACCCAATCAATCTTTTTTCCATTATTCTTCTTTCCAGACCTCTATTAAAATAGCAATTACTGTTGCCTCACTGCACTATCAACCTTTTCTTAAATTCAAAAAGAATATTTATTTCCCTTCTGCTTTTTATCTTTGAAACTGTTTCTGATCAGCAATAGAGTTCTTGTAACGTCACATAAAGGCCAGAGCAGGACACAAACTCCAGTGAGACACCTTGCGAAGGACATTTTGCAAGTCCAGATAAGTTTGTGGGCCAGATCCTTAACAGGTACCAAGTGTCACGGCCCCCCTGAAATCCAGACCCCTTTTTAAAAAGTCGCCATTTTTTTAACCCTTTGAAAGAAATTGTTATGCTTTTGTGTCTTGAAATATGCATGCAATTATAACTCAAAGCTCATAACTGCATCCTACAAAGTCAGTTTGCATCAAACTTGATTTGTTCCCTAAATGTCTGTGAGATTAAAACAAGTCAAATTTTAAAAAAAATTGTCTCCGTTGCGGCTGTTAACAGAGGATATAGTTTCTGGGACAACATATGGGGAAAGAATGTCTCTTTCCCTTTCTTCTTTTAAAATTACATACATGACTTGTTGGCTAAAAGTTTTTGCTAAGTCTTTTGTAAGATTAATCTGTAAACTCAGACAAAACATTACAAATTATAAATTCAAAACAACTTGTTTTAAAAATATCAGGAGATTAAAGCAATTACAGTAGTTTACGCATTTCAACCTTGACTAGTGTGTTCACAGTTATAGGGGTATAAACAGATCATATTTAAAATGAACAAAGTATTTTTGCTTCACCACTCATTTGCAATACTGTCTGTAGTTGTGGTCCAAAGAGTTTAAAATGAAAAGAAAATAAAAAGATTACAAATCTGATATAAATACTAGAGGATAAAACATATGAAGAGGGATTAAGGGAGCTATATTTATAGTCTATAACAGAGAGAGCTCGAGGGACATGGGCACAAGCTATAAATAACTTCAAGGTAGCAATATAAATGAAGGAAGGGAATTATTTGTTCTCAAAAGATGGTGAAGCATGGAATAATAGCCTGAAGCAAAGAAAAGAAAAGTTTAGGTTAAATGTTAGAACTTTTTTCTAGCAATAAGAGCTGCGGAGAGCAGAGACATAAATAACTAAGATAGGAGGCTGAAGAAGTACCTAAAGCACCAACTACGGATATTTGGCTACAGATTAAAATTACTCGTAGATGGAGGCGTGTTACAAAATTCACAGGGCTAGACTTAGTGATGCAAACTTTTTTTTTTTTTTATTTTCTTACCTATTATATTTTGTAATGCCCACATTTCATGGTATGCATTAATTTCCCACAAAGTCTACATGCATACAACATTCCTTCCAAGATTATTGTGCAACTTTAACCAGATTAAGGGTAAAAAAATAACATTATTAGTCAATTATAACCTCATTTAGTGGGGGGATTATAAAGTCATATTATTTTAATGGAACTGGTGGAATCTCCAGCTATTATTTGTTCTGGTGAGAAGGAAGAAGCCCTCTGTTCACATCAGTCCCTAGATGAGATGGTGGCTTTTGAGCACCGTAACTTTAGGTTGCTGGTAAGCAAAATAGCTTGTGTGAATCGTACATGGTGATGTCAGAACACTGGCCGTTTGCTGGGTGCTGCTGACTTCACTGGAATGAAATGACTTATGTAGGTTGGGTGCTGGCCTGCTTCAAAATGAACCCCGATACGTCCATGACAGCAGGAAAAGTTGGGAGAAAGGGCACAAACCCCAGAATGAATTGGAGTGTTGTAACATTCCACTGCCCCCAACTGCAGACCTTGCAAAACAATGTGGTTCAAGTCTAAAACTCATCACTTTTACATGTTTTGCTTTGTTCCTCCTTTATTTCAGTGTATCTGGGGGGGGCTTCCTAATGCTGGGAATTTTATTTTGCAGTTTAAAATTTATAGACAAGATGTAACCCAACTAAGAGAGGTCATGTCACACCATGCCATCGAGAACAACAGAGAAGGTTTGAAAGACCAGAGTTCTTTCAAGGTGGTGTCAAATATGTTTGAGAGTGTGTGCGGGAGAGAGAGGGAGAAATCAATTGAGTAAGGGTGAAAAACTGCACAGATATATTTGGACCTGTACAAATGACTTATCACTTACTTGATCATTCAGCAGATATATGTCTTTTCCAGTACTCATGGGCTTTTTATATGTCATGAAAGCGATGCAACAAAATATCGCAATATGACAGTGCAAATGTTGCAATATTAAATTAATACGACAAATGTTTTGCCTTTGCTTGTCTAGCACACAATCCATTAGGTAATAATAGTTTTGAGGGGCTTTTGGCTTTAGTTGTTACATGCAATATCCATCGTAAATGTTGTTTGAGTTAACATTGATCAAAGCATGTAGAAGCGTTCGGCTTACGTAGCTCCAAGAAGTATGTGTATTTGTACAAGGAGAGGAATATAATTTCTGCTCATTTCTGCCCAAGATTTCATGCTCAGTAGCCTCATACGCTTGAGTTACTAGCACCATCAGATATCTCTGCCGCTGTTAAATCAGGCGGGGTCTGCTCTTGAATTAGAGTCTTTTGGACACACCTGAACCTGATATTTTTAACCAGTACTGGATTGGATGCACTGCATAATCGCTCAGAACATGGGCCGTTAATCTCTCAGGCATTTAGTTAATACTTGGCTCTTTTCCCTGTCTTTCCTCTGTACCTCTTAGCTGTTAAACTTCTCAGCTTTCAACAATCTCTGTCTTAACAACATAGTTAATAATATTATTTCATGTGGGTAACAGGGAAAAAATGAAAACCCTGTATGGCAGAGGGCAGCTGTGGCAGGAATTTGATTTTATACTCACCACCTCTTTTTGTCATCCTTCTTGGCCACACTCAATGGCCACCCTTTGAAATACGGACTGCCCCCCGTGCAAGGTGGCTCTGATGGTGTGGTGCTGGTAGGTAGACAGGATACCTCTGGTCCTCATAGATTTGAGATAAGCTTTTGAGAGAGTGCTGGTCGTAGCCTTAGAAATCAGTGGTAATTGCCTGTCGTCTCTCTCTGTGGAGCAGGCACCAGTTACCTCCTGGAGTAATTTGCTTCATTTCGCTCCACAATCTTCAGATCTTACATGTTGGTGTCCAAATACTGGCAATTTTCTGGGTACTGATAATCTCACTCACACGAAACAAAAGTGATTTGGGAAAGCTCCAGCCTTGAAGAGATTAGACTCATAGGAAATGAGAGATCTAGTTTAATTTATGAAAACTTTAGTACAGAGCTGTATATTTGCAGCCTGTATAAAGTGTAGCGTTTCTTAATTTTAATTTCTTCACAGGGCTTGCCATGATCTTTTTCTCTGTCACCTGTGAGCCTGTTTTCCTCTAAGCTGGGAAGGTTGTGTCTCATCTGCCATGAAAGGTGGTTCTCATGGGTTTCTTTTTGGGATGACCCATACAGTATACAGCAGAGCTTGCTGATGCCTGTTCTTGGACTCCCCTGAATTGTACTGCTTTACTGGCAGAAAAAAAAAGGGTGTTGGGACATCATAGTAGCTACACTTGTACACACAAATGTACTGCTCCCATCACAAAGGAAATAAGGTGAAAGTGTTTATAGTCTGGATGGTTTGGGATTCTTTGGACTGAAGGATGTATTACATGTGTAAGATTTGTTTATGTTAATTGTAAGGCCCCTATGCATTAAAAGAAAAAAGAACCTTGGGGCATGCTGAAAATTAGAATCACCTAAATTTAATTAAGAAAAAATAACTGTTAATTTCCCAAGATTCTTAAGATGGCACTTGCATGTCTGCTATGACTTTTTAGATCAAAGAATAAAAAAAAAAAGACAATCTGCAGCCCATCAGATGATTGTAAATGAGTGAAAATGGCACTAAGCTGAAGTGTCTAGTTATTTGGCATGCACAGTGGCACATTTCAGTATTTAATGTTTGTTATATTTTGAATGAGCTGTCCATAAATACTTTAATATATTTTTCTGCCAAGAGGCATCTGTCTTATACTGTAAAAGTCCTTATCACTTTATTTATTTCACCTTCTTGACTGGCAGTATCCTTGTCTCATATCGACCTTTTCCAAAGTTAAAATAGAGAGAGTCAACTTTTTAATTAATTTTTATTTCTATTGGCGTTTTCCCCTTGTTCTTTGTCAATTCACGCAAAGCTATGGATTTAATCATAACATCTTTGGAATGCTGGGGCTCTCCCTTGGTGTGGTGAAACCCGTACTTGTGAGGGGAAGAAATCACTAAATAAGAAAATCCAAAGACTTTAGAAAATAATTTATAATTTGAAAAAAAAAATTGCATTTTGTCTATGCAGATTTTAGAATTCGTTCAAATTATTTGGATAAATTATCACAAAAGAGGAACAGCTCTTGGTTATACTGGTAGCAGTCATTTTCTTGCAGGGTTCCTTATGGCATGTTTGCTTATTTGACAAAATGCATAGAAAAAACTGTCTGTCTAATAGGTGCCGGTTCCTGTCCACGTCATGTTGTAACTTTGTCTCTTAATGCAAAATGTTGATCAGTTATTCACAGTGATATGAATAGATATCCAACTTGTCCAAAATCTAAAAACCTGTTGCTGTTCCAAAATTAATGATCTTAATTTCTGTCTGATGCCAGCTGGCAAAGTCTGGGATTAAACTGACATTTTATTTCAATCACTTGTCTTTATGTATGGAAAAATATTCAGAAAAAGTTACCCTCTGATTTGAAATTACATTTGCTTGTGCTTAGGCCAAAAGCAAAGGTTGTGCATGGGTGAAGGCTTACAGACTTTTACAAACTTGAAAAGGGAAGCATGAAATTAAGTGTTATTCTTACTTATTATAGAAAGAACAAAATCATGTGCTGATGTTCTTCGGTCTTTCAGGAAATATTTTATCTTTAGAACGGAGGCTCCAGGGCTGCTGTGCACAGCTGAGCCTGAAGCCTCTGCAAAACTACGTATTCTTCCTCATTTATTCTGGCACCTGTGCCTACACTGCCATTGTTGTTGCTTGAGAAGTGAGAAAATATATAGGTGTTTAGGCTATGCTGAACTCCCTACTGCTGAAGCTACTTTGCTGTAAGCAGAAAAGTAAATGAAAGCTATAGTCCCTGTTTTATTACTGCACTGTGATCACACCGTTGGTAAGAGCCCCAGGACATGCACAGAGGTCATTATGGGGAAAGGGCCGGAGTTTACTCAGTTTTCTAAGTCTGGGAATAAATTCTTCATAAATAAAGTTAGAAATAAAATAATGTGTTATGCCCATTTAGTACTATATGGACTTTCTCCTGCAAGCTGCTGGGTATTCTCGTTCTGATCCAAGAAGGCAAGTACCCAATGTTTAAAGCTATGGTGTTTAGAGACCCATAAATTCTTCATCAATCTGAAATAGTACGTATTATACCTGGACCTCACTCCATAAATCTATTATACGGAAAAACTTTTGTTTACAGATTCTTAGAACATCAGGTCAAGAAAAAGCTCCTTATTTTTAAAGAGTTAGGTGTAATTAAAAGACTGTATAATCAATTTTTAATGATTACTTTCTAAGAGTGTTTACAGTTGCTATGGTAAAATGATGAAGTCCTACACTTTTTGCTATCATAATAAACGTCACCAGATCCTTGACTCAGCAGATTGAAAAGTTCTGTGTGGTCGTAAGTATTCAAGACTTCAAATTAATATGGACTTTTTCCAGTGGCATTGCTTACTTGGTTGGATGTTCATCGTCATCGTAAACTTGGTTGCAGCCTTTGAAAGTGGTTTTAAAAATGACGTTCCTTAAAGCAGAGGCAAATGTTTTGAGGAAGTACCTTCAGTAGGAGGGGAAATTAATTTCTGGTTTCATGCTTACAAAGAATTTGGTGAAATTATTTTAGTGTTTAGGAAACAACAAGACTCACAAGTTTATATCCGGCCTTATGTTGGGTAGACTAATTGTCAGTTAACTGCAGTTGTATTACCCAAGCTTTTCAAGCATTTTCAAGGGAAAATGCATTTTAGGATAGCAAACTGGAATGCTTATCAAGTCCCATAAGTTACATGTTACCCTTTATTTTTAACCCTCTCTTAACAGGAAAGAACTGTTAAGTCTTTTCTTCCATTGCCAATAACTGTTTCATTCTTATCATCCAGTTTATCAGTGTATTGGTTTTTCTTGTCTGTTAAAGGGACATTTTTGTACCAGATTAGGACAGAATCATCATGGTAGCAATGGTCAAAAATGATGAGGCTCACTTGTAAACAAGTTTATCTTTGAGATTTTCCGGCTATTGCAATGTGCTACTAACATTTATGGTTTAGAAGGAAATGACACTAAATATTTGTGAGGCTTGTGAAGGTGCCATTCAGCTGTCTGCTAAGATGTGGCTTCTTTTTTTTTTTCCACGTTATTTTTGGCTAAAACATTTCAACCATTTTTGAGAAAGGAGCTAGACAAAAATAAACTATTCTGTCCTTGAAAAGTTCCATCAGTCTGCCTTATTCTAGAGCATGAAACTCTGGTGCTTTCTGTGCTTTAGATCAGGAACTTGGCATGTGATATTTGTGGCTGGAAGGCGACTTCTTACTTTCTCTGTGCAAATCTATTTTTGTTGGCCAAATTTAAATTGCAGATCAAGTTTTACTATTGTGTTGCTGATAAAATGTCAAGGTATTCTGCCTTCAATTAGCATGTTGTATTCTTGTCCTGTTTAGGAGTCTTGTTTTTCAAGGCAGGGCAGCTGAAAGCAGCCCTGGTGCAATTCCAGGTGCCTGAATTGAAGGCAGGAGCCTGTTGTATCCTCAGCTGTCTTGCAGACCCCTCCACCTCCATCACCAAACGTGGTAAGGAGTAGACTTTGATGAAAGGCTGTTTGGAAACTGGAATCATAAGGGAAAGAAGAAAAAGAGAAAAAAAAGAAAAAAGTTTTCTTTTTAAAAAGAAAACTGAATGGAGAGGTGACCAAGTGGTTAGTCAAAGAGACTGAGTGTGCTTTAGGACTACTGAGAAGACAGGGCATGGTGGGGAGGATGGGACTGGGTGAATGATAGAAGCCAGGAACAGCCTGTATGGAAGCAGCAAAGAATGAATAAAGAACCTGAGAAGCAAGAAAAGTGCAAGAAGCCCATAGGAATAAGAACTGAGTAATCACATCACATCTTCTTCCTATAGGACTTCTGCCTTATCTATGTCCAGAATGGATGAAAGATGAAATGTTTCTATAACTTCATTGTTCCGTGCCAGGCTGCAGGCATTATTAACTTCACCCCATTTATACCCTACTTAGTATGCAAAATTTATTAATTTCTTCACCAGGTCACCTTTTGCAACTTTCCTAAATATTAATAAAACCACACAACACCTTTTGTGAAATGTGGGAGGTTGTTGTTGCTGTGTTATGGATGGGAACTAAAGCACAGAACATTTTGAATACCAACATTCCAAATATCTATGAATTCACGGTGCCCTCATTAAACAGATAAGGGCTTACGGTGTCAGCGTGCTTACTTTATATAGTACTGTTATTTATGGCAGAGTTTGGGGGCTTAATGTTGCAGTCTAAATAGAGTTCTATTAACATAATCAGTTAATATAAAAAATGTTTAATTCATCTTATTCATCTTTAAAAAGCCAAACACTTTTGTGAGGCAAAAGTTGATTTACCTTTATCCAGGGTGAAGTGAGCTTTACTACAGACAAGGAATAATTACCTGAGCCTTCTGCCCTGCTTCATGAAAATGTTATCTATCATTTCTCAGAGTCATAACATTTTCTTCCAGCACATCATTGGTCTGGATTTTGCTAAAGCCTGTTTAGGTAAGAATTGCTGAGAGTGAGTGACTGATACAAAATAAGTGCATAATATAATTATTCTAAGAAATGCTGTCAGTTCTTGTGAGCTATCTTTAGTGGTGGTTCTTTGTTTCCAGTGGCTTTTCTACAACAGGAAAGCCATTATTTTGCTGACTCACTGTTATGATTTCAGAAAAATCCTGGAAATAAATAGTACCCCTCTGTATGCTTTAGCATGTTCTCCATTGTTTTAGATTAACTTTGGATACATTATCAAAATGTCTATGGATATTTTACCTTTGAAGCCATAATTAGCTGGCAATAGCAATTAAAACACCTAAAAAGCGTTCTTTGAGCTTATGAAGATTGGGCAAAATTGGGAACTTAGGGTATGTCAGAATTAAGCTACTTATGCAGGTGTTTATAAAATCATACACCACTTCTCGGGAACATCTAGAGCTTGTATAAGGAGAGAAAGCATTTACTGTGCAGTCTGGGGAACACTTTGCACTCTGATTACAATGACCACAGGCTTATTCCAAACCTGCTACCTTAGGATAACAAAATCTGTCCTTTCCTGTGGTTTTGGGGTGACCACCATGTCTCTCGATCTTTCTACAAAAATCTGGGAATTGCAGAATTCCAGTCTCTTAGTGGCACACCTTGGTGGCTTCTTAAGTTGGGACAAGAAGGAAAAGCAGCAGCCGCTTAAGTACAGTATCTTGCCAGCTGACACCAATACCCACCTGGACGGAGCTGTAATGAACAGGGTAACACTGAAATGGGATGGATGAGGAAGGGAGGAAAGGAGGAGGAGGAAGCTGTAATGTTTCCCCTGGGAGTCTTTGGTGAAAACTTCCAAACAGTCAGGAGGAAGTGATTTACTGTCAGCCCCTCTCCAGTTGATGGGCTTGGTTTTCAATGGAAGCCTGATTGTGTCCATAACCATACACGGTTCATGTTGCTCATAGTCAGGAAAGCTGAGAAACAGTGCTTCCCTGTATGTGCAGTTCTGACAGGTAGAAGAATGTTTTTGTTCTTTATTAAATGCATTGGTGGTTGTCTGTGTTATAAAGATGTAGATACTGTTTGTACATCTTAGTTATAATCCCTAATTAGTGGAAGTTGGACCTTCTTGAGATCTTCCTCTGCTGCTCTGCAGTCACTTTTACAGTGAGGCAGAGCGGAGGAACTGGGAGTGCTTCAGCGCTCCTCCTGAACGCGCCAAGCTGACACCTCGCCATGCATCTCGCCCTGAGTGCTGTGGCAAGATCAGGCTTTCTTGCAGCCAAAACACTGGGTACATTTAGTCTTGCACGTATAAATGTTAAAGTGTTAAGGAGGGGAAAGGATAGAGAGAGGTGCATCCTGATTTTGCTTAGCTGTTTCTTTTTAAATACTCCTGCTCTGTCTCCTTACTTTCTGTCTAGGAAGCAGAACCGACCAATTTCTCATTGCCTTCAGCAATTATGTTCTCATGCAGAACATCGAAGCTTTGGGCTTATACATGGCTTACCTAGAGCCAGGAATATACACCTTTCAATGGGCTTGGGTCAGTGGAAACTCAGCGAAATGTTTCCTACTGGTAATGCTTGGGTCAGGGATGACAAATCCATTTCCTTTATGGCCACAGTTTCTCTGTTGTGGTCACTGTTCGGAGCTGCTTTGCTTTCTGAATTAAAATGAGGCATGCAGTGAAGTTACCGGATTAAATTCACCCCTCTAAACTCTGTGCTCACCTACTAAAAGCATTAACCAAACATAGTGAAAATAAGATTAACCAAGTATATAATTTGCTGATATGTGAAAGAGCCTTGGCTCACTCTTTGTGCTTGCTCATTCTGAAAACATTTGCATTGACACAGGGATTACCATAAGGGGAGTGACATAAGAATGGCTATTCCAGATAACAAGCCGGGAATCAATGTAATATGTAAGTCTACATCTGACTTAAGCGCACAAATAAGGAATTTTGCAGCCCATGTCCTGAAGTGTCTTTCTGACACTTGGACTGTCTTTTGTGGGATATCTCGTAGCCTTACATAGGTCGGCTTCATTTATGGAGCATGCTACTCTTTTAAAGTAAAGCTATCCTACTGATATAGATCCTTTTTGTAAGCCGGAGCTGGAATCATTTATGACTCAGGGGAATATATTCCTACCTTTATACCTTGTCTTATTAGATTTAGTATTTTTCATTTTTGTAAGTCCCTGATTTTTGTGATTTTAAAGGAAGTATTTAAAATGTCGGCACCAATTTGAGTTCATGATATGAACCACAGTCACAATTCCTTATGATGCCGACAGCTTCTGAGCTGCAACGGGAGGGCGAGCCGTATGGAGAGAAGGAAGCTCCATTTTGTTCTTTTCCTCCCTTTCACGTTCAGGTAACTCCCACTAGGGACATAATCTAGGTACTCATTTATAAAGCTTTAGGAATATGCAGCTATTTATTATTATTAATAATAATAGTAACCACCACAATAGTAATAGAAGTAATAATAAATTTGGACTATGTTGTTTATCGCAGTGTTGCAGTAATAAGCCACAGGTGAGAAAGCTAGATAGAAAGCCAGGAGAAAAGCATGGGTGGATTGTGACGGGGAGGTCTTGTTTCAGAGCAGTGTTTTATTCCCAGAGCAGTAAGCAGCTCTGTTGTTAGCATCAGTTCTTTTTTGTGTGCTTCTTGTTACACAGTGCAGGATGGAAAGGGAGCATGAAAGACATTAAAGGAAAAAAGATAAGAGATAGGTTTCATTAGCGGGGAAAAACGAGACGGGGAGTGGAGAGAAAGGGACAGTGCAGACAGTGATGTGGTGTAGGTGGAGGTAACTGGTTAATAGTGTGAGCAACCTCAAGCTCTTTTGAGGTGGATGAGAAGACATTAAAGAAAAGCAGAAATTATATTCTATTCAGTTACAAACAGCAAACAGGCAAAAAAGAGTTAATTAAGTTATATCCTGGCAATAGAAAATCAAATATGAGTTGACATTTTGGCTGTGAGGTCCACTTTAGGCTGTTGAAAAGTAGTGGAGTACTAACCATGTTCTATTTTTTCTACAGCCTCAAGAAAACCTCATGGCTGCAGTGTCGCTGCTAATTTGCTTTTACATTTCATCACACATTAGTTTTCTAAAGTTCATTGTATGTCTTCTCAAAGCTTTTGTTACGTGTTTTTTACATTTTAAAGGTAGATAGTCCTGAAGGATGATTGCACCTTCTTTATAGTATTAGTGTGACAGCTTACATCATGACTAAGTGTCTTAGCAGAATTAGGAGTAAATAGTCTGCCTCCGTAGAATTAATTCTATAATTTACTGGAATTTTACTGAAAAAAATGCCACTAACAAAGCTGAAGAGCTAAATGGAAACACATGCTCTGAGCTCGCTGTTAGGTAGTTTGAGGGCATATCTCTGCTGTTATGTTCTCTCTTCTCTTTCATTTAGGTACAGGATTGTTTTCCTTACTCATTTAAAAATGAATGAGAGGGAGAAGGAAGTGGCCATACTGAGCCTATATTGTTTCTACAAGGGTAGCTTATAAACAGATTATCAAAACAAACATTTGTGCCACTCTTCATTCCATGAATAGAGAGCTATCTGATAGTAGTCAGCGTGGTGTATCTCGTAGAGAACTTGAATTTAATACCAGTGTTAGGCTTTATGTAAGAAGATAGCCTATAAAACTGGAGCCCTGCTTTGCTGTGTCGACATGTCTGGAGCTCAGAATAAAATTGAGTTTCCTGCTTTAGCTGTAGCTTGGTCTTAAAATAACCTGAAGAAATTATAGTTCTGATTACAGAGAAAGTGAAGGACTTAGAACATTCTCCTAATAAAGCCACAGGATGACACAAGGCTTAGTCATCTGTAGTCTGTCTGTAACGGGCATTTCAGAGAGGGAAACAAGCCTTTGAAATTGGATAATTTGATTTGCAATCAGGCCTAATTATTTTAAGAACATAGAAAACCTTTGTTTTTGGCAAAAATAATCATCTGGAATCCAATTTGAGGAGAACAAGCCATTTTAAATATAAAGGATACCACACAGCATCCATAGGAAAACAGATGTCTCAGGGGAGAGAGCTATGAGAGCTGTGTTTGAAATGAACTCCACCTCTCGTTTTTCTTATTGCCATTTCTGAAATAAACAATTGTGCTCAAAGGATACATCACCCTAAAGGATAAATAAAATGCTTGTGACTGAAAGTATGTTCAAACCCAGTCCATGATAGACAGTAATTTAAAAGTCCTAGGGAAGTCTTTCTATCATCTTCTGAGTATTATGTAACTTTACAGCATCAGAAAATACTTCAGGAAAGTAAATAACACTAGAAGAAAATGTGTCCATCCTCATAAAAAATGCAGATTTGAGAGCACCACCTGTGAACTAAAGGAAAAAAAATGTATAATTTGCAATTAAGACAGTTTAGGTTAGCTAATGTTATTAAAGGTCCTTCGGCTCTTCTCTGGGGTTTCTTTTTGCACGCTACAATTCTGGTCAATCTTTATAAATCTTTATAGATTACTAGTGGTATTTAAAGGCGTTGTCATTTAGCTTGTTGAGCTTATATATGAGTGTATGTAATATGGAGAAGCAAGCCAATGAACTGGTCAATCGATACTGTTCTTCCTACAAATTCACCATGAGAGAAAGCCAGTGCCTCTTTGTGCCTATATAAGAATCAAAGAGTATCCAGTGTGAGTCTAAAGGTTTGTTGGCGATATAGTTTTGCTGGAGGGGGGCCAAAGGCATACTGTATTATTTACACAGTGAATAAGCTTTCCCCATTTACTCCACTAAATGTGGATAATTATCACTCATTTTAGGTTTTTCTGTATAAATGACACAGATGTCCAGACAACATATTTATAGTTTCAACCCATCTGTGCTAATTTTTCTATAAATGTCCTTTTAGTGCAGCAATCATCCTGTTTTATCAACATTATCTGCAGTGTTGAACAACATGCAAAGATGTGACTAATATTCAGCCCTCATTGAAGAAAACATACCCACTCCCACCGCATCCCAGTGTCAAGGCACAGTTGTAAATTTTCTGGAGTGTCTTGGTTGGCTTTGCTTTGGTGGGTTTCTGGGGCTGGCTTCCTTCAGCCTCAGACATCCAAGACACCACTGTGGTGCTGGAGGGCAACGGACAACAAATCCCCCCAGCCTGTGTTCAAGGTGTTATGCAGCTACCTGTATCTGGTTATCCATAAAGAAAGAATACACAGAAATAATTATTTACTTCTTCTGAAATTAAGGGCTTTGCTTTAGAGCCCTTAATTAGAGCTCCCTCCTCTCTACATTGCTGGGGGGAGCGAGATAGCTAACTAGAGACTTTTTTTTCCTAAGTCCTCAAACTGGGGCCCAACTTTGTATGGTACCAACAGGAAAAGAACGTAGTGTATGGGGGTGCTCTACTGTAGTTTGCGTCTGATGTGCTGTTGGTGGTTGGTTTTCCCCTCTTCTCGCTCTTCTCTTCTTTCCACAACTCACCACTGCAGAGGCAAGTTTGCATTGGAAAAGACAGTGCGGTGTTTAGCGTAAAACCTTTTTGCGGTCTGTTTCAATAAATCGCCTCAAATTCATCAACCATGCTGAGACTCACTCATACAGATATGTATATATAATTACTAGGATATTTATGTGGGAAGTAATTAATGGTCATTCAGAGAAAGGATATTTCTAAATGAGACAACTTGGTCATTAATAATTTGTCCCATCGTGTCCCCAAGTTCCTGAAAGCCACCACTGGAATTTACAGTTTAATGACCTGGAAAAAAATATTTCCAGAAGCACGGCCATATTAAATGATAGGAGCAAAAGAAAATAATCCAGAATCATAAAACAGCTAGGTATTTCCAGTCCCAACCTCAAAACCTTTTCTGTTAAATTAGCAAAAGCAATTGAGAAAATGGGGTCAAGACCTCCAAATTCAGTCTTATTTAAGAGCAAAACATTACAGCAGTGGAAATTCTAAATAGGGTAGAGTTTAAAATGGAAGCAGTGTTATCAAAATCACAGGCTTCTGAATGTCCTCCCGCTTAAAGGCGTATTGAAGTACTTGAAAGTAGTGTTAAAGTACACTTTTCAAGAGAAGTAGTATCAAGCTTCATATGGTAAATTTCTTCTGCTTCTGCAGGTTTTTAAGTTATTTCATCGATTACGTATACAAGCAGGTTCACTAGCAGTAACTCCTGTTTCCTCAGGCAAGAGTAAACTGTATATGATAGTGTAGTTCAATCTGGTAAATAATGGCAACACGTAAATGAAGCGGTAGCAAAGAAACCACTGACGTTTTTCCAGTTTCAGAACTAGGGCTGTGCTTGCATGTTTCCAGTGTAATCTGAGCACTCACAGAAGAACTGTGCCTATACCACCTTTTAACAGTCCCTATGGAAATGGAAGACCATAAAAATTCCTCCTCTAGATGTATAGGCAAGTGAACAGCTGATCTTGTTGAGGTAAATAGCACTTAAACTCTGCAGTTTCTCCATTACTTAAGATCCACATTTCAAAATTATTTAGGCATGAAGGAACTGTGCAAGAAGGAACTTAGGATTTGCAAAAGCACTTGGAAGGCCGATGGCTGCTGAGACCTGACACTGGGCATCAAAGGTCTTTCTTAAGGGACTAAATGTTTTTAACACCATCTCCAAATTCTAATATATTTTCTCTGTGTTACTTCGAGTGAGTTAAAAGTCTCACTTTGGAGAATCAAACTTTTCCTACTAGTTTTTTGTATCCTGGTAGGATTCCTGTATGCTGGTGTTTGTAAGATATGCAGCTTCTGCTCGATCTGAGTGCTAGAAGCATATTGCTGGAAGGGCAAAACTGCTTCTTCCCATTGTATCAAAAAAATCCTTTCCATCAAAAAGTTTTGGTCTGTAACGGGGTCAGATGAAATTAAAGTAGCCTTTCATTCTGTGTTATAGGAACTTCCTCTGAAGTTTCAGACTACCAGACTAGCAGGCTAAATTCAGCAGCAGGGATGCCTTCAATTAACTGTATCTGTTCTATTTGTAGTACAAAGGATATGAACGGCCTACATAGCTTAAAAGAAAGGAGGCTAAATAGAACTTAAAGAGGTACCCTGCATATAGCGCTCTCAAAGGAAACCAATGGGATCACTGCCAGTCAGCAGTTTAGGATCATAGCTAGTGCAAAGACTTGTATCGAATTTCTACAGGTGTGCTGTCTAGTCAATAAGACATCCAGGAAGAATTTCTGTAGAGGAGGTTGCTCATAATGTAAAGCACTCTGCTGAAAACAGTGGAAAAGTGAGCAATGCAAATGAGTTTTAGGCAGAATTAGCAAGTTCATTTTAGAGGAATGCATGGTTAGCTCAGGGGATTGGTAATAATCGTGAGATCTTCATCTCTAGAGCACCCGTTTGAATTTAACCTGGTTGTTGATGCCAATCAAAATACATTGTCCTTGTTATTGATCTCTGTGAATTGACTTTCCAATATCCTTGGAAGAAAACCCAGAACCTGCAGTTGGCACATTAAAAAAACTGAGATGAAAGAATTTGACATAAAAATAATTGGCATAAAAGAATTGAATGAGTGTGGTGATTAACTTACTATTTACCTTCTGCAGACTGACTCAGCTGGACTTCTGTCAGAGAGCATGGGGAATATCATGTTCCTTGCCTTTCTCAACTGGCATAGGTCTTCAAGCTGTAGTGTGGCAGTGAAGGGAAGTAACTGGTGAGCTCTCAATAAAAGAAAAAGGAAAATGAACGACAGGAGTGGCTGGTGTATTTTGTCATTGTTAAAATACCTGGAATCATCAAGAAGTGTGGAACTTCACTACATTTCCCTATAGGCTGGATTTGATCATCTCAGGATATGCTATTTTACAAGGCCAGATTCCTGAAGAATTAAATGACTGGGATGTGCTTCCATGAGACTGAACAGACAGCATCATCATCCCAGCCACATTATTTACACAATCTCTGTTTTTAGCAATCAGTCTGCCTATCCCGCCTACGTGCACAGTTATTTACTCCCCATATGCAGCAGACGTGAGGAGACTTAATGAAGTATCTACTCAAAAACCATAGATGATTTGCACAGAGAAGCAGTGGAACCACCTTTCCTGCTGTGCCTGGATTTGGCTTTCAGTGACTTTTCAAAATCCCCTTGAAAGGAGCTGTAAATTTGGGACTCTGGGGGACTCTATCACTTTTCATATCAAGAGTGATTATTAAAACAAGGTTCCTTGGCTTCAAGTGGCATTAATACTTAGTATACTAAGTATATAGGTGCTGGACTGTCATCTAGCTTTCTTAAGAACGTGGCAGGAGTAATTTTTTCATGATTTAGTGATGTTTGCTGGTGGTAAATGTAGATATGCAAGACAAAGAAATAAATTTATTTTCCTTGGTCACTATACCCCAGGAGGTCCAAAGAACAAGGAGAACTCTTGATTCAGAAAGCTGAGGAAAGGCTGGCATACAGTCAAAGTGAAAAAGAGGACTGTAGTACCCAAGTTTTGAATTGGTTACATATTGTTCGGAAACCACGCATCAGCACTAGTGATTTCACAATCCATTTAATAGTGCCGGAAAGTGGAGGGATTGTGGATTACAGTTTATTTTGCTTTATCTATGTTAAAGGTAGCACAGATTGTCAAAGTTTCCATTTCAGCCAGTGGAGCTACCCTGTCATCTGGCTCTAGGCAACTAGCTACTCACTGATGTCATTAGTTCAGACACATGATAAATATGCAGTAAATTTTCTGCGTATTCAGTAACAGAGTTAGGTAGGGTTTCACTCCAGGGAAGAATGAGACAAAATCAAATCAACTCTCTATCAGGAAAGGTAAAGCACTTAGAATTTCTATTAAAACAGATTAATATGACTACATTTAAAGTAATTTTGCGTAGTACAAATTTTGGGAGTGTATTCTAAGCGTAGTATCACAAAGAAAAACCAACATTGACTGTCTCCTTGGTAGGGAAACTCCCTTGCATAAATTTTGTCCATAGAGGATGCTTACTCATTCCAAATAAAACAATAATCTTCAGTGGATTTTACTGGATTGAAGAGTAAAGGACTTCTCCCAGATTCTGGTTTTCACTAGATCTCTGTTTTTGAAAAGTGCAGGACTTTCAATTGGAGTACCCATATCTGCTGAAAATGCAACCTCTTACTGTCAGCATCTTGAGATGAAAAGCACTGATGCTGTGAACTTTCAAATTTCATCTGATACAGACTAATTCTAAAGATACATGCCAGCTAAATTCTCAGTAGAAAAAATGAGAACTTTGGCATCATACATTGCCAGACATTTCATTCTTAGAAACAAGATTGTGTGTGAGAACATTTCATAACTTAATTCCATGTATCAACTGTTATATCCACAGAGATCCTATAAATGTTTTATAAGAGCAGCATTGCTTTAGTTGTGTTACCAGTAGAATCCATCTCCTCTGGTTTTTTTAGTGTTAATGTTTGCTTTAGGAAAAAAAGAACTTAGTTTTTCAGCTGAGAATATTTGAAGGATTTAATTGCGTTCTAATTTTGTTCCAGAATAAATAATAATATTAAGGGAGAATATCCATTGCGATTTTAAAAATATTGGATTGTGTTTCTCTGTATCACGTAGCAATTATGATTTTTTTTTTAATCAATGTCAAAGATTTGCCCAAAGGTATAAATTTATGTGTGTTTCAAGACACTTTCAGGAAACATGCAAATCAGATTTTCATCTAGATTAAGCACATCTACCTCCATATAAAAATTACAAAATTCTGCAAAAACCCTCAGATATACCTCTTGGGTGTTCCCGTCTCACCCTACTGCACAATTCATTTCCTCCAGTGAAGGGATTTCACTGAATTCCATGAAGTATGAGTTTTATAAACTGCATCCTTGCCAAACTGAAATCTCTGTGACATCTGAATTATATTCTCTGCTCAGTTACTCTGGGCTTTCCATATTTTTTTCTCTATTCCTTGATTTCAGATCATCTGCTTAGTCAAAGACTCTTCTTCACGTCTGTCTTCACCAGCAGTGTTGGGCCCAGGCCTTGGGAAGAAAAATCCAGGTTGATGGAAACACAAACCCACCATCAGTGAAGACGCATGTGGTGTTACACATATTCAGGAGCAAAAGTTTTGGAATTTGTCATGGCAGATAAATGTACTGTCATACTAGGAAAATGCAGTTTATTTACTTATTTTTGTAAACATCTGGCCGATATAAAGCCTTTGGTAAAACCACAGCTTCTGCCTGATGAGTTGTAGAACCGTGCAGGTTTCATCTGCAGTGAAAGTGCTCCATTTCAGAGCTCAGCTGGTTTAGTTCTTGGCTGCCGTAGGCTGAATCTGAACCTGGATCCAAGTACTGAAAGGACATCTGTCATTCCTGTGCTCAGTTACTCTTCTTGCTTTCCCTGGGTAGGAAAGAGAAAAACCTGACAGGATAAACTGGAATGCTGAGCTTGTGTTGACGGCCAGGAACTGAGAATTAGAAGCTGAGTGTAGGGAATGTGGCGGGAAGCTGGAGAACAGATGAGAGGAAAAAGCCCTTTGGAAAAAACAAGCATTTGTGATTCAATGTTTGATGTAGACTAACAGCCATAAAACTACTTTTTCCTATTCTTGAGTGTTAACTTGAAGTTAGTGCCAATTTAAAACCTAATTCAATAACTGTATGCTATTTAAAAATACATCTATGCAGTTGATTAACATTTTCTCTTAAATTCTGTGGACCAGTTCAATTCTTAGGAAATAAAACATTAAGACGATTAGCAGAGTTGAGTACTTAGTAGCAAGAGCCAAAAAAGCCAATGTATTGCATTAAATGGAATTATTACCGATGTCTAAGAATGCTGTTGAGGAAGAGGCTTTTAAAGGACATCAGTTAGATTCTGTATGAATGAACAAACATTTTTGAAGGAATAGATGGTCTTTGCAACGGTTTTCAACTAGTAATTATCTCTGGTAATATTTATGATTTCTGCATTCCCCTGCATCGTTTCCTGCTGAAGAATGTGGCCTCCTGGCCAGTGACTGAAAACCACCTGGGGAATCTTTTTACTACTTTAAGAGGTGCCTAATGGGGGCCTTTCTGTGGATGCATATGAATCTTCAGGTATAGAAATCAATGTTGAACTGATTTTAACTGTCCGTTAACAATTTAGGCTGTCCATTAGAAGTCTGTGACATTTATTTTTCCACAGAACACTGATTTCTTGATATTCTCCATATTCTCTCTGTATTTTCTTCCTGACAAAAAGCACAGGGGAATTAAGTTATGTTATACTTTGAGTCCTTATTTGAACTTCAGTTTCGCCTCTGTAAATCCATCTATGGATACTCACACTGGACATGTTACAATGGTGGCAAATGCTGTTAGGACAGGTTTTCCACTCTTCTCCCTTTTTTTCTGCCTCATGGGCAGGACAGAAAGCAAAAGCAGAAGGAATGACGAATAAGTTGCTAGTTGCAAAGGAAAAGCTATTGTTTTGAAACTATATGACTGAGAGAAGCAAGGGTTAGATATATGTCACATTTTCCGTTATAATCAATATATATAATTTTATAAGATGGTAAGATTTTATTAAAGTATTAAAGAAAGTGTGACAAGTATGTGTCTGCTTTCTTGTTGTAGATCTGGGGCCATGGTCTCCTTTCTTATGTTTCCTTTAAAGAGAACTAGCAAGACAAGGTCAGAAAAATGATGTGTCTAAAAGCTGTATCCTGGGAGGAGGCATACAGCCAGGGTGGTTCTTATTCTGTGCCTTTTAGGAAAGCGGTTAGGATTCTTGGGTGGACAGTGAGGTGGCCATAACCTGTCTGGTGCCAATCCCACTCCAGATGGATGAGGAAAAACTGTGCATCTAGGGTTTTCAAGAGCAATAAACCATACTGTGCTCTTTGCCATTCATAAACAAGGTTTCCCTGGGGAAATTAGCCTGAGAGGCATTGTTATACCTGAATTGTCCTAGCTGTGACAGTGTTTTCTAGGAATTTTCTGTGTTTTTCTACTTTTCTGTGTAATTCTCTGTAGTGTCTCACCCTTTTACCAGCAACAATCAGAAATTAGCAATCTTATTTTATTAGAGGCACACATCGCAGGACTATTCACGCAACCCACGTTAAAAATGTTTCTGTTTTCTGACTTTTTACTCCCTTGAGATACAGAAATATCTTACAGAAGGAAGCAGAGCTGTGTCAAAGATTCACGCTGTGCTCTGCAATGACATGAGTTCATTCAGCACTGATGGCAGCTGATTTGCGCTGATGGAGACTTCCCACATGTTGAACACAGACGTAATCTGTGCTTGTGCCAGAAATCATTGTTTCCCACCTGTATAGTATAATCTGCTCCTAATGCCTATGACCTATTTTTAAATCTTTGTCTTTATAGCTGCTTCTGTGCAATATTTATAGAAACACCACTGAAACGGTCAGTAGCAGAAGTGTAGGTAACAGCCGTGTAGCTCTCCCCATTTTGCGGTATATTCTTAAAATAAACAGTGGTGCAGCTGTTTGTTATGCACGCTTGCTACTCACTGGGAGAAATCATATCTTTCATCACTTATCCCCGAAGAGCTGTTGTGCTCTGAATTGTACATAGCTTCTACTGTCTTTTGCATACCTGTCCGAGCAAATGGTACCTGCTCTCTGTCTTTACTTTCACAGTAAAGCTGACTAGTCTGCTGTCTATAGTTTGCCATCAAAACTGCAAACAAAAATGTGGTGGGAAAATATACCGTCTACAGATGAAAGTGCTTATGGATTAAAGATGCCATGCAAAGGACATTCAGATTACAGACCATTTTTTAAGCTTTAAAAGGGTTCTGTAATGTTGAGTTGCACACAAACTACACTGAAATTAGTAAGACCCAGCTGTTTGCTAACAGTGTAACAAATATTAAACCATAGCAGTTTAATCCAATGAGGGATTAATTAATATGATTTGAAAAGCAAGTCATATGGTGGTTTTCAGAAGGGAAACTGGCATTGGAGAAGACTTGTGTATGTATGACGCTGTAGCACTGTAGCATTTCTGACCAACGCATTATGCAATCGTCAAAAAAACAGCTGAGGTATCGCATTAGTAGATTAAACTAGTAATTGGAAGGTGCAGTTTAAAACCCAGACAGACATTTTGTAAGATTGTTTCCAGAGACCGCGAATTCTTATCAATCCAAATATTAAGATGTAATCCCAGGGAAATTTCCGGTGTTTTCATTCAGTTTTTAGTTTGTATATGCACTAATATGTATGCCCATGTAAGACAGAGGTTGCACAATACCCATACGAGGGAGGTTGCACTCTCAGTGTGAATAAATACAGCATCTGCTGGTAGATTTTTCACTGCCATTGCTCTGCCCTGTCCCTGTAGGGAGAGGGAGAGCAGAAGAGAGGCTTGGCCATGTGGTGTATGCCAGTCCTCCTTTTCTGAAGGTGCAGAGTTGAGTTACTTTCAGGGGATGCCGTAGCCTCGAAGTACTGGCAGGCTGACTCTAAGCAGGATTCTTTGCTGGGACCATGGGCCAAAGGGGGCAGGAGAAATATTAGGGATTAACATAAAAGGCACAGATTTTCTTTCGAATGCCTTTTCTCTCTGTAAATACTATAATTGCAGAACTTTGCACATCTGTTTGACTGCAGGCCTGCCCCATTTTTACATGAGATGGGGTTAAACGCATGACTTCCCTCCACGCCTTTTCACCCATTTAAGCCTTTCTGAAGAAATTTTCTGTCTTATGAGAATATGCTTCTCATAGTAGAATCATAGACTAGCAAAATAGTGTGAAATGGTTATTGGATTAAGAGAGGTGTTACACTAGTGAGTACTCTGGTAAGGGTTAATAGACAGCTGAAGTTGGCCAAAAAGAAATTTCAAGTGAAAGCAGTTATGTATTTACTTGTGATCCTTATTTACATCTTCAGGTTGAAGAGGGACTTAAAACTCATTGTCCTTTAGGAAGTTTAACTATCACGTCAGAAGGATACTGGCCACTGGCACATCGCTACAGAGAAACAGTTGGCAGACATGGATTACTTCAGTCCAGTTTACCCAAACTTCAAAGTCTACCGTTGTGGTTCATTAAAGCCATCAGCCTTACACCAGCAGTTTGTAGTCCTTTTCCATTACGCTGTCTTAAATTCTGGGAAGTTCTCATGCTCTGTTCCTTCTTCTCCAGCCCACTTAGAAGCTCTTCTACTATGTACTCCTTATGGATCACGAAGGAAAAAATTATTTCAGTTATTCCCCTGTTTTACCATGCCTGCTGGTGCCATGAAGCCAGCTGAGAGAGCACCCCAACCAATGGCCAAAAGCACAACTTCCACTTCTCTGTCCTTACCTGGCTGTTCCTGCTCTGTACTGTGTCAACTCATCCAGTCGGGAATGGCAGAAAAGGAAGTACAACAGGGAAATTGGTGTTCTCAGTGGGGGAGCAGAGGTTTGTCTAGCAGTGAGGCATCAATGTCTGTGCAGACCCCCTCCTCACCCCGTTGCCCCCAGTACGCAACCCCAGGGGCAGCCGGCCTTAGCAAAGCAGTTTAACAGCCCCGTGGCTGGCTGGCTGAGATTTCTTGCCAGATGGTTTTCTTTACTTAGACTGAAACTAGCTAAAGACTATTAGCTTCATATTGGTGGCTCTGTCTTTAACAGGCTGGAAAAGCGGTCACTGGAATGGCTGGGAGGTTGCTACTGGGACTTGTCAACATCAGTTATCATGGGCTATTTTTTGATCTCAAGTGGTGCTCCTGTGCTGTAAGAGTTCTGCCTAATGTAAGAGTGGTTTTATCATTGCTGAATGAAGGCTGTTCCCAAGGCACTAGGCTACCCAACTCAACAAGTTTTAAAATAGTATTCATATGGTGTTAATTGGCTTAATCATATTAAATACAGGTTTACGATTTACTCGCTAAGTGTGGGGTGTAGGATTCATACTCATCTGTGAAGAAATAAGTCCTTGTGCTTGCTGCTTACACAGCTCCTGCTTGTTTCACAGCGCTCACACTTGCTTCTTACAGGCTCTGATAATACATATTGGTTTATTAAAGCAGTCGGGGCTATCACTAGGTGTATCTCATCTGACTGTCATTAGGACTCACACCACACATACTCAGAGTGACGTCAGCCAGTGTCTCGCCTCCTTTCGTAAAGCAAGAGCAGGGAGCTCCTCCTTTTCCCGGGGGAGAGGGTAGTGACAGCAGAGCCATTATGGTCTGCACCCTGCTTGGGAGGGCTGGCGAGAACTGCCGGGAGAGGAGACGTGCGGCTTATGCACAGCGTGAAGCAGTTTAGCTCCTCGAGGTGTCAGTGTAAACTCTTCTCAGAGTTAGGAATAATGGTTACACTTGAGCCGTTTTTCTCTAGCTTTCCATACTAACCATTAGCTGAAACGTTACAGAAGAAGAGATACCCATATTTTAGTATGATCAAATGGTTCTTTGTTTTGCAGCTCT
Source organism: Chroicocephalus ridibundus (assembly GCF_963924245.1). Taxonomy (NCBI): domain Eukaryota; kingdom Metazoa; phylum Chordata; class Aves; order Charadriiformes; family Laridae; genus Chroicocephalus; species Chroicocephalus ridibundus. The sequence continues at coordinate 33,786,171 of NC_086285.1, forward strand.
TACAGTGTCCATTTCTTAATCCAGCTCTCTTTATATATATGTATATCAAGTTCAAATGTAAACTTCAAATAAAGTTGGTGTTACTTTTTTCTTGGTTGCTCTTCCTTTTTAGCTTGCTTGTTTTATGATAGCAGACCCCAGTGCTTCTGCGGCTTTCGACTGAACTCTGTGTGTTTGTGGCATGTTTTAATAGTAAAATAAAATAAAAATTCTTAACATTGATATAAAATTGTATGTATATTTATGAAATACAAATTTAAATGTAACAAAATGTCAAGAATTTCACTTTTAAGGATACTTTTGAAATGATACTACTTTCAAGTAGATCACTCGTTTTAATGGAATACAGAGACACGGTGGAGTTTATGTTACGGCAAAAAAAAGGTGTTTCGAGAGGAAACCTTCATGGGTTTGTGTTTTTATTTTATTCTTCTGTGGTGGTGCAAGCTACAGATTCCAAAAAGCCTAAGAAAACGGTATAAAAACCTACCGTGCTAGAAAATACAGGTATTGCGATGCATTAATCATTTTACTCAGTAGCTCCAGTAGCATGTTGATACTTCTGCACTCGGGAGACTGTGGTCAGTCCCTGCTGCCCAAGGTCGGGCTGAGGACTGGAACCGCAGTCATTTAGCAGGAAGTTTATACTGGTTCAGACTGTGCCTTGGAATATTGGGTAGCTTACTGTGGAAAAGGAAACCACAGGGAAGGGATGAAAACAGCTCTGCGTGCCCATGCCAGCGTATACCACTGGTTCAGTGACCCTGCCAGTAAAGTTTCACGGTGGGAGCTGCCAGCGAAGGTAACATAGTCAAGAGCAGTACCTGGAGGTGACAGTGAAGAGCTTATAAATATCACGGGAGGGGAGCAAAATACACAGTATCTGTTCAAAACACACAAAAAAATCCTCTGCATTTCACTACATAATCTCCTTAAATGGTTGTGTTTGGTTTTCTTTCGCTGCAGTTCCTTTGCTCTTTTTGCTGTCTGTGCTGTGGTTCTCTGTATTCTCTCTGTATTCTTTCAGAAAGTTTATACTTACATGAACTTATTTTTTGCTGTAAATACTGTGGTATGAGATAGGACATAGGTGGTTTAGTTTGAGCAAAAAATACTTAACTTTCATGATAAGACAAGAGTAATAAGTATTCATGGAGGGAATTTGTGGGAAGTGGATTCCCTTCACTCTGGTTTTGATTGTACAATGTATCATCTCGAAGTTACTTTAACACCGAGTCAACTGTATTATGGGAAGGGAGAATTGCTTGTAATCTGATGTGACAATAATAGGTGAACGGATAACCATTTGTCATGAGATAGATGCAGATCTGTTTCTTGGAAGAAGGTCAGTTTTGACATTTACTGATGAATGGTAAATTTGAAACTGTTTATAGTGTAATACAGTTATCTCAATGTTTTTATTTTGTCTTAAACACGTTTTCACTTTCTCCTCTCCATCAAGTTCATGGTAGGATCACTAGGTCTTGAAAGGCTAACTGCATTGATGTCTGAAGGTTTTGGGTTTTTTTTCTCTTCTGCAAAAAAACACTTTACATACATTATAGATATCAGTCTTGCTTTCCTGAGACATGTTTGTGTCTTTCTACCCTTTGTTAATAGGATTCTCATTTAGAAACAGGAACTGTGAAATGTGCTGGGGAATAAATAGATGTCTTCTAAATAGACATTGTCAAGGAAGAGCAAAGGAAGTGAATAGTGCAAATTCTTAGAACCGAGTAACGTTTATTTCAGAAAAAGACATACTTCTCAGGTCAGAATGGCTTTTGCTTTACGAGTAAGTTACTTTTTCTCTCTCTTTGTAGTAATGGTAATGGGGAAATTTGTGATGGCAGTTTCTACAGATGGGAGGTTGCAGAAGGTAGCTATTTGAGTGTAACCACCAGCTTGATATCAAAATTGGAAGAGCCGGCAGGGTTTTAAGCCTGGGTGGGCACTGTGTAGAACCTTGTGTCATGTGAGCCTGCCTGGCATTATCAGGATAATCTGCTTGGTGTAGCGGTGTTTTGAACTCGGAAACATGTGGAACTGAACGCACACATGGGGAAAACATGCCCTGTAAGGTCTCCGCAGAGGGCTTTATTTAAAGGACTGGAAAGTTTAGTGGGTGATTTACCATCTAGCCTCCCTCCTTCATTTGAGGAAAAGATGATCAGCAGGTCCACACTGGAAAGCTCTGAAGAGGGTTAATGTCGCTCTGAGATCTCAGAAATAATTGAAGGGAGCACTAGTTTCTCTACCTGCCGTTCTCTGGAGTAGTTCCCTGTGGGCAACCATTTTTCAGGAACCAAATTCTGAAGATCTTTTGTGTATTTTGCACACAGGTGCTTTCTTAGGACATTTAGACTGTAGCAGATAACTGTGTATTGAGCTGCAGGATTTTCACTCGGTTCTGGACGTTTGGAGCCTTTAGCCAGATTTCTGAGTGATTGGCAAGATTTTGTCTGTGTCTCCAGATGCTTGAAAAGCCATAATTGGATGAAAGCCATAAGGTGCTGTTTCAGTGGGTTTTGTTGAGGGTCTGAATGCCAGAAGGGACAAAGTTTACTGATTTTTTTCATTTATTTATTTCATTAACTGTGGTATTAAACTGTGTATCTGGATATGTATGCTGTGTCCTTTGGCTGGCATAAAGGAAACAAAAGCTGAATGTCCTGTTGTCAGACATAATTAATCCCATCAAAAATTACACTTTTCAATACGCCAAATTTCAAGTGGATGGCAGTAAAAATTATGTCAGATGGTTCAAAAAAAAGGATTTCAAATGGTCCCTAATGACTTTCATGTTGACTGTTCACTGTAATAATTTGCCTTGGTCAAGAGAAAGGGTAATCCCACCCAGTGGCGTTGGTGAGATCTTCACTTTATGCCACAAAAACATGCTGTCATTGTAAATGTATTTGCACAAAATTGTATGTCATTGTTCACTAACAAAGAATCCTTGGTCTCCTTGTTCCAAAGAGTGCAGGACCTACAGTTGTTCAGCCTTGTGACCCCGAGTCATGCAGCTTTATGGCATTTGATTTTGATACCTTTTTAGAAGTGGGTGATAAATATAGCATGGCACTGTCTGAAGTCAGCCTCCTTGTAATTAGTGGTGAGATCTCAGCAACTTCATCCCAGCCTGGAACTAGTCTCCTCTTAGCAGAATGTCCTTTAACATAAGGTGAAGCAAACTGTAAAAAAGATGGTGCAAGTTCTGGAAATGGATGAATTAAGAGGGTAGTAGAGAGTCACATTTGGTCAGTTCCCATTTTTTAAGGAAGACCATATGCTAGTTTTTTATCATCTCTGGCACGGAAGGTGAGCCATTCCTTTTACCAATATTGAAAAGGCATTTAAGGTGAATCCTTGAGAAGCCCTTTTGCGTGTGTGTTGGCTATCAATTTCATTTTTCTTTTATTCTCTGGCAGATGTGGGTGTGATTGGAAATGAAATGGAATTTTATGGGTGCATAAGTGAGCTCTCTCTGAACCAAGAGCTAGTCAGTTTGTCACTTTGGGACTCTGGAGAAAGTGAAAGGTAATAGTATTGGGTGTGAGCTTTGCTTTGTGGTGTTTCATCAGGTGCATAGCTCTCAATTGACAGAATAGTACTTGGATTGAGTGAAATTAATGATGTCTTCATTGTCGGTATTTCCAGACCTCCTTTCCTTCAGGTAGACTGACTCTTGGTCATTCTCTCCATATTTATGCTATGTCCAGACCCTGTTATTCCTCTACTTTCTGCAGAGTGCTTCTGTCCACAACGAGTGGCGAGTGGTTGTGTAGATTTTGTGGTAGCTCTAGGAAATGGTGTTTTATGTTGGTGACTGGGGGGAAGTCAGCTTCATGTGGTATACTCATCACCTTCAGTTCCTAAGACATGGCATGAAACATGCTTTATGGATATAGTATCATTTCAGTGATCATTTAATTAATCAAACTTTTACAGTCAGCAGAGAGAGTGATGGGCCAGGGTTGGCTACAGGGAAATCCATAGCAATGTAGACATTTCAGTTCACATATTCACTATCTGATCCTAATTAATGGAAAAAAAACAAACACAAGCATATCTAGAAATTGGTGTAAATGACCTCATTAGCCAAAATAAATTCCTGTTTCTTAGCAGCATAACTCTAAGAAATATAAATATGCGTGGCATTAATATAGAAAGCCATAGAAAGTGAAGCTGCACTTTCTGGACACATCAGAAATTATTTACATTTTGTTCTTAATCCCTTTAATATGCTTCATTATAATATTTTCAATAAACTAAAACTATTGCAAGTAACTTCCTGGTAGCTTTTTAAATACTTCAGATTACCCTGGTCAGGAAGAATTTTTAAATTTCTGAGAAAGAAATCAAATTATACTGAACAGCAGAACTTGGTAAAGCATGCTGCGGCTGCAACTAAGATGCTCTGTTGAAAATCACGAGATCCAGCCTTCTGCAGCGCATTGATGAGGAGGTTTCAGGCTAGATGCCAGTTTGTCTCTTGTTAAAGTGAATGTGTTAATGACTGTATAGTACCAAGCTCTCGGTGCTTTGCCTTAAAATCGGTATTGCAGCCTTTCCTTGGCAAACCTTAAATCAGTGGCACTGCCTTCTTCTCCCAGTCCTTAATATGCAATGCCTGATGCAATAATTGCGTAACATACTGTTAATGCTATTTCATTGATCACAAAATGTTCTTCTTAAAGTGCAGAAACTGAGCGCTTAACTTTCATGTTGTCTCTTGTATTGCAGAATTTTAGTTTCTAATGATATTTCCAGCCAGGTTCAAAAGCTCAGTCAACAGGACTAAACGTGCTGCTTATTGCAATCTGCTAAGATCTGTTCATCTTAGGTCTGATGAGAGGGAACTTCTCCTCTGAATGATTAATTTGTTAAGTGAGGGGTGAGGGTTTCAATATGACTAGGGTTTATTTAAATGATTAGGCTGAAATTCTCAAAGGACCCAAAGAGTTTCTTGAAGAGTAATTTTGAGTGCCTGACTCCATTCAAGCAGTCAGTCTAATGTGCGTGTTCCAGGCCTGATCTGCGCATTTCTAAAATTTGAGTTTTGAAATTTGAGGAGTTCCCACTGATTTTTGTAGACTTCTTAATAAGAAATTTAATTTCTGGAAGAACGTGCTTGAGAAAGAATCTGTCATTTGAGACTGAAGAAATGCCCACTGGCTTGTGTGGTTTTCTGTATGTCAGATGAGTTGAGATGAAGAGAGAAACAACTAACCCACTAATAAGAAATGGAGCTACTGAAATGCAGAAAACCAAAAATGGGTAATAACTTTTGGATTTCAAGTTTTCTGAAGTGCGCTTGCTAAGTAGCATCAGAATTGTGTAGAGTTTTTCTATGGCTGTTGTTTCTTTTGACATAACAGATGAATTTCTTAGAAGTGTTTAATTTCATTAGTTTCTGGAATATTACAGAACGCAGAACCATTTTTCAGTATTTATTTAGAATAATAATAATAATGGAAATTATCTCCAGCTAATATACTGAGAAAGTTGCTATCATCTTAATAATTCCTATAGTTTTGCTTTTCAAGTGCTGAAAAATTGCAAAGACAAATGTTTGGCAGACTGAGTAGAAATATCAGTTTCTTTTCTATGCTCACCATCATGAGTCCATAACTCTACTTGCTAATTAAGGTGACTAAATCATAAATAAATTGTAGAAAACTCATCTTTGAGTTGAGCCAGCATATGTCTGAAACAGACTTGCAAGTATGGTAGTGACTTGAACCCAAATAAAGAAAAATCAGTAAGTTGGATAGAAATATAAATATGATTCTGATAATGCCAATTTATTTTTTTTTAATTCCTTAAAATCTTATTAATATGAAGTCACACAGGAAAAGTATACTAATGGGAATTTTGGTAATAAACACAAAACAAAAAATGTGATTTTCTTATCTCAATCACCAAAATCCCAATAAAGCTTTGTTTTCATTATGTTTGGTATCCACATGTATCTGGATATAAGCTACGCTGTTTGTTAGTGATTTCTTCCCTTCTCTTTTTTCTGATCATTCTAATTTTTTAGTTTACCTGAAAAACCAGATTTACTCCCTCTGGTGGCTGAAATCGTGTCTCTGGATTCCGGAGAGTGCCTTCCGGAGATCTTAGTCTGGAGAGCACAAATCATAAATAATATTTTCTAAGTTTAGTGTTACATCGTTATAAAAATAGCAATAGCTTTTCTTTCTGTTATACATAGGGCAAAGTTAGTGGTAAGTTATTTTTGCTATCTGAAATCTTTTGAATTTAGGGCAGACATTTACAGGACGTGTTTTCAAGGAATCAAAGTAGATAGTCAAAATAAAGTAAACATAGATATGGACACAGTAGGATTGAAATAATTGGCTGTGGTGAAAAGAGAATGGGAAAGGAGGAATTTAGATAAGTAGTGTAATAGCAATGATGATAAGTATGTCACCGAATTACATTAACAAGATGTTATATACCTAGTTTGGGATTTTTTTCAGCTCAAGAACATTATTTGATTTTAGAAGTAAACATCTAAAAGTTTGCTGGTGACAAGACACCCTTTTTTTATAAAATGGAAGATTTCTGCAATATTTAGATAACATTTGTGAACCTGAGATGTCTGTTTCCTTTTTTCAAGAAATTCCCCCAAATCCCAAATAGCAGAATATGTGAGACTTCTTGTGATTCCTTACTGCAAATAACTATGGTTTGGATCTATATGCGATAAAACTGCAACTTTCTTCATATTAATGAGGTGAAAATATAAGAAAGCATCCTGAAAGATTGGCATTTCCTTGCTTGCGAGTTCATAATGCTTTTTGTCTATTTTATGTAATCTCTTTTACTGGAGTGCCTGCCTTATGTAATGTCTTAGTAATGGAAATGAGGCCATCTGCATGGTAGTCAAGGTTGTTCCCTGAAAGACATACTCTGTCTGCAGCAGAAAATAGATTAAATCAAGACCTTTAAAACTTTCACAACCCTTTCATCACACTGAGAGGGATCTTCCTCAGAAACTCCTTCTTACTTTCTTTAGAGCAGCCCGTCTTCTCTGCCTATTGTGGTCGTTATCCATCCAACTTTGGGGCTTGGCTGCTGCATAATATGCCCATCAGCTGTATTGCCGTTGTTTGTCCCTTTTCATATTCTGCCAGTCCTAATTAAGTTCTGCAGCCTGATAAACTCTACCTTCTTTCCTTTGCTTTGCATCATCATTGGGACCGTATTTCATTTTCTTTCTTTCATTCATATTTCATTTCACCATATTCATTGGGACCCTTTCATTTTCTCTGCCTTACCCACAGTGTTTTCTCTATGCATGCTGTAATCCCTTCTGCTGCTAGGTATCAGTAATCCAACAGGTGGACTTCTGAAACAGGGCAAGCCAGTGATCCGGTATTATTTATTCATTCTACTTCAGTCACTATGCAAATATACTAGGCATTTTATGAGAGCAGAGGAAGACAGACAAGACAGTGCGGTACAAAGGGGAGCAGAGTAGGAAAAAATATATAATACAAACAAATACACCATTGCTAATAAACATCTGCAATTGTTAAATTTGCACAGGATACAGACGAGTGTTATTTCTGAGCCAACATAGTAAGTAGTATTGTGTTGCCAGTCTCTGACTGGTATTTCATTTACTCCCTCATTAGAAGGATTCATGGCAATCCCAGGCACAAATACAGGCTGGGCGGAGAATGGCTTGAAAGCAGCCCTGGGAGAAGGACTTAGGGGTGCTGGTGGACGAGAAGCTCAACATGAGCTGGCAATGCGCACTTGCAGCCCAGAAAGCCAACTGCATCCTGGGCTGCATCAAAAGCAGTGTCACCAGCAGGTTGAGGGAGGTGATCCTGCCCCTCTACTCTGCTCTGGTGAGATCCCACCTCGGGTACTGTGTCCAGCTCTGGAGTCCTCAACACAAGAAGGACATGGACCTGTTGAAATGGGTCCAGAGGAGGGACACAAAGATGATCAGAGGGCTGGAGCACCTCTCCTGTGAAGACAGGCTGAGAGAGTTGGGGTTGTTCAGCCTGGAGAAGAGAAGGCTCCAAGGAGACCTTATAGCAGCCTTCCAGTACCTAAAGGGGGCCTACAGGAAGGATGGGGAGGGACTCTTCATCAGGGAGTGTAATGATAGGACACAGGGTAACGGCCTCAAACCGAAAGTGGGTAGATTTAGATTGGATATCGAGAAGAAATTCTTTCCCATGAGGGTGGTGAGGCACTGGAACAGGTCGCCCAGGGAAGCTGTGGATGCCCCATCCCTGGAAGTGTTCAAGGCCAGGCTGGATGGGGCTTTGAGAAACCTGGTCAGTGAGAGGTGTCCCTGCCCATTTCAGTGGGGTTGGAACTAGATGATCTTTAAGGTCCCTTCCAACCCGAACCATTCTGTGATTCTGTGTAGTATTATCCTTCTGTTGGATTTTCCCTCTCCTCTATGGGAGATTTCAGTTCAGTCCTCACTTTTTCTGTGCTTGGGATCAAAACGATTTTTAGCACCATGCTTGTCAAGGATCAGGATGTTCCATAAATATTTATTAAAAACATTGGAGTAACAGAAGGTCTTTTTTGACCTTCTTGCCTTAATTTTTAGCCTAGTAAGTTACAAGTACATGATAGTTTTTGCTATGCAGTAAAAAAAAAAAAGAAAAAGAAAACCCTAAATATTGTAGCATCTTGGGGAGCACTTACAGCTACAAAAATAAAAAAAAACTAGCAATGGGAAAATACTGTTTGCAATGCATTTTTGGGGTCAGTCATCTTTTTCCCTAAAATACAAAGTTGCCAACAGTTCCTTGAAAGATTTGCACTGCATCTTGCCTTCCAAGGGTTTCATTTGGAGCACTGTCTGTCACACCCCTGAAATAGCAAAGCTGTTTGGGGATACTTGTTCGGCAAACCTCCACCCACTGTCTAATTTGCTGCCATGTGATACTTCAGGATATACCTGCGCTCGTGCCCAAATGGCAGCTGTTTACCTTTGATATCCTCACTTCAAGGAAGAGCTTTTTCCCCTCTCCTCTTTCTGTATGTCACCCACTTGGGATTAGAATAATGGTATCCCCCCTGTTGGGAATTATTCAGCAAGCGTAAACTCGACGTTGCCACCAATGTCCCTGCAGCATTCACAGGTGAAGAAGAGATGAAAGAAAAGTAAGGGAAAATGATATGTTCTGGTTGTATTTGGTACCACTTGTACCAGCCTCATATTGTCCCTGGAGGGGGGGATGAGACAAAGGCTGTAGCAGGTCTCTAGAACCCCTCATGGTACCCTTACAGTCAACCTTAGCAATCTGGGGGACTTTGTACACTGTCTTTTAATGTATGATAATATTCACACAATTAAAAGCATATTGCCTTTCTCATGTCTATGTAGGATCTATTATTATACCTGTTTTAAAAAGGGAGGTGAGAGGAATCCGTTGTATCATGTCTGCTCTTGGCTTTTTCTCAGCATTTCAGGATACGATGCAAGAATTACATATGTGTGCAGGTGCCCACAGATTTATATCACGCATGCTTTCGTTTTAATTAATTAATTTAAAGGCTTTAATGAAGTGACCAGCAGATAGTGATAAGCTGGCACCTGCTGATTTGGAGACGTTGTACCTACTTAGTTCTGCAGCCGCTAAGTGGTGCTGCCACCAAATCAAACCTTATTTGCCTTCTTCAATATGATCTCGCAGACAGTGGTACTGATCCACGCACAGAAGATACACAGCAAAAGAACGCTGTTCTGCATTCTTCCCTGTCATTTCTTGTGCCGTGGGGTGGGCACATTATGGTCAAATAGGCTAACCTGATACCATGTGTCAACAGCATAATTAACACTGATATATTACCATTATTTAATAGTATCACCAGTATGTCATAGACTGGAACTGAGAAGAAAGTTACGTAGAAATTTTACATTTTAAACTATATGTACATTTATCTTTGTCCTGTTTTATCTTGCCTGCAGCAGCGGTATCTAGAGTTTAGGATATTTGCATTCCTTATACCAAAAGGGCATTTTCTGGAAAGTGAAAGTATGCCTGTCTGCTGATGGGTGTAGAGAACGCATGTGTAAGAGTTCTGCTAGCTGAAATATACATGAAGTAACTCAGAAACCCAAATATAGCTCAGCTTGGATTTCTTGATAACAGATCATCCCAGGTTTGAGTTTAAAAAGTGTTTCGCATTCTGATGTGATTTACGCGGCGCATTTGCCTTTATTCCTCCAACAGAAGTGGTTGGCCTGATATTTGCATGAACTCTGGCAGGCTCGTAAGTGGAACTTTGGCTCGTGTATTCAGTAGAGAAGAAACAGCGAACACTGTAACGGTTAAAAACTTCTTGGCTATAACAAATTAGAGGCATTTATGTTTGTGTTTGTTATGACTGTTTGACTCAAAAGCCTATTTGCAGAGAAGGAATCTGATTTTAGTAAATCAATATAATAAAGCCTTTGATTTTTTACAAAAGCCAGCCAGCTGTAACTTCAGTGTTGGTATTTCAAGGCCTCTCACTGATATTTTAGAAGTTTGTGGTTGTTTGAGCTTCCTTTCCAGGCCCTGGGGAAATGAGAGAATGGTAAATCAAAGCCCAGATCGCTGTTTGCATTTATTTTACTTCTCATTATGACATGTATGCAAACACTTAAAAGAAATAGAGAAAAGGTATAATCATAATAAGATCCCTTTTATAGAACAAAGGGAAATACATTGCTAGTCTAATTTATTACACTTCTCCTTAATACTATAAACTCAATTGTGTGCCTCATCAGGTTTGACAGTTCACTTATACTTCTAATTCAGTGATAGTACTGCTTAAAATAATTACAGACTCTTGAAGGATAATCCAACAAAATAAGTGGAAAGTATTTTTTCTGATCTGAAACGTATCTTAATTTCTTGTACTTTTCCTTTCCAAGCGAGGAAGTTTTAAAAGTACAAATTGCAGTCGAGTACTTAACTGCCATAAAAAGTCATCGTGCTGCCTTTGAAAGAAATCTTCCATTTGCCTTTGCTGTCTCCTTTCTTCATTCCTTGCCTGCGACAACCAAAATCCAGAGTATGATTGAGGATTTAATAACATTCAGTGAAATCTAAGTGAAACTTTTTTCAGTTCAGATGCATCCTTTAGTGTAATTGTGAGAGCGGAGAAAAAATTCTCCTGATTTTAACTGTTGGAAAAAAGTTTTATAAGTTTTATAAATCTGGATGCTTTTGTCCCCATATTAAAATGAGGTGCTCTCAAGGCTGTCTTCTTTCACCCCTGTACTCCTGAGAGAGATTCTGGGTCAAGCTTCTCAGGTGGCATAACGAAGCTGTGCCTATATTGAAGTTAACAGAGGAATGACAGATTACGCCAGCTGAGAATTGAGGTACAAGATTTTAGCCACCAGAGCTGGGATGATAAAAGCATGCCATGGGAGGCGACCTAACCTTTCACAGTTTATTGATCACCTGACTTGTACTTCTGATATCACTAGTTATTCTTAAAATTTCATCTTCTCGCTCCCGCAGTCTGCTGCGCAGGTCTGGCCGTGGCACAGCTTCCCCCAAAAAGCCGTGAGCCACATCTCCTACAGGGAACGGGCTCCAGATTAGGACATTTTTCGGCAAGTTTGAGGATTGAACACTTGCTGTAGTAGTTTTCGTGCCAGACTCCGTCCTCTTTAGTCATGGCTGTTCAAAACCGCGTTGCCTGCTTGATTTCCCAGCATCCTCACAACGGACACGTTGCTCCTCTATTAGCTCTTTATTTACACTGGCAGTGAGGCCAAGCACTGCCGCCTTATCAGTGTGCCAGGGCTGCTCTTAGATTACAGAGCGAGCAATGCTCCTATAATGCTGCTTCTCAGTGCAGAAAGCTCAGAAATTTTAACTCCTTTCCCTGAGCTCCGTTTCTGGTCGGCTGTTCATGTCGTATTGCCTGGCCAGTCCTTTTCTGCCCCATCTCCTGCTGGTTACTTTGTGTCTCACCTTCCTGCCAAAGTTCCCCTGCTGCCCTCTGTTCCTTATTCCTGCAACTTTCAGCCTCCTACAGTATTTTGTTTTTTCAATCTTTTCAAAGATTTTTTCAATCTATGTTCAAAGACGCGGTTATGGCTTTTCAGGTACCGGTGCTTTTCAAGTCCTGAATGAGGTGGCACATAAGTCTGCAGAATTCTAGGTTTAAAGTGGAGAGTGAATTTAAGTATAGTCTTTATTGGGGGGTTGGATCTTCCACTCTTTCCTCCATTTAGAGCTCTTTCGTGTAAATTCTTCAGTGCTCTGTTTGTGTCACGATTGACTGATGTCTAATCCTTCAAAAGAAAGGTTTTTCACTTTCTTTGAATAAAGAGGCCAAATGGAGGCAGTTTCTTTTACACTAAAATGTGCAAAACTGTTCTGGTTTGGTTTTATTTTATGGAAAGCATATGAAATCTATGAAAAATACTGTACAAGTTAATAATAATTCTAGGTGGGCGCTGTTTTGTAGAGCGGAGTTCAAAAGAGTACCACTAGTATAAACAGCTCTCCCATTCTCTCTTCTCTTAGTAATAGCCACTGGAGTTGATGTCTGGGGTAAGGTGTGGCTGTTTCTTGGCAGAATTATTCTTCTAGATTTTACTTTTTTTGGTGTGTTTTCAGGAATATGCTTTTATTGCCTAATACTGAAATTGCTAGTTGGAGGAGCTTGTCATCTGTCTTTTGTCACACGTAATTTTAATTTAGCATTCCAACTTTTGTAGTCCTCCTTCCTATTCCAACTTTTGTAGTCCTTCTTCCTCATTTCATAAACCTTAACTGCTTCTCCAGTAAAAGGCTGCCTTGGATGACCAAGGCAGGAGAAAAACCCCCACCAGCTTCATACCCCATTCCTCTCTCCAGCCTTCCTTACTGTTCCAGCCCAACAGCATAACTGAGAAATTCCTTTGGGAAATGGTTAGGTTGAATCCCTGCAGTCCCAGCAAATCCACATGGTTCCTCTAATGTAACAATCATAAATGTACTAGACAAGATGTTCTGATAAGCAAGTCTACTGGAATTCTTCTTCATTGCATCTCAAAGAATGGCAACTGTTCAGCTGACGGCAGCAAACCTTGTTTAAGTTCCTGTTTTTAAAGATGTCTGCCAAGAAAGGTAACTGCCAACAAAAAAAAAGATTACCCCTCTTGGGAGATGATGGTAAGAAAGTGGGCTGTTTTATTTTCTGATATTTTCCTTTAGCACTTGTGATTCGGAAGATTTGTGTATTCTAGTACACCAGAAATTGAAACTGGTCATGAGAAACAAAGCTTGAAATTCCATCTCTTAGTGAAAGACTTTATCAGTGATTCCCATTTTAAGGAGGGCTTTCAGAAAGCAAAGCCTCAGACTTAAAACAAGCTCTTTTACCTCTTTTTACCTATGCTCCAATCATCTAAATTGACTCAACAAGCATGCCATTTTGCAAGTATCTTCTTTCCACAGAATGTCAGAAGCACTGCAGGAGGTGCCATCTATGGAATATGATGGATATGGACACTCTTCTGAGACTATTTTTGTTGATATGTTTCAAGATAAAGGCAATTTGGTATTTATAGGAAAAATACATATGCTTTTTGCAGTGTGTTGTAGCTGAAAATTGAGTGTTTTTCTACTCAAACTTTGGCATGTTTCCTGGAATCACCAAGCTTTCAGTAACGTTTTTAGTTAATATTCGGCAGCCTGCAATTGTGTTCACCGCAGCTGACGTGAGCTCAGAGAGTTTGTCTTTATTTAACCTTAGCGAGGAATCCCAGGCTTGCTCTGTAGTCGGCAGAGCAGTTGGGAAGGATCTGCTCCAGACCGCAGTGGAGAGAGCGCGGGCAGGGTCCCGCTCTGAATCGTGCCTGCTACAACATCATTCCATTGGTGATACTGGAAATCTGCAAAACAAGGCTCCTTAAAGCGAAGACAGCCTTTATCAAGCTCTGATTAATATTTTCTTTCGTTATCCATCCTTTTCCTTCTTTGGCTAGTATCTTGATGAATCATGTTGTTGAAGTCCTGCATCCCACTGCTTCTCGTGATGTTTGGAAGTTGAGAGCGCTGATTAGGACATTCCTCTTCTACGTGAAAAATCCATATATCCTCGTGAAAAAAACATAAAAAGCCTGGATGGGAATAAACATCCTGCATCATCTTTGCTCTTTTGAGACTTAAAATTGTGCTGGGGTGGTGAAGGGGGAAGATGCTTTAGTTAAAATCAAAGATTTTAAAGACACCAATCCTGATTCTCTGCTCCATTACCCTTTTTTCACACTGATGGAGCTCCTCAGGGCGGCTTTGTCTCTTTCTTGTCAGCTGGTAACAAGGAAGGAGAATGTAAATGGCCTGGGGCATGAGGAGCACCTAGCAGACAGTAGCAAACCACTCAGTTTGGTTGGTAATTTTATAGTTACTTGTTTAGACTAATTTCATTGGTGAGGTTGACTATTGTCCAGCTAACTATTAGCCTTTACAGTTTTAAGACAGCAGTTACCCACCTAAGCTGGTATTTGCTATGTCAACACTTAGTAGTAGTATTGGCGGTAACCTTATTGTTAGCAATATTTATGGCAGGAAATAAATGCTTGTCTTTATTTGTCAGTAAACTTTGGCATTTAAATGACATGAAAGATTATGCATTGATTTCTCTGGATTCAAGTCTCTAGAACTACCTTAATGTTTATTTTCCCCCACGTTAAGGAATGAGGTGAAGTTGAACTTGATGAAATAGATATTCCAGTGCTAGGTTTATTATTTGTGTGAAAATTCTTGAAAATGTGTACCTTATCAAAATGATCCTGATTTCAGTCGTACATTTTACCAATAGCGGAGGGACATTTCCATTGTTAGAAAAATCTGGAGGCCTCCCCTCATGAGAAGTGCTCTGAAAGCGAAGAAGGGGGATGCTCATCCGAGACGGGAAGTATAATCAGCCTGAATCGCCGTGCAGACCTGTAGGGATTGATTTGTAGCCAGTATCTGCAAAATAAACTGCGGGATTCGGTTTGCAAACACGATTGTGAACCAAACCCCGCAGGGTTCAGTTTGCAAACACTATTGCGAACCAAACCCTGCAGGGTTTGCCGAGCTCCGGTTACTATTATTGCTCCTAGTAAGGCTTATTATCCTGTCACAGAAGATGTAAGAAAATCCATCTCTCCACTTTAAACATGATAAGCCTTTGTCACCTACAATGCAATTAATGTTAAAAATAGAAGAGCGCCGCCGATAAGATTGTGACTTGGAGGCAATGAGCCATTGTCCAAGTACCGGAGACTTATCTGGAGGGCCAGTCAGCCTACACGGGTTGCTGTCAGTTTGCTGATTGCCATTTCTCTCCGAGTTTGATGAAATATTCATGTCTTTGCTCTGCTCTCTGCAAGCACTATTGATTTCTTGTCTAAACGCGGCTATATTTAGTCTAGACAAATGGAATGTGGATTGCTGCTGAATAAATGGGATGAAAGGCTGGGGGGGGGAGGTTGCCTGTCCGTTTCTCTTGGTCTGTGGCAATTATTTATAATCAAGAGTAGTTTTTGTAAGTTAAAGGTGATTTTTTATAATTTAGTGATTAGTCTCAGAACAAAAGTAAGCACTTAGACACAATCATTCTGCTGGGATAGCCGGTTAAGGAGGCAAATTACGCTCTGAGATTTACAGTCACAGTTACGAGGATTTTTTTAAAAAAGGCCCAGAAAATTCCATGATTTTAAGAAGAAAAAAATACGGCCAGTAGAAGAGATTTTGTGCCTTGTCTCTTCTTTTTTTATAAAGCGTTTTGGTAATAGATCTTATAATACAGTTAGAATTCAATTCGGTGCGTTTCCTGCAGTTTCGACTTCTGCTGCTTGAACTTTACTGCCCCTCCTTGCTAGAATATTTCTCTGTTTCATTTTGATTTTCTCCTTGGAAACAAATACAACTGTAGGAGAGCAAAAAGGGGAAATATAATTTAAGGCTTGTTCTCTGTTCATTTCGGACAGCGTGTTTGTTTTCAGTAAACACTCTTATTTTCCTATGAAGATAGTGGAGCGGCAGGAACAGGAATGAATGTGTTTGTGTTCCACTGTCCTCTCGTGGAGGGAATCAGAACTGCTGAGCTTGAGCAGACACCCTCTGATACTATTCATTTTCCTCTTGAAGAAATGTTACGTACTAGTTTTTTGTTCTTTTGAAAAAGATAAAGTTACACTCTGAGTTTTACAAGTATTGTAGTGAAAATCATCAAATCTCTCTCTCTTCGTCTGCTTTTTAGTCCCTTCAGTTTAAATCAAGAGATGGAAAAACACAGGGTTCTTCATTAACTACTTTAGTGCTCATTTAGCAGTATATACCATTACTACAACAAATTAGAATAAACCAAGATGTTTTCATTTTCTTAAAGATCATATGTAGTGTATTATGTATGCCTAATCCACTCCAAGCACAGTGCTCATTTTTCAAAAAGCTGGATTAGAACTTCTTGTTTTGTGTGTCGAATTCTTTTTCCTGTAGTTCTATCTATGTTATTCCTGTGTGTTTGCCAGGTATATTTACATGCAGTAGCTATGTAGCATTGCGGAGCCGTTCATGTGTACCAGCACCCTCAGAAAATCTACACGCTGGCTTTGGAAAATCCCTTGCAATGCAGCGAGAACTGGAAGGCCTTCATCTTACACTGGAGAAGTGCCCTGAGTGTTTATCGTTAAGCATTAATAGTGCCTAGGAGATTCTCACTAAATATTGACCGTTAGGCTGTGACATGGTTTTAGCACTGGGTTACTTGTTAGTCTAGTTAGCAGAATATTAATCTGGGAGTTTTTTTGCAGAGAATGGAAGGAAAGAGACAAAATAATTTGTAAAATCTCCAGTTGCTAGGAGGAATGTCTGAAGTTTGCCTACAGCGTAGATTGCATTAGTGTTTTGTTAGGTCTGCACACTGAAGCAGTCTTTGAGTGAAATTGGTCTTTTCCCCAGAGGAATGATCTCTATTCTCCTTCTCTGGTTATATTTAATATATATACGTTTTGTTGTTTTCCTTCCACAGTGGATGTAAAGTCGGAGGTTCCCGTGGGATTAGAGCCTATCTCACCATTAGACTTGCGAACTGATCTCAGGATGATGGTTCCCATGGTGGACCCAATTATGCGTGAAAAGCAGCTACAGCAGGAACTACTTCTGATCCAGCAGCAGCAGCAAATTCAGAAACAACTGCTGATTGCAGAGTTTCAGAAGCAGCATGAAAACCTGACCCGCCAGCATCAGGCCCAGCTCCAGGAGCACATAAAGGTAGCAACATTTTTCATTTATTCCTCACTTAATCTGCAAACTGAATGTGCTTAGGCAGACATGAAAAGGGAACATGCCTGAAAGATTCGTTCTGACTGAGAGATGATGTTTGAGTGCTTATTTCTCTGTATTTGGGTGATAAAAGCCTTTTAAATTAAAACTCCTAGCAGTTACTATCGAGTTGCTCACAGCAGACCAAGGCAGTACTATGAGAATTATCAAGCTTACGAAAACCAAGCGATCAATTTTACCAAGCTGGATTTTCAACCAGGCTTCAATATGGCTGTCTTTTCTGTATATGGAGTTTTGAGTACATTAGAAGACTGCTTTTTTTGAGCTGCTGTTGATGAGTTTGTGCCCACAAATCAAATTGATAGGCAAGTGCATAATATTTGCATTTGTAAAACGGAGGCAGGCCCTGAGTATTGTGTTTTCACTCTTCTCTGAGTGAAAGCTGCCTCATGTAATGTAAAAAGAAAATTATTTATGGGATTACATGCACTATGGTAGGATTGCTATAATGGATTTTCACCGGGAATTTATGATCTTGCCTCTCTTTTCATTTTTTCCTTCTGATCTACTTGCCATCATGCTACTGTGCTCAGCTTCCCCTTGATGGAGCTGACAAATGCAGTGGAGCACAGGAGCCAGAGTTGGGTGAGCAAGAACCCTGTGCAATTTCCAGGCATTTTTGCCAAAAGAGAAAAAAGTGAAACCAAAGCAGCAGGCTACTACCTGGCATTAGAGTTCATTGTAATGACAGCCAGTAACGCACTGTCCTGCTTAAAAGACTGGGGAAAGTTGGTTAAAAGGTGAAAAGAAGTATAAGCATAAAAGAAAGCGCTGATACTCATTTATTCAAGGGTGTTGTTTTAGCCAGGACTGACCTAAAAAAACAGTGCAAACTGCACTTTCTCATGTCTTTTTGTTCTGTGCAAGTTACAACAGGAACTCCTAGCCATTAAACAACAGCAAGAACTCCTTGAAAAAGAGCAGAAACTGGAGCAGCAGAGACAAGAGCAGGAACTGGAGAGGCATCGGAGGGAACAACAGCTTCCTCCCCTCCGAGGCAAAGAAAGAGGCCGAGAAAGTAAGAGTCAGTGTACCATGAATGCTAATAAGAAATTTATCTATTCCCCTTTGCCTTCTCCCAGCCAAAACAGACGATGAACAGGAACCTGAAGCAAGCCTATTACTGTGTGAAATATGCAACTGGAGCAGTCAAGGCTGTGCTTGCAGAAAGGCAGAGCCACCTGCTGCACCCACAGAAACACGTTGCTGGTTTGTGTGGAGCAGTGTGGGAGCACTTGGAGCGCTGTAGGAAAGCACATTTTGACAGACCTGTGTATATGCCTTTCAAGAATCTAGCTCTTTTTATAAAAAAGGAGGGAATTTCAAAGCCTAAAGCTTCACTTGAGAACTTCTTTCTGAAGAGCTTATTTCCCAATACAGAAAGCACTACAAAACAGCAAAAAATCAAATTACTTGCTGATTAACTAAATTGAGCACTGTTTCAAGATTGAAAATATAACGACATATTTAAGAATACCTTTGGCTGAGACTTCCGAACATTTTTGCTAGTACTTTTTCAAACTGCCTTGTGTTTGTTCTTGACGTCATTTTGTGAGGCCCAACCAAGAGTTATTTCTATCTCATATGTAGCTCTAAGGCAAATGAGATAAAAGGATACTGTTGGAATTTGGTGCTCACTAGAGGGAGACAGATACAAATAATTCTCTTTAGTGAGATCAGTTTAAAAATCAGGTTGTAGAAGTACATTGTGAAGGTATTCAAAATGAAGCTGCCATGAGCGGTTATTGTTACTTGCCCTGTTAAATAAGCACAAGAATTAACTGACAAAGACTGAAGCAGAAAAGAGCTGTTCATTATGCTCATGGGGATCGTATCCTCCTGCCTTTTTTCTCGGTGGAAAAATGTATCAACAGTTGGAGGTGTACCATATTGTAGACTTCAGATAATAAGGTGCCCACGGTGCTTCCAGTGCTTTGGTGAATGATGAATCCATGAAAGCATCACCAGCCACTTGACCCAGCAGTGGGAGGGTGACAGAAGCCACAGGAACAAAAGGTTCCCATAAGTGGTATGAAAAAACAGCCTCCATTTACACAGTTGAGCTTTATTAGCGCTCCCACCAAAGGAACAGGAACAATGTGAACTCAGTGGTTCCCTTCTCAGTTTGGCTTGCTGGGTGCCTGTTCAGTATGTGACCCCCCAGGCCCAGCACCAGCATTTGCTGCTGATGATCTACTTAACGAGCAGAGGAGGGAAGGAAGGTGCGGGGAGGAGTGTTAGGGTCTGAATCTGAGGGGTAGCAGAGGTATTTTATGGGAACTGGGTCACAGGGAGAAACGCTCATCAGGCGGCTGTGCTGCATCAGGGTTGGGTAACCAAATACTTAAGAGTGTCGGAATACCTTAGTGCTGCTACGTTCAAGGAAATATTTTTTCTCCCCTTTTTTTCCACTATTTATGGAAAACTGAAAGAAGATTATTTTTTTTTTATGAAGAGTATTAGGACTGTGAGCGAAAAAGCATGCCCCATGGTGGAAGTAGGAATCGGCAACTTACTTGACGTAGACTTGCCCTACTTACTGTACCTTATTGAGCTAGCCACCAAGAGAGGTCAAAATGCACTGTGTCTTCCTGGTATTTTGGTCTTTCCGTCATTTTTTGTCACAAGAATAGAGTTATCAACTACGACTCATGTTTCAGGCTGTGGTCCGTCTTCCAGACATCACAGGTACAGGCTCCTAAGTGGCTTAAATAAAAAGACTCACTGGTGACTCTTTCTGCCGCGTTCTGCTCATAACCAAGACAGTGTTCAGAGGGCAGTTTTGCTGTGCTGGTGCTATTACTTTACTAAAGGAAAAAACATTATTCACCACAAACTCAAAGTGACCTTTTGTCACTATCTTTTTAGTTCTATCCTTGGTTTTGTATTTGGGAATTATTAGGAAATAATTTAAATTCTTTAGATACATCTGGCCCTGGATAAATGGCCTCATCTGCTGTTGAAATATTCCTTATGACTTCACTGGATTTCTGGGTTATGGCCAACCTCAGTCTTCTACAAGCATTTAATCTGAATGTTACCTCATTTTGACTGATTTCCACCAATTTTTTTATAGTTTGCAACACTTCTAGCGGCAAGACACAGGCTCTTTTTTGTGTTTTGTTTTTTTCTTTAAAAATGTATTTTTTTAAAGTAAAGATAAGATATATTTAATTCTCTATGTCTTAGGGGCAGTGGCCAGTACAGAAGTGAAGCAGAAACTTCAAGAGTTCCTGTTGAGTAAATCGGCAACAAAAGACTCTCCAGCAAATGGGAAGAATCATTCCATGAGCCGCCACCCCAAGCTCTGGTACACGTATGTTCACTATTAAGCTGTTTCCTTGCCTCATCGAGGTACCTGCTAAAACTTGCCAGAATGCTTCTCCAGCAGGGATATTGGGAGTCTGCCTCTAGAATAAGATAGACGTTCAACCAAGAAGTTAGCAAAAACCTATAAGCTTAATATTTCTGGCTGAATTGAAGAGTACTTGGTGGTCAGTGATGAGATAAGGGCAAGTACAGAACATAAGCTTGTACAGAACAAGATGATGTCAGAGATTTGCATAAACTTTTTTTTTTCAGCTGCTTCATCTCTTGATGCTGTCACAAATTTTCCAACTTCACCTGTCATATTTCCAAGTCTCTTCAATTTTTGCACTAAGAACAACTTTGTGTTTGATTTACTTGATTTTTGAATCAATCACAAAACTTGCCTCTCTTTGAAGAGATGCTGTTTTCCAGCGAAGTTTGGATGGTGTAAATAACTTGCAATGATTTTGGGAAGGACAATGGTAATTTCACTTTTCTTACCCTGACGGATTTCAGTATCCCAAACTGCATATTCTGGTGATGCCCTGGCCTTGATAAGAGTCTGCTTAGACCATTGAAGCAAGTGATTTTGTTGAGTCCTGTACTGAGTGTATTAATGTTTTAAGAGTTTACAGTTTTTACAGTTTTTAACCTTTTTTTTTAACTAATTAATTCTTTTTCACTTCCCTATTACAACAGACACGTAAGTCACTCCAACAGAATGAACTCTGGATGCATTTCTGAAAGATTTCAATATTGTCCCCAAATTGATCTTCAATAGGACAAACAGAAATGCATATGATACACTACATTTTCATGTAGTACTTGTTCTTCCTGAAAAGAATTACTGAAGGCCTGCCCTTGGAGTTTCCATTCTGAGCTAATTAGAGCGTTGTGGTAACATGATTTAATATGTAGTTACATTGTTTCTGGTAGAGATATTTTTTTTCCAAATACTGTGTAAAATTCTCTTGAGTATGTAAAATTTCTGGGCTAATAATCTGAGTTTAGTTCTGAGTCTCCAGATGAGTGAGAACAAGGATCTCTGCAGAGGGATGTCTTCTCCTACACTAGGGAAAGGAGTACTTCCTCTCATGGTAGTGCGTCTTTTGACGGAAACGTATTATTGATTAATCACGCTACATTGGAAAGATAGGGAGAGACTCTGTAAAAGGCCAAGTAAAATTATGTTTAGATAAACACAAAGTCTGAAAGTTTCCCTTCTTTCCCTCTGTCCCCTTTTAAATAGAAAAGTCAAGCAAACAAAAAAATCAACCCAGTCTCTGGGCCAAATGATGCAATTTCTTTGCAATTTGCAGTTTCTGTGTACAGAAAGATCTGCCCACACTGTTTCTTTCATCCAGCAGTTATCAGAAAGCACTCTTCAGCTTGGAGCTTCTCTGCTGATGCGAGGGCTACGTGCTGCAGAGCTCATAAAACTTACAAACTGAACTTAAACGCAAGGTTTTGTCTACCTCATCCTCTAAATAGTTTGTTGGTTTTTTTTCAACAGATAATAATAACTCAATATTTCTGGTTAGTTTTATACAAGCCCCCCTGCCCTGAACGTCCCCCACATTCCGATAGAAGAGGCTGGATCAATGTACATCTATTCCTATGTAATAAACAAGACCTAAATGGCTTTTGCTGTGCGTCAGCTGGTTCATATTAAAATGCAACAATCTAAAGTGGTCAATTCCCCAAACTGGTGACAGATCCTGTCTGTAGGTCAACGTGACTCTTATCCTTTGTGACTTTTATAATGAGTGCAAAAAGCGCGTTCTTGGGAATCCCAAGGAGTTCCATAGCTTACTGTAAAAGTGAAATTGGTTACATGAGCCTGTGGTTTGTGCACACTTAGAGGAACAAGAACATAAACACAGCTGAGACATGTGTACAGCATGTGTAGATAGTTACTGCTGGTCACCTCGGTGACTGCTAATTTGTGACCTCTCTGTGTCTGCTGCAGGGCTGCCCACCATACCTCACTGGATCAAAGCTCTCCACCCCTGAGCGGGGCCTCGCCACCATACAAATACACTTTACCAGGAGCGCAGGATGCCAAGGATGATTTTCCACTTCGTAAAACGGGTGAGTTAGCGTAGTTTATTCGAGCCCCTTACCCAGCAATTCTCCCACCCTTTATATTAACCAGGCTGTCCAGGAGCAAGGCATATATCATAAACCACAATGCCTATTCAGGATAATACAGTGGTTAAGTTCAAAGATCCTGACTGCATCTCTACGAGGTCAGACTGACCACATGCTATCAAGAGTCGGTGTTTCCCAACGCTAACAGCTAGGGCAAGCTTCACTGATAAATTTAGTTTCAAAAAAGACCATCATTTCATGGATCTTTTATGGCATTATTTTCTTTGTGTCAATATTACTTCTGTGTTTAATGGCTCGCTCTCTTTTGCACGGTAGATACAGTATCTATCTTCAGTGAGTGTGCTGCCTTTAGACAATGCTTTTCAGGACATTTTGAGGGGAATTCATGGAAAGAGGACGAATTGGATTAGTATTATATTTTCTGTCATTGGTTGTCAAAGTTTGTATGCATGTGTGCATACACATGCATACACACGCACACGTTTGTGTGTGTTTTTTACACATAGGGATGTATAATATTGTTCAAGAAAGTGTTCATTTGATCATTTCAGAATGTTTCAGAGGATTTAGCAACTGAACCTTTTGTCTTGACAGCAGGTGAACTGTAGACTTGACTTTTTCTGCACCATAAAGAAAGATAGAAGGATGGTGGTGCAGTCCGTGTGGCTATTGCCTCAGGTCCTTGGTGCAGTGACCGGTGTCCAGGAATGCAGGGGGACACTAAGAGAAGGGGGGAAAAAAAAGAAAAGAAAACATTAGATTGCTTATTGCATGAGTCTGCTGTTGAGTGATACAGTTACATTCAGAGAGAAAGTCTGACCCCCTACTGTGCTTAACAGCCTTTGAATGTGATTTAGCCACTGGGAGACTGAAAACTAACTGCAAAACTGGTACTGACTTGAAAAGAAGTGGCATTTGGAACCAGCATACATTCAGAAAGAAAATGCAGTCTGTATCTAATACTTTGAGGCAGACTCTCTAAGCTCATATTATATCCCCAAATATTTTCAAAGGAGTGGAAGCATGAAAAGCAAAATGCTAATTTATTCTAGCTGAATTACTCTTTGTGCAATATGGTGGCAATATAACAAGATTCAATAAAATCTTGTTTAGGCTATTCAGTCACAATAACCCCTTATGTGGTTCTCTGCTTAATACCACTGTACAACATATATTTTCTGTGCCAATAGAATACACATTTTCATTTTTTAAACAAAAGGACATATTCTACATCTTCTAAATGCTGTGATTTCATCTACATGTTTCTGAAATGCAAGTTTTAATTTTTCTTCCGTGTTTATATATCTTAAATGTTATGATTGATATTTATGATGTGTCAGACTGTTGATCTGTAAAACAAAACATTTTCAAACATTGTAACAGTAAAGTTCTCGTGCAGCTGCTAATACTTTTATATCTCTGTGGGGGTTTCAAAATATTCCTTAATTCAATTCCCATTGTCTGCATAAGAGGACTATAATATAATTAAATCCAGATGTTTTCTATATGTTATTCCAAATATTTGGGCATGCAATGCGTCAGTTCCAAAACTGAACAAAGGACATGATGACTCTCTGAAAGGATATCTACAGAATAAATAGACAAATACTAATATAATCATTAGCATAGCCATTTCTATGACATTTACATAGTGATTCTGATAAGCAAATACGAATGAAGTGTACAACATGTTGCATGTTACCAAGGGAGTATATTTGATAGCTCTCCACATCCGTGAAAATAGCAACTGTTAAATATTGTGTTTACACCTCCCATCTCTCTGTATACTAGAGCTGTTTAATTCCAGCCTTCAGCAACATCCCCACAAAGGTTCCAATGACTGTTCATCGAGTTGAGAGCAAAAGCAACAGGAACCAGATCAACACAAGTCAAATGACCCTAAACTGATCTGGGTGGTTACAGGGCCATCCTCCAGGCAGAGGGGACATTGTGGAGCCTGTGTCATCCTCATGGGACCTTACTAGACAAAGATGTCCCATGAACACTCATGTATATGGATAGGCTATAAGCCTGCAGAAATCTGACCTTTGCCATGAGGGGGGAACCTCTTTTCCTTTCCTTCAGGCTATGAACGCTTATTGCCACTGGCTCCTGGTAAACCCTCTGTGGCGCTGAACCTGCATGAAGTCAGCAATTCATATGAAAGCGAACCTCACATTCCTGTCAGCCTTAAGAAAGGAATACCTGTTGTGGGCTTAAATCGCAGCTTTGTTTTGCTTCCCAATTTTATTTTCCATTTTCATAATATAAATAAAGAGGTATCTTTCTTTTCTCCAACCTTCATATAATACCATTGGAAGATAATTGTGATTGAATTGGTTACTCTAAGATTGGATTTATTGGGCAGCAAAGCTGAATGAATCTCTCCTGACATCCTAATGTGTTTTTCAGTTCTAAGGGAACACCGAGTGTCACACGGGCATTGTAAATCATGAGTCTTGCTTGCTCAGTTTCTTGTTCGGTAATATATTTAACCTTTGCTTAATTTGTCCTGAAGTGGCATCTCCTTATTAATCTTTTAAAAATGAATTCAGAGAGACTACAGTAAAGAGGAAAATACTCTGTGCAACCCTTCTAACATCTAGAGTGATGGGATATATAGATAGATAGGTAGGGAAACACAGTCTTGCTGCGTGTATGTTTACAGTTAGGTACCAGAGTTAACATCCTAGCGCAGTGACTATGGTTACTCTGTAACTCTCTTGGCCATGTGGATTGTTCCTTTCCGTACAAGATGCAGCAGAACTTGTCAGCAGTAGGCTTCACACAGCTTAGCTGCGTGGAGGATTGGGACCGTCCTAGGGGCTAGAGGCCAGGATGTGCAGCTCTTTGCACAGCTGCATTCAGATGCTCTGCGTTGACAGACTTTCAGAAGAGCAGAGCAAGGGGAGCTATTGCTTCATTGGACAGATAAATATACCATAAGGAGAAGCTACACATCTGTAGCTGAGAGTAGAATTTAGCCTAAACAGCGTAAGATCACATTTTAAAAATGCCCGCAACTTTCACCATGGATACCAGTCGCAACATGTGTTTCCTGCAAAGCACCCAAAAGCCCGAGCAGCATATGGCTCATTAACTTTCAATGAGACTAATGCGTCTAAATTACCCAGAGAGGTTTGAAAATTCCTCCCCATTACCGAACACTTCTGAAATTCGTACTGACTGGTGTGAGAGCTCTGACGGGAGCTGTGCGCTTTGGAAAACCTGATCATTTGATATGGGCAACTTTTGATTGCTGATATCCATAATTCTATGTCTGTCTATCCGGGAAAATATTATCTGCTTGACGAGGTTGCTGTAAAACTAGTAAAAACGTAGCAAACCCCATGGGTTTGATAGGATAGAAGTTCTTTTCAAAGAAAGTTTTTTTGGGTTTTTTTACCCTGTTGAAATAAATGCAGAAATTCTGGCAAGTGGCCATAACATTTGCATTTTCTTCAATCTGTAACATTTCATTTTCTGTGTGCAAGTGTTGATGCAAACCAGCAAAAGCCAGTAAATTCCAGTAAAGGTTAGGTCTCTAACCAAAGCTGCATGTTTTTTTTAAATGTTACGATAGATGGAATTTCTGCATTTTGCCTCATGTTTTGGCTTTTGTTGGAAGAAATTCCCGGGGACGTCAGCATAACAAGTATAAACAGTTTTTTCTTTCCCGAGTTTAGCATAATCATGGCAGAATGGGAATGTCCCTCAATATTTCTATATATTTTGGGTTTATGCCAGTTGAATCTTTCCTTGCTGATGGAGTTGCAAGCTTACAACTTGCGTTTTGCTTACGGATCTGAAGATCACTCACAATAGTACTATTTGAGAAGTTGTTTGTAGCTTGCTTTGCAAAAAATGAAGCATGCTTAATGGAAATACAGTTGTTGTTTTTTTTAAATACTGAACAGTACAAGGTTCTTGCTTGGGGGGTGAAATTATGTCATTTCATACAGGAAAAAAAGAGGAGATGAAGGATTGTTTAATATAGTGATGAAAGAGAGGAAGAAGGCTGTGCTGCACAGTCATGAAGATCACTTTGTAAAAACCATATTAAGTTAACCTGATTAGGCAGTAGAATAACAGCATAGCTCTTGTGTAATGAGAGTGAAAGATTCCTGAATGAGAACGTGGCCGATGTAATTTTTTTTAAAAAGAAATTAATTACAATATTTCCTTTCCATTATTCTTTCTGCACTTAGTGACTCAGTAATTTACTGGAGCAGTTGAAACAGAGAAGAAAAACATTTCATGTGTGAAAGTTTTTCTCCCCTTCCCTTTCGTGCCACCAAATTCCATTTCTGTTTGCATTTTCTAGGAAAACGCTCTCCTGTGAAGTAACAGTGTATGAAAAAGCTGGATTTCTTTTGAACTTCATTTAAAAAAAAAAAGGCTCACAAACCTTCTATTACCATGTCTGCTAAAATGAAGAAGTCAAGCTCAGTAGAGAGAAGCATTATTTTTCTCTGAGTTTATGAGCAAGCATTTTGTTTATCAAAGCAGAAAAACAAGGCAAACATGATATGATTTTCCTCATTTTATCCCATTTTTCGGGGATGCTAAGCGTTCCTGCCTCACAGAGTCCTTGTTTCCTTGGCTAATGAACAGTCTTGATAAATTTGGACTAGGTGATTTAGCCCAAAGGAAATCACCAGTGCTTATTGCAGAGTGGGAAAAGAAAAAAAAAGAAAGAAAGAAAAAAAAAAAGAAAGAAAAAAAGAAATACCCTGATTGCCAGCCCTCCTTGTTCTTGACTTCTCTTCCCGTTAATCACCATATTTTTTTAGCCTTCCTAAATTCACTATCAATACATTAGTAGTAAGAGGTTTTAGAAAGAGAAAAAAATTTTAGTTGTAATTGAAGAGTGAATCTGAAGTGAACTGTTATTAACAGCTTCTTCCCGGTTTGTGTAATGAACAGGCCAAACCAGAATTCAGCTCCTGGGAGCCAGCGGCTCTAAGGAAATGTAATACCGTCGTAGCTACTGTGTGAGCAGCAGTCATCTCGGGTCCATCGGGGTTCTGCAGCCTCCTGAGCTAGGGGTGAGGAGGGATGCTCCGTCACTCTAATTTACTCAAGTTAAAGGGGAAATTTTTATGAGATAGCTTAAGACTAAATGAAAATGAATGCTAAGGCAGGCTTAATGACACCGTCAGAGAGTAAAGAACTTGTGTAGGTATGCCTTGGTATCATGAAAGCTGCCAAGGCCTGCACCAGGATTCAACAGGAGTCACCACCAGGATGATTCCCATAAAGACTACCATAGTCTTCCCATCACTGCAAGATTGTTCCTCTAATATACTCTATTTAACACTTACATTTCATTGCAGGAAGTGAAGGTGTTACGCGTGGGTGATTCTTGCTTAGTTTCAAGATGACCTGGATAAAGTTTTTTCACTGTATTTCTTCTGTTTTAGCAAAAACTACTTGTATATACATCACTTTCTCTCTTACCAGTAATTACTCTGTTGTGCTAGATACTGAACCTTCTTGATGGCTAGACTAATTATACAATCTTGGTCTAACTACTATCTTAGTTCTCCTTTTACTGCCCAATGCCCCTAGCCAAAATTGAATTACAAAGTTCTGCTTCGTGTGGTTACATAAAGTTTTTATTACACAAACTGTGTATGTTTTAAGAAACGTTTTATACATTAGCATTAACGAGGAGCTTGCGTAACTTTTTGATAAGGAGGTAATCAGATACCAGACACCTTTTGACTTTCAAACCTAAAGGAAACAGCTTGAATAAGGAGCAGGGAGCAGTCCTAAAATCTAAAGCATTTTAAGAACATAATGTCCATTGAAAATGAAGTTGAATGGTTTTCATGGGCATTTCAAAGTCTATTCCTTCTGGATAAATAAGTTACAAAATATTGCATATAAAATCTGAGACTCTTTGAAGTCATTAGAAACTGTCCTGTTTGATTTCAGTGGGACTAGGATTTTTCTTCCACTGTATCTAGGGCAGGGATAGTTGAAAACTTTTAGAAAAGTAAACAAGAACATCTAAAAGATGGCAAAAAGAGAGAAACAGAGAGAGAAGTGAAAAGTGGAAATCACATGGTATCAAATCACCCAAAATAGAAGACATTGGTTAGTAAAGATTACACTTCTCCAAACTCCTGCAAAACATAGTTTCACTGAAAAATCTGTTCAAACCCACAACTCTAATTAAGGGTTTTAGCTGCCAAATAACATGTTCTGGCTAAAGCCAAGTAAGCATTACAGAGCCATTCATGAACAACGGCAGAAGCTTTGTACTTTGCTTTTGATTTTCTCATGGGAAAGTAATATAAATGAGAATGATACCTCCCTGTTGGCTTTAACTGTTAGAAATGCAAAGCATGCTGAAATTGTACATAATTCTCTTCCAAAGGAAAGGAAATAGCATTTCAATGGTTTTCCTCAGTGTCTCGTTGAGTTATGGTGGTGCACAATTATTCCTGTTAAATTACTCTACCAGATGGAAGGTTACATTGTATATTTAGCTAATTAAGTTGTAGGGGACTGGAATTATATCCCAGAGCATAAAGTATCTAAAAGTAAACTTGTTTTAATTCAGTTTTGCTGTGAAGGTGCAGTGGCAATGTCTAATTAAGACTTTAAACAGGTGGGGGTTTTCTCTTCACTTTGCTTAACATGGAGAGATCCTTTCACAAAGTCAGCCTTGCCTACGGAAGTTAGACAGATTTTGAAAGCCCAAACAATTAGTGGGCCAATTTTATCTTCATTTGTCTTCAGTGGAGCTGAAGTTCCTTCCTACTCTAGAGCTGAATTTGGCCCATAGTTCTCATCTGCTAGGAAAGCAAGATATATTGCATTTTGGTTGCTTTTGTTTTCCTGGCATCCTCTACTCCGTGTTGTCTTTGGACAACTCTAAAGAGTACGGTTCAGAAACCTAGACCTGCCCACCTCTCATCCACTGATGACATTGATGCCCAGTTAAACTGGGGGAAATGGTGATGGTGGTTCATCATGAAATTCTGAAGGCTGATGAAATACTAGATTATACTTTTTGCCTGCCATCAATGAGTTATCACTGCTGGATATTTTCCTAGATTGAAATCTGTGGGATTTAATCACCCTATTAACTAATTCCTTCTTGTGTGGGGCTTGGGGAACAACATTATCGTGATCATGATTATTCTATAAAAAATAAATCATTTATCTAGGGGTCAGATTGTGACCCCACAAAAGCCTCAGCTTCTGGGGCTAGGGGATTATCTCTGGCACTTCTTCACTGAAGAAAATAATTCTTCTTGTGCAAAATTAGTGATTCAATGGATGTTGGAGGAGGATTTAGGCTGAAGAGTGGGATTTGCTATATTTGCAGAAAGTGTAGTATTATATTCCCGTTATTTCTTCC
Organism: Chroicocephalus ridibundus; assembly: GCF_963924245.1. Classification (NCBI taxonomy): domain Eukaryota; kingdom Metazoa; phylum Chordata; class Aves; order Charadriiformes; family Laridae; genus Chroicocephalus; species Chroicocephalus ridibundus. The sequence continues at coordinate 33,816,282 of NC_086285.1, forward strand.
CAGCTAGACTGGTGTATATGGTCAGAAGTGGGGGTGAGAATAACAAGTGGAGACCTAACCAGAAGGACTGCCAGTCATGCGTATCAAAATTTGGTTATTACCATTCAAATGAGGGATGTCCTCTGTTGAATGACCCACTTCAACTTCTTCTCTCTCCTCTACACCTCCTGAGAACTCAGCTGCGATTTGGCTTCCGTAAGCGCAAAAAAATTACAGAATTTAAAGATGTGCAGGGAAGATGAGAATTAATTTTAAAATATCCTTGTTCTTTTATTCTGTGTTTTAAGACAGTAACATATTATTTGCTTTTTAATCCCCTATTTATTATTGCAAAAGAATATTAATTTGCATGGAAGAAGATTAAGATGGACCTGACATAGCAATAATATGCCATGGTTTCAGCAGACTTGACGTGTAATGAGGACTCAAGAAGCCCAGGGAAACCATGGCCTCATTGAAACCGCTATAGAGCCCAGTTGGTCCAAATGCAAGGAGATGCTGTTTCTGTGCTAAGGAATGGAAATTATTAAGAATTCTATCAAGAGACCTGTGCTTTTGCCTCACAGTATACATGCAGAACAGATATCAACAGAACATATATCACATTGATCGGCCTTTCCTGAAAAATATAAAGATCTCTAATTATGGCTAAATGCAAGCAGTGCACTAAGTAATTCCTACACCTAACTCAATAAATCATTCCTAGGAAGATAATACTTGTTTGTGTGGATAATAAAACAGAAATTTTAGGTTTCATACAGACCGCAGTGAATAACAAGGAAAAGTTAGATATTTAAAACAGCTTCAGGGAATATTTCATTTTTTAGCCATCTTTAGGAAATCAATGAGAAATTGCTAATCTTGTTAATTTGGCTTCCTTAGCCTGAAGAGAGCTGAAGGGCTGAGAGATCCCCTCTAATCTAATTAGCTCTTTTACCATGTGTTTCACTAAACCTGTTTTTTTATTTAGGGAATGGATATTTACCTTAGTCTAAATAAATAAAGCATTCTACCTTTTACAAAAGTAAAATAAAGCAAAGGACTAAAGGGTTTCACATATGACCAGCACTCACCCTGAAGCGAATGGTTGTACAGGAAACAGTTTCGGTATACGCTGAAAACACATTAGGTGATGCAAGCCAGAAAAACAAAGTGTCTCCATCCTGTACCGCTGTATCTGGTGCTCCCGCCTCGTTGGGACCACCCAGCGGTCAGGTCCATGTAGTTCTTGGAAGAGCTTTAGAGGGCATGTGGAAATAGCTTTCAGTCTCGTGAAACTAATTTAAAACTCTTTCAGAAATGGTATTTTAAATTACCAGAATTTAGAAGTCATTGCACCTACAGAATTGTACTACATGCTGGTGTCTCCTAGTCTGTCAGCCAGTGGGAAGGATGTCCCACATGTTCAGTGTCCAGTGTTGTATAGGGACGTGGCCTTCTACAGCAAATGTCAGTCAGTCATGTATGAAAAAAAAAAAGCCACTGCTCATCTTGCCTGTGCCTCACATGTTCAGCTATGTGGAGGTGGATGAAAGAGTCTGTGGCTGCCTACAGGAAGCCAGAGCAGAAGTCAGAAACTCCATGCAGAGCAGAGCCTATTTACATGTCTGCAAGAACCACGTGTGGCAGAGGAAAGGCTGTGAGACCACCAGGTCTCTCAGAAGGACAAACTCATTCACAGCTCTCCACAAAGTGGCTCAGGAAGCTGGAAGCAGTTTTGGTCCCTGACCTGTGTTCTCTTCCTCTCTAGTCTTCTGTCTGACTTTGGGTGCATTCATAGTTTTGGAGAGGAAGCCCAGATTATCTTCTCATTTATCCTTTTTGATAGGGTGCATAGAGGTGCCTTTCATTCTGCCTGCATCACTGAGGGGGAAACTGGGAAGTTTCTCCCTAGCCCACTACCCTCAGACTGGCTTCTTAGGAACCTTAGATACGTCTCTTTTGGCTATATTTGTTGGAGCAGTAGTAAGGTGGGACTTGACTTTCTCCTTGATCTCCCAGTCCTGGCATGGCACAGACAGGCAGGCTGCTTTGTTACTTATGTCTATTACCACGGTGACTGGGAGCCCATGGCTTGGACCAGGAACCTGTTGTGCTATGCAATCAACCCAACGAAATGAGGATCTCTTCACAGTGTGTTTTCTCCCATTCTGCTCCTCCCGCTTCAATCACCAAAAAGATCTCAAAGTTATCTCACGATCCACATTCAGTATCTTCTTGAAAATTCTCAATTGCCACAGTACTAGAAAGAAACTTGACAAAGAGTAAGCCATTCGTATGCTGACAATGCCACTGTCATGCTAATGAGTACCATCTCGTTACTTTCTCTTGTACCTCTGATGATCTATACCTATACATCATCCTCTTGTCTTATAACTTTGCCTGTAAGCTATCTCAGGCACGGACTGTCATGGTTGTGTCTTGTAAAGCATATAGTGCTTATCTGTGCATGGATGTCTAGTACAGTAGTATAAAAAATAACAACCTATGTGGTGTGAAAAAAGAAAAAAGGTTCCTTGGCCATGTATTCTTTTATTGATGCTTGTTAGATATAAGGCAGGAAAAAAACAATAACTCTTGCATGGAGTACAGCATAGAATATATTCAAATTATATATATGACCCTTCACAGCTTAAAAAAAAAAAGTCAGCTAACGAAATAGAGAATACCAGTGAAGATTTACTTCAAGATCCCAAAGTCTTTGTTTTTAGCTGTTTCTGTTGACTCAAATCCTTTAGAGAAGTCCAGGTTATTGTTCCAAAACAATCTTAGTGATAACAGCTGATGCCTGGGCAATAGGGAACAATTCATCTTTCTCAAGTAAGATGTGAATTTTGCTGCTGTTCCTCGTGCTGTTGTTGGAATCTTTGTAGCCAAATTTAGCATCATTTACCTCCACTGCCCCACAGCTTTTCTCAGCCAGCCTGCCAGCGAGGAAAAGGAAATGCTTTCACTTTAGAGCCTTTCGAAGTCTGGACAAAAGCTCACTTTCTGTTCTTCAGGTTTCCTATATATGGCTTTAGCCTCGAGATGAGGACCTGCTCGCTATGCACCATCTCCCATCCCCCATTTCCTGCCTGGGTTCATTAAATGCTGATTTGAAGTTGGCACACGCTCTTCTGATACAAAAGTAGTACTGTGTTCCAGGAACCATCAGAAAGTAGTGCGTTATTATCTTTTACATTCCCTTCATATATATGTCCTCTCCCCGTGCGTAGAAAGGATTTTTATCCCTTCTTCTTAAATATCTCTGTGTGTTTAATAAAAAGAAACAGTGAAGCAAAGCCCTGTCAAAAACCCCTCAGCTCATTTGGGAGCAATCTGGCCCCAGGCTATATTCTTTAATGCTAGTATCTGCAAATTGCTAATATTAAGCAAAGTGGAGTATAGAACATAATGAATTCACCAAATCGTTTTCCTATCTCTCATGCTTGTGTTTCAGTATCATGTTTCTCAGGAGAGAATAGTTTTCTTTTACCGGAGCAATGAAGGTTGTTGTGGTGAAATTGATGTGTATATAGAAGCCTGTATAATTTCCATTTTTAACAGTACCGTTGTTTACTTCTTTTCTGCTATATGAAGTCACCATAAAAGGTGAGAAGAATCATTGAGATGCTCTCTTTCTTCTTCACCTAGAACAAAGTTCTCAGTTCTGTAGAGATAATTACAAGCCATGCCAAGGAATTAGGTAACCAATCCTTGGGTTGCCTGTGATATCTTCTGTTCTTTAAACTAATACTTTCTGTATCTTTCATACCTGTTTCCCACTTACAGTCATTTAAAGAGTAATACCAGCATTAAAAAGAGAATAAGCCAGGTAATAGCAATGAGACTGAACAAGCCGTAGTGCTGTAACATCTCATTATTCCAAATTATGCTGCAGTTACATAAACAAAGTCATTTTCAGGCTAGGCTTTCTCAAATCCACTCAAGTGAATTGCTCAATTTGGTATCAACTGATTCCCATCAAGATTAATGACGTGGGCTTTGATGGCCTTCAGAGAAAATAGCTGCGTCTTTTTGTTTGCTTTGCAACAAAACACTCTCGAATAATATATTTTCCCTTTCTCCAAGTGGGAACTGATTATTACTCATTCCAAAGTGATAGACGCAGTAGAAGTGCAAAGATTTGTGGAGCAAAGAGGCTAGGCTAATAGTGACCAATTCGACCAATAACAGATGTATACTGGTTCTTAGCAGGATCGCAGATGAATAGCCCAACCTACCAGCCTGCTGCCATGAAAACGTGCAGTCCTGTTTCCCTCATCTGCCGCACTCCTGGCCACGTGCTCTTGTTTTTCTCTTGTCTCTGGCATTCCGGCTCCTTGGTCAGATGATTCAGCCCAGTACGGTTGCAGGCATCTAACCTGGCAAAGCCCACCTCATTCAGTACCTCCAGCGCTTTAGAGAGACCCTGTTTCCTTAGGAAGGAGAGATACAGGACGTATCCTGTATGGGGTAGAATTAATCTAGTGTGGAGTCCTGGACCCCGGTGGGATGCTCGGTGTACAGAAAGTTAGCCACATGCATTAATTATCTTGCTGAGTCAGTGTCTTGGTTTATGGTTGAATCCCCGCATAAAGTAATAGACTGCATGAAGGTCTTTTCGCTTGTTTTGTGGTATTAATGAAGCAAAAAAAGGTTAATTCTTAGGGGCTTGTATCTGCATGAGGAAGCTACTCTGCAGCAAGCTGGTGAGTAAACCTTTAGCCTCAGATGTTATTTGGCACTGGCTCCCCATGTGACACTTCTTTTCCACATGGAGAATGCCTTTCAGTGATGAACATAGTCGGCTTCAGCAGCGGATTAATTAAGCTGAGCAAAGGTACTAATAATGTGCAGTAGAAATACTCATGGGGTGGATAATGCAAAACAGTTATTTTGAGCGTTATCCCTCTATAGACCACTTCTAAGAAGCACTAAAGTATTGAACCAAATACTCATTTGAAACATAAGGCAGATGAATAATTCTTCACCATTTGCCACTAAGGCTTTCAAGTGCCTTGCAAATCCTAGGGGAACAATTTAATTTAAAGAAAAATAAAAGTTTGAAAAATTTATTTTCACTTTTTTATCACTTGTTTGCATTTCAGAGTTTAAAGGACTAAAATAATTTCTAGATAATCTCATGTATGTGCTTTGGGGCAGTCTGCATATATGTATATACATTTATAACTTTAATCCGCAGCTCTATCCTAGAAGCTGAAAATACTTAATTTTACCTTTTTAACTATCAGAAGAGAGCTGACAATTATAGATGTGTTATTACTGCTTTCCTGTAGGAGTGCACTGAGGCACATAGGATTGCTGTTGTGATCCATACCCGTTGCAGTGAAAAATAATTCAGCTACAAGGCAGGGTGGTACGGTGACCTCTACAGTCACGCACCAAGTCAATGCCTCAGCCACAGATGAGTATCAGAAAACCACTTAGCAGTTTTGCATTTTTCCCATTGGAGCAGACGTGTTCAAATTGATTAAATTTATATATTTAGTGCACTGAAACCTGAATTCTAGTTGCCAGCCGTCAAGTCCTAGCTGCTACCATGTTAGGAGCTGGCAGTGTCTCATGGGAGGCATTCAAGAAAGCCAGTATTTGAAGCAAACACTCTTCAAACCTTGGCTTTGTTTTTTTATTGGGAGGTTTATTTTATTATTGAAAAACCACTCTTCTCCATGCCTTTTCATTTTAAAATTGATTATTTCCATTTAAAAATGATCTTCATCTTTCACGCAAGGGCTGTCTTCTCAGATGGCTCATAAATTCAGACATTGACATCAAAGTCTGCTTTCTCTGCTTACATGATTGATTCAGACGCAGAATATGGTGGGATTGTGGTAAAAATAGAAAGGCAATCACTGTGACTGAGCATGAAACAGTCATATAGAAGTGGAGCATTTCTCCAGTGAGTGTTGCAGAGGATTTATATCACATTAGTCTGTCACGGGTATAGAAATATTCTCCTAAATGTTAAGAGTACAGGATAGTGTAAATCAAAATAACCAAGTGCAAAAGGAGTGAGCACCTTTTTTTCCAAATGTCATCATACCTGGTGAGATCTGTGGTGAAAACATGTAGTGTAATCTTAGCCCATTGTTATATTTTACATTTTCAGTTTCGTAGCAAATGGTATCTTAGAGAGCAAACAAGTCATCTCTACTCCATCACTAGGCCTTAATAATAATTGATAATAAGAACTGATAATAAGGAAATTTCTCGTTAATATTGTTATTATTAAAGATTTTCCAGTGTTGCCCTTGACTGTGTATCTTGGCCCGAAACGCGCTCAAGGCACAGGCCACTTGGAAGGAGGCGCTTGCCAAGAGCGATGTAGTAGGTGACAAAGGCGGGGGCGCGACTGCGGGCACTGCAGGTTACAGCAGCGCTTCAGCGGGGATGCAGCCCCTTTGCTCTCAAGTGAGCACTTCTAATGTCCCTGTCCCTGAGGAAACGAGTGGGAGAGCAGGACACAGATGTGCGATGTTACATGCTGGGCAGGGACTGGAATTAGAAGTGTAGGAATGAATTCCTGCCCCAGAGTGACAAATGGTATAATGCTGAATTGAATGAAGATTTCATTTATTTTGTTTTTCTTCTGACTCTTGCTCCTTCTTTGGGACTGGACTTAGGTCTGTGCATAGGAGAGAGAACTGATCCCGGTGTCCAGCTCTCTATTTTGAGATATTGCTTAGCCAAGCCGTGGTTCCAGAAAGGGAAATATAAACAAATACTATTCCACAATTATCTTTCGCTAGCCCTTAGCAGTCTGTTTGATAGAGGGTTTACTTAGAAGAACAGATAAACGAGTACATGAAACATTTTATCATGCTAAAAATATCAGAAAATAAAAAACACAGCAGAGCTTCATGTCTGGCCTTCGTATGAAAAGACTGTGTCCATTTAGGAAACAAAGGTGGAACTTGCCCAAGGTGCATTAAATATAATCCTAGGTTTTCTGGGAATCAATCGTACTTCTTCATTTTCAGAGCATATATTTTTCTGTGTAAATGTTCTTAGGACACTGTCATAAATCTGGTTGTTTGGTGTGTTACTCAGAAAACACTGAAATTCTGGGCCTAAAATTGCTGACCAAGAAATGTTCTGCCAGCAAGGCTTCTCGTAATTTATATTTCTAAGAGAAATCAAAAGGCACCAGTGGAGGTTTCTCTCTATTTCTGTCATCAGACCATAATCCGATTATAAGGTTCCAAGTTCCAAGCAGTATTTCCATCTAACTTTTCACCTACAAGATAGATAAAAATTATGTAGAATAAAAGTTGCATTCATGTCTAATTAGTACTTATGACATTAACAAAAATTAATGGGTACCTTCAGAGTTGAAATAGGATGAGAAAAATCCTGGGATCCGAAGCTTTTCAGCTCTCTACCACTCTTCCCTAGCCTCCAGTCTGAATCGGAGTTGTATGAGGAACAGCAGGAAGGCTGGGGAGGATGGACAGTAAAATCTCGGCCTCCAAGCCCCCCTTGGATGAGATGGTGGGACCTCAGTGGTGTCTGACAAAAAGCAGTAGTTTGATTTGTAATAATTTATTTTCTTCTCTTCATTTCCAGCTTCAGAGCCCAATTTGAAGGTACGTTCACGGTTAAAACAAAAGGTGACAGAAAGGAGGAGCAGTCCTTTACTCAGGAGGAAGGATGGAAATGTTGTCAGTTCATTCAAGAAGCGACTTTTTGAGGTGACAGGTAATTAAGAATGGAGAAATTTTTTATCAGCTGTGACTGCTCACAGAATTGTAGTGGTGTTTTGGAATTGAAACTGTTTGCTAAACAACAGGTTGTATTTTTTTTTCTGCTGCTGAAAAGAAAACCATGTTGAATAAATGGTTGTGTATAAATAGCTTGTAATCTACGTCTCTCTACCACTTACTAAAAAGTCATTGTCAATTTGAAAGCCTTACTTTCAAACCAGCTTGGGAACCAGTACAACAGCAAGTACAAGAACAAATGTTAGACTTTTGGTGGCAAGGGACATCAACATCTTCCCTTAATTTGTGTCTTCTGTACGTGGACAACATTTTGGGTCTTGCATCTCCCACTTCCCATCTTCCATGGAAAATACAGATGCTAGTAACAGGTGCATAAATACCTATCTGGTATTACTTAGGGTAATCAAGGACATTTTGGAGTCTTGTGTTTGGCCCTATCCCTCTGGTTTCTCTTGTTTGAAAATGTCAAGATTAGTCGGTTTTGATGCAAGGGCTCACTAAAATTTGTCATCAAATAGTATTTATTTTCAATATTTTTCCTGCCCTTGAACTTAAAAAGTGACAGGGTGAATGAACCACGGGCGCTAAGGCTTTCTTTCATATGTTTGCTGTTGCAGAGTGGTAAATTCTGTTACTTATATTATTTTGTTCCCAAACAGCGTAAAGTCCTCTCATTTTTAGTCCTTAGGATTAATATGCTGCCAAGGCCCTATCGGTTGTTTTGAAAGAAAAGAGCATTTAGAGTATTTGTCCTCATTCTGACATTTCTTGCTTTGACTTTGCATCAATATTTGGTAGCTTCATGGCTTGTTCGAATGATGTTACAATCAGGCCATGTGTTTATGCAACCAGCTGCTACTGGTCTGTCAGACATGGAGCTGAATTCACTTGGTATATCAGAATTATATCACACCAAGATGGAAATATAAAATTCAGGTCTCCATGCATGCAGTTCTTGTGACAGCTTTTCACAGTATGTGTAAAACAGGGACATGGATGTGAATGTATGTATGAAAGTACCTAAATAAGGTAATTTCCCTATAAATTATTTCCAGATTAGAATTTTTCACAGCTAAATTATTATTTTAATTTGTCAAAGCTCTTATGAGATTCTTGATCTCTGCTTCCATAGCCTTAGGTGATTTCTTTATATATTGTACGCTCACAAGTAGCTTATAAAGCAAACTGCTTATCCCAGGAATTTTTTTTTTCTGCAGCGATTTAATGAGCAGAACCCTCAAAATAAATGTGTTCTCTTCCTAGCTCTAACAATAATTTGGAGCCTTACAGATTCCCATTATAATTATTAATATAGGCTATATGACATATTGCACCTTTCATGATCTGATCTTCCCTGATCAAACATTTCTGTCTGACACCTTTTTCTACTTTTTTTTATCCTTTTAACTGACAATAGCCCTTTCTTTAAATGTCTATTTATACAAAAAGTGCTGTTGTAATTTTTTAAAAAGTGAGAAAAAAGAATAAGTTTGTGTTTCTGCTCTTCTATGAAAACTAGTGAGACTACTATGCAAGAACTTCACCTGGCCAGTTAGCATAGCTGGGTATGGATTCACTTCAGTAAATCGAGGTCAGCTCTGGTCAGAAAGAGCAACAGGTCCAAGAAACAGCTAGGAAATTTCCGGGTAACTTCGGTCAAAGTGAGGATATATTTTTTGCATGTGAAGTGAGGCAGAAAGAGCAAAGAAGCAAAATGGCTATAGAATATTTACTGCCACATTTAGATATTATTTTAACTTCTTGAGTACTTTAATTTGAAAGCTATCCCATGAAATAGGCTTACCTCTACTAATGCTGTCCTCTTCCGTCTTTAACCTTGTTAACTGTTTCCATTACATAAATTTAATTTATATCAGCGTAGGATTAGAATAACTCAATACAACAACACACAATGAGATCATCCTCTTTCCCCTTTATCTTAGACAGAGCTTGGGAAACTTTAAATCAAGATAACATACAGCCTTTCAAATGCTGTTTTGGGATTTTTGGATGCTGTAAATATTTCTTCGTATTTGTGCCAAAGATGTAGTGAAAGCGGTGTGTATTTTGCCATTGTTACTTGCATATGTAATGATTAGTCCGCAATGGACTCAACCCCTTTCTCAACAGAAGGGGGATGGCAGTAGGCCTCATGAATTGACGACATGTTATCATGACCTTTGCAAGCCTCCTATCTCTGTCATTTTGATCTCTTACAGAGGCGGGACTCTTTGCAATTAAGAAGAAAAGACTTTCTTTCCTTTTTACTCATTACGAGTTGTATGTCTGTATCTCTGCCTGATACTGAGGATCATAGCATCTTTGTGGAAAAAATAAATAGTAAATTCTTCCTTTGTGAAGCAGGCACATCAGAAGGGGAAAGACAAAGAGTATCTTTCCTCATTAGCACCGCAAAAGGAAAACCAAAAGGAAGGGAGGGTGAATTAAAAATCTTTGATGTAAGTAAATAGCTCATTCATAACCAATAGATACTTTTCAACAGCAAAAACCATCTGCGCCATAAGGAGTATACAATTAATCAAGATCATGTGTTCCTTTGCAGTGTGAAATTCATGTATGCTTTATCTGTTTTTCAGAATCCTCGGTCAGTAGCAGCTCCCCTGGATCAGGTCCCAGTTCCCCAAGCAATGGTCCAACCAGCAGTATAACAGACAACGAAACCTCAGTTTTGCCATCTAACATTCAAGCTGAGGTAAGACGCTTTCTCCTCATTGCATAGATAATTGCTCAGATTTCTAGACTGGAGCAATTTGAAACTTCAATTTGATCATACTCACAGGCAGAGTAATCGCAGAATATGTAATTATCAGGGATTCCAGGACATTGCAGGCTGACATCAGATGTGTAAGATACACCTTCATATATGAGGAGCATATTCAGGAAACTCTTTGGTAACAAAAGTCTGAACAAAAGCAGCAGTGATGCTGCTGGAAGAGTGTGAGGGAGCTATAGAAGGAACTTGGAAGCATCTGTGTTGCAGAACATTACCTCCTGGGATAACCTGAAGAGGTGCACAGTGTTGAATGCTGATGAAGAACTTTCGCATGCAAAAGAGTGATTTAGGCATTGGTGATCCTAACACGTATGAGTTAAGGTGGTCACAGGTTCAGATGGCTGCTGAAGTAGATTTTTTTAATTACAGTATCGAAGTTAGGTGACTAAATCCTTTTTCACACCTGCGTTTTGTTTTACTGTACCTCAGTTTCCTTATCAGGGCAGTACTTCAACATAACCGAGATGCCAGGAGTCTGGGATACTTGTTTTGTAAAGGGAGATTGTACACAGAAGGAATCTTATCTACTTCTTACTCTGTTTCATACATACGTGCCTATAACAACAGGAATGCAGATGGCAAATCAGTTGTGATAAACCTCATTTAGCATAGACGACATGCCTAAGTCATGCTTTCCATGGCGATATTGTAAAGGGACAATAAACTAATGCAACTAAGAGAGAAGCAAGTTCCACAATATTATGTATCCAGTGCCTATACTTACAGCAATTCCTGCTTCGGTGGCAAAGTTTTCTATTAATTGTTGGTTTATACTCATTATGTTAGAAAAATTGCATAAGAAAGTGTGATTTAACAGAGTTTTAGCTAATGGAGCTATTTCTCCAGGTCAGTGACAGGACATTCACCTCAAAAAAACCTGGAATGGGCAGTTCAACCTCCAGCAGTGACTTTTGCCCATAATGAATTAATTGTGTGTGTGAACTATGATCCAGGGGGCAGGTGGGTGACCTCTGCGCACTGATTAGTAGCCTCTCTCTGGCCCGTAACCAAAAAGAAAAAAAAAATGCATTGATGGCTAACATGTGGTCTTGCCTCATAGCCCCCCTGTATGTGATTGCAAAAAAATTTAAATGATGCAGAGTAAGATCCATCATTTGGATTAGATCAGATCCTAGTTCAGTGGAATTAAATGGTATATTTTAATATTGGAAATGTTTTAGATAGAAGTTTGTAATATATGGGCGTTAGGGCTGTGTTAAACAGGAAATCTTGTCCAATTGGATCTTGTATTGACCTTGAGGATACTACAAAATGCAAAGTGAATAATCTCTCAGACTGATAAACTGTGCTTATTACTTTGCATATTATAGTTTCTGGACACTTGCCTACAGTGTTGAACCACCATCAGAAATGCATACAATCTGGTCAAGCTGGCAATCTCTCTCTGGGGAGATTTGGAAAGGTTGTAGCAAGAACCAGCAGAATTATATTCTGTTTATTAATAGAACATTGCATTACATATCATTTGCTGTTACGATGCCAGAGATCAGAAGTTATAGCCCCGCCATACAATCACAGATGCTCAAATGAGCCTAAAAAGTTCCTTTAGAAGTTGGGCTCTGCGTGCTGGAGTCGGTCACTTAGCTCGCTGGAAGAGTGCTGAAGCTGAAACTACTGATTTCCATTTCCGGATCCAGTCAGGGATTTCTTTGCCTCTCTGGTTACTTGCCTGTTAGTACTGTGGTCCTGTGGGCTCAAAAATTTTTCCATAAATCTCAACTTCAGTGCATTTTGATTTCAGTGGGGTTTTCTTTGGTAGTTTAATAGCAGCCAAACTCCTACGTATCTCTTCTCTAGTTTAGCATTAGCTGCCAGCTCTCAAAAGCTATATATCTAATCAATTTTTCATCAGATACACAGAGTACAGAAGTTTCTAATAATAGGATAAGTGTTCCAAAATCACCCAAAATATCACTTGTTTTGCTCTAATCCTGCATGACTCACGTTGCTGTTGTTTCATAATCGTTGTTGTGACATTTGCAGTAAGTGTTGTGCTCATATCTGAGTGGGTGGATAGCCACGGTTTTCATGGCAGCAAATAAAACACTTTTTGCTGGGGGAAAACAGGTTGCTATGACAGAGGGCCATTTACCAGTAAAACATGAGTCAATACCGTAAATGATTACACTCTAGTGCATAGACAAAATTAGAGCATTATCAGTAATGAAACAGACTTTTGGAGTATTTTTGCCATATCCATTTGAATAGCGAGGCTTTTAAGTGGTTTACCCTCTGGAGCAGACAGTCTGGTGGGCAGACATTTACATTTTTTTGAATGAACAAAGGTGCTCTGCAAACGCTATATTTTTGCAGATAATCTTTTACTATCACGGTTCCCTTAATGGTACTTCCAGTACCATTTGTTAAAACACTGGTCTCATTATATGAAACTTGAAAGTTAAACTCAAGATTTTAATTGCACCTTATAAATAAAATGCTGTTTTTATTAGGCCCGGTTGTCTCCAGTATCATCAAGGTTCACCGCAGTAGCTATTTGTCTCTTGTAGCACGCTGTATACTTTCAGGTCACCTGCTGTGCTGAGACTAAATCTTACTTGCATGAGAAATGCAAGCAGGATTGAGCCCCTGCACAACACGTCCCTGGAGTTCAGAGGGACAGCCTCCCTTAGTCATGCCAAGTGATTAATTTTAGGCATTCACGGCCTGGTCCAAAGCCGTTGAAGGCAATGGAAAGTTTCCAGTTGGTGTAAGCGGGCTTCAGATCATTTTCTTTCTTTCATTTGCGCTTTGGAGAGCAGCATTTCCTAGAATATCACCCGATTATACAGGAGACATAAATGACATGCATGGCAGATAAACCTGTGCTTGATTTGTGCAACTCCACAGCTCTACGTTTCTGATACTCAGCTCCTTGTGGTGCTTTTTGCAAGTGGCTAGTGGCAAATTGCATAGGCTTCTGACCAGCTGATGAGGTTGCTTCAAGGGTCTGTGAACAAAGCCTAGTTAATTACAAAAAAACCCACCCCAAAAGCATTAGGAAATAAGAGTGTAAGTAACTGTGGTTATTCAAAGCTCTGACAGCATTACTGTAGCTCCGCGACTGAGAAGTGTTAAGGCCAAACCATTTCCCCTTCCCCTACTGATGTATAAATGTACATGTAAACATGCACGTATGAAATAGCTATTCCTGCTTCTCAGCAGTTCCCGATAGCACAACAGAAGTACAACAACAACTAAACATGGTTACTTGCTGATCATTTTGCACTGTTACATTTAGTTATTGTGCCCTATTTTGAGAAAGAGGGTAACTCTGTGGACAGGCCATTTTAAGCGTCAGGAAGCAGGATCCATGAACCCAGTGAGTGCACGTATAGGGGAGCAAGTAGGGAAAGTTGCTCTTTGGGGTAATTTAGGTGCCAATCCAAACCATCAAGTCCGCATGTAGGTCGAGGACCACGGCTTAGCCGTTGTGACACTGGCGGCAGCTCCAGCTTGTGCCACCGTTTCCAGGTACGGTCAACTGTGTACAAAGAGAAGCTGCAGGTGGGGTCACGCAGTTGTGCCTCAGCATACGCAGGACCTTAATGTATGCAGGTGGACTACTAAACTGATTTTGGGAGATGAGGTTTAACTGGTGTTTAGGCTAACATTACCTGAAAATATGTTTAAAAATCGTTACTTACCAAAATGAAAATGACTGATTATTCGCGGTATTGGAAATTGGATGGAAATACACTTACTAATAAATTTGTGTTTTCAACAATAAACTCCCATGGTACATAACATGATTGATTCTGCCTCATGAAACAATCATGCCTGACCTTAATGTGGGAATGTGTTTTACTGCTATACGCCCTGTCACTGTTACGTTTTTTGATTCAAATCTTAGAAGTTAATAGTGGCATACTGAAAACCAAAAAGGAAATGTGCACTTTTGAAGTGGCTTTGTATAGATGCTGCAATTGCTACGAATTTGATTATATTCTAGGAGGCACATTAGGGCTGCTGTAGTGTCCTTTTTCTGTTAAATCTTTGTAGTCTCCCTGAGTAATATCTCCATAGTCTTGACATACTTGGTTTTATTCACGGTCAAAGTTGGATGTTATCAAGGCAAGGCACTTTTAGCTGGGAATTAATGTAATACACAAGTGAAGCTTCTTTGTTTCGTGTGCTATCTGTTGACATTCCCAAGGTACCAAAAGAAAATTACAGAGATAGACTTCTACTGTTATTGTCTCAGTGATAGGTCGTATCTCCAAACAAACTGTATGAGGAAGGTTATGTTTTGGAATAACATCCTGTGTTTTTGTGCTTAACCACTTTTCATTGATGGTCTGTAGTTGCATTGTATTAGCACAAAGTATTTTACAGAGTTAATTGATATTCCAGGTTTGTCCAGGGGAAAATCTACAGCTCCCCGCAACATGCTTGACAAGTTATTATATTTACTTTAGTCAAAGCCCGAGTGTGCAGTATCCCTCTTGGAGGTGGTCTATTATTGGAGTCCCATATGCTTTTTGTTTGGGAAGAAAGCAGTCACTGTGTCATACTGTTACACAGGGTATTCTTTTTCAAGGATGTTGTTCCCTTGGGGACCATATCATGCCAGAGTTCCTAAGTCTAATAAGACCTTTGTAGCTCTTATTGTGTTAAAGTTCTGGGAGGGAAGCAAGAGTTAAACAGAAAATGTAATTCAAGCGACTATACTAGACCACATGTTGAAAAACACGACTGTTAAAGCAGAAAGGCAAAGGCTTCAAAAAGATTCCTGTTGTGGTAATGTAACTTTTTATGTTTCTTCCCAATGAATCTAGAATGGAAGGCAGAGGGTGATCTTTGTAGAATGTCTGGTTTTACTTGACAGTAATTAAAAATATATCAGCAATTCCATGTTCTTGAAAATTATATCACAAGGCTTCAAAAGAAGTGTTAAAGATTTTAGCTTGAAGGGAATCAGGAAGGTTGTGAGGGGTATCCCACCATCAGAGGATGACAGGATTCTGGTTTTGTTTATATGCATATATAGAGAAACAAAGTACATGTTTTAAATGGCAGATGTGGCAATCTGCCTCACTTCCTTCACAAAATTCCCATGTCGATGGAAGTAAAGAATGTGCCTGAAACGTCCCCATATCGCAATCTGTGTAAGCAAATACATGGACTAGGTAGGAACCACGTATTTTACCTTACAACAACAATTCTAATAACCATGGTAAAGTAAACATACACATTCATGACACCTTTCATTCAGCTAGATCTACTCCTTAATTCATTGGCTAAGTTCCCACTGAGGTTCTGGTAGTGAAAGTGTAGTTGATGAGAAGAACTGATGTTGAGCTGATGAGAAGATGATGAGAAGGGATGGTCTAGGAATCCTCGAGATTTTCGTTTTGCATGGAAATTTGACTTACTAACCAGGCATAATCCCAGACATGTATCAGTTGCTTTCTTAAGAAAGGCAATAACAGCCTTTTCACAGGGACAGTACTTTTCCTAATCCGGAACCCTGTTGGGACGCAAACCAATGCATGATACATAATTGGCTTTCAATGTAGCGGGGTAATAAGGGTAAAGTAACCAAGATAAAAAGCTTGGAGATTATACATCTGTTGTCTTTCCCCTTTATTCCAGCAACTGGTTTCACAGCAACGCCTGTTGGTACAGGATGAATCAGTGAACTTGTTGAGTCTGTACACATCCCCTTCTCTGCCCAACATTACTTTGGGACTTCCAGCAGTACAACCTCAAATCAGTGTAAGTGACCAGTCTCAAGCCTTCCTGCCTACTTTTGTTTCTAGAAAACCTACTTTCTGCCTATTCTCTTTTTTTTTTTTTGCATTTTGGACCGTAAGTGATTCGGAGTAGGAGCCAGACCTTTCTTTGCATTGGACAACATCTGAATGTTTAAAGGCACGACTTGAAAGCAATAATAACTCTTAATCACAAATAAACAAGTGACCACGTGTAGCAGTTGGGTCACCACAACCTCATGCAGTGCTACAGGCTTGGGGAAGAGTGGCTGGAAAGCTGCCCGTCAGAAAAGAACCTGGGGGTATTGGTGGACAGACAGCTGAATATGAGCCAGCAGTGTGTCCAGGTGGCCAAGAAAGCCAAAAGTATCCTGGCTTGTATCAGAAATAGCATGACCAGCAGGACTAGGGAAGAGATCATCCCGCTGTACCCAGCGCTGGTAAGGCCCCACCTCGAACACTGTGTCCAGTTTTGGGCCCCTCACTACAAGAAAGACATTGAGGTGCTGGAACATGTGCAGAGAAGGGCAACGAAGCTGGGGAGGGCTCTAGAGCACGAGTCTTATGAGGAGTGGCTGAGGGAACTGGAGTTGTTTAGTCTGGAGAAAAGGAGGCCGAGGGGAGACCTTATCGCTCTCTACCTGAAAGGAGGATGTGGAGGGGTTGGACTCCTCTCCCAAGGAACAGGCGATAAGACAAGAGGAAACGGCCTCAAGTTGCGCCAGGGGAGATTTAGGATAAAATTAGAAAAAATTTCTTCACCAAAAGGGTTGTCAAGCATTGGAACAGGCTGCCCAGGGAAGTGGTTGAGTGACCGTCCCTGGAGGTATTTAAAAGACATGTAGATGTGGTGCGTAGGGACATGGTTTAGTGGTGGACTTGGCAGTGCTAGGTTAACAGTTGGACTCGGTGACCTTAAAGGTCTTTTCTAACCTAAATGATTCTATGATTCTGTATTGCATTTATGTATGCAAATCAGGTAACAGATTTTGGACATGGCGAGAAGTATGTGAGGAGGTGATTTAGTATAAAAGTTCAAATTATATGATCACCCCTACCTGGTAAAGTACAACAACTGTAACTTTTTATGAGATCCCATTGGCAACCTAAACTGGTCTGGAGGATAGTAGGGGAAGAATCTAGTATTCCTGCAGCTAGGTTTGTTATTTGAAGGGTGTGCTATTAATCAGACAAATAAAATCAGTGAATATGTGACGTTATTATATATGCCCTTTTTTCAGTCTGCAGCAATCACCTTTATTTAGAGCTAAATGGTAAATTAATATGTGAAATGTATGAAAACACAGACTTGGTATGTATGGAAATCCATGCTGATGGATAAGGATCTTTAGATCTATACCAAGTAACAGAAACCTAGAGGTGAAATATGAGGGCCAGTAAAATATCTGAAAATTTTGCCACTGGTAAAAACTTACCCTTTCTGATTTACAGCAAAAATATGTAAAAATACTAATATAAGTTATATAGTGGTTCTATACAAAGTGTATAAATTCTGCAGAAATTGTAGCAATTTAAATTCCTTAGAACATGAATTGGTAACTTCTATACAAATTCTGGGGGTGTAAGTACCCCTTTCCATGATGGAATAAAAATAAATCTATACAATCTACTATGATTTGTTATAAGCGCATAAGTAGCACTTAATTCCAGTGCTACTCTTAGTTTCAAGTTAAAGTTTCATGTCATTTTATGGCTTTTTCAGTACATTTAATGTTCTCACCAATAATATATTGCTGCAATCCAACATTTTAACATCAGATATAGAACGCTGCAAAGAAAATTATGTAAGCTTTAAATCAGTTCTCTAGAAGCCTTTCATGAGATATTTATAAGCAAATTATTGTTTTTAAGGGATGGGAAAATAGAACTGATCATGAAAAGTAGTTCTTACTTTTCCAGATGATTTCGTAAAAAAATTCTTAGCTATTTCACAAAAAAATATAACTATCTTCAAAGTAATTTTATAACATTAAAATGGAAATGAAAATATCTTTCATTTTCTCACTCAAATCATAAGAGCTTTTGATGTGGCCAACTAGCACCAAATATTAGTTTTGGCATTAGAAAAAACAAAGGGGTTGATTTGTGAAAGTAATGTTTATTTCTGTTACCAGAATAAGCAGTTGCAAATTGAATGTAAAGTTTACTTGGGTGTTTATTTTTCAGAGAAGGATGATAACAGAGTGTAAAGTAACCATACACCCAAAAAATAGTATTGAAAACTTTGGTTTGCCTCATTAGAATTTATGGAATTCAGATTATCAGAGATACTGTTTTTACCATAAGTGCTTATCTGAAAGCCTCAACATGCTTGTTTCTCTTAGGTTTTTATTCTTGCTGTAAAAAATGTTATGCTGCTTTAACTGCTCTTTTAAGAAATAATTTTCGTTTTAAACTAGACAATGAAAAAAGAAATATAATAATAATAAAAGAAATATATATTGTGCATTTGCAATCCTGAAGGGCCAAAACTTCCAAAACCTTTAAATCAATAACTGTGCTATTTATAAGGGCACTTTAAAATGCCACACATATACAACAGCTCTTGATGATTCTGTAGATGAGAGTTTAACTGTACAAATTTACTTTGCAAAGGTGTAAAACTTACATTTGTGCTGTCCTTCAGGGAGTCAGGGAGTGCTCCAGGAAAAGTAATAGCTTCCCACTACTACAGGTAATTACTTTGTTTTGGCGATTGGCTTGCTGTCTGATGGAAAGTTATGTGAAAAACCAAGGCTTGCCTATTCCAAACTCAATGGAAACTATTTCCTCTGATCCCCTGTTTTCCTGCACAGGAGGCTGTGGGAAGGTCGTTAGGACTTTTAAGGATAGGCCCCGTCTTTTCATTAATAATGTTCTAACTAATAGTTCCTTGTGCTTTGGCTTTTATTACTGATTTTTCAAGTGGTTTCGTTACTCAGTTTCTCACAGTGTTACATTTAACTGGCATGTTTTTCCTACCTTTTCATCTCACAGTCAAGGCGTAAGATAGGGTTGGTTGTTAACCTTTTCTTCTGTATGTATTCATAAAGTATGACATAAGACCATCTAATCAAGTAGATATAAACGGCCAGGTCTATGAAAAGCAGTTACCAGTGCCATTGTCCTTTGACAGGCTTCATCGTCATTCAAAGAAAAGCAGAAGGGAGAGACCCAGTCGCTCAGACAAGGAGTGGCCTTGGCTGGACAGTATGGGGGGAACATTCCTCCGTCCTCAACTCATCCACACGTTGCTTTGGAAGGAAAGCCAAATAGCAGCCACCAAGCTCTCTTGCAGCATCTGTTACTGAAAGAACAAATGAGACAGCAAAAACTTCTTGTGACTGGTAATGATCAAAACTTCAACAAAATAATGATTTGGTTTTAATGACATTTGTATTCACATTAGACTAAATGTGGTAATACAGATACTATACATCCTAACCGTTGGGAAAATGGAAGGGTGGGAGAAAAAACGACAGCATCTTTGTTTTCCCCCTTCAGTGATTCTGCTCCGTTAGCCTGAAAGAATTCAATGATTACGGAAAAGAGAAAATGATTACTTCATCACATTCTTTTGCAGCTGCTGAACTTCCCAGCGTGGTGAGGCACGTGGTACACGTCCCACTGCATCAGCGCTGATGCATAGTTCTGCAACATACACCCTCTTCTCGCCAAAAGCTTTCTCTCCTATTAGAACTATTAGTTTGTTGTTCTTCACACAGGAGTGAAATGTCCCTGTTTTGCAGGAGCGGTTCCTCTTCATCCACAGTCTCCTTTAGCAGCAAAGGAGAGAGTCTCACCTGGCATAAGAGCTGCCCACAAACTGCCTCGCCACAGGCCCCTGAATCGAACCCAGTCAGCTCCTCTTCCTCAGAGCACTTTGGCCCAGCTGGTCATCCAGCAGCAGCATCAACAATTTTTGGAGAAGCAGAAACAGTACCAGCAGCAGATCCACATGAATAAGGTGAGTTCCCAAAGAAAGGGATTTCCAATAAACGTAAAGGTTGAAAACTAATAAGGAAGTTTAGGTACTGGTGCCATGTGGTCGTGGACAGGAGACAGCTTCTTGCATGAGTATCTCGTTTATGCACAGTTGGCATAAACATTTGTGTAGATCTTCATTTTCAGCTTTCTGAAATATGCTGCAAAGGTAATTTGTGGTTCTTGACATCAGTAAGAATACAATTCAGCAAAATAGGGTTCAAAGCATCATACAGGTTTAAATTGCAGGTGGTTTCCTGTTGAATGGTAAAGGATGCCTTAAAGATTACTAGATTTCTATCAAAGTTTTTAGTGCGCACTTTCAAGTTTCAGCACTAATTCCATTCAGCTGCCTTTAAATTGTATTTTAAACTTTCTCATTGTGGATTAGCATTTGGAGTAAATGTATATAACTCATTTGATCTCAATCGGCTGCTTAAATTGATCTTTTTTGTGTAAGAAACTTATGCATCTGGAGAAATTTTTAATCAGCTTTTATCAATCCAACTTTTTCTCTGTAAGTCAATTAGTATCATGAAAGTTTGTTTTCTATATGGCGATAAAAAATTACCATATAAGGAGAAAGAGAAGAATGTGCAATTGCTAATATCAGATAGAGAACTGAGTTGTGCCCCTCTTTCACTGTAGAGTAATGCCTTATTCTGAGGGAGGAAAAAGAATAAAAGGGACCATCCATTGATAAACAAAGAGCAGCAGAATCTAAATAGAAGCTAATGCTTCTACAACAAATGTGATGCTGTTCCCTGCTCTAAAAGGAAGATATGCAAGTAATTAAATGCTTTTATCTGGAGAACTTTTTTCTGCTCTTACTACATAGCTTTCCAAAACTTGTTTGCTGGAACTCCTCTATCCTTCAAAGATATTAATCGTGCATCTATAGTTTTCTTCTTTTGTTCAAGGGTTACTTAATAACTATATATAAGAGGCAATGGCAAAGAAAAACAGATTAAAAGTGGGCATTCAGCCCCTGTACCTAAGAGAAATGAAAAAAAATCCACCTTACTGGGTGAACTTCCCAGGGGGTACTGATTCTTTGGAAGCCACTAAGAATTCCCAACAAAATTAGAAACAAACCTAGAGTTTAAGTACATAGTTTGTACAGTGGTTTGGTTATTAAATCTTGTCTTAATTAGGAAAAATGAAGACCAGAAAACTTCAAAGTTCAGAGCTGATCCTTGCACGTTAACCCCTCTCAGCTTGGGTGTTTTGATTACTCAACTAGGACTCCAGTTGGCTTTTCTTTGAGTATGCATTCCATATGTTTAATCAAGATGGCATATGTATATCTTGTAGCCTCAGGTTTTGAAAATATTTCACCTGCCCTCAATTGTCTGAAAAGAAAAGAATTTTTACTGATAAAGTACTGAGTCTTTGTGCTCTTTGTAGATATTCACTACAAACCGATCAGTTCATGCATTCCTTACAACGCAAAGAACCCCACTAACATGTTTTTGTTAGATCATCTGCTTATTGACGTAAATTCTACCATAGCATTGGAGGATATGTGTTGTGCCATATAGGTACATTTGTCCTGAAAGTGAAAATTAAACTGGAGTCGCATAAACATATTTCTAGTCATATAGGACAAGGAATGCATTGTACCTCACAAGAAGGTGGGTTTGGGATAATGCTTGTTTCAGTAACTTCTGTTTTTTTCTGAGTTAAACTGCAATGAAAATATATGTTAAGGAGAATATTTCCCTCTCATACTTGAAATATGCTTTCATTTTGACATGGTTATTTGTGATAAAGAGACAAAATAATTCCTTCCTTTAAAACCTAGTGAACCTGGCTTTTATTGTGTATGTAGGCTATGCACATATGCAAATAGAAATTTAAGTTTATCCTAGCGCATTTTGCTGCCTTGAACCTCCATACCCTACTTCCTTTGCCCCGGTAGCTTCTCAGTCTCCTTTATCCCTCCTCCCAGAGCAGCTAGCCTTCGTCAGGAGCACGGTAACTCATCGGAGCAGCAAACACCTTAGGAGGAATAGGATCATGCTGCAGCCGCAGCAGCAGTGGATTATCTGAGGATGTGGGTGGTTTATCAGACTTCACAGTTCTCAGCATCTAGGTTCTGCCACAGCGCCGTTCTCAGAAGAACCATGTCAATGAATAGTACTGAAAAATGTCAGTTCTCTAATCAGGTTTCTGTCCTCTGCGAGTATACAGAAAGCCAGGGGGTTTTCTTACATACTTAAAAGATGAAACCTGATTTTTGAAAATTGGAATTTAAGGGTAGCCCATACAAAAGACAGTGAGAAAAGATCAAATCAGGGAGTGGCTTTTATGTACTGAATTTTAAAATATATTCTTTACCCCTTTAACTTAAATGTTCAGATTGAACACCTGTGGCCTACCTAAGGTTTTTGAACTCTGCTAGCACAGTGGAATATGCTTTGTTCATTCTTAAAACTTGCCTCTATTTACAGTTGAAGTTAATTCTATAATTTCATGGCTTTAAAATCAAACTTAAACTCTGCAAAGCAGGGTTATTTGAGCCTTAAAACAGCAGATATTCTAGGTCATGTGGCAAAGCAACCCAATATATTCTCATTTCTTAGGACAAGTTTGGGCCTGTATCAGGTGAATGCATGCACTTGTTTCCATTGTTCTGTCTCTTCTGTTCATAGGCTGTATAATGAAATCTGCACAGAGGTATAATTCCCTCCTTTTCAGTAATTTTGGAGGGTTTTTTAATAAGGAATACTCAAACATTCTCTTAAACGTTTTGGTGAGAAAGACCAGAACCATTTTAAGCTGACAAGATTATTAAATGCCAGTTGATCAAGAGCTTAGAACTAGCTAATACCTTCTTTTTCTTTTCCATTTCTCTTTCCTTTTTTCCTTATGTTTAGGACTTAGGTACTTAAGGCTTTAATATATTTCAACTGAACCCAGTATTTGAATGTTTGCCCTGAACTAAGGTGATATAACATGTGCCAGCACTCCTTGAAAAATGTTTTTGGTCAGGTCTTTTTGGCGGACATATGGGTGAATCTTACTGTAACAACAAAAAGAGGAAGAGAGCAACCCACCCCATTGATCTTGTATTTATTTTGTATTAAAAAACCATTTCTCTTCTTTGAGAAAAGAATATACTTCAGCACCAAGCCGGTGCTGCTGTGAGGGTGATAACAAGCAAAATCTCACGCAGGTCAGAGGTAAAGAATTCCCCTGGATCATTTCCATTCTGAAAAGAAACAAATCATTGCCAAGAGGTGTGCCTCTGTCCTTAATAACAAAGAGAAGATCCCCTATGGATTATTTCTGGTCAGCTGTCAGATGCCAGGCTTTTGATGTGGGAAAGGGTATATGTCTCCACTGAAGTCTGACATTTATACCTGCGGGATCTAGTACGCTGACCTTCGGAAAACATTCTGCAAATGTTGACATCCCATCCAAAAGTAGGTAGAAACCCTCATCCCAAGTTTCTGGGGAAAAAAATAATAATGAATTTGCAGTAACCTGAACTCCGCTTGTCTTAGGGAAGATCAGCTTTGCCGTTGTCAGCTTTAATATACTTCTGTCCGAATGACAGCTTATTTCCTCATAAGGCCCTTTGATCACCATTGCAGATCTTCATTTTGCTCAATAAAGGGAGTCCAAAGTCTGAAACCCCCAGTTAAAATTGTTAAACGGGTACCAAAAGACCACTACTACAATAAAAACCTTAAAATCTTGATGTTATTTGTGTATCTCTGTATCTAGAAAGCTTTGACCCTGCCACTTGGAGAAAAAAAGGTGCTTTTGTTGTAACTAATGTAAGTGCAAAGCCCCTAGCAGAAGTCTGCGTTCAAGAAAATCTCAGAAATCGTAATGTGAAGAGTACATGAACAAAGTCTCCTGTCTTTAAATGGTATTTTTGTCACGTATGGTGAATAAAGGCCTGCCTTCGCTGAAGCTAAACTTGCACTGTCTTCACTGGGACCAAGCTTTTATTTGGTCACTGTGAGAACCCTACAGTTGTTCTTAAGATAATGTATTCGTAGCATTTTGACTGTTTATTTTCAATGGTAAAATCCTCCTCTGTGTCGGAGTAGTAAAGGTTAAAATAATGGGGCAGTTGGTAGTGTGCACTGAAGTATGGGAGCAGTATGGATAATGTTAAAGCTTGGATAAGGAGTACCTGAATTTCAGTTTTCATTCCAGGATGTTAATTGGCTTAAAGCATCTTTGTCTAGAGAACCAGTGATTGGGCAAGACTGTGAGGTAAAAAATCCATGACGAAAAATATATAGGAAGCAAAAATTCATTAGTGCTTTGGGTGGTGATCATAATTTACCGATATCTGTTAATAAAAAATGAAAAAAAATATGGAATTTTCTGTTGATTTATTGATGGAAAAAAATAGGAAGATTATTTGTTGTCAAAGGGAATATTGAAAAGATGCAGTTAACCCCATATTAATCATTCACATCTCTGAATGATATTTAATGAAATATGGAAGACTGGATCAATCTTTACTCGCTGGAGTAAATGAACCTAGTTTCATTAAACATATTACAACTGAGGTTTTGGCTTTCCAGCTTACACCTCTGACTAGCATCTTCTGAAGGTGAGAGGTAGCACATTTCTTCTTTCAAATATTGCTTGCAGCAGGGGATTATTTGGACAGAACTATAGCAACAGTTGACTGTGTTTGGAACTCAAAAAGGCCCCAAGCATTTTCTCCATTATTGAGAACCAATGTTTAAGCCATAATGCAGAAGAATGATTTTGAAAGATAAATACATTCCTTAGAAATGTTGTACTACATAAATAACAGAGACAACAGTGAGCAGGTGCCAAATTGTTTCAGTACAGCTCAGCACATACATAGCTGGTCAAAGTAATCTCATAGCCGTAGGAGAGAAGGAGAAAAAGTGAGTTCCATAAGTGTATACATACGTTCTTAGAAAGGACTGCCATGTATTTAAAATGAACAATTAATTCAGGAAAGAAATGTGTGGGGTGGCTGTTGCAGGATTTTGTGCTGTGTCTCTTTGTAAAGACATTTTATTTGAAATACTGTATTTTACAAAAGCTTACCATTACAAAGGAGAAACAAAGGCAGGGGCTGTGACTGAAGGGCCTATAAAATGGTCCATTGCAATGTCCAGGTTATTTAAACTTAGTCTTCCATTTTTTGGCACAAGCAAGCGTGTTAGATTGTGTTTGATGTCTTTTTTTGGTTGCACTATTGCAGTTATACAATGGAGTTGATGTCTGTAAATGCTTCCTGTCCTGCTGCCACTATTTACTTTGGCTCATGCATATCCTTTACAGTTTAATTTCCTGAAAATAAAAGGAAAACAAGTATAGGTTACATTATCATGAAACCATTTTTTTAGTGACTCCTTTAGTTGGAATGGCGATAACAGTAAAGTGTACTGCTGTACAATTCTAATTCATTGGTGAAATAAGCCATGGTCTTACTGTTTTTAAATGTAGTCTTATTAAAATTCAGATTAAGCCATCACTTTTTCAAAGTCAAAAAAATGCATTAAAATGAAGAGAAAGTCCTGACGTACCTACAGATAAATATAGAAAAAAAAAAAAAGCAGGGATTTAAAGTGAAAGCTTTAAACATTAAGTTTAGCAGAAGTATCCAGCTGCACAGTGAAAGGACTTGAGCAGTGGTTCATTCAGGACTCATTTTCAGCTATATAATCCAGCGTTAGATAAGATAGAAATATTGACTCTAAACTGATATCTTTGCGTGTCTCCAGATACGTAATTTTCCATGGTAGTACCAGGAGATAGAATATAAAATAAAATGTTTCTGACTTAGGAGAAGTGAACAGTCTCCTGGTAATGCTACTAATGTAATTACTGGGATAAGATGGGGCCAAGCTGCCTTTAAAAACCACTTTAACAAATATGGAAGCGTGGTGGTGATACAGAGAAAGCAGTCAGCTGTAGCTTAGCAGACTGAGCGGCAGGAGTGGTTTTCAGGTGCTGGGTCCCCCGTTGTACCATGCCATCTGCTCGTTTTTGTCATGCTCCGTCATATGAGAGGACATGACTGTAGTGCCTCATAGCCCTTTGCCTCAAAAAGGTCACAGTGTAAAGGATGTTTTTAATAAGATTTTGTAGTAAAGACATAAAGACTTTCATTTCACAGAGTTTTAGAAAATTTAATTTGTTTAGCTCCTCCTGTTGCTGAAGTCTGGAGCAAATCCCCTGCTGACTTCCATGGCGTGGGATCAGACCCCAAAACAGGAACACCGCAAATTGAAATGCACACAAATACCACTCGAGTCCCCGCAGCCCCCTTACGTGTGCTTGCTGATTACACTGTGACTTACTCCACTGATTACATGCAAAAAGCATTTGAAGGTGTTCCGCGTATAGATTATGTACTGCAGGCCATCATGTGTTGCCTCAGAAAGCCCAGCAGCGTATCTGTGCCACACAGCAGCATGAAGAAGAAAGAGCCTGACATAAAAGTGAAAAAGCATAAAAGAAAAGAGAGCAGTAATGAGCTAAATATGTGTCTGAACTTTGCTGTGGACATGCAATCATTTTCTCTTGGTTTCCCCTCCACAAGAACCCACCTGATGTCAAGCAACTGGCACACGGAATGGTTTACAGATGGATCAGCATCAGTGACTCTCGTAGCTGTATATGATTATCTGTCACACAGATGTTTCAGCTTGTATTTGCTTGCTAGCAGCCAGCCGAGCAGCCAGACCTGCCTTTCTTTCCTTGCTTGAGGAGTGGAGAGGGCTCGCCCACAGATGTTTAACAAAGCGCCAGAGAGGAGCGTACCCGGGCTGAATACACGGAGTTAGCTCCAGTGCCTTCTTGCTCAGCGTCATCCCCTGAGGAGCAACCGGAAAAGATTTATGGGTTTGGTCTGAGAAATTGTCCAGATGCTGCTTAATAAAAGAAGACACTCTGCATTAGCTGCAGTAGTAAGGATTCCCCAGCTTAGAGCGTGCCACCTGCAGCATGCAGGATACACATGTTGTGATTTGCCAGTTACTGCGGTAATGAAAAGGGATATTTTGTTTGCTTCCTTTTAGTAAGCCATTAAACTTCCATCACTGCCCTGAAAATGAAGGTTTGCTGTGACCGAAACGTGTAGATATCCACTGTGGAACTTGTTTCTCCACTGGTGCGGGGCTTATGCGTCAGAGCATCAACTGGAACTGTACAAACACATCTTTCAACTCTTCTTGTTGACTTTGTGGGAGTTCCTGAATCCAGCTGTAGCTTCTTGATCATAGTTTACGTGACAGCCCTGCCCTTCACTAGGGTGGCAGTTTTCTTTATGCATTTGTGAGCCGAATGAAACCAGACTGTCCATGGTTTGTGACAAACTAGCTCTGCTGAAGCCATCCAGTACCTCAGTGTATAGCACTAGCTAAAACTCAGTTTGAAAGAGTTGATAGGTATGGGGGGAGGCAGATGGGAGGAGGGAAGTTTGTGTGGTAAAAGGTGTTTTTTTTCCCCTCTCAGTATATTTGACCTTGGTGATACGAATCAGTATTTGCTTGAAATCAAGTAGGCAAGTTGAATAAATGATAATTACTCAACTTGACCCTGCAGGTGCTTACTCACTTGATCTGCGTCTCTTTCAACAAACAGGGTTGGGTTTTTTTCAGTTTTGGCTTTTTTGGATTACACTTGGGCTATTTGGGAATACATTTGCTGCATCTTAAATAGTAAAACATAAACTATACTTGATTGTAGTGCTCAAGCATCTGGCACCTCAGCAAAGCTTTATAATGGCAGTTAATGGTTGTAAAAGCGGTATTGTCTGGGTAGCTGTGTTGTATCATCACTGCTGAAACAGGGATACCTGTAACGTGCACAGCAAAAGCTTTAGTCTTCCCAGTCAGGGGCAGACGTGCTTGTAGTGTGGCATCTTTGTGCCACAGGAGAGGTGGCTGACACCAGCTCTTCGTCACCGCTCCTTTGTTGACTTTTAGTGCCTTCATGCTTTAATTGATAGAAAAGCTTGTGTGAATGTTCCCTCACTTGCTTATAACAAAATATTAACCAGATTACTAATTTTGTTATATCTTAGAGGTCCTTTATAATTTCGTGTTGTGGAAATGAACTGTAATATAGTAAAATAAATGTCTGCTTTTATGGTTGAAGAGTATGAAAGCAGACTAATTTCTTTTGATTACCAGCTGTAAGAGTGTAACAGATGTGTAATGTTTTCAGTATTCTGCCTTGTTTTTAGTTTAGTGTTATTGTGTAGCCGTCTCTCCGTACACGGTATTTTCTGCTGCAGAATAACAAGTGGACTTTTTGCTTAGGCACTTTGGTTCTTTTTTATTTTCGCTGTACATTAATATTTTAGCGATGCGTAGCTAGCTGGGTTTGCTGCGGCAGCTTTGATTTTGTCCGTGCAAATCTAGTACTTCTCGGCATCAGTGAAAGGAGTCAATAGCTGTTCCCCTCTTTCTCTTTCCAGATGCTCTCTAAGTCCATTGAGCAGCTCAAGCAGCCTGGCAGTCACCTGGAGGAAGCTGAGGAAGAGCTTCACGGCGATCACGCCATGCAGGAGGAGCGAGCTCCCGCCAGCGGTGCCAGCGTTAGGGCCGAGAGCAGCAGTGCTGGTGTGGATGACAGAATAGGACAGCAGGTGGGGGCTGTGAAAGTCAAAGAGGAGCCACCGGACAGTGATGAGGATGTTCAAACCCAGCAAATGGAATCTGGGGAGCAAGCTGCTTTTATGCAACAGGTAATAGGCAAAGATTTAGCTCCAGGATTTGTAATCAAGGTTATTATCTGAACATCACGTGCATTTTCCAGGCTTTGATAAGCATTTGTGTTTTGATTCACTGATCTAGCAAATCCCGATTTACCGCTCAAAGAATCTAACAAAGGCAGAAGTGTTGTATGCACACTTGAAAACATAGTGAAGCTCATCCTAATGGCCACTAATTGAGAAAATACCTGTTGCAGTCAATTATTCTACATAAATCTTTGCGTAATAGCTGATAGACTTTGTATTAGCCCAGGATTACATTACATCGCTTAGTTCTAGTGAAAGAGAACTCGTATCACCTAGCTTGTTGAGATCAGCAATTGCTGGAATTAGTTTTCCAGACCTGATTGATGAAACGTTCTTCTTCGCTGATTTTGAATCCTCTGACTTTTGCTTTCAGCTCTCTGTATATACTGTATCATACTGTAGTCTCGAACACTGTTAACGTTAGGGTATTTTTTCCCCAGTGGACAGGTACTGACTGCTGTATCGGTGGTCCCAGGCTGGTGTATAAAGTATAATTTAGAGAAGAATACAAGGTGGATGTAAAGAGGCAAGGCAAGGCACTGTTTAAAAATGGCATTGTTTTCTTATTTTGCACTGCTTAGTTAATTTTTCATTCTGTCTTATTTGATGATACTGTCCACAGAGACATCCTTAAATGAAGCAGATGCAAGTACTGGTGAGAAGCAAAACGCAGCATTAGGTTCCAATCAGTTATTAGGATATTGCAGGAACAGCACAGAGCTGTTACCACTATCATCTGATATCCAGTCACTCGTTTTTTGTTGTTGTTTTTGTTTTTTTTTTTTAAATAAAGACAAGTTGTACAATACCGCATAACTTTTACTGCTAGGTCTCATGGACGCATCCTAAAACAACGCCTGTGCCTAAAATGCCAACTTGGCAAAAGGCAAGTTCAGGTTGCCGGCAGGCGTTTTCACCCAAGCTGGCGAGCGCGGCGCGTGTGTGCAGCCGGCGTCCCTCTCCCTCGCTGTAGGATCAGGCAGAGCAAGGCTGGATGCAGGGGAAGGCCCTGTTTATTTAAGTCAATACTCTGTCAGGTCCCCGCTGTTCTCCTGCAGAAAAGTGATTTTGGGAGGGGGGACAGGAAATGCCTTATGGAAACAGGAAGCCCAAGTGATTCATGTGCTGAGGAATGCGGGGCTGGCTGCGGGGGGGTGGGGGGGACGGGGCAGCGCTCCCTCTGTTTTTAAAGGCACTCTATGAATTGATTTATTGTCAAAGAAAATAACAAAGCGAGTAGGGAAATTGTTAAGGAAGCTTTCCAGTGAAACATTTCCTTCATATTCCCTTTTGATATGTTTACCTTGTTTTATAGGTTTACTTTTGTTAAGCTAGTTAAAGATTCATTGTATTAAGATCCCCTTTAATATGGATAATCCCAAACTGACCTGGAATCCTTGTCAGGTTTTTTTTCTATTAAAAATATTTATATTTCTAAAGCTGAGGTATTTTAAGGTGCAGTATCCTGTTTCAGAAGAGATAGATGTTTTGCCAAATGTAGAAATTGTTCTAAAATATGTTATTAGCATGTGTTGTTTACATTATGCTCTAATACTATTAAATCTCTTATAAAATGTTGCAACTTCTAAAGATACATTATCCTTTTTCCTAGAAGGTCTCCAAACACATGGACTATATCGTTCCTATAAAATGAAAGACCTCCTGAAACATAAAGATCATCTTAGATAGGAAAGATTTATTAATTGAGAAAATACAGGTGATTTTTATTTGTGCTTCATATTTGAACAGAAATCTTTCTCCATTTTGGATGAAAAAAATGACATTCACATTCAAAAAGTGAAGCATATAAAAATGAAATTACATGTTTTTCCCATTCTGTATGAGTTTAATTTTCTTCGAAACCTGACTTCAGCCTCATCAAAAAGGGATAGTGCATCTTTTAAAATACATTTTATTTGGGGAGAAACTTGCAAATGAGAAGACTTTTGTACAATATCACTTCAAAGACATGTATTCACAAAGGACAAAAGATATTTTTATAATGTCATTCAGGTGAGAAACCCCAATACATTAGTGGACTTTAATTTCAGAATCTTTCAAATTTGGATAAAATTTAAATAGAGAAACTACCTGGAACCAGTGAAAAGGAAAACTGGGTTTAAACAACCACATTTCTAATTGATAATTGTCTCTTACATTTTAAATCTACTGTATTTATTATAATTTACACCCTTAGAGGTGATCTCTTGTTTTGTGTTGTAAATATATTCTGTTTGTATGTTCCCTTTTTTTGCCTTCTGATATAAGTCTCTTCCTTTCTCAAATAAAGTTTTTTTTTAAAAGATCCCCTTTCAGATATCTGACTTTGTGTAAAGTTGATAACTTAGTTGTGCTTTTGCTTTGTATAACCAAATATGTTCGCTACACGTTGTTGAAACAATTCAGGCTTTCAGGAGCAAGGTTTTTATTACACGATTCTTACAATGATTACACAAAGTCTTTTTTTTGGTCTCTTGTTTTATCCTGCATCAGCCATTATAAGTTTTAGTGAATGTGGAAATAGTATTGATGCATGCTCATTTTCCCATCATGGCATCTGTCTTGAACGTGTGATCATGTATTGTACCATACAGGAAAAGTAAAGGTGAATCCCAGCTTCTTGGCTCCTAATTATCCAAAATTCAGATGAACTGAAATAATTTCCATGACATTTCTAAAATCTGCCTAGAACCCAAAAGGTATTGATCTGAAACTGAGCTTATACTGACCTCTTCGGTGTTCCTCAAGGCCTTTGCAAAACTAGAGTCCGCCTGTAAATATGCTGGGGAGGGAGGGAATCCACAAACTTTGCAGATTTTAAAGCAATTGTGTAAGACAGTCAAGTCCTGCTTTGGAAGCACCTCAGCACTTCCATCAAGACGTTAAATGCTTTACTGGTTTGTGATATTTCCTGAAGCTTGCTTCAGATCTACAGAGAGAAATAGTTTGTACTGCAAACCTATCTATCTCTGTTGCTGAAATACATGAATTATTACTACCAAAAGAGTTCAGATCATCACTGCGTTCTGGCTCTTCTAACCCTTCATCTGAATGGCAAAGGCTTTTAACAACTTCCACTCCGGTATAATTTTAACTAAAATAAAATGCTTTCTGCAACATAAGCATGTTAAGAATAAATATTTCCGTAAATCAAATTTAACTACTTTCAGTGATATAACAGCAAAGTAATGTTTCGTCAGTCACACACACAAAAATATTAGATAAAAACTCAAGTTTTAGGTTAGGAAACTTAACTAGCATTAACAGTACAACATTCATACTGCTTGCCCTGTTGATTATTATGTATTTAGAGTTTTGTGCCGCTAAGTAAATCATGTTTTCAACAGGGGTTTTATTGAGATGCCTTTTGTTTAAATACTCATGTCGGAATTAGAAGAGCAGCCATAAATGTTTTCAATTTACAGCATTCCAGTTTTGGAGGTTACACCTAGATTTTTTTCTAAATTATTTGTTTACCATGCATCAAAGCACCCATAATGAAGAAGGCAATCATAATTCAATACAATTCACAATTCCTTTTCCAGGAATGATGCGCATCTCTTTTTTTTTTTTTTGGAACAACAGATGTTTATTCTGTCTTGTTTTCCAAAAGCTAACGCCAGCATACCTGCCAATTTAGAACTAATTACTACTAAATGAGGGAAAACGCTTCGGAATATTTATATGCTCAAGACAGACACACATTACTGGAATGTAGGTAGTGTAACATTAGCTTTTTTTCATCTTCCGGCATTAACAAAATAGGATTAAAAGCTGAATGCCTCAGCAAAGCAGGAGCACTCCAGGCACTACCACCACTCATCCTTTCTATTCAGCAGTTCATTCATGCACTGTCTTCATTCCATCTTCATTATCATCAGGATCACTAAGACTTATTCCATGTTACTTAAGCCAACTATATATACCCTGTTTTTATCTTCACTGGCATTCTGAGGTAAAAAATTCTATAAACATTAGTTCCAAGCACCAATCTAAAAATGTTTACTTATTTCTCCCCCTTATGAACACTTCACAATTTGCGGCCAAAATTAGCTAAGCCAAGTTAATTTCCTTATTGTATTCTTTCCTACTAGCAGCATGTCCTACTTATCCACTTAAGAGATGTTTGTTTGCTTTTCATTTATTTGTTTAGTTTCTGATTTCCTTATGCAGTTCCCATCATCTGGGTGGCAGCGGGGCTTCTGTACCTCATTTCTCAGTGGAGGAATACAAGTTTAGAACATCATATACTGAATTACTGTTCAGGCAAACGGAAGAGGAGCATCCTGGATAAAGTTATCTTTCCTATTGCGCGATCCCAGCGATTTTTGTGGCATTTTACCATGCCATTAGGTAGCTGCTGTGCTTTGAATTTGGTAGGCTTTGTGCTTTGCATTTGTTTTTTGCTCTTTTAACTCAGCTTAATTTGGAATTAGCTTTAAAGGTAAAAATTACAATTAGCCAGCAGAAAGACTGGGTTTCTTGGCCACGTTCACACACTGACACACACAACAGGACTGGGAAGGGGCATCCTTCAGGCATGTCCTGGTTTCTGGTCCCCATTTACTAAGCTCAACTGTCACACTCCTTTTGCTTATTTTGCTTCTGTCCCCGTAACTCATCCAGCCTGTACAGGATGACGTCCTTGGCTGCCCGTGGCTACGCACAGCCAGGGGAGACCCCCAAGGGTTACTTCAGCAGCAGCTGACAGTTAAAAAGGTACTAGCTTAGTAACTTGAAATCATTCTTCAGCAATGTCTAGTTCTCTACCTGGGGGCCTCAGTCACTAAAGTTGTTCCGACAGACCAGATACTTACTTTTAAGCGATTCAGTGCTTTAATTAGCTGATTAAATGAGATGTTTTGAAACTGGCTGTGGAGCCTTTGTGGCATTTGCTTTACTTCGCATTTCCATCATTGCCTTGAAGTGACTGTATTGACTCTTAAGTTAATTCAGGGCCCATAGCCCTGAAATACAAGGGAGGCTGGTTGGAGGACACACTCTACCTCTCTGCACTCTTGCTCCTTCCAAGGTGGTAGCACATTACAACATTTTCTATGTTTCTATTAACATTTTCGTTCTATGATTTGTGGCCTTGAGAAGTGCTGTGAGGAACAGGAGAAATGGAAATGTAAGTTTTGGACAATGTCAGACTTCCAAACAAACCTTCCACCACCTCGTGTCCCTCCATGAGGTTTTACCCCCCGCTTTTACATCTACTAGCTCAACGCACCTTTTTTTTTTTTTTTTTTTTTGTAGCCTACCTTAGTTGTCTCCTTTCACTGTGCGGCCAGTTTGATAGGCACTAACCTTATGCCTTTCTGCCCTTCCCCAGGTCTCTGAGTGCACAGTCCTCCCAGTACAACCCCTGCGTAGTGCGAGCTCTGCGCTGTGATCTCTGGGATCAAACTTGAGCCACAGGCTGTCAGGATGGAGCGAGGGGGCAGAGCGCTGTGTAGTTGGGCTTGTTTTGTGAAAATTTTTCATTCATCTACATGAGGGGACGCTCCACCTGAATACTTAGTCAGCTTTATCTCATCTTTACTCTTAAGGTCCTGTCCATCTGTATAAAGTTTTTAACTGTAGTCTTTAAAAATGTAGTTTTTTAGCAAATGCTGCAGGAAGAATGATTTTTTTTTTTTTATACCACTTCTATGTGAAAATGCTTAATAATGATAATATTTACAACTAATTTTTCTTTCCCGGTTGGATTTGAAAAGGATCCATTTTTTGAGAAAGTATCAAATCTACTTTCTTAATAATCACCAAGGAGATGATTATTTTTGTTTGGCTTTCCCATTGCGAACTTGTAAACTTTCAGTTGCAGAGGCAATAAGACTTATTTTATCACAAAATTAAATCAAGAACTGAGTTGTCCGACCAACCACATGGTGTTACGAAATGGCAAAATTATTTGATGTCACTGATACCTGCACAGAATAATGTTGAGAGCGCATTTCTGGTTTTGTTCCAGATTTTTTTTTACGCTTCTTTTCCTCCTTCAGATAGTTATGATACAGCACCTCCGTATGTCTGTTACTGCTCCCTTTTGTTAGAGAAAGCAGCGTGTGAGGAGACCGCTGGGGCAACACTAGGTAAAATTACTTAATCAGGGGTACCTAACTAGCGGGAATTGAAAGTCTGTAAGTCCAGATCCCAGTAATTATCACTTCACATTTTGACAGTCAGATGATACTACTTCCATACCACCGGGCAATTTATTATTTCCTGTATCAGACGGCACGAGGTTTTATTATTATTGTCATTGAGGAGGATTATGTGTTCTTGGAACGCTGCTTCTTTAAATGCTTCACTTTTGGAAGGATTCTGGTTTGACCTCTGAATGTCTGTCTCTCTGTCAGACACACGTGCGTGCGCGCACACACACGTTTTCATTTTCTTCCCTTAAAATATGAGAGTGAACAAATGCCCGCCTCAGTCTACTGCTGGCTAAATCTTCATAAAGCTCTGTTGTTTAATGGCCTGCAAGGGCAGCTCAGACCGAATGCCTCTGAGACGTAGGTGCTCTAATGCAGAAAGCAGCGCATAATCTGTCTCCTCTCATGTTCTGGCCCGTGACCTTTGGATCCCCAGGAGACCAAGGAGGTCTTTCTGTTCATACTGCCTGTATTTCCTCAGCAAAGGCTCCTGTGAAAATTACAGCTCTGAGATCGCAGCGATGGCTTAAGATGATTTTGCTCAGGTTCGCTGTAAAGCAGCTATGAAGCGTGGAGGATTCACTCTCCAACCCTTTCCAACAGTGATAGTTTTTAGGTGGCAGCTTGCAGATTCTTAAAGCAGATCTCTATTATTGAACAGACCCGAAAGGAGCACCGGGCAGAAACTGGGCCATGCTCATCCCTGTGCGCAGAGGGATAACTACTGAGACGAGCTGCGTCTAAGGCTTGCTCTCCTAGATCTTTCTTTACTGAAAATGCAAGTTGAAGAGTTTCTACACAACCGAGAGCATGGCTCTGTCACTCAGTTACCTGACTGCACGCAGGGACAGGCGATGATCAGGTTTCCTCATTTCTCACCTGTTTTGATACATTTTGACACCGTGCCTTGGGGCATTAAAGGCTCCCAAGCTCAACAGCACATCCCTTGGCATCTTCCTTTTTTTGTAGAACTTTCTGGTTCTCACCATTTACCTACATTTGTACCTGTCTTCTGTCATAGTTTCCCAATAGTCTCTGCATCTCAAACCAGGACAATTTTAGTTTTCTGAAGCTACTTGCAGAGAGCCTCACAGCTTCCCTCTTAGTGTTTCTGACAGAAAAACAAAAATGGCAGCAGTGAGTACAGGTGCCATCACCACAGTCTCAGTCCAGGGACACCTCACTTGAATAGCTCTGGTTTGGCCATTTCTGCAGGTATTTAGGCCTTGCTAAGAATGCTAATGATTTCAGTTAAAATACATGCAGCATTATACCGTATGTGAGCGGGGTTTTTTCTTAAGAATCTCAGGCAACACAAACATAGGCAGCACAGGACCAGCAAGAATAAAAGGGACAGGAGCAAGATTTGTTCCTGCAGCAAGAGCTTGCGGATGAGCGTGGGGGCTGTTACTTGTCCTTGTTGATGGATAACGCTCTAACCAAGCAGGCTGCTCATTTTCCCAAGTCCTCTCTGAGAAGCTGGATTTCAATCGGCTGTTTTCAAGTTAGTTAGGTACTATTATATGTCACTATTCTAGTAGTTTGGACCTTCCTGTAAAAGAAGCAATCCTTTCTTTCACCTCTCTGGCCCTTTGCCTCCAGCTTTTAATGAAAGAAAAAAGACTCAAAGCACATAAACTCAGTTTCATTTTCAAGTTCTGCTTTCGTGCGAGGACCTGTAATTTGGGAAGAAGCTGCATCAGGGATGAGCTGAGTGGGAGGAGTTTCGCAGCTGGCACACTGAAGCCCATGCCCGTTCCCAGCTCCATCTGGGTCCAGCTCTGTGAGCGATCCAGTAGCCTCACTGTCAGGCCTTGCACAGTGTCATTGGCAAGTGGTTCCTGCAGCCGTTGACCACCAAGATGCTTTCAGGCTGTGAAACTGGTCGGTATAAAACACATGCAGTCAG
Organism: Chroicocephalus ridibundus; assembly: GCF_963924245.1. Lineage (NCBI taxonomy): Eukaryota > Metazoa > Chordata > Aves > Charadriiformes > Laridae > Chroicocephalus > Chroicocephalus ridibundus. The sequence goes on from NC_086285.1 coordinate 33,853,344, forward strand.
GGAAGAGGCAGCGGGGTCAGTCTGGTGGGACGCCATAACGACAGGAGCACAGCATTTGTGAAGCTGCTGTTGTAAAGGTGAGCTGCAGGTGGTCACCACAGAGAGACAGTTTCATAACACAGCTTCCTTCATAGATTTGGTTTTCAGTCCCCGTGACTAAGCGGGTCATTTCAGCCTGAAAGGATACTGAGAACTTAGCTGGTCAATGATAGGAAGAAGTCAGTGTTTGCTTCACTTTCTTCCTGTCACGGCCACCTGCACACTTAGTCTCATTGCAAAAGGGTGAATAATAACTTATAGACAGGTACTCAAAGGGCGTTAGATACTTTAGAGAAGAAAAATTTTTTGAAGCTCTTTACATTTTACCAGGACCACCTCTACTGTGCCTGCCTGTTCTCTGCATGACTGAGTACTTCGGCTAGTGATTAAGGAAATCACAAGACAAGATACTTAATGTTTGATGCGTAGCAAGTTATTATTCATGTAGTGCTGGTATTTCCTATTTTTAATTTCTTCTGCTTTAATATGGATCTTAAGTATTGAAAAGAAGGAAAAAAAAAAAAGACTTTTCAGGTGAGGGGTTTAGAAATGCAGGAGGATTTGGCGAGTTGGAAAGGAGGGATACAATCCCACTGAGGTAGTTACATTCAGGCTGCAGAATCAAGTAAATGCAACAGTAGCTTAGGTCAAGAAAGACCAATATATATCTGTATTTTGCTCTTCCGTTACAAAGTTCATCCACTGAACTGAGAGCTTGGGCCTAACAAAACCTGGAGATTCAAGCCCTGCAGCTGTCTACACGGCCGAGATACTCTATGCAAAATAAGAAGCTGGAAAATACTGTCTCACAACTTGACCCCTACCAAAATACAGACCCAGTGCTCAGCTATTGCCTTCTCCACGAATCACTGTTGCAGTGGTGCTGCATCAGCAATGAACAACTACCAGTCACCACTGCTGCTGTACTCCATCCCTGTGTTGCTTCTCAGAAGCTACGACTGAGGGGGGACCTTATCAACACTTATAAATACTTAAAGGGTGGGTGTCAGGAGGATGGGGCCAGGCTCTTTTCAGTGGTGCCCAGTGACAGGACAAGGGGTAATGGGCACAAACTTGAGCACAGGAAGTTCCATCTAAACATGAGAAGGAACTTCTTTACTTTGAAGGTGGCAGAGCACTGGCACAGGCTGCCCAGAGAGGTGGTGGAGTCTCCGCATCTCTGGAGACATTCAAACCCACCTGGACGCGTTCCTGTGCAGCCTGCTCTAGGTGACCCTGCTCTGGCAGGGGGGTTGGACTAGGTGATCTCCAGAGGGTCCCTTCCAACCCCTACCGTTCTGTGATACATTCTGTGAATCTGTGAAGTGCTGTGCTGGAGGAGGTCCTTAGGGCTTATAGCAGGTCTTTGGAATGAGGAATGGGAACCAGGACATGAAAAATAAAACTGTGCAAGTCCTTTGGTCTGAGTAATTCACCAAGGGCATCACTGATGGCAAAACTGAATTACTGTAATATTGGCAGAAGCCACTGGACTGAATTTCACGTGCTTTCATAAGTCTAAGTACATGACAGCATTAAAAGAGCAAAGAAATGCTACCAAGTTCACTCTATGGGCTAAACCTCCTGCGTGACACTGAAGCAGCTGTGGTGGTTCACAGGGATGGAGGCTTCTCACAGCATACAACTTGTGTCCCTAAAATGGGTAATGTCGGAGAAGCACCAAAAGGTGGAAGGCAGAGCTGCTTTCCAAGAACACATTTTGCAAAATCAGAACAATTATGCCCAAAGCTACCACAGTGTTTCTTCCCTTTATCTATGGTGAGAAGTGAATGACTCCTCACCAGAAGCTTCCCCAGCCCTTTCTCCCACCCATGGCTGTCCTGTGGGTGTCTGCTGGTGTGCCACCCGCTCTGCCAGGCTCTCCAGATTTGACCCATTCCTGATGATCAGAAGGCATAAGAGATCCTCTTGGGAAGGGCCACGAGCCTTTAATTACTGCCACTTCACACACACGCTTGGCCTCCCCATGGTGGTGTTGGTTCCTGTTAGGGAGGGGACAGTGGCTGGAGGCCGAGGCCAAGGCCAGCCGGGGAGCAGGAAGAGCGGACGGGGAGGCATCCTCCTCCTTCCTGCACTGCTGTGGGACGTAATGGTGAGGCAGGTGAAGCAGCAGCCATAAAACATCTTACAGGACACCTGGTAGTTAGGCTTGAGAGCCCGCCTTGGCTCGCGGAGCAGCTCCATTTCTTCCTGAGGATGACAACATTACTGCAGCCAGAGGCTCCGGATCTCTACCTGCTGCAAAGAACTTACTTTCACTATTGTTTTTGTTCTCAGAAAACGAGATTGTAAGGAGAGGTTAAGTGCTTTGCCTTTTAACTGATCGTTTTAGCCCATTTTATAGAAAGTTAAGGCTAAAGTTAAGTCGAAATGCACTGATCCTTCCAGGGAACCGAAGAGTTCAGACAATTAAAGAAATGTTAAAAAAAAAACCCAAAACCAAGAACTCTAAAAGACCTCTGCCAGCTACGACCAACATGAGTCGTTGGTTTCCATTTTCCTGTCATTGTTGTCTCCTTTAATTATCTTAGATTCACTGTTAAATACAAGTTTTCTTGATCAAATAATGAAGATTAGTTAGTAAAGAAAGTAGTCAAAGGAGTAGAAGAAAAAGGTCCCTAATTCTCCATGCTGACTACATCTTGAGTCTTACTTGAGAAATACTATCACCGCTAAAGATTGAGCCAAGAGTATCAGTGTTCTATCGTCTTTGTTACACTACTTTTAAAGGATAAATTTACTTTTATTTTTTTCCAGCCAGAAGCTTGTACTTTGATTTCATTGAATTATTATCAATGATTAAACTTAATACTGTAGTTCAGTGCTGGACCTGAAATCAGAAGCACTGAAGTTTCTGTTGCTTCTTATCTGGGCATTCTGGGGCAAGGAGATACATAAAGTGAGGATGGAATATCTCAAATGCTTATGAAATTGTCCGATATATATTTCAACAGAAAACAGTGAGATACATTTTTAATTTGCTTTCACGGACAGGTTTTCACGTGCTGAGATGGTTTCCCCAAAATCCTTAATTCTTTTCACGTTAAGAGCATTTTGCAGTTTTCAGAACTTACCATTTATAGGAAATGTTCATGTATGTCATCTCCCAAAAATTTCAAGGACTGGACATTCAAATCAGTGACCTCTCTGATTAATAGCTCCTTCCAAACTGACTTGCAGCCTTTTTCCTATTGTGCAAAACCATAACAAAACAGAAATACCAGTGATTTCATTTGGCATCATCAACCACTGAAAGATGAGTCGGAAATAGATTAGCAAGTGTTCTAGTTGATCTTAATAGTGCAGTGACAAGTAAATTCAAGGATGACAGATGATCCCTCTGACTAGCAGTTTTTCTGACTGTATTATGGCCTGGATAAACGTGTTGTCTTTTCTAACAGCTGGCCATGAAAACAAACACATTTGAGTTCATATTGCTGCGGAAAACATAACTGAAACAAAAAGTCCTTTCTAATACGTGTTTGGAGGGCCTGAATATTGCAAAAGACTGACAGAAATGTGTGAGGATCGCAGTTTGTAAGACACCCAAGATGTGTCTCTTAACATTACTGGAAGGATTTTATTTTTTTCCTCTGAATGGGAACATCAGCACTACCCTCCGTGTAAACGCAGTAACGCTTCCTGAATGTTCACATGCTCAGGGCATTTTGAGCTGCACCTTTAAACATAAATAAATAAGGAACGAACTTGTTTGGCATTTCAGGCCAATGACCAAAGCCAGGGAGCCTGGTGAGTCTGCTACTCTATTCCCTTTAACTTTATTTTTGTGGGCATCATGCATTTTTAAAATGGCTATACATTTCCCTGAACCAATGTAATATAAAAGATTTACTGTTACAGTTTGTGTGTGGCCAGGCAATGGCATATGGAAAACATGTTTCCTGCTATTTAATTTAATTACTCTAATCACGTGCCAGCCCCGGGCATGTCATTCTGGACCTCTGAGGCTCTTTGTCTGTCAAAGAGATGGACAATATCTTGGCTTTGTTTAGTTGCTCTGCAGGCTGCAGATAAAACCACTGAAATACTGACTGTTTGTTTAACCAAAACTTTGCATTTTAACCATTTGGCTTTGATTTTTTGTTTTACAAGAAAAGATGACATTTTGGCCTTGGTGAGCTGAAAAGGAAATATTAGGGATATGAAGAAGAACTGTCACTTTCGGGGCTTAATAGATGAAAAAGAATACTCTAGCCTTCTGGTCAGAAATCAGCTTTGTTAGCAGAAACTTAAGACATGCATCGCTGTTATTTTAGAGTTGCCTGTTAGCAAGGGCAGCTGGAAAAGTCGGGTTTGTAACAGCTCCATTCTAATACGGTTAGCTCTTCATTCAGCAGTTTCAGATTTGAGTTTCTTTAATTTCAATAGGTGAAACTGTAATGGGTGAAACTAATTACGATTCCATAGCAAATAATTGTACCAGTAGTGTTGCGTCCTGGTATAAGGTAGCTTTTATGTTAACACCCCAAAGTTATTTTTATATAAGAAATACCTGCAAATTACAGCTTTAAGTCTTTGGGCAAAAATTTAAGAGCAGATAGGCAGATTACAGTACTTCATTCATGTTATAAACCCCAAATCTGCAGAGAAATTAATCACACACTTAGCTTTAAGTATGTGCTTAACACCACCACTTCCTTCACTTGTAAGCAAGTGCTCAAGTCCATGTTTTCCTGCGTCCCGAAGTGATATTAAAGAGTACTTTAGACTGTATGAGGATATAATTTCTAACAATCATGTTGTCAGAGAAGGAAAGAATAAGAACCAGCTTTTAATCAAATTAGTTCCACCTTATAAAGAATTACTACACATGGAAAGACTTGTCTATTCTTACATTTTTGGAAACTGAATGAACTTCAGTTGCTGTAAGTTTCAACAGTAGATTAATCTACCTCTTTACATGGTGGCGTGCTAGTGTCCTGCCACAGTGGTTTTCAGGCTACATGGTATGGAAGAGGGTGGGCAGAAGGTCTATGAATATGCTTTCAAGAGGTCTGCACTGTCAGAGGAAAACATTGGATGGGATGGGATGCAAAAAAGGAAAGCGTCCATTTGAGCAGAGTTTACGTATTTCTGGTATTTCAATGTATGGTTCTCCAACTGGCTTTATTTCCCCCTGTTTTCTAGCCAGATCAATAAGATACAAAGAAATAAAAATTATTTCCTCTAAGTTGTACAGTACAGCAGTGCAAGAATGAAAAATGTGGTTACTATATACTGAATAGCAGCTCCTGTCCCATTTAGCTTTGAGCTAACCACTAGATGACACTACTTCCCACTTACTTAACAGGTGGGGTATATGCTCCCATCTTTCTATATACCAGTTCATGTATTTACATGCTGCTTGACTAAAGAACTTAAAAAAAAGAGTACAGGAACTACCTTCGCCACTATACATTTTGATGAATTTTGTATTTTGTGTATATACACATAGGTGTTTAGGAGTATGCATGAAGGCGTACACAAGCATTACACGTGTGTCTTTGCATGATTTATAGAAAACACGTATTATAACTCACTATGTGAGTCTTTAGGGTGTTGTAACTTAGCAAGTGTTGATGACAGCTCTACTTAAAAGAAACCAGAGGAACTCCAAGAAAAACTTAATAGGCTGGAGTTTGTGGAGAACATTCCCCTTGTCCCCTACCTCCCCCACGCCCTCCAAAAAAAGGGATACTATATTGGCTTCTGTAGTGTGATTCTGGAAAGACTGGGCATAGGGAAAAATATCGGGCTGAGGAGTCAGGCAAGAGCAGGCTGCACTATTCAAGTCCAAAAATGACAAACAGTGAGGAGAAGGAGAAAGACAGAGAAGGGCTGTCGTGCATATCCATAAGGCGTCTGCCGCTGCTGTGGTTTTTAAATTAGGAACAATGAACTTTCCAGAAGGGTGTGTGGAAAGAATCCCATGTTTCTAAAAGCCTGATTTTCAGAAATCCAGAAGCTCCAGATTACTTGAAAAACAGCTCCTCCAAAGTTATATTTATGCTACTAAATTGCACGAGCAAGGTCATGAGGACATGGAAGTGGAGGAATAGCACCTTCCGCACACTTTTATTTTTGCCTGTGTCAACAAGCATCTTGCTTTGTTAAGATTCGTCTTGATGATTTATGACACATTTGCTCTATATGAGCTATAACTGTAATGCACAGGTTGTGTGATATACTGCATTTAAACAGTATTTTAAATGTCCATACTAAAACATGTCCTTAAAATCTGCCCGTCATCTGGTAGTGTGACAATACGCTACCCGTAGCCAAAGCAAAATGAAGAATCACTTTTTGGTTTTTGGTCACACCAGTACCTTAGTCCTTCTGTCCTCCTGCCGAAGGGAGCTGCGAGCAGGGAGGGTGACCTTGCCTCGGCAGGGTGCTCTGCTCTGTTTACATTTCACATTCTGTCACAACCCATCATTTTAGCATTATTTCTTCTGTTTTAATGCAAAGAGCTGCTACTAAGACGCAGTAAAGCTTTACAGTCATGTAATATGAAGTCCATATAGGTGTCAGTGTTAAACTAGATTAGCGAGCAAGGTATTTCCGCTAATAAGCTATTTTTGTTATACCAAGTTTGTCATAAGATACAAGCTCAATTGCTGATTTGTAGTACTTCAAGAAATTACGTTGCCTGAACAGTGTCAGCTTTGCTGTATCTATGTGACAGTTCAGTTAATGTAATGTTTCCCGTAGTTCTGTTGAATATTTGGAAATTGTATTTACAGGTAAAATCTGTCCCTTTCGCAAATAAATTCTTCCAGGTTATAGCAGTGTAAGTCCTTAGTCACTATAAAAGAGCAGTGATACACCACAGAGCGAGCAATGTGTTTGCAAAATTATGTTGCTAAGTCATTTGACAACAAAAAGAGATATGTTTATCTGTCTGCAACCAACAACTTCACTAGATCCACGTCATAAGAGATTAAAGAGAGATAATAATAGAGATCCATGTAATAACTGAGATTTTCTCAGCAGTTTAAGGGTGCCTAAGTCCCCAGAAACAACTGTGGCTGGAATCAAGGCTACCTAAATTGCAACCATAAGCAAGGTAATCAAAATCAAAGGTAAAGTTTTATCCTGTCCATGTGTTATTTGGACAGGTTAATTTATTGGGGATTATGGATCTAAGCAGAAAAGACATCTAATTTTAAACAAAAAATAAGAGAAAGGATGAGAAATAACATGTTAGCCAGAGGTTTTGCCTGTTTATTAAAATGCTGTCTTGTATTTAATCTAAACAAGTGTAATTACTTTTTCAGACTTTGATTTCCTCTGCAAATCTTGTGCTTTTACATTGCATTTACACACGACATTTACGCAAATGGCTTCTTTTTCACCAATTTCCTACAGTTTCTTAAATTTGTCAGCAAACTTGCTTGTGCCCCCCTCCAGGGGCTGCTTAGGAAGGGAAAAAGCTCTCCGCTCTATTTGTGGCTAAGCGTGAGTTGTGGGAAGGTTAGCTAGGGTATACAGGGTATACAACAGCAGCAAGACAAGAAAGCAGTTTAAGAGCTGAATCTGGGACTTGCTGCAGGTAAGAATACCCTGTTGATGCACGTGCTACGTTGGTAGGGACAAGTTCCCTGCTCAACCCGACTGTAAAAGCATACAGTGCTTGCATTGCTTTTGAAGGGAAAGCGATAAAAAAAAAAACAACCAACAAAAAAACCCAAACAGAAATAAGTTTTAAGTCATTTTTGTTCTCTCCCTCTGACAAAAGGACTTTCCTCTAAGTTATAGCGAGCCCAGAAATGCAGTCCTTTGGGGCTGGCCTCTTCCCTTTCTCAGGAGGAAAGCAGCTTGGTTATACCTGCTACGCTCGTGGAAAAGAAATTATGACTTAATGGTGTTTCACTCTTGCCCTGTAGCAAAGGACTTCTTGTTAGCTGGATCTGAGGTGGCAGCAGGAAAAAAAAAAATAATCTTTCCCCGAGTAACTTGGAAGGCAGCGAAACTACCTCAAAGTACAAAGCATTTGAGCAATCGAATGGATGCGAACCAAATTCAGAAGGTGGAAAGTAACATACGCAGCTTTGCACAGTGCTGGAGATGAAGTATTTATAAGCAAATTCTTCAGAGTCCTCCCCCCTCTCACTCCCACGTATTGCCGAGCCATTTTGGAGTGCTGCAAATGGTGACTGAGGTAGCACGCAGCCAAATACAGCCTTTGGGGTGAAGCTGCCTTCGCGTCTGCCTGGGACACACATGTGCCTTTTGACAACTGCTGTTTGGATTATCATTTTGAGTGCCTTGCTGGAACTTTTAGTTCTGTACTAAACTGGGATTGGATTAGAATAACCTACTATGTTACAGACGACATCAAACTCTCAATTGCGGTGCATAGTATGGAGCAGTGCTGCTCAAAACGTGTTTTAAACTGAGCATATACCAACGGAGCAGAAAAAATTTTATTTTCAATAAGGAGAAAAAAAAAAAAAGTACCCTTCCATGCATAGCTCTCCAAGCAGTTCATAGTGAGGAGCTGTTAGGAGAGTTACTGCTTCCCCACACCTTCAACAGCGTCAAGAATTCCTTTTACGCTAATCTGAAGACAAAACCATTCAGTGTTAAACAAAGTCCTATGACAATGCAATGAGATTCTGATCGTGACAGATATGGATTTTTTCTGGCGCTTTTAAATCTACATTTTACCTAAGGCAGCAATGGTGAGGTTCTTCCTTACATAGAATCCTATGTGGTGATGGTTCCTGCAAATGGTAAGGTATGTTTCTGAGCTCACAAGGAATGCAAGAGACCACACAGGCAAAGAAAGAAAAAAAACCAACACCCAAACAAAACAAAACAAAAAAGAAAAAATCCAAGAGACAGGAAAAAAAAAAGAAAGAAAAAAGCACCAGCAGATAGAGAAAAGAAATGCCTTCAAGCTTGCTAGAGGGAAGATTTTGAATTTTGAAAAATAAAAGTTGTAGCTGTATGAAACTATCTCTGTGAAATGTGTTACACCTACAGCACACTCCCTTTGTAGCAGTTGATCATTTTACTAAAATCGTTGTAATAGCTAGTTTTATGCGCTTGAGGTAGCGAGTAGTGTCCAAGGCAAAAGATTTATAGTTTGCTCCGGGTATAATGGTATGAGAGGAACCGGCTGCCAAACGGGACTGTGATTTGAAGAGGGCGCCTTTGGTTTGGTAGGTGGTGTATTTGTTCTGTGGCTGGAGTTCACTAGAAGAAGTTGTTTGATGCACTGGCCAACGATAACTATCTTGGGAGAGGGAGAAACCCAAATCCTCCAAGTTTCACAGGGATAACAGAATGAAATACTTGGGTATGTGGAAAAAAATGAAGATGACAAACTCCATGGCGACATGAAGTAGATCAAGTCATGGGGCACTTTGTGGTTTATCACTTAAAAAAAGAGATTTATTGACCCCCAAATCATGGTAATTTTTAGTATTAAGTGGACCTCTTTTGAAGACTAAGCTGCTTGAGAAGAGGAGACAGTAGTTTTGGAATGGAGCCCTCAGCCTTAGAAATAACACTGCTGGTTTGGCTCTGCTTCCGATATTGTTGCCTAGTTTTAAAGCTTTTCAGCAGGACTTCGCTCCAGTCTGGTGACCAGCATGAATCACTGTGGAGTAGATTAACACAGTGTTTTCCCAAGTGTCTAATCTCATTTTAGGATCAGAATACAAACAGCAGCAAAACATCCTTAAGACCCAAGGAGTCCTAGGAGCAAGCCCACAATTCAGCCCCGGTCAGTGTTTGCGTTAACTCGGGCCCCACAGCATCCCTTGGAGTATCCAGAATTCTTCGAAAGTTCTTCCATTTCTGCTCTGACCTAAAGCTTTACCTTTGCATGCTGAGTGCAGCTCTTGGCTTGCCTGTGAGAATGGTGTTATATGTATAACATCCTCTAAGTCCCGCCAGCTGAGTGGATTCTTCCTTTCAAGCTCGCTTTTTATTGCTAGAGGGAGAGATTTTGGAGGAGCTGTGTCTGTATTCCTTCTCTTTTGCTTGATGGTTTTTTCCGCTATTTTAACACTCCTGAAATCAGGGAAGATCTTTGCATTTTTGAACCAGCTTCAGTCCTTCCAAGAGGCAATGGCTGAGAGACACTGATTGAAAGTTTGCTGAAGTGTTTGCATACACCTACAAGAAGGAGACCGAGCTAGTCAAATGCAGATTAAGGTCTTTTCAAGTTGTTAACCAGAAAATTCCTTTATTGCTGCTGGATTTGTCATTTTGCCATCAAGACATTGATCAATATAATTTAAATAAATAAATAAATAAATAAAAATCTGTGGCCCATGTATGAAGATTAGCAAGTATAAAAAGAATTAGGAAATGGAGCAATAAGTGATTCCAAGTCACTGATGCCAAAAGGAACGTGGGCAAGAAGGGACAACGGTAAAAGATGTGACCAGGATCAGTAAAGCATGCGTAGAAATGAAGAAGGACAAGTCAGGCATTAGGCGTGCTTCAGCCCAGTTCAGGCCATTGGCTATTACAATGTATATGGACTTCTGTGAAGTTATTTTAAGTAAAACCACTGAAGTGCTTAGGCACCTAATTTGAAGATGCCTACTTGCCTGTAAGTGTGTGGGCAACTTCCTCACAGGTCCATGCAAGTAATGCGAGTGTGTTCTCTGCTATCTAGTGAAAATATTTGTCTATTTACTTATGTACGCAAAACCAACAACAAAAACGAGCTCACGTGTGAGAGGAGCCTATATAACTAATGGTGGAGACGGCGGGCCCATAGACAGCCCCCTCAGGAGGTAGGAGATGTGTCACAATCTCAGAGTCACTTTATATACCCTTACATACTTCTCTGTGATTAAAGGGTGATAGGTTTGTTTAAACAAAAAGCAACAACAACAAAATTTGTATGTAAGATTCCTCGCTTTCTGAAATAAAAGACTGAAGTGAGGGTTCCTTACAAACATATAACATGAAAAAATACCAACAATATCTTGAATATATTACCAATTAAAATAAGCACACATTTTTGCATATGACTCCACTGCCTTTTTTCGTGTTAGAGTTAGGTCAGAACTAAAAAAAAAAAGAAAAAAATGCAGGGACTGCAGTAAGTACCATAATATAAAATTATATGTTGATTTTTCCATGGGCTATTAATATCTTGTTACTGTGAGACTGTACTGGTTGGTGGTTTCTGGCTTAGTGGTGTTTGGCTTGTAGGTAAAGGAAAAAAGAAAAAAAAATAGAACAAGACCACCTCTGACATGAATACTGACCTCCAACTGCTATTTTATGTAACTTATTTTGGTTATTTCCACATCTTCACCTTTAATAGAAATTAAATAGCATTTTGTCTTCTTAGCATGTACACATTTTTGTGCATGCTCAAATAATACGTGTGGAAATACTTTTATCTTGCTTTACAAGTTTCACTAGTATCAAGATCAAGACTCTCTTAACTTCTGGGTCCTGGGTGGAATTCCAAGGGACATTCCAGTGGGTAATAGAGTAGAAGATGTAAAATTGCCAGTAAGGGGGAGAGAAGAATTTTCCCTCGCAATCAGTCACAGGAGAGGGTGGGAAAAGCAGCGTGGGAGTGGTGCCTAATGCGCTCTCCTAGGGCAATGCCTTTTAGACACCCCTAAACACACCGAGTCGTAATCCAACCTGCTTTCCTTCTCCCCCTCTTTCAAGTATAATTGTATTCCTAAATAGCTAACAACAAAAGGTTGAAGAAGTTCCATTTATATCTCTAAGACGAACTCGAATTTCCCTTTGCTTGTGAAATGACTCAGAATTAGGAGACTGCAAATGTTACCACATAGCTTGTAAAGGTTAGTGGTATTTAGTTATTGATATAAAAACCTCGGTGAGGGACTGCGTTTGTAGGGGGTTGCTAATGGAATACAGAACCTTTCGCCTTTGGGTCACTGGATCAAATCTGTCCCTTGTGGATAGTGACCAGAGTTTGCTACAATTTAAGTTTTCAGTGCCCTATATAAATTAAATATGTAGAAATTAGAGATGGAAAAGACCTGTTACAGCTTGCAGCCTATCCCCCGACCAGCATGGATTTGTTCTCTCTAGCGTATTTCCCGATTACAGATTTTCCAGTTCCTAGCAGGTCCTGTCCACCCTGCAGAGCAAAGCAGATGGTATTAATTGATGTCTGAGTTTAACTGGGTCCTCGTGAACACCCCGCGCTGGCTCCGGAGCTGTAGGAGGGATTCGGCAGACACCTCTCTGCCTCCGCGGGGGGCATGGAGCGGGCAGCAGCCCAGGGAGCGCCCGCCTCCCCCTACTCCTGCCTGGGATGGGGGAGCAAGCAAAAGTCCCAGCTCCTTCCCACCCTGTGCAAAGTATCTTCTAATACAGGGGGATTACTGAATCTCATTTTCACTGCCTCGCTTATCCCCCTTTAAAGTCCTACCAATGTCCCTTCCATAACCAAACAGCTGCAGGTCATAGTTCTAAATTGTAGGTCTGATGGATTAGTTCAGGTAGCTAAAGAGAAGGCCAGATATTAGTTCAGACATTGATACGGACTAAAATTTTCCCAAAGTTTGGAAGAGATTTGGAAGCTTGCTTGGGGCTTCTTTTTGATTTGAATGAAAAGGTTTGAACCCTGTTATCTTTTAAAACTTCCATTTGCAAGTAATTAACTATGTTGCAGAATGCCCATTATTAAGTGCTAGGAACTGCATACTGACAATATTAAAGTTAGTCTTGTAAGGTGTTTAACAGCTACTGCTGGCTACAGTGCTATAGGTACTGATGGGCTTTGTAGGCTTAAAAAAAATATAATAAAAATAACAGCAAAAAAAAAAACCCCACACCACCAAAACCCAAACCAGTAACAGTGGCCCATTTCAAAGTAACATAAACATGTAATAGTTAAACCAGTTCTCATCCCTAGAAAGGAGCCCGAGCGGGGCTACTTTAACTTACCCACCTTTGAGTGCCTCAAGGTGCAAGTTACAACACTGAGGCAGTGCAGAGTCTAAGTGGGATTTCCTCAGCACTTCTGATTTTGGCTGTATGTGCCTGTCCCACAGGCTTTATAATCCAACTCTTCCCGCTCAAAACGCTAGAAAGACAAATGCAGCCTTCAAATTATCAGAGCATTTTTAGAAAGAAAACTGAACTTTGGTGCTGCTGCTCCTCCTCCTTTGCTGCACCAAAACCTGAGGTGCCACGGAGGGTGGTGTGTGGGAGCCGCCCCCCGCGCCCCGACTCGCCGCTGGCAGGTGGTGCTGGAGAAGCAGAGCTGGCTTCTGCATGGCCGCAGCCCCGGGGCTCCCAGGTACCCCATAAAACACAAGTCTCTCCATTCCCAGTGCGGCTAACGACTGCTGCGTTACTGGAGTTCACTTATTTCTGATATTCACGGTGCCAAAGTTTCATCTGTTGAAAAATTTGAGCGATCATAAACGAAGACCCTGTGGGATTCAGAAATATTATAATCAGGTGGTTTAAAAAAAAAAAAAAAAAAGGAAAGAATTAAAAATGAAAGAACACCAAACAGGAACACAAGCAGTACAAAAAAATTGCAGGGAATCTGCAAAGGGGACACTCCACGCTTTTTTTCCAAGGTAAAAAAAAACTCCACAACCCTGTGTTGTGAAATATCTTTTTAAACACAGATTTAGAGAATGAAATTGCGGGTTATAAACTAGTAGCCAACAAAAGCAAGAAAGGCTGGAATGTTGGTAACCAATTGCAAGCACAGGATCCAAGCAAAACATCTTGAATTGCTAGTACTGTAATAAATTACAGTTTTCACTTTTGTATTCTGCAAGTGAAAACAGCACTAAGTCAAGCTTGAGAGAAGGAGAGCAAAGGATGACCTTTTTAATTCACCCGCACCCATTACAAGTTGAGGAACGGTGAAAAATGAAAATACAACACCCATCATTGTGTGAAGGGACAGACCTGCTCCATAAAACGGGGTTCCTGTGTCACTGAAGAGTTAATTGTCAGGTAGCAATAGATGAAAGCCAAACCAGACTCTGGGATGGCCTGCTATGGTGGCTGTTATCTCATTTTCTTCAATGGATTAATTTTCCCCTCTTTAACTTTAATTAGATAAAAGTCGAGGGGCGGGAGGTGGCCCTGGAGTGCTCAAAGGGCAAGAAGTGGTCAAGAGCTGGTTTCTCTCAAACTTTGATTAGCCTATTTGATAAGTGATACTAAGCACCCCAATTGGTTAATGAATGAGGGGTTCCCGTGAGGTAAGTGGCTGGGAAATTTAGCCTCCCCCACAAGGACAGCAAATATGTAAACTTCTGTCCTTCAGTTAGGTGTCTACTGTGGTTAGGAGTAAGGGTGATTTATATCCTGTCTGGGTCCTGGAGTGTATCTACATTGATTGACTCCCTTGATCTTGACATCAGTCACTTGGGCTTTCAGAGAAAGGGGGAACATAGGAGATAATGAAAGCTACATTAAAGAAGACCTTAACATTTATGTAAACGTTATTCTATCTTCAAAGGCAGAACTATCTTTCAACAGAAAGGAGATTTATTTCCTACTTGAAAATATTAGAAAGAGAACGTTGCAATATATTTAATACCAAACCTCTAGCTTTGGTGCTGGTCTCAGCCTTTGGGTTTTGTCTCTTATTTCTTGACTAAATTGCATTATAGTTAAAAATTTTACTGACTATTGCTTGCAAACACTGATGCAGACACGCTAATGTCTTGTTCAAAGAGACATCATCCTCTCACAGTGGGAAGAGGAGAGAGAAAGATGGAAGGAAGAGTTTGGAGAGTAGAAGCAGAACTACAGAGAAAACATTTGGAAAGCTCATGTATTGCTATCTATTAAATGTGGGGCTTTTATACATGTAAATCCATGGCAGTAGAAACCAGAACATTTAAATAAAACTGAAATGCACCTCTCAAATGCTTCCCTAGTGAATATCACCTACATAATAAGATTTCCCCGGCTGGCTGCCAGGCTCTCCTTGGCCTGGAGAACGGGGAGCAGATTTGGGGCACGCTGGGGCCAGGACGGAGCCTGGCGGGAGACGGCAGTACCCTCACTCCGCTCAGCGGGTGACCCACCAGGCCAGCAGCAGCACAAACATCAATTAAAGCAGTGTTTTCAACAATGCTGAGCAGAAAGGTAATTTGTACAACTGAGAAGCAGGGCCACGTTATCACCCATGGAAGGCACAGACTTTCCTAGGTAAAGATCTCTAATTCTGCTATGGAATACCTGCCCTCAGAGAGACATTTACAAAATCATGAGGGCAGCAGGCAAAGTAGATGAAGAACTGTCATTCACCAAATCCTGCAGTATTAGATTGGGGAGCTTTTACTGAAGTTGTGAGAAGGTCAGTTTAAAAGAGGCAAGAGGGTTTTTTTTCTTTGCACCATGAGTAGTGAACTTCTGGAATTTGTTGCCACGGGAGGTTGTAGAACCGTCCATTCTAAACAGGATTAGAGAAATTAATGGACAACAGGGTCATGAGCAAATACTAAGGGAAAGAGACGGGGAGGTACCTCCAACATCTATAATGCAAAAATTCTGAACGCCTGCAGAGCATGCGGGGAATGAATTGCGGAGCATAGCCATGCTTCTGTGCTCCCGCTAAATAACATCTATTGCCACAGTCTGAGCCAGTATCGAGCATGATGGGCTGGCCTGATGCAGTAAGGCATTTCTTATGTTCTTATCTTCTAAAGTCTGACTTGGGCCCATCTAGTCCTTCAGTCATAGCCAAACTTAGATTCTTCTGTTAAATTTCTGTATTTTTTCTGTCTAGCTTCAGGGTAAAGCACATTTATGCTTTCTTTTTCTTAAATGACAAATTATGCTCCTCAAGACACGTAGTCAACAATACAAGCCCTTTTCCTTCTTAGCTTTGTCTCCCAAAAAGCTTCAAATCTGTCTTCTCAACATGCAAAATGCAGTAGTTGTATTTCTGAGTAAAAGACTAACTGTTGTTAAAGACAGCCTAAAAGCGCAATGAAGTGGTAACTCACAAATTGCGAGGTAGAGAGTTTGTAGTCCAGAATAATCTTATTAAATATGTCCAGTACGTAAGACTAAGTAATTAAGATAAAAAAAAAAAATAGCTGTGGCAAGTCTTTGTATTAGCTAGTATGTTTTTAGGCAGAAGACATGCAAATAAAGTCTTACTTGCTAAGTCCTATATGGCATGTTTGGTAGCTAGTAGACATAACATTTGCACTTCTAAATGGAATATGATCCTCTGTCTGGGAGAACTAGTCATTAATATGTAACCTGCAGAGCTGGGATATTCCTGTGGTAATGAATAATTTCTTTGCAGTGAAAATGTTAGCACAAAAAATATATAGCAAGGAGAGAGGGAGAGGAAGCTTTCTTCCTTTTCATCTCACGCTGAAGATTTTTCCTCGTATGAACATAGAAATGTAGAATTCCACAATTTGATAGAAAAACTTTATTTTATGAGGGCACTGAAGCGTAACTATGCTAATCAAGAGAAGCACCATAACTCATTGGTCTTTATGGTCTTAGATCATAGAATCGTTTGGGTTGGAAGGGACCTTAAAGATCATCTAGTTCCAACCCCCTGCCATGGGCAGGGACACCTTCCACTGACCGGGTTACTCAAAGCTCCATCCAACCTGGCCTTGAACACTTCCAAAGATGGGGCATCCACAAATTCTCTGGGCAACCCGTTCCAGTGTCTCGCCGCCCTCACAGTAAATAATTTCTTACTAATATCTAATCTAAATCTGCCCTCTTTTAGTTTAAAGCCATTACCCTATCACTACACTCCATGTAGTGGAGTGTAGGCCCTTTCCTGTAGGCCCCCTTTAGGTACTGGAAGGCTGCTATAAGGTCTCCCCAGAGCCTTTTGTCCAGGCTGAACAACCCCAACTCTCTCAGCCTGTCTTCATAGGAGAGGTGCTCCAGCCCTCTGATCACCTTCATAGCTCTCATCTGGACCCGCTCCAACAGAAACAGAGTAGTGAGGCGGAATCACCTCCCTTGACCTGCTGGCCACGCTTCTTTTGATGCAGCCCAGGATGTGGTTGGCTTTCTGGGCTGCGAACGCACATTGCCGGCTCATGTTGAGCTTCTCATCCACCAACACCCCCAAGTCCTTCTCCTCAGGGCTGCTCTCAATCCATTCTCTGCCCAGCCTGTATTTGCGCTTGGGATTGCCCCAACCCAGATGCAGGATCTTGCACTTGGCCTTGTTGAACTTCATGAAGTTTGCATGGGCCCACCTCTCAAGCCTGTCCAGGTCCCTCTGGATGGCATCCCTTCCCTCCAGCATGTCGACAACATCACACAGCTTGGTGTTGTCAGCAAACTTGCTGAGGGTGCACTCGATCCCACTGTCCACGATGCCAACAAACACGTTGAACATCATCAGTCCCAATACCAACTCCTGAGGAGTGCCACTCACCACTGGCCACCACTTGGACATCAAGCTGTTCACTGCAACTCTTTCAGTGCAACCATCCAGCCAATTCCTTATCCACTGAGTGGTTCATCCATCAAATCCATGTCTCTCCAATTTAGAGACAAGGATGTCGTGCAGGACAGTGTCAAATGCCTCGCCCAAGTCCAGGTAGGTGATGTCAGTTGCTCTTCCCTTATCTGCCAACACTGTAACCTTGTCATAGAAGGCCACCAAATTTGCAAGGCACGATGTGCCTTTAGTGAAGCCATGTTGGCTGTCACCAATCATCTCCTTATTTTCCATGTGCCTTAGCAGAATTTCCAGGAGGATCTGCTCCATGATCTTGCCAGGCAGAGGTGAGATTGACCAGAATGTAGTTCCCTGGATCTTGTTTTTTTTCTCCTTTTTAAAAACAGGGATTATGTTTCCCCTTTTCCAGTCAGCAGGAACTTCACCGGACTGCCATGACTTCTCAAATATGATGGATAGTGGTTTAGCAACTTCATTTGCCAGTTCCCTCAGGACCCGTGGATGCGTCTCATCAGGTCCCATGGATTTGTGCACCTTCAAGTTCCTCGGATGGTCTCAAACGCGATCTTCTACAGGGGACAGTTCTTCATTCTCCTAGTCCCTGCCTTTGCCTTGTGTGACTTGGGCAGTATGGCTAGAGCACTTGCTGGTGAAGACTGAGGTAAAAAAGTTGTTGAGTACCTCATCCTTGTCCATATCCCAGGTAACGTGGTCTCCTGTTTCCTTCCAGACAGGGCCCACATTTTCCCTGGTCTTCCTTTTATCACTGACATACCCGTGGAAGATTTTCTTGTTGCCCTTGATGTCCCTGGCCAGATTTAAATCTATCAGGGTTTTAACTTTCCTAACCTGATCCCTGGCTGCTTGAACAATTTCTCTGTATGCCTCCCAGGCTACCTGTCCTTTCTTCCATCCTCTCTAGGCTTCATTTTTGTGTTTGAGATTTTCCAAGAGCTCCTTGATCATCCATGCAGGCCTCCTGGCGTTTTTGATTTCCTCTTTTTTGCGATGCATCGCTCCTGAACTTGGAGGAGGTGATCCATGAATATTAATCAGCTTTCTTGGACCCCTCTTCCCTCCAGGGCTTTTACCCCACAGTACTCTGCCAAATAGATCCCTGAAGACGCCAAAGTCTGCTCTCCTGAAGTTCAGGGTAGCGAGCTTGCTGTGTGCTCTCCTTGCTGCCCTAAGGATCTTGAACTCCACCATTTCATGGTCACTATAGCCAAGTCTATCCCTTGTCTTCTATTGAGACAAAAGGAAATGGAAGGGCTGGCATCTTGCCTAGGTCCAAACCAAAGTGACATTAATACACCTGATCAGAGCAATGTAGTAGGAAGTACAAATTGTTTCTTGGACAGTATCTCTGGAGAGATAAGATCTACAGAGTGATATCTGTAACATTATGCTAATTCTGCTATATTCCTTGAGCCCTTTTTCTGCAGTACTTCAAACAAACCAACCAACCTATAAGTGCTAACCTCTCACCTAAAAACACCTTGAAAAAATATATCTATTAATCAAAGCAGAGTCAAGATGTCATGAAAAAATGCCTCTGCAAGGAGCTGTTGTTGAGGTGTCTCCC
This sequence comes from Chroicocephalus ridibundus, assembly GCF_963924245.1. Taxonomy (NCBI): domain Eukaryota; kingdom Metazoa; phylum Chordata; class Aves; order Charadriiformes; family Laridae; genus Chroicocephalus; species Chroicocephalus ridibundus. The sequence goes on from NC_086285.1 coordinate 33,872,384, forward strand.
CTGTGTGGTGAGGGGTTGTGCTGTACTTGACTTTGAGGTTTCAGCTCTCCTACTTCCCCACTCTTAAGTAAACAGTAATTTCTGGCAAATCAAAGAAAACCACACCTGACCTTACATTTATACCTGTGATTTCCTCCAGTCTGCAGTGTTATTCTGAGAGAATAGGGAACGCATGGGCAGAATTCCCCCATGGATTTATTGGCTGCTTCTTACAGAAATAAACAAGCATGACTCCTGCACTGGAGCTGCTGAGCTGTGGGATAATATCTGTGCTGATAGTCAGCCTCTAGATCCAATGTTGAACTCTTTACTTAGAGACGAAAAATGCAGACCCATAGAGCTATTCCTAAATTACAGTCCCAAAGACTCTTAATTGCTCACTACAGGGCAGGCAAATCCCTGTCACCAGCCATCAGAACATCCGCCGGGCAAACAGCCCAGCTAAGCAAATAGTTTGGCCCAACTTACACACAAGCCCACAGCCTTAGATGAGAATCACACATGTGCATAAAATCTGCTCTAGACAAAAACATTGTCTACAGAAAACTGCATTCATGCTTTGTCAGGGTGTAGCATACACTCAAGGTGATAAATCACCTCTGTTTCTCCACACTCCCTCCCCCAGCTGCATAGTGACTAAATACCTCCATCAACCAAGTCTTTTAAGTCAAATCAACCTTTTAAAAATTCCTCTTTCTTAACGCTTTAACATGCATGGGTTCACAAAATTAAATTACAATATTTTTATCTGTTTGGGATCAGTACTGTTTCCTCCTCCTCGTGTTTACTTTCCTCAGTAGCTGACATCAAAATGTTTTCTGGAATGCTGGGACTAAATAAGTTATGCTTAACTCAATATCTAATACAAATAGCCCTGGGGAAGCTCCAGCAACACAATCATAAAAGCTACAGTTTCTTTTAATAGCTTGCCACACTTTGCTGATATAGTATTTCTCTAATCGCCAATCTTTACGTGCCTTCCTGACCTTGGAGCTCTCTGTCCAAATGACTTTGTGGTATCAAAGGCTTGTGTCATTGGAAGAGTGAATGGCTTTCATTTTTCTCCCTGAAACTTCCGGCTCCTGGCATCTGCAAAGAATTATTCCAAGCAGTGTTTTGCTGCCTCGCGGCCACTGCCCTGCAGTGGCCTGACTGATGGAAGTGACTTTTCCCAAAAAGGTTATTGTGGTCAGCGGTGGGCGGGTGCTGCAGTTGGTGCACAACCAGCCCTGCTTTCTCAGCTGATTTTGTCCGACCATTGGGATACCACAACCATACGCTACAGCAATTAATTACTGCGGTTTTTTTGGAAGGCATCAAATAAATAGGGTATATACTGTTTTTATAGTACAACAGAGCAGTAAACAAACCCCCTCCATAACAACCACAGATTTGGAAGCCTTAGTATTACAACAGAGGTGAAGTCCTCGTTTAAAAGCTTTTAAAGAATTAATCATTGCAGGGGGACCTAGGGGATCAGGGGTCACTCAACAGAACCTCATACTGTATGAATGTCCAAAAATCACAGTTGGGATGCTCTGACCATTTCCAGACAACAAGAAAGTCTCAGTAATTTAGCCTACGTGATTTGTCTCTATTAAAGCTGGATTCTTGTTCTCTCCACCCCACTCCCATCTAATTTCTCTTTTCTCACTTTTTGTTCTTTTGCTCTAGTTCCTTGTATTTGCATCTCTTTTTTTTGTTGTTGTTGTTTTGTTTTTTTTTTTAATATGAAATGTAAATGGACCTATATGAGTAGTTACTATACTGAAACAAACTAAATGAAACTCATAGCTTTTTACCTTTTTCCTTACCTTTTTAGTAAGGAAGAGGATTTTCAAGATAGTTTTTCATCATTTTAAATGTTTTACTGCCTTAGCTCCGCAACCGAAGTCAAGCAACCTTAGTGTTGAGCACTGAACCATCACATTGCAGAGGACAAACTATTTGAAATCTCCGTAGTTAGGATAGATAAAGCCAGGATGAGACAAGGTGGCACAAAAGCTCAGAGAGGTTAGAAGACTGTTGTAAGCTCATACAGCTGATCAGTAACAGATAAAATATAAAAATCCTGCTTTTTCTTCTAAGAGACAAGATTAAGACAACATTCCTCAGAGACGGATTATGTATTTCAATTACTTAAATTAAATTTTAATTCAAAGAATGAAAACAAAACATCTTCAGAGATCCAAATCCTCCCAAAGCAACCTAACTTGACCCAAACCTCTCTTGGGGCTTTCAGCCCCTGGTGGAGCTCGTTCGGCAGCATGGCCCTGTAACCCTTTCTTAAATGAAAAGGAGTGGCTCTTCTACCCATTCTACCCTGAGCAGAAGACAGCCAGCAGCCACACAAATATTTCACAGCCGGAGGGAGCCAGCCGTGGCCCCCTGCTCACGGCTTCTCACTTCCTCCTTTCTCATTAAAATACAAAGATTAGGTGAGACAACTCACACCTCTGGTTTAGGCACCAAGTACGTGCACTGGTCACCCCAAGCTTCCTCCAGAGGAATGCATCGCCTACAGCAGGACCCACACCCTGCATTCCCTCTCTTGGCCAGGTTATGTAGGCACAAATAGATGCTGTGATACGAATGCCTAATAGCAGCAGAGGTGAATTTACCAACTAACTTTTGTCTTGGGTGTTCCCCAGGTCTTTTTGCTTAAGATTCGATGGGCCTAAAATCTTAAAGCCTTCAGATGGCAGCTACTCATAAGTTAGTGCAGTGTTTTTCCTCCTGCCATGTGAAGCTGTAGCGTGTTATTTCCACTGTAACAGGATGAATTTTGCTCTCCGCAATCATTGTGTGAGTAGCAAAACTTTGTTTTCCAAAGAGTTTGGCCTGATCAGCTTAGATAACTTTTTGTAATATTTTTTGTGCTGAAATAATATGTTGAATCTCCAGGTGTTACAGATATTACCCCAGAAATACGGCCAGCTCTGAAAGGGAGCTTAGTAACTGTTTACTGTCACACACACAAGTATGCTACAGATTAGATGAGGTAACAGATGTTTCCATCTGAAGTTATACTGAACTCACATTTTCAAAGCATTATTCGGCGTTCTGTATCAGGACTAATTCCTGGATGAACTTAAAAACAGGAGGATTCTCCAGCTAATTAAAAAGTTTATATAAAATTCACAAGCAGACTTACAACTTTGTGATCCCTCCCTCCAAAAAGAATAAAACCCCAGAACTTCTTTAGAATGTAACATGTAGGATGTACTGTATTACAACACTGAAGAATACTGCAGTATGACAGCAACAATCATCAGGGCTTAAATTCAGGTTAAAATAAAAGAAAAAAAATAAAGAGCCTGGTCATAGCTTAGATTGATGCCCCACAACGCACGTGAGGAAAACTGAAAAACAATCCTGTCTCCTATTTACAACTGTATAGTAACAGATAGGCTTCTAAGTTCTCCATAGACTAACTAAAAGTAAGCATAAAAGGCCAGGTAGCAGCAGTCAGATTCTTCTGAATTAAATGTTATCCATGTGTATAGCACATTTCAATGTCCAAAGAGCAACTTGGATGTGCGAATCTGAGCTTTTATGACGAAAAGGGATATTTCTAAAATTGTCAGTAAAAGTCAGAAGCTTGGACACAGTCTCACGTATTTTTTCCCCTTTTCGAATGTCACTACCAAGTGTTTAATTGCTTTAATTAGGTTTGTCTACTGCGACTAGCAAGGAGAAACCCCAATACCCATAGCCAGAGGAGGATTTGTGAAAGGAGTGAGGGAAGGAGCCAAGAAGCTGATTGCCTGAGGCTGGGCCTCTAGATAGCGTTAGCTCTCTGATTGGGCTCAGGGCTAAATCTGCCATGTTTTAACATATCTGTTGGTATTGCAATCAGATCGGGTTTAATTCCCTGTGAGTCCCATGAAGAAACTTTCCAATGCATCCTGTCTCAGAGTCCCGACAGGAATGCACTTTGCTGGGCTGGCAGGACCCAATGCTTTGAACCCAGGCCCCAAGCTTTCAGCCCACCTTGGCACCTCTGCAAGGGTCCGAGATAAGTTTCACAACATCCATTCTTCTTCAAAAGCTTCCCCATGGCTAGCAGGTTTTGCAGGCCATCCCTGTAGGTGGTGGCATGGGCACGGGGTGCTGGCTATTGGGACTGCTTCAGCACTGCCTGGCTTACAGTGCTGTTGGCATGGCTCTTGGGACTCACGGTGGTCCTGAGGGTTGGCTGTGTGCACCACGTGTACGCTACATACCACATTATGGGACCACCTTTCCTCCTGGTTTCTCTGAATAGATTTAATTCTTCCAGAAGCTGGAGAGAAAACAGACTGGATTTTCCCAGCAAGACTGAGGACTCCAAAGACAAAAGAGCTGAGAAGTTTCTGGGGCCCCTTCACCACAATGGCTCTGAGTGGGTCACAGGGATGGTCAGCCTTCCTTTAATCACCCAGTCTGTCCAGAGCCTTTTTGCACCCAGCTTAAAGCTATGGAGTATGGGTGCTTTAATTTGTCTGTGCAGTGCCTAAAAGCTCTGACGTTTTAGAGTTCCCATTGCTCTGACTTCTTTTTCCTACCCTTTTCCAAATCCAGCACAAACCAAAAAAACTTCTGACTGTAGCTCTACTATGATCTGTCGTAAAAAGAAACACTGAAAGCCAGAGTGCTGCATTATTTCCCAATTAAAACCACCAGAAGAGGAGAATATTATTGATGTAATGCAATTACTACTGATGTAGTGGTTAAAAGAAGGACTTAGAAATCAGCATTTCTAATCACTGTTTACTTTGGAATCATAATTCATAGCCTTTCTACACCTTGGTTTCTCCACACAAAAATATTCTCTACGTAGTAGATGAATTACAGATTATTTTCATGATAGCCTTTAATGGGATGGCATCATGCAAGGGGTAAATATGCATCATATACATAGAAGCTGTGACAGAGGAAGAAAGATGACATTCCTAGCAAAAAAGAAAAGCAACGACTGCAATAGTATATGTAAATGCACACATATATTTAAAAAAACCCCAACCAAACCCAAACCATACCATGTGACATTACATTATATACCTATCTGAAGACAAAAAGGACACCTAAGAAATTATGTCTGTGAAAAGATTTTAAAAACTTATAATCCATTGTCAGACAATAAGCAAGCACAGCCTTGTTTTCAGCATGTTAGTAGCTACAGTTCTGCAACACAGAGAAAAACAAATAAATTCCAAGCACTAAAAGATTTCTTTTTTCTCAGGCCCCAAATCTAGAGCAGTTAGGGACAGCTATAATGTTATCTTGAGTGAACACAGGGCCAACATAATTAGGAATAAAGAGGTAAGAAGCAAGGGGAATTGCCTGCATAACTTCACTTTGTAAAATCCTCCCATGGAAGGTGGCAGGTAGGAAATCTGCATAATAACAAACTTGTCACAAGACAAGGCCAACTAAATACAACAATTAGAATTAACATTTTGCTTTGACTGGTTCTCAGGATTCCCCCTCTCCCTCCTCCCAGGTTTCATCAGATGAAGTTAAAGTTGCGGCTATTGATTTGGTGCAATATTTTCCAGTACATATTTTTTCCAAGTGTTGTGTGGCTGCAAGAAGACCAGCTCTCTTCTTTGTGGGCATCGCTTTAAGAGGCAGCTATTCAAGTGCCAAACGCTCCTCTCAGATTTCACAGTGAAAACCCAGAATAAATTTCTTGGTTACACTCTAGTCTATCTAGACTTAGATCTGTGTAAGTAATCCAGTCTGCCCCCAAAACAGAGCTACGATGTGTTATAAATTATAACTTATTATTGGAGGAGACCTTCTCCACTAACTGTCAGGCCCTTCCTTTAGAGGATTACTGGAAGCACCCGCACAGCTCTTGGGAGAGTGGATTTGTGCTTCCCAACTGTCTCACTGCCACTTTCCAACTGCTTGTGGTCTTTCTGCGCAGCCACCGACTCTGAGACAATCCCCAGCATGTGGAAGCCCTCCCAAGGTGCCACCAAGCTACGCCTGGAGATGCACACCAGCAACGGAGCTGATCTCCAGGGCTGCCTTCCCCAACACACAAACTGAAACACCACTATCTTAGCTGGCCTTTAAAACAAAGAGATAGTGACTCTGAATACTATGCAGCCATCCTCTGAAAAATAAGCCATTTTCTAAATTAGAAAGTGATTTTTTGTTCCACATTTTGGCAGTTTTGAAAATTTTAATCAATATTCCTACAATTGTTATGTTTTCTCTGGTTGCAGGAAGGAAATAGATCATAGTAAGGAGTAACAGATCCCAGATGAACAATATAGACTAGGGTTTTCTCTCTAATTTTATGTCCTTTGGTCTCTTAAGCATTCAGACTTTTCCTGTAAGTTACTCTTGTTTTGTTCAGATGTAGATCTCTTCTAGATAGAGAAAAGTATCATATCGGGTAATGCAATGATAGGATCCTTATGTAGTGGGATCAAATCAATGAACCACCCTTCAGAAGCGCTATACTGGCACATGTGTTCTTATTGGCCCCACTTCTCCTCCCCGGTTAGTATTCTTTTTACTTTTTCTTACTGTTTCCGTTTCTTGTATTTGTTGTAATATCTTATAATATTTGAGGATTCTGAAGATGTGAATACATGGAAGACTCATCTTTTGCTGGAAAAAGAATAAAGGCAAGAAAGGACTGGAAGACTGTTGAACGTATAAGCAAAATAGCTTTCAAATTTTAAAAACAGAAAGAAAATGGAGAGCATTATCATGAAGAAGAGAGGGTGAGAAGGGAAGAGGTTGGAGCTTATTATATTCAGTTGTTCGTATTTTGTAATACTACTCCCTCGCTTTTCTACTTTTTAGTCCCATCTAGTGTTCCACATCCCCCCTTATGACAGCAGTCTATCCCCTAACTACTGTTTTAGAGGGGTTATTTTAAGTACATTGTGATGAAAAAAATTCAAGTTCAAATAAATTCATGCATCCTTCCCATGAAAGATAACAAGCATTATGGTCTTTTCTGAACCGTACTTTGCATTTTGAGGGCCAAGATTTGCTCAAGGAATGAGAAATTGGAGAATTTATTTTGCAGTCCGCATTATACAATTAGGGCTATGCTAGCACATACTATTTTCCATGTTTCTTTTTAACCTTCTAGTTTTTCATAAATCAGCAAACATAAGGATTTCCCCTCCATTTTCAATTTGCCTATTCTGACAGGTCTCCCACTTGTTAAAAGCAGCAAACCCTATGCTGAGAAGCACATTGTAGGAAGGTCTCTGGTTTCAAGAAATATTTAAAAGTAATCTTTAGGCGCACAGTTCAAACTACAAATAATTTGGTCTTATTCCAAATAAATAATAAAAAAAGAACTACAAGCTGTACTTGTTTGTTGCAGAAATAGGTTTATTCTATAAAAATATAGAGCATTCTGAAAATATATAGAATATTTTATAGGTGTATAGAACAGATCTGAAAAGATTTATTTTGTGATAGTTTCTCCTTTTTTTTTTTTTTTTGGCATCCACAACATCCTTTCTATATTCAAATCCTATATTTTTTAGCATCTCAAATTATATCACAATTTCACTACATATTCCTACCCTGTGTGCCAAAATCAAAGTGAAGAGCTGAGCACTGGAGAGATAAAAATAATTTTTCAAATACTTTTTATATTTGCAAACGTGTACATATATTTTTTTTTTCAAGAAACTGTATAAGTCTTACTAAACATTGGAGAAAGGAGATGTTGACATTGTAACCACACTGAAGTAAGGGGTGAGATTTGGTAATATATCTCTGAAATCCTGAGAGGGGCAGAAGTCCTCCAGCAAAGGACTGCAACCCGGTATCCATCAGGTTACAACTCTGCTGTCACACAGGTGACAGCAGAAACGGATGGTTTGTACAGAAGAGCTCTGGTGTGGGCAATGGCAACACACACACACCTGTCGGGGTTTGTGCGTTAGGTACAGGGCTCTGTGGCCGTGATCTACGGAGAGAGAACAGAGCTGATAAAATAACTTGGTTATGGCTCCTATAGTTACTGACTCTATGGTCCATTGATGCTCCCTGTTCTGACCTCACGTACCTTCATACAAGATAGAAGGCATCCGCAGAGGGCTTCTGTACACCCTCATGATTCTATGCTGAGACACCGATGGGTTAGTGACTGTATATCCAAGAGCAGGGTTTTCCAAGGTTTTCTCTTTATATGTCAGACCCAAGTAATTTCCATTAATTCTACAACAAATCCTGAACCCAGCAGAGCAGCCTACAAAACCAAAGAAGAGTCTGTTAAAGTATACAGAAAACACAGATCTTCAGCAGGGCTGCTGCTGAACTTAACCAGAGATTATTATTTCTCTGTGTGAAGGCCAAACTAATGATTCTTCACTTAAAAAGAAACTGTACAAGTCTGCTAAGAAAATTAGTTCCCATGAACAACAGAGAAATGGAAGTCGTTGAAATGATCTGCATAAAGTAGCACCAAACCGATTTGCCAATACTGATGAAGAGAGCTGGGTGACAATTCCCAGAACGATGAAACAGGTGGGACAGGTGATTTTTCATTAATTAGTTTTGGCTAACTAACAGTTTAACTGAATGAATGCTGGAAAGCTGCTACGATTAGTTGGTCGTAACCGTTAAATGCTACTGTAAAGCCTATTTATTCTTCATATTGAAGTAAAAGAAAATAATACTTGTTAATACTGAAAGTTAGGGCAAGACATGTGGACAACTGTATTTTCCCACTCGTATTCATTTCTACGCTTCTCTGTATTCTTTTTTTGGAAAGCACCAAATGACTTCAGGAAAGTCTTGTGGTATTTCTAGTAAAAGCAACAAAGTCACAAGAATCCTCTAAAGAGTTGGTTTTTTTATTAAAAAAGAAACAATGCACAAGATGTTCAAATGGTCCCTTTCTCCCCTTCACTGTACCCCCAATTATTTATATATTTATATTAAATCTCTGGGAGAGTCAGAAAGGGAGGAAAAGATTCAGCCAGGAGTGCAAGCTTTTGAGGAGGTGCTGCATTTTCTTTGGACGCGTGCTGCGCACACCGCGGAGTCAGCACTTTAGCAGAAGTGACAGAAGTCGAGTACCTGCCAACGTCAGGAGTGGAGAAGGCAGGTCTCGCAGGAGGGGTAACCAGGAGTGAAACCAGAGGCTCAGCTGGACTCCTGGAATTTCCCTCCTGTAGAAAGTGTTCTCTCTAAAGACAGGCCCCTCCTTGCTGTCACTCCCAGACACTATTTCCTGTCACTCCTTTCTTCTTAATCATGCCAGGCTTCAACTTAATGACTGCTTGGCTCATATTTCTTCATGAAGATAGCTGAAAACTTCTCAATCCATGTGGTCATCTTGATTTCTCACATACTTTGGACCAGGAAGGCTCATGTTTAGACACTCAGATTTTTGGAAACTCTCCATCCGAGGGAGGTAACTTTTACTATCTTTCCCTTCAAAACTCTCCCAGCCACCTCCCGGTGCAACCATAGGGGTAAAAGGTGGAGTCTTGACCCTGCTGATGTGTCCTACAACCAGAGGCAAGGGGGGTGACCCCAGCCCAGACCCACACATTTGGTCATGTAACCCAAGACAGGGTACACAACTTGACGAAGGAGCAGACTCTTGTCACCCTGTAAGTAGTCTTGCTCTTCCCCTATTCCTTGGCCCACTGGAGAAAAATGTTGTCATTTTAATAATATGTTTTTCCATCCCAAAGGTGCTCCTGCCCTAGAAGGGAAAGATGGCAGGAGAGGGGCAGAGAACTCTGCAGCAACAGCTTTGCTGCTCCAGGAACAGAGGGAGGAAACAAAGGCTGAGGGTGGTGACCATGCCCTGGGTAGTCACTGCAGTAGGGCCACTCCAGATACTAAGCCCTACCTTGGCAGTGGCTGGAATAAGCCTTTCCACAGTCCTTCAGAAGGCAAGGGCAGGGCAGAGAGTATGGGTTTTTTTGCTGTGAGCAACAACCTGCTGCTCAAGGCAAGTCTTCTCTGCCTGGGACTCTAGGCAGTTCTGGGGCATAGCTTTCATCCCACTACTCTGTATCTACACCCGACAGTTGCTAAGACTTCATTTCTGTTTACCCATTTTCTGGTCAACACTGTGTTCCTTGGATTACAGCAAGAGAAAACCAAATTCTAGGAACATCCTGATAATACGTGACCCAATATACCCAGGTGCCTCAAGGCTAGCTGCCCTGTTTCTTCCTGTCTATGCTTTTGCTTGATCTAAACCTATTTCTACCTATTTATTCTATGTGTCTGTATCCATACTTGCTATTTATTTACTTTTCATAAAAATGCTGATTCTGAACTTGTGGCTGACTATATTTCAGATGGTGATACTGATTTTTTTGCAGTTCTATTGAAAGTGATGACCATGGAAGTTTGTGGCTTTACATGTGGCTTTGTCAAAAATAGTATTGGTAGGGTTTCTTGGTCATGTGTTTTCTCTAAGTGACAGCAGTTTAAAAGACGACCTCTCAACATATTCATTTTCAGGACTAATTTCTATTTTAGGTTGGAGAGACTGACAGAGATAAGTCATTCCTGCACTTTCACATTTGCGCACATAAATATTTTCAGAAGATCTCATGACCTATTTTTGCTTAGTTCCTGAGGGCAACTAGTTATGGTTTTGTTTGAGGAGAGCAGGCAGAATAGCAGTTCACAAAACTCCTAGGTCAACTTCTGCTTACCTACAGCTCTTTTTGTCTCAATACTCCTTGTTTAACAATTCATTGCCTTCTGCTTTTTTTATCCTGTCACTTCTTGGGATAACCAAAGTCAAGCATATTAATATTTTCATGAGGTCCACGGTTTCTGAAGCACTGTTAGCTAGCTAACTAGTTACATCTGAACAGTATGAGAAGCTCCCGAGTGCCCAGGATTTCTGACAGAATCAAACTTTGGATCCTGCTCTCTTGGTTTGGGCCAAGGCTGCCATCATGATGGCCTTAAAGCAGGACTTAGCTCTATTTGCTGCAAACAGAGGCCATTTTTCTGGATGCAGCCACTGGCTGGCCTGGACAGTAGGAAATCAAGGAGAGTGTTGGGGAAGACAAGTGTCAGGACCTGAATTTACTCTGTTCTCTTGTTGCTACAAGGGTCTGTGAGACACTAAGGAGTAGGGCCTCCAGCAGGAGACACTGGATTAGACAAGACAGCAGAGCAGGCATCAGAAATACCCTTCAGAAGAAGGAGCTGGAGGAAGTACTTGGAAGGCAGCAGGTCTTCCTGCTGGGCAGGTTTTGTTTTCATCCTCACTTAGGGTGAAACTTCCTGCAGCATGTATGTATTTTTCCTCCTCAGTAATAGTTGTTCCTTTGGGTAATTTTCAGAAAACAATGTGGAAATTATAGAAAAGAAATTAACTAGTGAACAGACCACCAAAAAATGCTTTGAGAGGAAAAACCTTGTAAGGTTAGTAGTACCGAAGGTCTTTGGAGGAGGAAAGAGGAAGGGGGGATGGGCAGTACATGAATGACTTTTAACAGTTAATAGACATTATCACACATTTCATACTTCAGCAGAATGCATTAGAGACACAACAACAGAGGGCTGGCTACAAACCTGGCCACAAATATATGAGAGCCCATAACTAGTAATCTCACTATTAGAAACAGCAAATCTTGAATTCCTTAAGAGAAAAGTTTTCTACCACAATGAAAAAAAAGCCAAAAGATAAACCCAGAAGAGATGTGTGCATACATTTGTACACACTTAGGATTATGGTACAGACATAGGAATCTTAGGATTTATTTAGCTATGATTAAACTAAATATAAACACATTAAACTAAATTAAAAAGCAGACTGTTGAGAGGTAAGAAAAGTTTTTATGAGTGAACCCCACACATTTTTTGCCTGCACAAAGCATAGTAGCTTGAAGGAACATTAATTCATAGACAATTCACCTATTCTTTATCATCCAACACAGACCATCTAACAATCCAACTGAATACACTTGTGGGTCACCAGTTCCACAGCCAGTAGAAATAAAGAAGTAGCTCTCATTAAAATCCTCAGAGCATACAAAACATGAAACACCATAATGTACAAATTACACATCTATACGAAAGGAGTATTCACACTAACCCAAATTAATTCCAGCTCCACCTCAACAACAAACCCTACAGTAATACTAGAAGAACAACAAATATTTACCTCCCATACCTCTAAAAGGGTCATCTTCTCTTTAGATACTGATTCTAAAAATCCTCCTCAAAATAATTACTGAGAGCCTGAACTGGTTTCTGGGGAAGACGATGAATGGCCCTCCCTTCACTCCGGCAGAGGCCCTAATTGCCTGCCTCTACTAATGAACTAATCTCAGGCACCTGGAACTAGCAGGCTCCATGCCGGGTGGGCAGAGCTCGGGTTACTTAAGAAATGCTCCAAATATATTCACACAAATCACTAACCCTGCAGATGTGCAAATACTGCTTTTGTCATGTTGCTGGAGAGATGGACATGTGTTTGCAGTGCTGTAGCACATAAAACCTGAAGATGAATTCATTGTGTTGCTTTAATCCCTTCCAGAGGCCAGGTGGGCATTTGGGGAGCCAGCTAAGTGTGTTGATTATCCACATTACTCATTGCATTAATGCATGTGTCTGTGTGACACAGAGTATCTCAGATGCTCACAGCATAAATATGTAGGTGGCTGGAAAAAATATAAGTATTTCATGACAACAGCCTGTTGTCTGTAAAATGAAACCTAATCAGGAAGTTAGCCTCAAACTTTGGCTAAAAACTAAACAAGTCCAAACTTTGCTGATGCTGAGTTTTTAAAATTACAGTTAAAGGACCTGGAAGTCACCAGGGGATGTAAGCAAGCCTCAATGTAAGCCTTGGGAGACAAACTACTGCACTTTTAACAAATTTTAAAAGGTTTTCACAGGCAAACAGTTCTCCGTGGCCTAAGAAATTAAAGTAGGTGTCATGCAGCTTTCCATCCAACCATCCACAAATTTCTTCTCCTTCCCTGGACTGATTATGCAGATAAGCATGTGTCAAATTGTAGGTATGTGTCTGGTTTCATTTGAGGAGGGAAGAATGATATAAACAAAACTCAGTTTAGCAGGAAAATACAGGAGAGCAAGAACAGGCTCCCGTCTTAGTCTTTGACAAATTGCTGAAATAGTTGGCTGCCTGGCTTTCAGGTGCTGTTCACACAGGTTGATTAGTATTAAAAAAAAATACCTTGATTTGTTCACGTGCCTGAAATATAGTGTTATTTCTACTACTTACATAAACACAAACACCTAATCTTTTTATAAGCAAAGGTAGGAATCTCTTCCCAATTTATCTATGTTTTGTAGAAGGATCTGGCTTTGTGGAATTTAGCTAGCTCAGCTAGCTCTCATGCTTTGGAAGAGTATGCAGGAGATGGTGAATACACCAGCATCAGTCGGACAGTGCTGCTGTCGTCACTGGACCCCAGGATGCAGAGAGTAATCGTGCCACAGACAGCAAAATATCTCCTGTGCCTCCTTTATTGAGCACTAAGCCAACATTGAAGACAGTGAATGCCAAATCCTCACAAAGGAATTTATCTACTTCTGTTTCCCATAGGGAAAATAATCAACACAATAGCCTCCATGCATTCTTCACTTCTCATCTGCAATCACACACACTCCCAGCAAAGGTTACGGAAGATGTCTACACCTAGGAGCACAAAAAATACCTCCTCTAAAAATTTATCACAATTGAAAAAAAAGGCACTTCCTAGGCATTTCAGAAAAGAATTCCTGAATGTTATGTTATGTTCATAAGGAAAGGGGATACATAGACCTCTTCAGATACCTCAAGATACTTCTTGGAATATATAACATCATGTCGTCATACATTAAAAAGCAATAGCAAAAGTTGGGGACTGTATTTAAAAAAAGGGAAACGGTTCAATGACCCCAAACCATGACACTTCTTGTAAAACCTCTTTTTGCCTACTCATATTTTCTTTCTTTATTTAGTCACTTATGACAAGGTCCCAGGTGATTTACCCTTCCCATGACCTTATGTCTTTTCACTGAAGTGGTGACCCTAGATATTAATGTGGGTTTTGAGGCTGCCTTTTAAAGCATTTCTTCTCATTTCAGCTGTTATTGATGAGCACTCATTTTCATAAAGGCCTCTTTTTCTTACGTGCAGCTTAGACATTCTCACTTCCCATGAACTGTGGATTCATTTCACAGCACACGAGGGGCTGGGGTACTCCCAGGTCCTCCCACCTGCCTTCCCGCACAGCCTGAACTTGGTGTCACCTCTCTGAGCACCCAGCAGTCCCTCCTTCGCCAGGCCAGGCCTCTGAACTGCTGTCCCAAGCAACAGCAGACAGCACCGCTAATTGTCACTGGGTTTAAAAAAAAAAAAAAGAAAAAAAAAACCTCATATATACACCGCATATATACCTGCATATATGTATACCAAGCCCAGGTGAGGATAAGCAGAGTCTACAGTTCTAAGGCAGAAATGTGAATTTCAACTGAATTTATATTGCAAAGTGGTTAAGAAATCTCTTGTGCTCACTTTGTGTTGAGGTTCTAGGATTATATGCACAGAAAGTAAAAACAGAAAGAAAAGGGCCTGGGAAACAATCACGCCCTGTGGAGTGAGTGGATGCCAAGGTTTCTACTGATTTCAGCAGGGTTTCAGCCTTTGTCATGTCAGCAAAAGTCACCATCTGTTGACAAACAAAACAGAGGAGGAAATCTTCCTTTCTGCTCTGTCTCAGTCTTTTCACAGCTGCCTACCTTTCCTGAAGTGTTTGGCACTGCCTACAGCTGGCAGCAGTTATGACAAAAAAAGATGGTCCCTAAGTGGGTTCTCATGTAACAATTCCTGAATTTCTAAATGATTTGTGAAAACCTATGTGCAAATTGTTCCTGTTTTCCAGGGAGCTCTGGGACCTGAGTCCTCTGTAGAATCTTGACTTACAGTTGCTCAGAGAATTTGGTCCTGAGTAGTAAGGACACCACTTTTCACTTTTGGTGCTTTAGGAAGGTTTTATTTTTATTTGTGTAGGATCGTAAAGTGCATATTCTAACATCATATTATTTATTCAATATATTAGAAAAGCCTTTGTCTTTTATAAGCCTCTGCACGTGAAGCCATCTTTTCCTCTGTCAGGGAGAACTGACAGGTTGCTTGCCATCACCTACTCTCCAGCAAAGCCAGCAGCCCACACTGTCAGTGTGAAAACATCTGTTGAATGGATTTATTGACTAGGTCTTAGGTGCGAGTTGTTGGGGTCTTTTTTTTTTCCACACTGTTTATTACAGCCCTGACCTAATGAACTTAATTTGTTGACATGTTTCCCTCAGTGTCTTACTTGATCCCGTCTCACATTTCCTTCTACTGTGCTGTTTTCTTGGAAACAGGAGTTCCTGGCGCATCGGCGTGTCCACCAGTTGCAAATCTACCAAGCTCAGATGGCTACAGTTGGCATGGCGGGATTAGATAAACATCGGCCGGTGTCCAGGACCCCGTCTTCCCCTGCTGATTCCACATTACCTCACCCAGCCATGGACCAGTCCAGCCAGCATGTCTACACGACCGGTAGGATTCCCTAAAGACTGCTTTTAACAGGCAGGGCAAATGGGTTTGTTCATGTAGGATCAACAGATTTAAATGCCTCAAATACCTCCTGCAGCAATGCATTCAGTTTTAGCCTTACTGTTCATCGGTTTTATGACGCTGTACTGGCATCAAGTCAACCACTGCAGCTGATAAATCACAGGGTTAATATTCACACAGTCATAAATTATTATCATTGACTGGCTCTTGCAATATAGCAACAGGTGCATTTTTGGTGCCTTTAAGTCATTTATAGCTTTTCCTTTCATTTCCCTATCCTCTGGTTCTTTTCTCTGTGTTCTTGTTGCCTCTTTTGTAAGGAGACCACCAATAAATTGAAGAAAGACCACCAGTAAGTAGGAAAGCTGCAATATAACTCTGAATGTCTTCATTTGACAAGTCAGTCTATGCTACAAGATTGCTTCCCCTACAGAAAGAGCAAAGCTGTAGCCATGACTAGAAGGTGATGTTGGCTACAACTTCAGTGTCTTTCAGCAGTTGTGTGGAGTCTACAGAGGAAGGTTTTATGGTCAGGCCCAGGGCAGTGCAGTCACTCAGGGAGCATCTCCTATTGATATGGTCTGGGCTGTCCAAAGCAGAGTGATTAGGACCTCCAAAATCTTCAGTGAAAGGCAAAAAAGTGACCACAGAAAACCCATTTCATATTACGGGTAATCTAACCTTGCCGGAGGTTCCATCTTTTTAAGAGCCTGAATCTCAGTAAAAACATTACAGTGTGGATAGAAGAAAAGTTATGCTTACTCTGTGCACAAGAAAGGGGGAGTGAATACTTGGAGATACTGTTTAGTCCGGTTTCTGCCAGAAGTATTAATTCCTTCACATAGCTTGGCAGAACTTGCTATGCCCTGAAAGGCCATGATTGTGAATGACGTAGGATGGAGTCCTTAATGGGCCCGATATGTGACTGTGTGAGACATTGTGCTCTCCCCTCTCTCCAATTAGAATGTGAGTTTGGAAAGTGAAAATTTATTATCTTAAAGAAAAAAAACTGCAAAAGAAAAAGATGTTCTTAAAGTACTGCAAGTAAGTGGATAAATGGATGCAAGATGACATTCAAGATGAAAGACATAATTTCTTCTTCTGTAAATACACTGTCAATTTAGGAATTTCACTTATTGGGTAACAAATATTTGGATTGTACTGAAATAAACATGCTAATTCATTTTCCATGAGTTTCTGCAAAAAGACCAGCTGTGTACAGACAGGATTATTAAACCTGGCCACTGTTTTTCTAGTTGTGGTTCATAGAGTCCCCAAAACATTGTAAACTCATTCTAAAAGATTCACAGAACACACCAAAAGCAAGCTCACTGTGTGTAGGCTTCAACATCCCGTCAAAAAACCTGCAGTTCCCCTGGAAAAGTTCAATGGAGTTGCAAACATAAAGGTTACTGGTTTAGTCTGATTGCTAAGGTTTACTGATACCTCCCTTTATAGGTTCTCAGACCGGGGACTAGGGTCCAAGGGGTTTACATATATCTGGGGACTTGTGGCATCAGTGGAACTGATTAAGAAAGAAAACGTGAAGTTGAGACGGAAGAATAAGAGAAGGAATGAAATGAGGTAGAACAAACACTGAACTGAGATGATGTCAGGAAATGGGACATCCCAGGCACAAAGGGCTTGAGATCTGACACAAGGAAACCTGGCGGGCTCTGTAATGGAGATGCAGACAGTGCATGTGCAGAGTCAGAGTGTATTAAGGTCAGGCAGACAGTTTAATATCGCTCCTTTAGTAGCGTTACTATATGAACAACAGCAGTGGAAGAAGAGATAGAAAGAGAGAAGGGAAGAGCAAAAAAATGCTGCTTATTCCAACTGAGATTCTCAGTCCTTCACTGAACTCCTTTCTCCAAATCAGAAACATTTTTTGAATCCTTATTTCTACTTTTTTAAAATCATTTTTCCCTCCACCACTCTTTCAAGATAATCATCTCTACTCATCGAAGAAAAAAGTCCTCCTATTTCTGCTTTCTCTACAACTTTGTGCTTCTGCTTCTCCACTTGTGCTCTGTACCTTCACGCCTCTTTTATATCCTGTAAGTACTGGCTGAAGAAGACAGTGTTGTAGCTGCTTCCAGTACGCTGTATCTACGCCAACCAGCCAGCCAGTACCCCCTGGCTGATTGACCATGTCGCAGGTCCAACAGAGCCCACACCTCTGCATTCACAATGAAGCCTTTCCTTTCTGCTTGAAGAAGTCCCTTTCCCTGACATGTCTCTAGGCTTATAGACCTACAGATATAACCTTTATCACTGCAGTTTCTGAGTACATTGAAAATAGAGTTAGGTTCTATATTATGAGATTAACATCTCTGGAGTGACAATGAACACCGACTTTGCAACACCAACAGTTCAAATACAGTTTCTGTCAATAGCTAGATCGATATGTGTATTATTAACATAGGTATAGTATGGTACAGAATAGCTTTATTTGTGCATAATATTTCCTGGGTCTGGATAGTGCCCTGGCATTTATTCATTGGTCAGTGGAAAGAAAGTTTTTACCTGTTCTTACACAGCCTTGCCAAAACTCTTTGGGATGAAAGGCGTGAGCAGCCTGGTCTGATCACAGCTCTGACCTGCTCTGAGAAGAGGGTTGGACTAGAGACCTCTGGAGGTCCCTGCCAACCTGAGCTATCCTGTGGTTCTATGATTTGCTCCCTTAAGAGAGCACAGGATGCAACCAGTCGCTGCCCACAGCAGTCGCAACTTTATCATTTTCAAAAGCATGGAAGGAAGCAATGGGTGGGGGAAAAGCAAGAAAATTCTAGTACAGCATGAAGTGAGGTCAAATTCAGACCTTAGAAATTGAGGTAAAAAAACCTCCCTGCCTTGAATTGGGTGTTTTTTGTTGTTTTTTGTTGTTGTTGTTGTTTATTTTTGTTTTTATTTTGTTGTTGTTGGTGTTTTTTTTTTTTTCCTATTTAAAGACAGTATATTCTTGGAAGAGAAAAAAAATAGAAGGAAAACTGTTGTGGCAGAACATTACATGGGGATCAAATAGAGCCTGTACTTTTGTGAGTCGTGAGAGAAAATGCTCTTACCCAAATATCTGAAGGGAATCAGAATGGTGATGGTTGTAAGAGAGCTATGCAATATATATGCAGTATATGCCCAAGATAATGAGTTAAAGATGGAAAAAAAATTTAAAATCTACTTGATGTTCACTTAGATGGTTTACAGAATATTTGAGAATATTTACTTCAGATATTTCTTATGAATAATTTATTAGATGTTCTTCCCTTGGGTTTTCTTATTGGTACTGTTGTCCTCCAGGACATTTCACCTCCTTCAAAACATGCTGTTAGCCAGCAATTTTTAGGTGTCTTGCTCTCCATTCTGTTTAAAATACTATTAAAAGAAGATGACCCAAATGAAGTATTTTGGAAAAGAATGTTAGGGATTCCCCACCAAGAAGACCTTGTTTTTCTGACTTAATGCAAATTCAGTTTCTTTTGTCCTGTGTCCTCTGTCATTATATGGTTCAGTGGTGCCACCATTCCAATCTGTCATCAGGGCCACATTCTGACCTTGGTAATATTGGTGTAAATCCAGAATAAATCCACCAGTCTCAGTGGAGCTGCTCAGATTTACACAAGGAATCTGAGAGCAAAATCTGGCTGTAGGCTGTTCTGGAGAGACAGAATAACCATCTTTTATTAATATTTCACAGCAGTCTGCAATTGAAAACAGTTGTCTCCCTCTCTCTTTTTTTTTGTGGGGGTGGGGAGATTATTGGCTGAATCCTGTTAGGGAAATCCTACAGGCTATTTTTAGCAGTAAGCTCTACTGCTGCATTGTGGTATTGTACCAAGCACACGTGCTGTATGACCAGCAGCCACACATCTGAATTACTTGCACATCCTAAATCAATTTAGATGCTTGAAATAAATGAAAACATATATTTCAGTCTTTTCTTAAGTCAATTAATCCTGCTAGAAATAAATTTTACACTCGGTGGTGTGAATATCTTACTATTTAGGAGTTTGGAGCAGATGCTTCTGCTGTGTAATACCGACATGACGTGATTAAACTGATTTTTGATTCGGACAAAATAATTAATGTACAATAAAATTACCTTTTTAGTTATATTCTACTTTAGGAAAAATACTAATGCACTGAGAAAGGGATGCTTATATCCATGTCAACCAGAGGAGGCATCCTGAATACACAGTTTCAGCATTTCATTTCAAAACCACTGTTTAGTTGCAAACCAGATAGAGGTCATCAAAAAGTGTCATTATTATATAACATCTTGATTTTGTATAACAATAACATAGTAAAAAATATATATTATATTTCTATTAACTGCAGTTTGGACTATGCAAACCAAAGCCTGTAGGAAGCATTGATAATTAGAATAAAACATTCATTGAAAGAGCGGCAGGTAGGAGATACTGTCAACTTTCAGCTACTTTTGTTAACATTTACCAAGTGTTTCCATTCAAATCCATTGGAAATAACTGTGCACTCTGCCTAAGAGCTTCTGAAAGTCCTGATGCATTTACATTTAGCATGTAGACACCCTCCCTATTGGGCATGGGGGTGGGATGAAAAGTTTTCTTATCTAATGGTATAATGACCACTGGCAAACTGTAAAATCTGGGTATGCAACAGACTACAGAAATTAAAACCTTGGGTGCGAGGAAAAGGAAAGCAAGGTATGTGAGTATACCCTTATTTGTGTGCATAATTGCTATTTCAAATAACTTACAAGACCTGATGATGTAAAGCAGCAAAGCTTATAAATGGTACAGTGCAAATAGCTGCAGAAAAAGGAAATTATTAACTGCTTTGACAATGCCAGCAAAGATTTTTAAGCTACATTAGTTTATTAACTCCAGATTTTCATTTGTTCTTTTTTTTTTTTTCTTTAAAAGAAAACAAACCAAGAAAGTAAATACAGGAATTTATTGCTAATGAACTCTTTTGTTTGTTTAGCATAATCTTCATCGTACTGCACACAGGTATTATTGTTGTTGCATTCCCCTTATGTTAAACATATTTGTTGTATTATCATTTTGGCTTAAACAGCAAGGTCCCAAAGGATCGATTCTAAAGTGCATGATCTAAGAAATATAGCAGCATAAATATTTCTACAGCAGCATAATTTCTGGCTAACTTCTAACTGAATTATCTCAGAACCCTAACTTTGCATTGCCCACAATGTATACTGACTCTTATTCAGTAAAGTTTTTGAACACTTTATTAGAGTTCATTATCCATTCAAGAAATTTGCTGAATAAGGGTGGTATTGAGCATGTTGTTGAATCTGGACTTTAATTTTGTATTTTCTTCACTGGCTGACTTTTTAGTAGCAGGCTAACACAATTTTCCCAGAACTGTGTTGGCATCTGCAGTAGTGGTGGCACATAAGAAAGAGGTTTTGAACGCCAAGTTTTGCAGCTTGGAGAAATTGTTAATTTGAGTCCCTTTCAACTGTAAGAGGAAGAAAACTCCAAATGTTTCCCAAATGAAAATGGTTCACAGGGGTAAGGAAAATATCTTTTGTTCCAGACATTTCCGAGGGAAATGCAAACAACAAGTAAATAAATAAAGTAATTTTTCAGCATTTCAGACTTGTTTTGAAAGCCTTGAAAATTGAGTTTAGCTCTAGCCTACTCACTAAAATTTCTCTTTTGCTCCCAATACACAGCTACAGAGCAATGTGATGTTGATAGCTGTTCTGTATAAAGTTGTTCTGTCCTTGAGTAAACAAGCATAGAAAATTCAAAAGGAACCTTGCATTGCAGTCTAACAACAGGATTTGGTCCTAATTGAGAAGTGTGTGGAGCTTTTCTTTTTAATGAAAACGGACTCTGGCTGCCACTGCTGCAACTCTCTGAAGCTTTTATCTGATATGCTTTGAGATCTGGAATTAATATAGTATCAGTTAAGCAGTACAAATAAAGAGTCGCATTGTCATTTCAAAATTTATTTTAAAATCTTTTTCTGAATGATTTTCCTTACACTGCTATAAATATATAACCATTTTTGTTATATATAGGTTAACAGCCTTAACTGCCCTTACCCACTAGAGAAAACAAGTGATTCGGTACCAGGACTGATTTTTTTTAGCCATAAAATCTTTAACAAGACACCACCCAATTTCCTTCCTTCTTTTCAGTAAACTGTATTTATTGGTATAATTTCTTGAGAATTCATTTTTGCCTTACCGATATCACAAGATGTACCTTTTAAGTCACAATTCAGAGTCTCCCAGAGGAAAGGGGAATTAAGATCCAGAGTTTTCATCTTGCTCTAACTGTCAAATAAAATCCAGTTGTGCTACAGTATGCGTGACATGGAGCAGTATAACTTGCAGTTGTTTCACCTGCTGTTTCTTATTGTGCTGTCTTTGTGCTGAAGGTGTTGTGTACGACAGCCTGATGCTGAAGCACCAGTGCATGTGTGGCAACTATGCTAATCACCCTGAACACGCCGGAAGGATCCAAAGCATCTGGTCAAGGCTGCAAGAAACTGGGTTGCTGAACAAGTGCGAGGTAATAAAAAACAAAGACCAGATACTTGACTTGTTAAAGTAAATGCCAAATTTATGAAATCCTAAATCTGTCTGTCTTCTGTAATTTGTCTTAGGAATTATTTGGACTTAAATGACAATATTAAGATAATGTATTTTAGGAAACCCCACTTCTCAATCGGAAAACAAAGAATTTACACAATGAAAGTAATTTATTCACATACATCATAACATAAAATCCAGACATGATTATGTTCCTCACCTTGATATAGGAAGGTAGACAAGCAGTAGTCGAACAGCAAGTGCAGTCCTTCCAATGGCAATTCTTAATTTTTTCAAGCAGCTAAGGTTTTTGCTTCTGTACTAACATAGAACACTGCATTTTTCTTTAAAGTAGTTTGTATCACTCCATAAGCACATTACGTCTTGTCTTATTTCAGACTCTAAAGTCTGTTTTCATAGTATTTTCATTTGCCTGGTGTATGATGGATACCAAGTCAAAATCTGAGACATTCTAGACAATATCAGAGCAAGTGTGGAACTTCCTTTGCTTTGATTTCTCTCACAAAATTGTAGATTAAAACATCATGCTTAAATCAAATATGGGTTCTGAGGCTCATGTATGACTTGGGTTACTGAGAAACAGCCTTTTCCTACCATTCACTGCTTCCCATGAGTTGTGCAGCACTGTCAACTTCTGCAGAAGCCTGTGGCAATTGAGGGTGCTTACTGCATTGCAGCACCAGTTAACAAAGTTCAACACAAATTTGCTTATGTTTTGCAGGATCCCGAAATTGCTAGGGCTCTTATGCTCTATTTTCTTTAATTGCTTTTCTTTATATACTTAGGTTTTTACAAACCCAAAGGAACTGGTACAATAGGTCCCTTTGATTAGCTATTAGTGACTGCCCACAAAGATTTTCTGCAGGTAGCCTAGCATACTGGGCAGTGAGATATTGCAAGCACTACAGATGCTTTTGTTGTATGCACTCATCTAACTAGATGGCAGCACTCTAACAGGCTAATGTTTTTTTAGCTTGGATAATGTTTTCAATCTTCAAGAAGACTTTCTTTCAGCAAGGCCCTGAAGGCCACATATCACAGGAGTGGTTTCCTTGATGGGATCACATACTTAAGGAGTAAGTTAAACTTGCAGCTGAGTGCTTTACGAAAATAAGGCCTAGTTACCTGGCTGACTCAGGATACATATCATAAAGAAAAGACAAAAAAGGGAGAAAAAAAAGTAAAACACAATGCACTACCATGTATTGCTTTCTTCTATGATAAACAGATATTGTCGAACGGTAAATTGTGTGGGTCTGGAAAAGGTGTCAATTGGTAAAGTAGTATAAGTTAATATGAGGTAAACACAGTCCAATAGTTTCCTGAAAATTTAAAGTTCGCTCTTACAATTCTGTGATTTCAAAAGCTGAAATATAGCCTATTAGGTCTTGCAAAATCCAGTGAGTCTGCAGAGGGGAAATAAGTCACTTTATGTCAAATGGCATTCAGTTAATTTTGACTCCTGTTGTATGCTTTGAAATGAGGCTGCAACGTGAAACGAGCTGTCAAAATGTAAACTCGGATGATAAAACTTTGAGGAACCTCAGTGTGATGCTGGTGCATAGATCTGGTGTTTATCTTGATCCCCTTATGTAGCTAAAGACAGGATGATTATATTTGATGATGCAATCTGTCCTTTGTTCCACTGAATAGCACTTGCTTGACATCAAACATGTCACTTTTCAAAATAAAGAAGGACGTGGTGATTTGCTTAATTGGTGCTTTGGTTCTTTAGAAAAGTTATTCAGCTGAATATCTGACTTGTGTCACTAAAGGAGTGGCTATTGCATTATTCAAGAAATAATAGGCCACTGTTAAACTGTGTTCTGGAACATACCACACTGAGGATGCAGAGCCAAAGCATCACGGGCAGCTCCACTGTGTCTTTTACCGACTTACAAATGCCCCCTCATGAACATTAGTATTTCTCAGTATAATTTTTGAATATGATTTCCCTCAGTTTCTGTCAGAAGGAGTGAGGAGATGGGGGGAGATTACCGCTCAGGTTTTGCCACCTGCACTGCCCCATGCCAGAAGGGCAGCTTAGGAACAGCAACCTGCAGCAGCTGCTTAGGAAATCCTCTGCAGTAACTGTGAACCTTCTTTTTTTTTTCTTTTACTGAAACAATTGTCCCACAAGATGGCTGCAGTCCTACTTTTTGTCTTATGAGGAGTTTCAGGATCAAAGCTAATTTAGTCAGAGGTAGCTCAGATCTTGTTACCTTGCAATGTGTGTCAGGGGACCCTCCCTATTTTCTTAATCTACCAAGAAACCCTTATGAAAATCATAGAATCATAGAATCGTCTAGGTTGGAAGGGACCTTTAAGATTGAGTCCAACCATCAACCTAATGCTGCCAAAACCACCACAAAACCATGTCCCTCAGCACCACATCTACATGTCTTTTAAATACCTCCAGGGGGCCACTCAACCACTTCCCTGGGCAGCCTGTTCCAATGCTTAATAACCCTTTCTGTAAAGAAATTTTTCCTAATATCCGATCTAAATCTCCCCTGGTGCAATTTGAGGCCTCTTGTCCTATCACTTGTTACGTGGGAGAAGAGACTGACCCCCACCTCACTACAACCTCCTTTCAGGTAGTTGTAGAGAGCGATAAGGTCTCCCCTCAGCCTCCTTTTCTCCAGACTAAGCAATCCCAGTTCCCTCAGCCGCTCCTCATGAGACTTGTACTCTGGACCCTTCACTAGCTTCATTGCCCTTCTCTGGACACGCTCTAGAGCCTCAATGTCTTTTTATGCCTATACAATCTTTGTTGTCTATACAGGGAGCAAAACATGGTTCCTAAATCATGTGGTGTGGATTAACCCCTCGCACAGCTCAGGTCTATGGCCCTGGAGAGAGACGACTGGCCAAGTGCGCAGAGAACTACCATCTCTAACTGGGCATGGAATGATGGAAGTCATATATACTGGGCTGACACCATGCTAACTGCAGTTAATAGATTAATCTAGACTTAATCAATTACCAATATATATTGCTTATACTGCCCCCATATATAGCATATTTAAGATATAACTCGGTAAAATCATAACAAGGTTTGACTGGAGTACTCGAAGCTGTATGTTCACTAAAAAATAAAATGTGCCTGGGGCTGTTCTCCACCACTGAGGCCAACTGGCATGGAAAGGCCCATGTTCATACTACCAGGAATGCTCCCTGGCCCCTGCCAGTGACCAAACCGTGTCTGGGAGTTGTTTGGGAGAGTGCTAGCTGCTGCTCAGCCAAAACGGTGTGAAGGACCACTTTAGCAATTTAATAGTACAGATGATTGTGTTCCTCTGCCTGGGAATGTTTCCTGGCACTGCTTAATTTACTGCCGCAGACACAGCCAAAAGGACTTGCTTCTCCAGACTGTTTTTTTGTCTTTCTAGCCATAGATATTTGAGCTCTAGAGTTATTCAAGCAACAGTTTAGAGGATTTTTGCTAAATTGAGAAACTAGTTGTAGCTTTTGGAATTTTTTAAATTGCATTACACTTCCAAATAGATAAATTGCTTCCCCCATTGGCTTCTCTGAGACAAGGGAGAAACAAATCCTGATCATGGCCAGCCCTGGAAAGTGGGATTTGACAGACCAGTCCCTGATTGAGTCCAGGGCAAGAGAGTGGAGTAATTTCCCCCTGTAGTGGACTTTTTTATGGTCCTGGTATTTAGGTATTGGGAAAATAAAATTCAGATTCAATATTTTTGCATTAGGTTAAGAGTTTTGTGTGTGTTCACTGGAATACCTATCCTGTGTTTGATAAAGGTTGACAGAGGTAGAAGAGTTATCAAATGCAGCAACAGAATAAGGCAGCTAAAAGATGCAAAAGTTGGCATAAAACCATCCATGATCTCTTTTTTTTCTTTTTTGCAATTTTCTTGTGATAAAGAGTAATGCATAGTTGCCCTACCTTTGGGACAGGAAAAAAAAAAGAGGACTGAATTATGTTTTGGTGGTCGTGTCTGCTTTCTACTTGTTCTAGGGAGAGGAAGTATTTACATAATTCCTTTGGGGCCATAATTTATGCACACATGACTGACATTAGGCTACACTGATCAGCACAGTTTCAGAAAAGACATGAAGAATGTAGACACAGTCCCACTTAGCGCCCCCAACTCCACTTCCTGTAGGGACTGTGGTCCAGCAACATTTTTCTTTTCAGCCTGGAATTTGATCTGAATTTTGGTAGTTTTCTGGATCAGGGAGACGTGTTACACCTCCTCCTGTCCCCAGTTCACGGACTGATGGGGAGAGAAGGAAAGAATTCAAAGATTTTAAAACCTTTGAGTCTGCCAGATCACATAGATCAGTAAATATGAAAGAATTCCACAATACAGGAAAAATTGTCCATGAAGACCCTTTAAGAGCAAAATTTGAACATATTCAGGTCAAGCACTTGAAGACCAAAACATATGAAGAGAAATGCATCTCTGTGGGGTGCATCCGTGTTAGAGATATGGTTGCAATTCCCACATAAGGGAAAGAGAGGAAGTGATGTGGGTGTACTGACTGGCAAATGATCCATATTATCTATGTGTCTTTTTAAAAACAAGAGACAATTCAAATACTATGAGAAATCCCAGAAAAAGAAGAAAAGACTCTGAAGACCTTGTTCACAAATTGGATAGTCTAAGGGAATTTCAGAGACATTCTCTCCATACAAATAACTGCAGCAAAGGCAATGGACACCTTACACTGAGAGACTCAAGTGAGAAATATTGCTTAAGCTATGTCAACAATTCCTGTTAATTTAACGGAGAGAAGCAGGCGGTGTCATCTTTGTCTTTTTGAATCTCTGACTGTGCAAGAGTTTAGTCTGCTGAAAGTCTAACCAAGATCTTCAGGGAAAATGTCTCCATTGATGAGGGAACTGCATATGTCAGACAGCCAACACACAAATTGTCATGCACATTAGAAAAGGATGACTTACCTTCTCCTACAGATGTAGCAGATGGATGGATGTAGCATTCAAGTCCCCTTGAATGAAACAAATACTGTTCATAATTTCTCCTGTGCTATTTCTCCTTTTTCATTGGCTTTATGCCAATTTTCTGCTTTCTACTACATTTTAGGCTTTTGATACTACCATGGCTGATGAAAATTAAGAAAGACACTTTAAAATAAAAAAGATGTGGATAAAAGTGTATGTGTAAAGTTATACAAATGCACATGTTATATTGTCTGATAACTCATGCCAGTGAGAGCCAGAAACTATTCCTTTGCATAACTGAAGTTACATGATTCCAGATTCTGGCAACAGACTCATGGCATGTGCTTTTGTAGATCTGCTAAATCCTGACATCATTGTGTAAGTAGAAGTGTTCTAAGCAATTATTACAGGTAATTTTTAATATAAATTATTTTTTCCTTTGTGTAGAGTCTTAGATAGTTGGAATTTTAATGTTGTTGCAAATGGCTTGACAGGCAGAGATACTGCAAGGGTGGGATGAAAGGAACAGTAAATGAGGAAGTGGGAATGCAGAAACGGCACAGATGTGTGCACTGTTTGCCCTTCCCTTTCCTCCTGCCATTTACTGTGTAAATGTGCTTGCCGATGGTCAAGTCAGAGCTGGAGAAGCCGCGGAGAAAGAGCAGCTCTGGGCTGTGCCTGCCCTGGCAGCTCAGCTGCTGGCTGTGCCCCAAGGACCTCACTGCTGGGAGCAGCCTGCAGCAGTCAGGGGGGGGCGGTCGGTGCTGTTTGATTTCTGCACCAAACCTGTTTCTGCACAACCTGTTTCTGCCCTAAACGATCCGGCTGGCAATACTGGGGAGTAAGTATCTCCTTAGCAAAACCTTTTGGGGAGGCCACTTGCAGACCCTCCTTTGTTAGGGCAAATCACTGTTTTCCATAGGACATCACAGAGCTCCCCATTGTAAGAATAACAGCTAGCTGTGGGGCTTTTTATAGTTAAAGTGATATGGCATTTAACAGCCCTTTAAAAAGAGCCAGACAATTAAGTCTCTTAAACATCTCTTAAAGATATTTTGTATAACTTGTTGAAAATATACGACCAGAGAGTGAGTACTTTATTCAGGGTTCTTTGATGTGACCTTCATAAAGTACCTCTTTACTTTTCTTACACATTTATTTTAGCTGTCCTAAAAGCCAGCCTCCCTTCCCAATTTTGCTGTGGAGAATTGGGTATATAGATTTTAAAGCAGCTTATTAGAAACACAGACCGTAATGAGAATGGATGAACGAATGAATGTTACCAGGCACCTCACTTGTGAAGAAAAACATTTTATCTGACCCAGAAGAACCATTACAGAGTTTACTGACTCCATGAAGTAACATAATGTGCTGATTTTGATTGTGCAACTGTGTGTTAAAAGGATGTGAGTGCACTGCTACAAATTCTCATGTGAGACTGGGAGAGGCTTGAAGAAATTAGAGATGAAAAAGGGTTTATTAAGTCATTTAGTTCTTGGATCATTCCCTAAAATGTTTTTTCCACTGCTGTCTCCAGTCAAGTTTTAAACACTGCAAGAAACAGGGCTTCCACCATTTCCCTGAGGGGGAGCTTGATCCACAGTCATCTAGACCTAACTCTTAGGACATTTTTCCTGATTAGTCAGAAAAATTGCCACTGCTTAACTCAATATAAATTGTGCATGGTTCTTCTGACACCCCCACCCCCACCTCACCCCCCCAGGCAGTTCCTTTCTTCCACAGTGCACATTCTCTTTATTATTTATAATATTGCTTTCTTCTCCTGGTGAAGAAGCTGGTGCCTTCTGATGTGCATGAATACGTGATGGATATAATAAGAATTACAACTTAACCTCTAAGAAAACTAGAATTGAATGGTATTTCTGTAACAGATTAATCGGTCTATGAAGAATAGGACGGTCTATTTAGATAACTTCTGTACCTGTTTATCTGTAGACCTTGACAGTCACACAGATCTACAGTCTAAGTTTTGAGAGGTTTTGCCCCTGGTGATTATATGGACCAGGTCTGCAAATAGAGTCCAAGAACTTTAAAAAAAGACTCTT
This sequence comes from Chroicocephalus ridibundus, assembly GCF_963924245.1. NCBI lineage: Eukaryota > Metazoa > Chordata > Aves > Charadriiformes > Laridae > Chroicocephalus > Chroicocephalus ridibundus. Next base: position 33,901,483 of record NC_086285.1, read on the forward strand.
TTCTCTCTACGTTATCCAATATCAACACGAAAGATGATCTTGGGACCAGAACTTTGTTGACAGTGCTGTTTATTATGCCCAAATCTGAACAAAATCTGCTTCCTGTTGCTGTATCTGCAAAGGCTGTACAGTACTCGCACAAGCAGAGAAATAAATATTTTTGTGACAAGCTGTAATTCCAAATACATACAAGGGACAGATTTGCTGAATAAGAAAGTGTTAGTTTTATCTTTTTTTCCTTCTTTCCTATCTTCCTTCCTCCCTAAACTGATTAAAATTTCAATGGATTTATAGAAAGGCATCCCAGATTTTTTAACACTGATTTAAGTGGGGAGAGTACAGGCTGGAGAAACAGTTAAAGAGACAAACTCCACTTACAAAAATGTAAGGAAGCAAGTGAGTCAGCATGTGTAACAGCAAAAATGATCCTGGGATATCGAACATACTTTAAAAGAATGAAAAGATATAGAAATATTTTATTAAAGCAGTTAAACTGTAATTTGCTGCTTCTCCCTGGCTCTCCTCACTGTGATCGTGTTCTTCCTAGCAGCATAAATCACAAGTACTAGTAGTAACGCAAAAAACATTAATCCTCATTCAGAACGCATCCGCAGCTTACAGGTGTGAATAAGTTTTTGCTCTTTAAACTAGAATTTTTCTAGCCAGCTTTCTTACTTAAGAAATAAGCCTTTTGGTTTGTATCTCTTATCCCTATGAGGTAGGAAAGAGGCAGAATCTTGTCTTTTTCTTATATGTGAAACCCTGTACTAAGATAACTCTACTAAGACTTAAGTGAAGCATTTGTGATAAACCACACACGCATTTGTTTTTCGTATAGCATTACTTTAATAAACAAATCAGTGTCACATTCCGGCATGACGCAATTTCAACCCATTATTAATCATACTAAATGTTATTTTGGACCTTTACTTTTTTTTTTTTTTCTTCTCTCCCTAAATATTGTCAGTGGAATATTGTAGGCCTCTGCTGTTTTCTTTCAGCGAATTCGAGGTCGAAAAGCCAGTCTGGAGGAAATACAGCTGGTTCACTCTGAACATCATTCACTGCTGTATGGCACCAGCCCCCTGAACAGACAGAAGCTGGACCCCAGGAAACTCCTAGGTCTGTACAGGCCTCTATTCTACTGAGAACAGCACATTCCAGCACTGTCATTAGTCATAGCTGGTGTCAGTTTAAAATACTTGGCAAGCAGTGTGACAAAAATTCACTTTTTCCAAATGCATTGCTATGTGGAAGGAGAATGTTACAATGGGAGCCAAATATAGATTAGCAAAATGCACAGGCTGGAAAGCAGCAATAGAGGTTTCTCCTAATTCGCTTCACAAATCATCGAAGTGTTAACCCTTTACTGTAATTTGTTCTCCATCGGAGGTCAATGGAAATTTTGAACACGGTTGGTTTTCTATCTCCTTGTGTTATTTGATTTGAAAACGGGAGTTTAAGATACACTTGCTTGTCAGATTTGCTTGTTTGCTGTTCTCATTTGATTTATTTTAATTATTTCAGCCATGCTGAGTCCAGATACCATGCCTAAGTCTTGCTAATAGGTGAACTTTATTTTGATGTCTTCCCATTATGCAGGATACGATAACTTTCTCAATAACAGGGGGGAAGAAAGCACATAAAAATATTAAACAGACATATGGATGAACAGAATAGCAGAAAACTGACAGGATTTTCACCTGAAATGTCTTCATGCACAGCAAATGCTCAGCGTATGCTTTTTATAATAGAAAAATAGGGTTAAATTGAACTCAGCCATGAGTGTAGCATGAAGCAGATCTACTTGTCAAACCTGCTACAGAGAATGTGAAAGGAAACACACAAAAAAGTAGTGCATTTTGGAAATAATCTGTGAGTGAAATCCTGCCCTTTACGTCCCAGCACACTGGATGCAACACACTAATTCTCAGCTGTTTTTATAACACTTATTCTAAGATGTGGAGCTTTTCCTAAATGTAATGAAACCCAACCCAAGCAAAAACAATACTGGCCATCAAAAGAAATTGCTGCCACAGTTCTAGTGATACCTAGCAATTATTTTCCTTTGGAAACTAATGCTAAGAACTTCTTCTGTAAGGCAGACTGTTGCTTCAGAGAGTTATAGGAGTAGATAAGAAAAATGTCTTATGTATTTTACACCTCCTTAGCCAAAGCAACACCAAAACAAAAATACTAATGGTATGATAGATTTCCCAGTTAGGAAATCCCCCTTAAAAAAAAAAAAAGTGTTTCCAAGAAAAAGCCCTAAATTCCTGCAAAATGAATATTTGGAAACATTTTGATTTGAGTTCATCAACATTGTAAAAATGTTCCATTTTGATACAGTCAAGCATTTCATTTAAATTTTGTTGGGTTTGATTAATTTCATTTTAATTTTTACATTATTTAAAACAACATACGTTGATGTAAAATATTGTTCCCATTTTGGGTCTCAGAGTTGACCACCACATAGGATGCAGTGTGTAGCTGCAGCTACAAGGTGAAAAAAGGAATGGACCCAGGTATTCTCACTGTGTTTCTGCCTATGTATAGAGAATGCAGAAAGCTTTGTTTACACAATCTCAGAAATCCATTTCTTCACCCACAGTTCTTTACTCGACACTCTTTGCCTTTTTCTCTTGACACTTAATCCAAAACATTTATTCTCTGAGTTTATATCAAGATCACACTCCTTGCATATATTCTAAGTGTATCCTTGGCTTATTGCCCTTTTCTGTCTCTGTTTCTAAGATGTTTTCTTGCTGCCTCTCACATGGCCTTTTACCAAGACAACAGTCAATGAAACACCCTTCCCACATGCTTTTGCATGTGCCTGTTTTTTGGCTGGAAGCTCTAATCTTTTGAGCTTCCAGACTCTCGTATAAAGGAATTTAATTGTCTCTTATATTTTTCCAAAATGCAGTGTGACTGTTCCATCTTTCATTGTCCCCAGTTCAGTGAGGTTGAACCTAACCAAGCCTGACATTAAAATTAACGTCTTGGTATAGCATAGAAATTCAAAATGATGTCTAGCAAAGAAGAAAAATCTAAAGGAAATGTTTCTCATCGAAAATGTCATCAATAACAACATTGTCTCACAGAACATTTCTATTTCATTGAAAGTACATTTTTTGCTACAGAAATTGTTCCATCAAATTATGGCTTTGCATCCTAATGAAAAGGAGGACCTACCCATCCTTTCCCTTGCTCCTCTACCCACCCAAAAAGACAGAGGCACCGTTTGTTCTTTACTTGTGCTCCAGAAAAACGTTTGTTCCCTGTCCCTGTTCAGAAGAGTACATCTGCATTGTCTGAAGGTCTTTTTTCTTTGCTAACAAGCAGCTTCTGTACCTTTCACACAGAAGAGAAACACTTGAAGGAATGAAATTTAAGTACGACTAGGGCTAGAAATCTGCTGCTTGTCAATAAATGCTTATTTCAGTGTCCCTGTTCTGGCAGGCTGCAAAGCAAAACAGCTGTAAACTACTGAAATCAGTGAGAATCACGCACACAGTTGTAGTTCACATATTCTTAATGCTTCAGAGTATAAATTTGGTTTTATTTTGCCTGCATCAGGGCCTACAAATGCAGCTATTGCAAATGATGACTTCAACTTCTACACTTCTGAGTAGTTAAGCTTTTGACTGATCGTATTTCAGTGCGGTGTGTTAAGTAACATGTTATGTTGCATTACATTGTCTTGACATGAAGGAAACTAATATGCAGACTATGTGTCACATCACATTAAAGTTTCGTGTGACAGAATACAACCTTTCAAGCCTCTTTGAATAAGCTCAACGACAGAACAGTTTTCAAAGAGGTCTTACAAATTTGTTTGCTTTTTCCTTCTCCAACCATAATTAAGAAAGTGTTTCTGAAAATGAAGTTTCCAATGATTACAAGTTTGCATAAGTGAGAAATATACTGTCAACACATCCCTGACAGTGAGGCAGTATTTAGAGTACAACTAAAGGATGCATTCACAGGGCATCTGTGTGATTGCAATTCCAAGTTACTGAAAAAATTAAAGCTTAGCAGAAATGGCTTTGTTCTTGAGCGATGATACTGAAAACAACTAGGTTCCTCAAACTGCCTTTTCAAAAGTGAGCACACTTTTAAATTTGTTTATTTTTTTGAAAGAGACTTTTGGCCCATCACTTTTCCCACTCATCAGACTCTCAGTCCCCAATTGTCAACCTCCTAAGCAGCTTCCTTGACTACTCTAGGGGCCCTGGCCTCAATCAATGATGGCTGCCTCAGCACCTAATTTGACTAACCAGCTTCTACCATCTTTGTGGGTTGAAATTTTAAAATACAAATCTTGGATAATTTTTCTAGCTCTACCAGTAAATTGTTGTGCTGAATCTTCTCTAGATCTTTTTTTCTGAAATGGTTTGCTGATGGCTGCAAACTATGTACTGATGCAAAGCCAAAACCAGTATGATTATTTAAAATTTGTCTTCTATCTTACTCAAAGTATCCCAATATCTTTTTTATTATTATTCTGGAGGTATCCTGGGGTGTGAAAAGGTGTTACATGAAAAACGACCGCTATTTCCAAGTTCTGCTGGGGCATCAATTCCAAACACCATGGGAAATTCTCATGTTGATTCATTCTCAGGGTTTGCTTTTTGCTACTGATTTTCATTTATAACAAGGAGTGTTGTGAGCTCTTTCCTTTCTGTAGGACTATGTAAGTGATGTTCTCACACTCTCTTAGTAGAACCTTTCCCCACTGTTGTTTTCATGAAATCTCAGTGTTTTCCTTGTTCTGCAAAGTCAGTTAGCTGCTTTTTTGGACTATCATGCAATAAGAAGTGAGTATCCAGGCAAGTTTCTTGATACACTGAAAAGGCTTCGTGCCTGTTTCCCCCTGTTTTAGTACTACCTGTTGATTGATTTTAGTGTCCTTCCTCACCATCTGCTTTTCTGTTTTTACTTTGTGTTTGCTGTTTCTAATAGTGTTTACCATGCACAATGTGCCCCACGTCAGGGAGATACATGAGAATTCATCTGTTCTCTCTTATGTCCCAACTCTGCAATGGAATTCAAGAAAAAAGGTCTAGTCATTCAATATTCTAAAAATGCCTTCTTTTATCTCAAATTACACCTTATGTTTCCATTAATGTCTCCTAGCACTTTAACAGCACTGATTTTTTAGTTACCTGCTCAAGACTTTTTGATCTTCCCCACAGTTAAAAGTGAAAAATTGCTGTTTGCGTTGGTCGCTGGATCCGCTTAGCAAGAGATCTGGAAACTCCTCCTGTACCTCTACTCTGACAATCTCCTGCAGCCAACATTCCCTTGCATGTCTGGGGCCATTAGGACTCACAGTATGAGAACACTCTGCATAGCTGCTGCACCTGCATTTGCCTTGGTAGCTCCACAGGAGGTTTTGTTTGGCTTCTCTCGCACACTGTGCAAAGTGATCAAAGGCCTCTAGTCATTAAAAAATGCATCTTGGATTTTACGCGAAGTGTAAAGCACTTTCTTCGTCTCAGACCTTGCAGTCTGGTCTCTGTACTTCAAAGATAATGGCTTATAATTGTCTCTATGCATTTCATTGGCACCTGCTAAACATGAGTAACTGCAGCATTCACCCCTTCCATAGCAATGGGTGGCTCCTCTAGGTAACTTGAGTGATTCACTATCTAACGTTTCCTCCAGATGGCAAAGTTACAAAGCCAGTTCTGTGATACGGCAGGGGAAAAGCCTATGTTCTCTTCCACAGCTGCCTTAGGATCAGATTACACACTGGGATAGGAACCGCATCAAGTCCTGACATCCTTACTCGATTTTCATACTGTCCTTATCAAGACAAACAGTGATTTTAGTGGTACAAAAAAAAAAGAAAATATGAATGAATAAAAAGTGAGTATAAATATTAAGATAAACTGTATCACATTATCTAATGTATAGAGCGGAGTAAGCTAGAAATGAGATTCTAAAGCCTATTGTTTTTGTTCCCTTTAGTAGAATGTATTTACAGAGTAATACTGAAACAAGCAGTATTTCATTTTATGATTTAAAAATATTACTGTATTCAATGATGATATGTAAATGAAGAGAACAGCATTTTTGCATAGATAGGAAGACTAAGACTGTGATTTTCAATGGAGAAACTTTTTGGAGAGGTGAACTTAAGAAATTCCTCATCAGTTTCATGTAAGCTTAATGAGGTTCCCTTTGTTGGTGAAATGAAACAGGTACTTCTTGAGTATAATTCAACCCATCAGTCACCTAGGCCGGGTAGAGGTGCCTACCTCAGTCCACTGGCTGTAGAAGAAGCTGAGATGACTAGTTTAGACAAGCTGCTTATCAGATACAGACATTGGGATGACTAGTCGCCCTAGTTCAGAGTGACTTTCTGTGGAGATTCACTCATTATACTCCTTTGAAACTGCTGCTTACCAATCTTAGGATTTGTCACTGTTGCAAAAGAGTACCTTAAATGTCCCATGGCTGATTTGCTTTCTAAGTACACTAATATTTTTTATTCTGATATATGGCATTTTCATTGTGTGATACCGAAATCTGAATTACTGTAAAGAGTGATTACTTATCCAGTATTTAAATGGCTTTTTGATAAATGATGCTTATTGTTTCTTTTTTTCTTTAATATATAGGAAACGTGTCTCAAAAACTCTTTTCCTTGTTGCCTTGTGGGGGACTTGGGGTAAGTAGATGTTTATTTTTTTGCAAGAGGGACAGCACACAACATATGTATTCATTCATGAATTCTTTAGCACTATTGCATTATCAGTTCAAAGTCTTCAGAACCTGATAAAGAATATAGAGATGAAACCTGAGCCATTATCACACTGTGTGTTTTCATAGACACAGAAGACAGTACATTCCAATAAGCATATGGAACAGTTAGATAGGAACATATTTTGTGGTAATGCGTACATTTCTTCATTGTCTCACTCTGGGTTTTTTACATGAGCTTATTTTTGAGGAAAGTAACATGGGTGCAATTGTTATAGCAGAATGAGCTTTGGAGAAGCTGTTTTGTGTGCTGTTGAAAAATAAATATAGCTTCACATTTCTCAGAAAGGACAAAAAACTTACTGAAACTAACATTTAGCATGAGAATTCCTCATTAACTGTGAGCTAATAACTTGGGTGTTGTTAAACTAATAAATTACTTGAGCATTTTTATGTCCTGTGTTGAAATGGATTCATTCTGAAATACAAGCTTGCGAGTATTAGGACACAGTAGAAAAAAATCTGCAGACAAAAATCTGTTGCAACACTAGGTGAAAGAATTAACCTAAATTATTGAAAAACATGTAGGATGGAGAATTTCTACTGATGTTTGTATCATGCTCCTATGAAATTCTAGTTAAGATAATACTGGGAGAAATAATTTTTCATGTACAGGAGTTTTTCACATAAAAGGATTCTGCACCTTTTGTCCAGCTGGGTCCATTATTTACTGATCAAAGTGAAATGATGGTATTACTAGATATTGATGGGCTGGCTGGATGATGCATATATTTTTTAGTTCCTTTTCACTGTTTCTGAGTATGCAAGAATAAAGCCACAATTTCTAGATGTCAACTTACAATGCAACCTTCTAAAGTTTTATTTACTCTTATCCTTCACAAAGGATAAATTCCATACAGTATTACTCTTGTTTATAGTAGGTTTTTTTTTTATTATGAGACACCTGACAGAAGAAATACTCATTTTGTAAGGTTTAAAACATGAAAAAGAAAAATTCCATTTTAGCTTTCAATATTTAATAATTTTTGAGGATTTCTGAACTATGAGTTAAGGAACAAAGAATTAGGAAGAGCTAATCATTCCAGCTCCTCTACTGTGGACTTAGTTTGCTGAGGATACTGCCTAAAATTTGGAACTTGGTGACTAGCAACTTGCTGATTTTGAAAGTTGGGGGTCATTTCTGTGTGTGGATCAGCTAACATTACAAATTGACACATAGACCTGCATGTCCATGTGGACCTCTGTGCACTACTCTGTGCTCATAGGCACACACACATGTGCATATACGCACACATTTCTGTATTAACAAAGGTGATTTTTCACACTGTTGTTGCAGTTATGAAGAAGTTCAGAGAAAATTGAACAAGAGATGAATAAAGTTGACAAAGAATGTTTTTCAGACTTCTGAGTAAAGAGAAGCTGATGTAAAATTTCTTGACAAATCTTTTTGAGGGCTTTGAAAAGCAAATAAGACTGTCATGCTTTGAAAATTAAAGTATAAGATTTTTCTATGAAAGAAATTAGTGTGGTATTAAAAAATCGTGAATAGAGATGTGCTTTGAAATCTTTCTACTAATGGAAGTATGCTGTCCATTCTAAACCTAACACAAGTCAGAAATGCTCAGTATAACTTCATTTTTTTAAGCACTTGAATTTATCTCTACTTTTTTGAGTCTATTTGCTTTATTTCTTATTTAGAATAATGGAAATTGAATTAAAGAACATGTTGTAGCAATGGATCTTTTATTTATTTTTTTCTAGTTGGTTTGTCTTTCTACATATTATTATTGTCAGGCTTGCTGTGGGGCTCTTAAAGGAATGGGTTATGACCTTTTTCAAGGTAAATAATCAGATTAGGAGCTCTCTTTCAGTGATATTTAGCTGTCTATTGGTTAAGATGAGCTCTGGGAAAGGGAGCTGCTTCAAACTGTATGGAAAACAATTCTTAAGTTTACTTTCAAAAATGGTGGTGGAAGGAAAGAAAGAAGCAGCCTTGCTACTTAGTAGCTTTCAACTTAATTGAGGGCTATAAAGCAGTAATCAATGTAAAGCAGTAAGAGTAGTTCATGCAAAGATTTTTAAGGAGGGATGGAAGAATTAATTTTTTTAAAATTTTTGTTCGCATTCATTTTATTGCTTGCTTGCTTACTTGTTTTCTAAAGAACACAGTGAGGAAAAAACCCTTCCATTCTTGCAGGAGACTTTATGGCTGCCTCTTGAATGATGGTTTTCAGAGCTCTTTGATCCTATTGTCTTCTAACCATATGGGGACCTTGCTGGCTGTTATTATGCATCTCTTCTATTATTAAATATATTAGTGGCTAGACTATTCGCACAGGGAATGGGAAACCTAGGCTCATTTCTCTCCACTGCCAGGCTGGATTTAATATCAGAGCCCCCATGTCTTAGCGGATGTTGTTACCACTGAGGAGATCATAGACTGTTGCTGGTTAGGGACCCTCACACCATGCACTGAAGCTGTGCCACTGTTGGAAAGAGCACTGGGACAGTAAAACAGCATAAGCAGGATAAAGCCCATAATGTATGTCTAATCTACATATCATACACTTATAAATAATGTGAGCCCCTGCTCCACAAACAGCTTATATGTTTCACATGAAAGAATCACTGGACAAAATGGAAACTGCTCCTGGAGCAAGGGCTGGAACCTAGGACTTCCCAGGCATTGAAGACATGATCAGCGGATGTGCTATAAAGACTATATTGGCATGAGTTTGGGATGGCTTGCATTGTTCACAAACAAAGGTCTGACTAACCTCTATAACCCTGAATTCTACTATACTATTGATTTTGCTGTTATCTCTGTTCTAAGTACCAAAAAACTGCAGTCAGGATCACGCATCCTCTTCTTTGGCCATTACTTACAGTTACAGTAAAAGAAATTTTCTCAAGAATTTTGAAAAGCAAAGAAGAGGCAGTGCCTGTAACTAATATTTTCTGATCCTGTTCCATCATGGCTCTAAATCTTTTGCACCAGTGCAATATGCATGTAAAGCTTCTGTTTACTGATTTCATAAACATTTTTCATCCACATGAATTTTCTTTCAAGTAGTGATAAGGACTGTTTACGTCAGGGTCATTGGTGAATTTGGCTTGACATGCGTTAGTCTTTCAGAAGAAATCAAACAATAAACTTTATAGTTTTATAAGAAACTATGTAAGTCATAATTAGCTCTCTTATCTAAGAGCACAAAGCTGTTTCATATTGACAGCCAAACTGAACAGGTCTCACAGAGAGAGGAAAAAAAATAGTCTAAAACTCAGCTCCTAAATTTGGCCATAACAGGTTTTCTTTCAATGATGGTTATTTTTTCATCAGAGGACTGTCCAGGGTCAGCAGTATAACATCCGCTGAAGTATAGGAGCTCCCTCTTGCAATAATGCCTTTTATTCTTTTTTCAATCTTAATGCTGTTCCAGAACCAACTGTTGCTAAAGAATTCTAATACCGGGGGGATGAAATTCCTTGTGTTGGAGAGAGACTAGCAGCTCTACGGCCAGCAGTTTTAATAACAAGAGATGGATTTTTGCAGCTGGTCAGAGGTTTGGAATGTGAAAAGTTTTCCAGGAGAGGTGGGTAGATTGCAGGTGAAGTGGACAAATGGGGAGAATAATCACAAATTACTTTTTAGTTCTGAGGATTATCAGACCATTCCACAATTTTTCATTCGTTAACAGCCACTAGAGCTATAACTGATCATTTGATCAATGCATCCATCTATTGCAATCCTTCCCCTTCTGTTCTGCTGTGAAAATGACAGTAAGAAAAGCAGAAATCTACTTTTAATGGGAGCAAGTTTCATCTCCTTGCCTCAGTCTGTCACTAAAAATAGTGATTGTTTTCCTGCCTGTTTGACCTGCTGCTGTGTGAAGAAATCTTGAAGTCATTTCTCAGCCATATTTTTTTGTCTAGTTGATAGGCAAAAAAAACCCACAAAAGCAAAGAAGAGCAGGCTTTTATGATAATGTCATCATCGTCTCCCAGCTTCAAACACTTCTGCGGCTTTTGAATTGTCATTTATAACTTGGAACTGAACCGACCCATAATTCCCTTGATGCATTTAGAGAAATTGATAACAGACTGCTTCTTTTATGGCTCAGAGGAGGCAACTCCAATCACATCACTATTGGCAGTCAATATTATTTTCTGACATGGTTGTAAAAGTATAAAGGGGCTTATGGCATTTGTTTAGATGAGGAATGGGCTCTCAAGCTGTGCTGGGGTTTATGGGTCCAGATTACTGAGAAGCAAAGGGAATATGATGTTTGCAAACAGGATATGATTTTATTTAAGTTTGGGTTTCATACGTTGTTCCCTGGGGATTGTCCTGCAGACAGAAGAGAATTTCACTTTTATCATATGAAATTGGGCAGTTATCCAATCCCCCCTGCTCTCCCCCCACCCTCAAAAGACACTGCTCCAAACCTGTAATGTGTAAAGTCAGATCTTTAAACTGCAAGTGGAGGAGCTGGGGGAGAACACCACCCTATAAGAAATCAGACTTTTGCAGAATAAATATTGAATAAGCTGAACAGAGTGTAAAGCTATAAAATCTCACTACATTTTTTCAAAACTTACAAAATATTAATATTTTCTGAATGTTGAATTTCTTCCTGGCATTCCTTGCTGTAGTAATTGGACAATACTACTTTTTGTCCTGACCACACAGGAAGAAAAGCAATAAGAAAGGCAAGATTTCACTAGTATACAACTTTAGCAAGTCATCCAGGCAAGAAATTGTTTTCTGCTGCTTCTCAGATCTTCTTCTTCTGCTTCTTCCCTTGATCTTCTCAGTCTGAGGCCAGGACAAATTTTCAGCCTTTATATACTATGACTCCTCATTCCTGTTATTTGTATAAGAGTTAATGGTACCAACCTGGTTCCATTACCACAGTACAATAGTGTAAAAATTAAGAAAGTATTGGGGATGGCATTGCCTCCTTGTAGCAGATTTTAGGCTCCAAGCTACTCCTTATATCTGCTTGCAAATATGGCTGTAAAGAAATCAGACTGCCTATGGTTTAGGCACTCAAATTAAACATCACCTCCACACAGGTGGTACAATTAACTTGTGTCCTTCCCCTATATCCAAGGCTGTACCAAAATACGTATAGTTCTTGCAAAATATCAACCAAAAATATGTCTGTTTCCTGGTATGGGGAAAACAATCTGTTATTCCTAGAAGCTCAGCTACTCAATATGGTCTTCCATTCTGAAATAATTAATATACCTTGCTGCCAATATATTTACCCATTAATTTAAACTACTTGACTGAGTTGCCTTATTAACCTACTGAAATTTGCCGGTTATAACATTTTGGAGCAGATTGCGGGAGACTTCTGTGAATAAAAGACTTGTTTACCTCCTAAGCCTCTCTGGCAGCTAGACCATCCCTAAAGAAATTACAAGATTTAATCAAAACAACCTCACAGGCACATTATACTTAAATTGATACGTTTTCCATGACTTTTTAGGACTTTCAATTACACAGCGTTGACTGTGTGATGTCTTCTGCAGAAGTCATCAAAATAAGTGGTCAAAAAGGCCATCCTAGTACCATCCCAAGGCACAGCTTAAGTCCAGTGGGGATGGGACTGGAGTGAGGGCTGGAGGTTTGTCATCCCGGAGCATTCAAGGGTCCACATGCTCAGCCACTCAGTGCAGTTCCAGATAAACTGATTTAGGTTATCCACGGGATGAGGGCATGAGGGTATAATGTACTCCCAGCTGTTCTGGCAAATGCACTTTTTAGGTGGTATACCCCACCAGTTCTGGCAATTCATGAGAGTCAGCTGTTTCAGTGGACTATGTTTTGTAGGAACGGACCAATTTACATTGTACTTTAGTCTAGCTCTCATGCATAGAGAATTGCAGGCTTTCTAGCTGACAAGCGCACAGCTCCCTTGAGCGGGCAACCTAAAGAAGAAATAGGGAAATGAGAGAAAAACTGCACATTTGCTTGCTTTCAGTTCAGAACAATGACAGTTCTCTGAAGACTTGCTTGTCCAGCTCCACGTATCTAACTTTAGACAAATTACTGAAACAGCCAAAGCAGGACCCTGACCACCCTTGCTTATCTATATAACCATTAGAGAGCCATGTGCATCACTAGGACGAGAGTCAGTCCACCTAAGATCAGAAGAACTTGACTGGAGGTGCTTGATTTCCTTCATTGACAGGGACTTGAAGCAACTAAATTCCTAATTTTAGGTACATTCACTTTAGAAAAAAAATGTTAACAAGCCTGAGAACATGAATCTGGATGATAAGAGCAGGAAAGAGATATTATTCCTTTACTGAGGTACAGAGACCTCATCTCTGGATCTGGAAAGTGCAATGGTGTCTCATCTCTGAGCAGGGAGGGGATGCTTCATTTAGTTTATCAATACCATGGCCACAAAAAAAGGAAAAAAATATCTTCAAACTAAAGGACAGATATTTTGTCCTGTTCTTGTCCTTTCATGACACTGAGGTGGTCCTGTGCCACGTTTGGCAAACACACAGAGTTTGATGTTTAGACCAGTGGTGAAACTGGTGAAACTCTTCAACTGAGAGACATAGTTCCTTGGCATCACTGCAGGCAGAACAGAATATTTTAGAATAGTCCCAGACTGCTTTAACTTGTGTCAGGCATGGATAGAATGCTCAGGGGTGGTAATCTGCCAACTGATCAAATGCAGATTTTGATCTCTCAGATAGGTTTTTTTTTTGCCCTTTTTAACAGAGCAACATTTTTCCTTGGCACTAGGCTAGATTCAAATTGTAAACAAAGATACCGCACATAGAACACAGAATGTTATTGTGAAGTTAATGAACTATCATAAAGTCAAACCTTTAATGGTCTTACCTAATTTTGTGCATTTCCTAAAAACTGTTGTGTCGCCAAAGGCTAGCATTATGCAAAGAAGCCTTCTTATTTGCCAGAATATGAAACATTTTATATATATATATACACACACACACATGTTAAATGTAAATAGTGGAATAGTATCATACACAATTTACTAATACTATTCACTCTCCCCAGACTTAATCACACACACACACATATGGATTTGGTGGGAATTCTGTAACTAAAGCAGAATTCACATTTGCACTTTAAAAACACATCATGTGTTTATTGATAGAATTTAGCCTCCAAGATGGACAGAAAAGCTCTCTGAAGAGGAAGCGTTCATGTGTTGCTTGTCTGAATAAACACCAGCTTCTAGCACAGCTCCATGGTCATGATCATCTACATCCAAGAAGAAAGCCGAAATGCTATGTATTGCTAGAATGTGTTCAGCAGCAAATGATCAAACTTTTAAAAAATAAGGCTTGAATTCTGCACATAAACTTTGTATTTTCTGTAACTGTATGCATTACAACCAACTACACTCTGTTCTGTCTATTTGCCCATGAATGCCTGGAAACTACATGATCAAACATAAGAAGGCAGTTGCAAAAGCATTTTCACACACTAATCCATTAAATACTAAAACAAATGTCAAGTTAAATTAATAGAGTACTCAGGGTTAGGTCTGAAAGTGCAGTAACATTTTTACAAGCATCTGGTGATATATGCCACATATCTCAGACTTGAATCTGGGCCTAAGTGTTTTATTTATGAGTTTTTTCTAAAAACAAGTTCTAATCCACATCTAATCCATGCTATCCTCCCTCCATTCCCCCTACCAATGATCCACACATCACTGTTTCACTAAGGTTTTGAGATCCTTTAGGGTGTCTAATGTACGCTTTATGAGACCCAGAGATTCTGAATGCCTGTCATAAAACTTAGTTTAAGAGAGTAACTGAATCAAGCTATTTCTTCTGAAGGTATTATTCTATTCAGGCTTCAGCTTGGCTTAGCTTGATTCTTTTCTGATTCACATTTTGCATGCAAAGCTATTTGGTTTTTAATACAGACCTCAAATATTGCTTGCTTTTTTACAAAATTTCACGTGAATTCTACTTGTACAGAAGTAGGGGTGCTGCAGTTTTATCAGAGGTTGACTACCACCATCAGTAACTCTGCTAGACTTTCAATTATTAATTTTTACTTAGAAGTTTTTTGCTGAGTATTTTCTGAAAATCAGCTTTGATTTGTAATATCTTTACAAATTAGATCACCATTGGCAGGTGAAACTTGAAAGACGTTAAATATTCTACATACAGAGGGTACATGTACTGTCCACATACCATGTTCTTCCCCTGAAAGAGGCTTTTGGGGTCAGAATTAATAGCCTCTCAAATTCTTTTTAGAAGTCCATTTCCATGAGTACTATTGCTGATAAATTCTCCTACTGGAATTATTCATACACAACAGAGAAGCCAATGCAAGCTCAAGTGAATTCCTTTTTTTTGTTTAAACAATGATTTGTGAAGATCCTTTGAACTATTCATCCCTCTGGAGCCTAAAGATCACATCCCCTTCACAATTTATTTGTAAACCACGCTGTTAGGCAAGAAAGTATGAAAAACTGATATTCTGGGTACTGTCTATGGCAGGCATTTTAGATTAAAGCAGCTGGAAACGCCTTTGACAGAACAAATCTCTGATACAGCTGTAAAATAGCAGTAAAAATAAAGGAAGCTCACTGTACATATTTTCCCTAAAGTAGCCCACTTCCACACACTTCCTGTATGTGGGATTTATGGAAGAGACGTCAGCCATGCAAACTTTTTCTCCTTTGTTCCTTAACGAGAGACATGGCTGACAGGCCATTCGTTAGAGATCGCTCCTTGGAGATGATGTGCACACCTTCGCTTCTTTAGTCATGGTGAGATGAAACAGCAGCTGAGAAGCACGTCAGAGACCTTTTGCTTCTTAGTGGAAATCACAGGGGTGATGAATGACCACCAGGACATCTGTAGGAGCGGGAGGTGAGAGCTGTGAGCATGGCACCTGGGAAGCTGCACTGCTGATGGTCAGGAGCGAAATATTCCAAACTTATGTGCTAGTGTTTGCTGGCACCAACTGTCTCCAAGAATGACAGACTCCTTGCTGGAAGTGATAGCAAAATGCCACACACAATTTTTAGAGGTTGCAACACTTCAGGAAAATATTTAATTTCTATTTTCATGCCAGGGAACTAAAAAACACAGTGATGGAAGCATATTTGCTCTGGCATAAGTGAAAGAGCGTGAGACTCTGAATGCTTTTAAAGCTAAAGCACAGGAATTTGCTCTGCAATACACAAGTTCTATTAAATTGCAGTATCACTGAAGAGGTCTGTACTCTCCTATATTATTTCTCACAGATTTCTTAATCAGTTTGTTTACTGCATATAACTACACTGTTCTTAGCTGACTAGATTTTATTTACTTCTCAGTTTTATAACCACTTATATCAAAGGACAATATTTTTTTTAGGTTGTAGTTTTTCCAGATTTGTGTTGAAATGTAGCCATCTGAAATACATACTGGATTTACTTCCATCTAAGAACAGTTGAGCCCGACCTCTGCTCTTTAAAGAAAGGGGGAAGAATCCTTTTAAACTACTGTATAGAACTGCCACTTTTTAGCTTGTTGTTGTTCAGGATATTGGACACATAGAATACAATCACTGTTATCAAAGGATCATCGCAGGTTAAAATTTCCATGAACAGGTAGATGACAGATTGCTTTTTTGAACTCTTCTCAGAGAATAAATAGAGCAACTCTGGTAGGAACATGTGGTAACTTTAGGAGGACTGGTTTTGATTTTTATGATGGCAACAGTTGTGCAGAGAATGCAGAGCAGGATGAGCAATTCAGTATATTTTTAATTCCTTTTGGATTGAAATCAGAATTCCGCTGTGGAAGCTGGATTTATGTTAAATGGCAAATTATGTGTGTGTGTGTGTGAGAGAGAGAGAGAGGGCAAGCTCTATGATGCTTTGGCAGAACCCATCCCGAAGTAGTAGCTTCGGCTGTCTTTTATATTACCATATAGTTATCAGTGGATGTGTATTTAAGGCCATTTCAGTTTACAGTAATTATTTAAGAAAGAGAAATAACTCACAGAGATGAGTTATAACTCACACACCATGCAGGGCGTGAAAAATGGGACGGTGTGTCAGACTGTGAGCAGCACCTCCGGCCAGCAGAAATGTCATTCAGGGACCATTAGGCAGATCCCAGGAGGTTTCTGGAGGAAGGAGGACTGAAACAGAGGATGAGTGAAGAGGTTCTCTAGCAGGGAAAGGGATGGGTAAAACAAAAGGCAGTTATAAATATATTTTTAAAATTCTTTAGAATTATTATTTATGCCATTTTTTGCCTGAGTTAGGTTCCAAATAAATGTAAATAGCAGGACAAGTAACGTTTCCAGTTTCAGCAACTGCAGTGATTTTAGAAAGGCCTTTAAGTACACAGTCCCTCTCTCAGATGTGTTTCCATATCCTTCCTCTCCACCTTCACACACACGTGCCACAACCTGAGCACAGTATAAGGGGTTGATAACTTTCAAACTTTATAGTCAGTCTTCCTTAATACCAAATATTCCAGCCGTGAGGGGGAAGCTTTCTAGCTGCTGAAACATCTCTGCTGCGAGGTTTCTTGTTTCTTAGCTTGTATTCAGTATGCTTAAAGTCTTCATTGTGAAAGTCAAGTTATCACATAGATATTTCTTGCAGGAAGCATTCATATCAAGTTCTTTTTGTAGTGCAAAGCAGGGAATTTCTGCAGACGGGGCTTGAAACATTAGTTGCATTCAGTCAGGAAAAGTTACCTACATTTCTTTTCACTTAAGTCATTCCCTTCCTCTTTAATGCCTCCACATCCACTTCAGGGACAGGTAGCTTAATTTCTATCATCTGTAGCTTTACAGAGTATTAGCTTTGCTACACATGCCAATGATTGAGCTATACTAGATGTACTTGAAAAAGCCTACAACCTACAGTGCTCATTCAGGAAACTCGGAGTGAAGTAAATCCATATGTGTGTTAGAAAGTCAGTGTTCAGATAGGGCTCGTGTTTTCTGGCTCTTGGCGCTATCGTGCACAATCCTTCTTTGAAGTGTTGCAGTACTGATAGGATTTTTGATAATGAAATGTGAAGTATGTTCATAGTTTAACGCTGACATTTTGATGCTTTAAAAAAATATTCTTTCTCGTTTGGTTAGACGTTCAGCCCATTTCCCTACCCTGACAATTTCTTTAAAGAATGTCCTTAAATGAAAATAACATACATATAATTAAGCCGAAAGAAAAAGGGCTAAGATTCTGAGTTAGAATTAATCTACAAATGCTGTATTTTCTGCAAGTTTTGTTTAACATTTTCAAAAAAACCTCCTAATCAAGATAGGATTTTTACTGAATTCTTTGGCTGTTCCAAAGCACTTGCAGAACAAAAATAACTTCTTATAAAATTCCATCTGACTTTTTCATAGTCTGTGATTCGGAAAGCATCACAGTTGTCACAAATTCATGCATACTGAAGATCTAGATAGACTGCCAGATATATGTGATACATACATAAACTAAAACCAGAAGCCAGTGTCTAATCCTATTCCCTTTACTTGTATAAAATCCAACCATTTCATCTCACATGAATAAAGAAAAGCATACCCAGTAGGGTTTTACATAGCTGCATTGCATATACAGTATGACAACCGGGCCAGCTAGTAGCTGTAATTTTAATGGGTTTACCATTTATATCACAGTATTTCAACAGCAATTTACAAAGTAAACATTGAGTAACACTAAAAGAAAATCTCTGTTTAAACACCTGAAACATTTAAGGCAATACATAGCACTAACAGAGATATAAAATCGAGTGGGATGGCATTTTCCAGTCATTAGAGCTAAATCATTGGCTGTAGGATGAAAGTTTTTATAGGTTGTTCTTCATGAGGTACTCCTCAGAAATTCAGTCTGAATTTTGCATGATTGTGAAATAGAATTTGACATCTAAGTTTATAATACTGTGCCTTTTCAAGGTAATTATTCATATGTATATGTTAGTTTTCTTGTATTATAATAACAGTGCACTAAGGTATGTGGCTTCAGTCGGCTACCTCTGTCTTTGAGAATTTACCATTTGTTACACGTACCATGCCCAAGAGATCAGATAAAATATCCCGAATTTCCAGTGTACATTTAGGTGGTCATTTTTGAAAATTCCTCAGGAAACGTTGTTTTGTTTCCTGATTGCCTATTTTACTTCCAGTCCAGGTAAAATTAGTTAGCAGTCATTCAAGCGGTCTGAAGGAAGTTTTTCTGTGCAAGATATTTGGTCTTATTGTCCCGGTTCAGTCTCCTCACACTCAGCTGAAAGCAGAAAATGATAAATGCCGTATCCTGGCCAATACTCAGCGTTCAGTGGTTGGAGAGACTGCCGTCTCGTGTGTCAGAGCAGACAACTGTCTTGAAGGGTGGGTACTCTCAAGCTGTGGTTACAATTTTAACTTAATCGGCCTTCCTGGAAATGAATCATAGTCCCTTTGAGGATGCAGGCTCCTGCTTGTGCCCTGGTGTACTGAGCAGCTGCCATTGAATCATTTTCATCAGCCACTCCTTCATGTTAACCTTAATTTGCTAGCCATAAAAAGGGTAAGAAAGTACTCCCTCCCAGCCCTCTTGTTGATACTTCTTTATTTAAAGTACTGTGCAGTATTTTTCAAACTTTATTATGGTTTGATTAAATTGATTTAACCGATGACCTCTACTTATTTATCTCCTTATTTGTTTTAAAAATGAAAACTGATTCACAGTTTCTTTAAAGCAATAGAGAGACAACCCAAAGGTCTGCCTAATGTTAAAGATGCCATTATTTTTTCTACTATTTGGTTTCTTTCTTATTTCTTGTGATTTTCTTAGTTACCTATTGATTTGTCTGTGTGTCTTCCAGAAAGCTACTTAATTTCTTTAAATCTCAAGCTACCAATCTGCAAAACACATATAATAAATCATCTCGTATCAAGCTGATGATGCTTAATCGTGTTTGTACAACATTTTGAGTTTCTCAGGTGAAAACACAGTGTGCTGTTATTACTGTTATTCTAAACTTTGCAAGAAAAATTCAGTCTTCTTATTCAGGTCTATTGTGAATATGAACCGTTTTCATTAGTTCTGCTGCATGCACGCAAAACTGATCAAAATGATAGAAAACTCAGGTCCAGTACACTGAAAAAAAAGATCAATTTCGTAGCTTGAAATATAATATTATTGTAACAGTAATGGCGAAGACATTTGACAGGTGTAGAGAAGATCAAGCTTCTTTCTGTTTCAAATGACTAATCAGAGAAATTCCTCAGAACCTCCAGAGTTGAGTAGCAGTTGCATCCATTTTCAATTACTTGATTTCTTTCTTTCTTTCCTTCTTTTTTTTTTTTAAAGAAATTAGGAACAGAAGCTTCTGGTTCAAACTGAAAACATGTCTCAGTGTGCTTGGAAGTTATCCAAGTAGCATCTGCCACAGTATTTTGTCTATGCCTAAACGTTTTTCTTTTCATGATAAATTTGTACGGTATGATACAATTAAATGCACTTCCCATGGAGCATCGAGGAAGTCTGGCTGTCTCTTTGGATGACTTTTTCAGACTATTTCACACCATCGTGTCTGCTTGGCACAATATCATTTAAGGGATATACAACATTTCACCTATATTTTTTGGTATGTTTCTGCAAATAAATAGTTACTAAAAATAGATTTCAAAAGTAAAATTTCAGTACAGTGATTGAAGCTATACAGTAGTGCTGCTTAGCCCTCTTTATAATATTTCCTTTACAGTATTTTATCTTGATGATATTTTATAATATTTTATCTTTACAATATTTTATCTTTATATTTTATATAATAGTCATATAATGTTTTAAGTGTCACACTTGCTCATTTAGAAGCTGCAGAAGATAATTTTCTCAGCTTTAAATAACCACATTCATCTTTTACTAAGTGGGACCTAAAGCCTTTTAGCCAAAACTTACCAGTTCGTCAAAACTGGAGATAGAGCAAGGGTCGCACTGTATTTTATTTCATTTTATTTTCTGTCTATGGCAATAGTGACTACTGAAATTAATCTAAACTATTAATCGTTCTGATTTCAGTCGCTTAAAAATGACCCCTGCCTGGGTTGGAAAGGCGAGTGCTTACCGCTCTTTCGTTGTTTTGAAAAAGGGTGTAATGACCCGAGCTGCTGGTAAGTTTTGGTGGCACAGGTGTTCTGTGATGGCTGCTGGAGCCAGGGGTGGCCATCCCCTCTGGACGGTTTGTCCCAGGGCTGGCAGGTCCCCATCCCCCCGCCAGTGTGAGGACCCGGGGCACGGCATCTGGCGGACGGCGAGCAGGCTCGGCCCAGCCGATATAACGCTGTTTGTAATGAGAAATCTAAACAGGGAATGGCAGCGAGGCATGACAGGAATGTGTTTCCATTGGAAAAGCCCGTGCAGAGAAAAAGCATAAGCAAAGCCATGTCCAGAAGGCCTTTCAGCTGGCCAGGACGGAAGACTGATGTTATTGTACACGGGCTGTCACGCTGCCAGCCCTCCCTCACGGGTTTGTTTTCTCTCATGCTCTCCCTCTCCCTCTCTCCCTCTCTCCTCTCTCCCCTGCCTTCCTCCCGGGGCCGGCTGTTTGCTCAGGTGGACAGTGACACCGTTTGGAACGAGCTGCACTCGGCCGGGGCGGCACGCATGGCGGTGGGCTGTGTCATCGAGCTGGCGGCCCGCGTGGCCTCCCGGGAGCTGAAGGTGAGGTCCGGGGCCGCGCCGTGGGTGGGAGAGCTGGGGCGGCGAAGCAGCGGCGGGGGGGCTGAAGGCAGGGTGTTGTTCAACCGGGCCGCGCCGGGGAGGGTGGCGGGAGGAGGGCTGGGAGGACGGCCACCGAGGTGTGGCAGCCCGGGCGGCTCGTCCAGGCCTCCATAGGCTGAAGCAGCGGTGGGTGCCGCGGCCCGAGGTGAAGTTAGTCATGGCATGCGCATCTCTGGCAAGCGGCTGGGGCACTGCCTTTTCAAGTGAAAATTTTAAATACTTTTTTTTTTTTTTTTAATATGGTTGTTTGGTCACGTGCGTAACCTCAGGATGCCACCCAGAGAGAGGGCAGGCACACAGTGGGCCTCTTTCCAGGGGGAAGAGGGAGGCGGCTGGTGAGGAGAGCCATGACCCAGGAGGTGCCTTTCCGCCCGGCGTTCTTCTCCCCGTCTCCCTTTCCTCTCCTATCTCCGTGCCGCCCGATCTGCAAGGCATGATGTACAAAACCCAAATTATCCCCAGTCTAAACAATTTATAAAAGCTCCAGACCTGACGGACTTTGACATTTTATTTGGTATTTTAACAGCCCTATTTAAAGGTACACCATATGCAGCCAGAGTGCAGGCTTGCCCCAATAAACATTGTTGGAGCTAACATGTCTCCTTAATGAAACTGTTTATTCACTTTCCAGTCCAAATACTAATGGATGCAGTCCTGTTTCTAAAACCAAGAGAGAAATTCATATTTTAGAATTAGCATTGTGTGATGATTTTTAAAATTCAAAAATGCATTCAAACTTGAGAATTTTCTTCCTGTATGTCTGTCTTATTTCAGTCAGAATACGTTAGCTACGTATTTGGGGAGGGATACATATGTTTATGTGTATATATACATAGATATAGAATATATAGGTACACAAATGATAGTGTGCTCAGGCGAAATGCAGTACTATAGCTCTGACCCAATTGAATGTTGTTACTAAACTTCCACATTCAGACACCAAAATCATTAGCCAGGTACTACACAAAATGTACAAATTTTGAAATCTCAGATCAGGGACAGGGAGCATCATATGGGATCCTGTTGTGCACCCTTTCTGATGGGTATTTCATCCCCATTAAGCATTTTGGGCACAAAAAACTCACTGCTCATTATTCCCACTCAACGGGATTAATGAAAATGAAGAAGGATTTTTTAGATAGTTTTTACCTAAATCTATGCTCATACATATGTTGGTCTCGAAGGCAATATAAAAGCAAGCTTTGATAAGAATAATGAGGTATGTCCTGTGTGCAGCTGACACGAGCAGGGTCTGCTGCAGAACCTTTACTGCTTACCTCTGTACATTTGTGGTGTCTTTCCACAGTGTGAATGCTCTTGGTTGTTCATGTGAGTGTGATGGACAGCTGGAAAGAATCAAACATCAGCCACTGTGAGACCTTGGTTGCTACTGGCATTGCAACAGTCTGTAAACAAATATTTTAAATTTAGTACTACTTTGTAGTTTACTGTCAAATTATTGTTGATCCTGAATTGAATCTCTTTCTACAGTGCGGAGAGTTGAAGCAGTCTAATGCAACCTCTAGTTAAGAAATAGGAAAGGTAATTGTTCAATAGACATGACAAGTAGTTGGTTTATACCAAATCATCAAGAAAATAGGAATGGAAAGGACTTGCTGTGAAAGAGAATCCGGAATACTCACACCATTCCTGACAGGTGTTTATCTAACCTGCTCCTACACTTCCAGCATGAAGCCCAATGACTTACATGCAACCATGCCAACTGTATGAACTAACAATCTGCATGTGGTATTTATAATTTAAGGTTATGGAAAGCTTATTGAGGCCTGACTGACAGAAGAAAAGCATGCTAGCATAAGATCTGGTTATGCACCGATCCTGACATTAGCTAGTTTGTCAGAGTCCTCCTATGTTTGCTTTATCACTGCATCCATACAAATCTTGCTGGCAAGTTGCTCCCAATAACCTCATACGGTAAACGACACTAGGGAGATTTTTGCAGTGTTTTCTGGAGTTTTCTACAGGGTGTTCAGGATGGGATTTTAGGTAGCTGTGAGATTTTAGCCCCACAGATCTGTATGTTCCTATCTACCTTTATGACTTTACATGCTGCTTTTCCATCTTGCTGCCATTTTTCGTCTAGAAACACACATGTCGCACTGATCAGCTGTTTCTAGCATAGGGAAAATGACAATTCTGTAGTGTGCTTGTGAAGATCTGAGGGAAAGTAAAGCTGACCACTTCCATGTGCATTCATTGAGCAAATATGCATGCGAAGCAAACATTTGGGGCCTGTACTGTGAGCACTGAGTGGGAGGATTAAGCTCTGATGGGAATCTGGAATGATCTGCTGCAGCTTCACAATCTTCGGATGACAAAAAAACGCCTTCCAAGTATTGTGTATAAGCTATAACAGCTCTGCAACATGTAAACAGCAACATGAGAGCAGTAAAGAAACATGCTGTAATTTTTCCCTGGAAGTTTACCACCATGGATTGCTATCAGATGGTGCGCTGTCAGTTTGGTGTCATTTTAAGGAAAAAAAATTAATTATGAGATGGGACACACTGATTTGTTCTGAAATCCCACAGTTCTGTGAGAAGAGCTGCATGTCCTGAAGTTCACAGTGGCAGACTTAATACACAGCAAGGACTTCCCACAGGGCAGTGCTCCAGATTGCAGCAGAGGAGGCTGTGGA
The DNA here is from genome assembly GCF_963924245.1 of Chroicocephalus ridibundus. Taxonomy (NCBI): domain Eukaryota; kingdom Metazoa; phylum Chordata; class Aves; order Charadriiformes; family Laridae; genus Chroicocephalus; species Chroicocephalus ridibundus. The sequence goes on from NC_086285.1 coordinate 33,925,606, forward strand.
CTATCTTCCCACTGCACTGGAGAATCACAGATGCCTGTTTCTGAAACAGCCACAGAAACGTTAGGATAACCTCAGAGTAACACTATCTAGCATAGACAAAGTCTGAGACAAGAAGCCTCAGAAATGAGAAACAGAAGTCATTCATTTAACAAGTGCTTTTCTGACATGAGAATTATCGAATTTGTCAGTGTAGTTGGGTATAAGCAGCCTAAATATTTCTTACAGCTTGATGAATCAATATATATGTTTTAAAAAATCTAACATGATTTTCCTAAAATTAAAATGAATATAATAGTTCATTTTATGGACAGTTATTAAATTAATTTTAAAAACAAATTATTTGCGATACTGAAGATAAATGTCTTCACTGCCTAGCTAGAGCATAGAAACTAAAAAACATAAACTGCCCTGTATTGACTGGCATCTGACATTTAAAGTCCATTTCAGGAACGACAGGACATTTCAATTTTTATGCTTATTACATGGTTTAGACTGATATCACTTGCATAGAGTGATGAGAGTGGGTTTTAACTATAGGTTCATGCTGCTAAGAAAAGGGTTGAGACTACAAAATAAATTATGAAAGTCTGCAGAACAATTGAGAGATTCACTACAGAGCTGGGCATGAGTCAAACTTGTACCCAAGGTGAAAGGTTCTTTACTTTATTCTGAATTTCCTGAGACTATCAGTCCCATTTCACACAGGTCTCATCTGAGAACAGCAACATTTTGTTCATCTGATTTGGAGAGTGTTCAAAAACTGATCAGGAGTTAAGAGTTCTCTTCACTGTAGTTCAAACCCCTTGTGAGACATCAGGTTTCTTTGATCTCCTTGACTAATGGGGAAAGCATCAGTATGACAGTGCTAAGGATGTAAAACAATAGGGTTTACTGAAATTCTACTGCTGCCATAATAGTAAACGAAACTACTGTAGGGTTGTTTTTTTTTAAACCACGACAAATTGTCCCTTCTCTGGGGAGTCTTAATCTGGATGTTTTCTATTTGATTATATCAAACAATCAAAATCAAGGATTGGGGGGTGGGCATTGCTTAATAATATAATTAACACTCACTGAGATACATTTGATACACTTTTGAGATAATATTTAATAGACAATAAAGACTCACACTGCCGAAATATATGATATGACAAATGTGATGTTATACTGAGTCAAATGCAATGCTTTTCCTCTTTCATGAATTTATTTACACATATGATGAATGTAGATGGCTTTTAATAATCTGCTGGGTGAACACAGATGTTTAGAAGAGTGGAGTATGCAGAACTGGGGGAATATAATTCCACTGCAGCCATTAGCTATATCCAATAAATACTTTTAACAGGTAAGAGAAGTCTTATGATATATTCCTTGGGGCTTGGGGAAGAAATACAGGCAGTGCCCTACATATAATTTCTTGCATGCGGTATAGTTTGTGAACTTGGAAATCATCGTCTCTAGCCTCTACCTAATGATTTTACCTTCAGAAAGAGGGCCCTAACAGATCTGCATCTGCAGAGAGAGCATTTCTTTCCTGGAAAAGTCTCCTAAGGTTCTCCGTCTTCTCTCACGTTGCCACAGGAAAATAGAGATGTGCTAGAAGCATTTTGCAAAAGAATATGGTACATGTGGAGGTTCAGTCTGTGACACACATCCTGTAGGACCCAAAGGCAGCTCTGCATCTGCAACTCACAGTGTCCCAGCCACCACCCTGCAATAATGAGGCAGATTTCAGGAGCGCATGGTCTAATAATGGCTTGGTGGCACTGGGAAGTGCTGTCCTGCCCTGGTTTCCCATTTATTTCCCATCCTGGCCTGGCTGCTTCCCTTGCATCGGCTAATGCTCAGCTCAGTTCACCTCCCCTCCCTGCAGGTGCGCTACTTCACTCACAGGCAGCTGGGCACACAGAGACTCTCCCCTTGCCTGCACCCAGCTATCCTGCACGGCAGGCGCTTCCCTCCTGCTGCTGAACTGGACGAGTACAGAGGTCATCCAGACCCCATATTAGACAAGTCTTAGAGGAAAATAAAGGAAGGTTTCTGCATCTGTGGTCTCTCTTGAGTTTCAGATTTCATTTATAACTCTTAGACCCTGCAGAGAATCTCACCTTTATGACTTAGCTTGCCAAATTATTGTTTTTTTTCTAAGAGTTTAGATTGCTGATATTTCCATTTTGTTAATCAAATTATTCATGCTGATGCTGCCACCTGTTTTGTTACCATATATTAGGTGTTTATTAAATGATTACTACTACTTTTGAGAAGTTGGAATTCAGATAGTGGATTATGGTAGTATGACAATTTTGCAGTAATTATACTTTGTTGAATAGTGTCCTTCAACATGTTATTTGTTCTTGTAATCGTTGTTTTATCGTGTGCTGTTTTGTGAACACTAAATGTGTCTTAACTTCTTTTCTGATAACAAGTTGTAAATTTGTCTGGCTGTCTTTTAATATCTCACAATTGACTGGCAGGAAAAAGAAATATAAAATTGTACCAGTGAAAAATATAATTTAAAAAGAGTATACCTAACAAGAACTTCTTTTTGCAATGGGAGATGACTTTCCATCATCATGGGCAACTCAGTGCCAGAGCAGACTGTGGAACTACTGAAAATCTAAATTTCTGAAATGGTTTTACTTCAGCCTCAGATGACCCCATTCAGTAATATGATAAGACGGAATTAATTATTTTAAGTACAGTACCCATAATAAGGATTACTGTCTAGTTTACTTTGCATATCCTTTAAATATGTCAACATTGGCCGTGGCAGCACTCTTTTTCTTGATGGAAACACGTAAGTGCCATATATTTTTAATTTGAAACAGAAGAGGCCTACACAATAAACTATCAAGAGCTGATAATATCTGTATAGTTATTCCCTATTTTTAAAAAAGTTCGAATGAATTAAGAAGCATTTTTGCAAAGGAACACTCAAGAAAAAAGACACGTAAGTTAAAAGCGCGGTCTGTGACTGTCTTGAACATCTACTTCAGCTGAATTGAGTGAACACAAGCCCTTTCTCTGCCTTATAGGTATGTGTGTGTGCATGTGCAACACACACACATGTGTGGAGTTGCCTGTTGATAGTTAGGGGTCATTTAACAGAATGAAAGCAATTGAAATGAGTTTCCTCCGAACCAGAATCTGATACGTTCCTGGGATGGTTCTTTTTCTTTCTGATATGTCAGGTTGAATCAATACCAAAATAAACCTGCGTTTGGTCATTGCTGCTCTGGTGTCACTGTATAATCTGTCGATAATTTACAGCGATCTTGAAACTCTCATTCCAAATGAGGTTGGTTATTACTGTTCTCAAGGTCTTTGTCACACAGGGCTATGGAGGAATCATCATAAGGTAAATTGTACTAACCTAGTGAATAAGCAGAATTAGCTTAATCAACACCCTCTTCCCCCCAAGCTTTTAATTTTCTAGTTTTAAAAGCATTTTGTACAAAAATTGCTCAGTCATATTTCACGGCTCTACTGCTATGTTTTCTTAGCACAGAAACTAAAATGTAGTATCTTTCTAAAGACAAAAAGAGCTGAAAACAAATGTCTTCCTAGTCCCACAGTGTCCTCCCTCCAGTAAAGCTTCTGGCCAGCAGATTTCCACGCCTGTCTGAACAACACCAACCCCTGCTCAGCTCCTCTGGTTACCTACAAAAATCTCCTTTCCTGGGAAGTGGTCTGTGCTCAGGTGCCTCCTGGACAGTGCTTCGGCAGGCTCTGCCCTACCCGTGTTTCTACCTCCCTGTCTCACCCTTTGTCCTATAACACTCTCCCTCTGCCTTAAAAAAAATTGCGCAATGTGTGGCAGCCACAAAAAGAGGCATTTTTTCCACAGCCAAGCACAGCATTTTTAACAGCGCATAGAGTGTAATAAACAGTAACAAATGAATGCTTATTTTACTGGTGTTAAAGATATGATTGATAAAAGCCATCAATCAAAGTTACCAATGAAGTCTTTGAGATAGTAGTTTGTATTCTTTGCTTTTACAAAGTTACAAAATTACAAAATTTTATATGGAACCATCTCGTATATACTTTATCCCAGCAATTATGGTTATATTTATAGTTGAATGACTGTTATTATTTCATATAGCAGCACAAATTTAATTATATGTGTGGTACATAGCTTATGTCCATGACCACTCTGTTCGTAAAAGTCTTTATCTGTTTTCTTTCCCAATATAGTTAACACTAGTTCTGGCTAAACAGGCCATCAGAGTTGTACCTAAGTTTGCCTGCAAACACCAACTTTTCACTTATATATTCTGGTGTTATCCTTCAAGACCTTCAGGAAAGCAGACAGGGAACTCTTTGTTTCCATCACAGTTAAATGTTTAATGTCCTTTTCTATGTTCTTGGCCTCTACTAGCTTCTTCTGCGAGACAAAATGGTATTCCCTCATGTCCATTACTGTTTTCTTGGCCAAGTCTACGTGCTGCTAATACTGCTTTGTTAAATCATGGGTCCTTGTTCACTGCATTTGTAGACCCCCAGGGCCAGATATTGATTCTTGCTCTGGCAGTATGAATAGCTTGTAAAATTGTCCTAAACAGGTACCTGAGGATTGCCTTGGCCTTACACCACTCACTCTTGTGCTTACCCTCCCTGCTGGATGGCATAGCTTGGGATCATGTTACGGCGTAAGTGACATTGGCAAGAATATGGTTATCTTCTCCAGGGTACTAGTTGCAAGGGGATTGTTGTTAGGCAGCCAAGACTTAAAGCAGCCCTGATGTTTGTTATTGTAGGAGTTAACTAAGCCAGAGATAGCAGGGTTAAAGATGGCACTAAGGCCACTTCAGTGGTTACACCCTGACAGATACACTGTATGGAGCACCTTTTAAATATGAAGAAATAGGGTTTTATGTAACTTTATAAGGATACAAAGTTGTATATATATATAAAATATAACAATATAAATTCTGACAGGAGGAATGGGTACATTTCTGTATAATAACTAAAGAAGTTTCTACAAAGAAATGAAGTGTTAGCTTCAGTGGTTCCCTTCTCATTCTGAATCCTGTGTACATTGAAGCAAAAATAAAACCTTTGCATTAAAAGCAAGTGAATGTCCAAAAATGCCATGTTTAAGCACTGCTAATTTTAAGACCTAAGGGCTAGATAGGTTAAGGGATTTAGACACGTAGAAAATAGAAACTTTAACACCTGACTTTAGGAGAATGTTGAGCTTCAAGTGTGGAATCCAGACCCTGAGTTAGGTACCTGGCAACCATATGAAATACACAGAGGTTCCTGAGAAAGCTGTCCTTAACAATGTGTGCATCTGCAACTAGCTACTGCACAGGACAAAGTTCTACCAAGAAATTTGCTCATCACTAGGGATTACACCCATTTTCCTGAAAGCCTTTTTTTCAAAGGTTATGAACTTCTGAATAGAATCACAGAATCACAGAACATTTGATGTTGGAAGTGACCTCAGGAGGCCAACTACCACGCTCAAGCAGAGTGACCTAGAACTAATTGCCCAGGACTATGTCCAGATGGCTTTTGTATATCTCCAGAGATGGAGACTCCCTCTGAGCAACCTGTTCTATTGCTTGGTCAGCCGCACAGTAAAAGAGCATTTTCTTACATCCAGATGGAGCCTCCACTGTTTCAACTTATGCCTATTGCCTCTTGAATAGTTTGGATAGATGGCATTGCTCTTTCGTACAGGGGTTTGCAGCTTAAAATACAAGTGCTTCCATTTCTTATCTTTTCAACTGGAAGGAATCCGTTTTTAAACTCCATATAAAACTGTCTTATCTTAAATTTGAGATTCAGTGGTGGTGTTTTGTCCTCTACTGAAGGACTGCTACTCTGCAGGAAATAATTAAAGATTCATAAGTCTGAATGAGAACTGAGGAAGAGTGTGGCTCTAGACCTACTGTTAGAAAACTCACTTAGACTGAAAAGATATGTCTCAATATCAACTTTCTGGACCACATAATCTAAATACACAAACAGGTATGGGAAGGATATTTACAAATTCATTCCCATGTTCAAGAAGGAGTTAAACCTGAGTCTTCTACTGTTTCAGTAAATGTTCTCAGAGTGCCTGCTGGGGTTCATTGCTATTTCCTGCATGGCACTGGCTTTTCTTGGAGTCAACAAAAAGCCAGAGGATTTTACTAGAGTACTATCAGGCTGAAGACAGCATACACTGCTTCTCAGGCAGGCTTCTCTGCAGGCCTGTTGGGCCAGACTGACTGCTTTGCTTTTACTTTACTTAGAACCTAGGCAGAGCAAGCTCCTCACTGCAAAACAAAGGGAAAAGTGATTCACACCTTGCCACAGTAGCCACATATTGCTCTAGGGCGAAATTGGCTACGTCTAGTTTTACCTCCCTGTATCATAGAAACACCAGTGGAACACTGCTGTGGGTGGTCAGTCCAAAGCCCTGGAGTAACCACCTGTGTTGTGCTATTGTCTTGTATATTTGTCTGGGAAAGGTTCAGGCAGAGGTATAATTGATGCCCAAGCATCATGTAGTCCAACCCACTAAGCCAGCACACTACAGAAAAGAATCAACTGTACCACCAAAGACAAGAAGGCCACAGTAGAATGTAGACCTCTGTTCTTCAGAAATAAAGAATCCAACTACCTATTTGGACTCATGAAAGAAGGGAATACTTAGCTTACTGTGGAAAAAGAATAATTTTTTTTCTTAGTTTTCATTAAAGATGGATCTGTCCATCTAAATGGATCTGTCTGCAATGGATCTTCTTTGTAACAGAGTTTGGGCAGACTTCTTTTTGTTCATTGTTCAAATATGCAGGTTTTAGAATATCTCTATACAGGCTTTACCCTTTATTCTCAAATTTAACTAAAGGTAATCATATAACGGCACAGACATGAATCCTTTTCCTAATGTTCACGTCTGTCAGTCAGTTTAATGTTCTGTCTACACATAAAGGTGTCTGTATCCTAGTATAAATAAGGCTCTGTACAAAAATGCTTTGAATTTATGTGTGTTGGCTTCATTTTCAACATATTGCTCTGTGTTAGTCTTTCTGTCTTTAAAGCAGATTTTTGCCTTTCTGTCTACTGTTCTGACCTCACTGTCTGGTATTTAAATATTGCCTGAATACATGAATTCACGTTCCGTTGTGCTAATGTACACTGATGGGAACATCCTGCATGTTCGTGGAGAACTGTAACAGTTAACTTAAGCCCTGATACCAGAAATTAGCTAGCTATAACAAAACAGGGCTTCCAAACAGTCTTGTCAAAGTAAGGGAACAGAAAAAAGAAGCCTGTACCATAATTGTCATGTTGTCAAAAAAAGCAGTGTTGATTTTTTTCTGTCTCTATATTGCCCCATGAAATCCTCTCAGAGATGATCATCTTAATTATATTGATCTTTTGGGAATGTTGGTAAAGTTAGATGATAATGAGCTGTGAGCTGAGCAGGGGCAGCTGTAAGACTTGCATGGACTTTTTCCAAATTCTTACAAATACCAAGAGAACAAAATACAGGTAGCATGATGCTCTCTCTAATAATACCCTCTTCTCTGAGTCTTTTTTCAGTTCTTTATCTGTACATTTCTCAGCATGTACTTTGTTTTTTCATAAACTCTATAAAAGAATTCTTCACAGAATTCTTCTCTAAGTCATTTTTTGTGTGAAAAGGAAATGTTAAAAAAAGCTCAAATAGATAAGGTATAGGGTTTTAGTTAAGAGTGTAAAGGTGGTTTGGTTCTGAAGATTAGTGAAGTCCACAAGGCCCTTTTTTTTTAAGATGTGGTTGATTTATAAGCAATTTATATTCCATCTCCAGGAATGCTTGCCTAAATAAGAACATATATATTAGTGCTGTCTTTAAGTTTTTTGTTTTGGTTACTGGTTGGTTTTGTTGTTGTTTTTTTTCAAATGTCAAATTTAATGCAAAATAAGGCATGATGTCAAATCCCCCAGATTCTTTAAATGGTGGCCAGAAAAACCACTCTTACAGATGTACTCCGTTTAGCATTATAGTTTAAGTTTGCATTATAGTTTAAGTTTAGCATTATAGTTTAAGTTTAAGTCCGATAGAACTTTGTCCATACTCCACAAAACTTTGCAACTGGATACTTGGATTACGTTTAGCAGCAAATTATATGAGATAGCCTGGTAGTATTTGTTTATAAATTAATGCCAGTGAAACAACATAGGTAGACAATTGCACAGGTACGCACAAACACACATTCATGGGGTTGTAAATAAACAGATTTCACAGGCACCGATGTAACTCCATTAACTGCCATATTGTTCCTCCTTATTTACACCCATGTGAGTGGAAGTTTAGTGATTATCATGTTTGTTTCAGATGAGTAAAGGCTGAAACATTGACATTTAACTAGCTTAAGTATACCAAACTGGACCACTTTAATACTGATTATTAAAATATAGAAATATTCCATCCTTTTTCTTTCTGTCCCCTCCTCTCTGAAAATACAGTGCTTAGTTGGTCTTGCAGCCATATATATACACATGGTATTTGTGTTAGGCTGCTTGAAAATGCAAGTTTGACTGGTATACCCATGCACAGATTATCATTTCTTATTTTTATGTACATGTTAATCGTCATTAATTTGATATCAGATATATAGCTGGATAGAACAGACTAACTGACTTGAGTAGTTGAAATAAAGAGTAAATTTGATGAAGTAATGGTGTTACTCCTGAGTCTGACTGTTTTAAGAGAAATTTGATATGATACACACCCTTATGAGACACTGCTTCTTGAATATATAATCTGACCTTCTGAGCAGAGCTACCTTGCCAGTGCTTCTACATTTACCCTTTACCTTACCCACACTGGAAGGTGGGAAATTTCATTTTTCTTATACCTTCAGTGACTTTAAAGGCAAAAAATTCTTTGATCATCACTGATCCTAGTGCTGCACTTTATGAAATCCATATACAATTCCAGAAAGTGTGTTAGAAATTGACTTTAGGGAATCTATTAAACTCGTGAGCGTGGCAGGTTCCCAAGTTTAATTTATGGTTTGCAGAAATATGGGATATTCATTGTCATCCTTTTTCTACTGTTAGGAATTACATGTGTGTGTATGTCTGAATTTATCATTTAGTCCATACAGAAAGTAGGGTCAACACTAACTAATTATGTAAAACATGTATCTCAAATGACTTTTATTTTGAAGCATCTCAAGCTGGAGTGATATAAGATTACATAAACTTAGACCAAGAATGGATCAGTGGTCTTTGCTTCCTTTTAAATGTGAATTCTAGACAGCAGAATTGATAATAATGGCTTTCTCATCCTGCCTTTTTCCTCCTCTTTAGATCATGTTCAGTGTGTATGTATGTATGGGCATGTGTGTATTTATATAAATTTATATGCCACTGTTCTCAAATATATTATTTCTGGCAGTACTATGAAAGGGTGATTGGACAGAAAAAGTGCTCAAGAGCCTCTAATAGATTTCAATCCAGTCTGCCTGCTGCTCTGTTTTGCACTGAGTCAAGTATTTTTTTAAGCTGATAATTGAAAACCTATCTTGTTCTTACAGAATGGCTTTGCTGTTGTAAGGCCCCCAGGCCATCATGCTGAAGAATCAACAGCCATGTAAGTACCAGGGAATATTGCCCATCTTGGAGCACTAAGGTTACTGGCAATCACCTGCGTTGTGCATGTCTCTGAAGAACTGTAATTGTTAGCAGATGACTGAAAAGGCTTTCTAGGTACTCCCAGAAGCAGATTTATGGCCTCAGAGATCATATAGCATTTTTTAAAATGTTCTGAACATTATTTATAGCTGTTTTCCTGACTGATTTGCTTTCTTATTTCTGTTCTTCTCTATTCCACAGGGGGTTCTGCTTTTTTAATTCGATTGCAATTACTGCCAAATACTTGAGAGACAAGCTAAATATAGGCAAGATATTGATTGTAGATCTGGTATGTATTCTTGGCAAGCATTGCGCTTTCAGTGCATCTAGATAAAAGATAATGAATTTGTATTTATATGTCAGACTTTCCTGCTTTTAATACCTACAAGTAATAAAGGTGTGCATTTCCTCTGATTTTGGGAACTCATTAAAGCCAGGATGGCAGTACTGAAGCCATAAACATCTATGTTTCACTTTAATGGTGTTAACTGCAATTTAATGAGAAGAAGGCACAGATCAGGGCAACTTTTATGGTCCTTAAATGAATTGATACTTCCACCATTAAAATAACCCTACAGAACCCGAGTTTACTTTTCCCTACAGAATACAAACTTTAAATAGTCAGATGTGCCCTAAAGAATGTTGTTGCTTTGGTAACCAAATTGGCCACTTCCCCCGGCTAGCAATGATTCGACTTGTTGTGTAACTTTGATATTATTAAACAAATCAACAGGTCATTCCCTCTAAGAAGTTTTCAAGTTACGTATGCCAGCTTTTGATGGTTCCCTGAAGGAAAGCTATGTGATTAAAAATCCACTTCATTGGATTAGTCTTGTATTTTAATAGAAGGCATTCTTACACAATGCTTAATATGTTTAACAAATGGATTATTTAAATGCAGATGACATTTGGCATGTTGTCTATATTATTTTCATGAATAATGAATTGGAGCTCTGCCTTGCACTTAAAGGATCAGCCCAATGCACAGCCCAAGGAAAGTTGAATGCTGATTTATGAGCACCATTTTTGTTTTCCTACAGTTCATGAGGAGGTGTAATAGGGTGTCTGACAAAGCATAGACAGGAAATGAACCCTGGCATCAAAACCTAACCTGTTACATCTGCACTTAATTAATTTTTGCAGGTGATAAAAGATTTAAAGACAAAATATGTTAAAGGGTTTTTGAAGTGCTAAATCTTGTTCATATCTGCACTCATAATTAAATCTTATTGTGAAGTCATGGCCTTACCATCTAGCACTTTTGTTCAGTTAAACATGCGTACTGGCTGTTGAAGAGAAGCAGAGAAAGGGGGAGTGTGGGAGAAGGAATGACAAGTGAAAAATGAGTGGTAGAATGAGTATATGGGTAGGTTGGATATTCTTAGAATGTTTTTCAAATATTTCTCAGTGTTCTACTACCACTTAGGAACATAATTATAACCTGAAAGAAACCAGTGTTTTTTAAAAATTCACTTCCACTGTATGTTGCATCTGTTTGCTGACTTGAATCTTACAGTTCATTGAGTTTTACTGTTGTAAATGGCGGCCAAAAGTGAACTCTATGTTTATTCTTGTTTTTTTTTTTAATTAGAAAAACCTATTCAAAGTTTGCATTTTGTGAATCTTTTTGAGTCTTTTTGACTGTAAGTGTTACATTCACCTTGTTGGGAAAAGAAATCACTTCCATTTGACTTATTCAGCCAATAAGCACTTAGAAATTCAGCTTCAATTTTGAAAAAAGAGGTTAAATGTGCAAATGATTACCTGTGCAAATGATGACCTGTGAGGCTGCCTATCCTAACCCAGGAAAGTAGGCAGAGAACGCTCAACCTCTCTCTGACTCTATCCCATTGGCCAGAATAACTCGGCTGGTGAAAAGGGAGAAATATATGGCTGACACAGATTACTTCATTCCTAGAGCAGTTGCAGTCCAGTCCCCAGTCCGCTCCACGGCCAGTGCAATGGTCTACAAAAAGTCATATGGAAAAATTCTTATTTATGCAAACTACGGATAAAGCACAATCCAAACTGAATGATTGAACAAGTTAATAGTGCTATCTTTATATCCACCAACTGAGAGTTTTGGGCATCTGAAGGAAAGCATGGAATTACAGATGTTAGACTTGAAATTAACCTTTAAGGCTATATTTTGAAAGTGACTAGCACAGCAGGACCCCATGCTGGTTGGCAGCTATATATGTTACTACAATGTAAATGTTAAAAAATAATATTCAATCCCACACATTAAACTGTACTCTAGTTACAAATTAAGTGTAGTCTTCATAGCTGCTACGGTGTTCACATATAAATGCTTAACTTTTTAATTTTTAATCTTTCCTTCATTTTTTTTCTACACTAAAATAAAAGAACTCTCTGTCAGCTTTTCTTTCCTCATTCCATCATTTGAATAAATCTCCAGTTTGAACTGACATATACCCTGAATACATTTGATCTACTAAGGGCAGAATATGAACACATTTCCCACATGGTAACATCCGCAGTCTTAAACAACACATTCCTTTGTCTAACCAGAGAAGTTGCTGTTCTTCAAAACAGAGTCACCCTTGGTGGAATTAAAGTTTAGACAAGAAAACTAGCTTTGAGATTTGAATAATAGTAATAATAAAAAAATACAAAAAAAAGAGCTCTGTATGCCCATTTAATATTTTTTCTTCTCATTTGAAAACCGTTGCAGCAAGAATATACCTAAAGCCCCAAATATGCATGGAAAAGAAAGACTCATAAAAATCACAAATTGAAGTCCTGTTATGGTTTTAGTCATAGTCTCTGCCATAGATATGGCCAACATAATTTCTCAGGTTGGTGGTGTTGCAATCCTTGTTCCAACATCATCCATACTTGCACGTATGTTAGCACGATCTGGGTCTGTTTTGGCGTAAACCAATTCCGTCACAGTTGAAGACTGGGTGCGATTCTGGCGTTAGTCTGCATGCCAGATTTTACTTCATTTGCCAGTCAGAGCCCTCTAACCCTATGCTGGCTGCCTTCAAATCTCCGACATCCTCACACCAGTGTGTACTCCCTTGCACCTCTGACCACAGTTGGGCTGTAACTTCATCCTCAAGTTGTTTCAAGTACTTTCAACTGAGAAAAGAAAAGTAACATTATAATATTATGCCACAGAAGTCATAGAGGAGGTCCAAGTCAAACACAATGCAGTACAAGTAAGACTCAATCAGTGTAGGGAGTCCTGAACAATGTGGATGAAAGTCATTGGCTATATCTGCTGGCAAGGAGCACAAGCAATGGACAGTGCTTGCTGTACCATTAGCAACGTACACCTAACTTGACCCTTCCTGGAGTCTAGGCATCCTGAGGAAAATGTGACGATTGCTTCTCTGATACTAAATTTGGTTCAGACCTCATAGTGTTTGTAAAATAAATACAGTCTGGGTAATAGCGTTGCCATTCAGAGTACTTTGTCTGTCCTCCTTCTGAATTCCATCTTTAAATTAGAAATTTCAAAAGGATGGATTAAATGAGAGGAACCAGGAATATCTGTATTTTTTCAGCTTCTTACAAATGCCAGTGGAGAAACTTACAAAAAAGACTCAATTTTCTTTTACTGAAAGGCAAGTGGATTTTCCATTTTCACTTGTGAAATTTCTTGTGTCTAACTACATTGTACAACAGCAGAACTGTGAAAACAAAACTAAAGCAGAGAAAAAGTCCACATCATCAGCCTTTGTTATATAGATATACTGTCAGCATTTCTTTTTCAATATTTTATTTAATGACAGAATTTCTTTTCGCTGGCGTTATATAATGTTTGAAATATGGAGACCGGCCAAGGTCACTCCTTGATTGTGGAAGGCACCATCCTATCTGCCAGATGATTTAATAGCTAATGAGATCATATTCCTATGTCTTCAACTGTTGCCGTCATGATTTTGCAAAAATGAAGTATGAAGTCCTTTCTGCATCTGGCATCTCTTTTGATGTGGATCTAACTGCTGAGGGACTGCTAACTGAACTGAATGTTTCAAGAAAGCCAATTTACTCAGCTGGTCACAGAGCCTTTGACCTCAATAGTGGAACTTGGCAAATCAATGAATACACTTATGTTTAGTGTTCTGTCAAGAATTGTGAAAAAGCTCTGTAAACCATAGATCCTTCTGCAAAATACTAGTTTGTAGTTTAAACATTAGTCTTTCTTCAGAGGCCAATGAGGCTAGTTAATTAAGCCTGAGGGGTTATGAACTGTTGGCAGTTAATAAGTCATAAAATTCCTCCATAAAACAGGATGCTAGATTCCATCACTGAGGCAAGGAGTACAAAGAGCCGGTGTATAAATATCTAATTGTACAAAAGGACTGGGATTTCTCAATGACTGCTCATCTGGAGTCTCCAGGGCACGCTCGCTATGGTTTCCTGATTTTTAGAAGCCAGTTTAAAAAATGAGTGCATTAAAGAGTAATTTGCCTGAAAGTTCAGGAAGTATGGGGTGGTGAAGGGAGGGGGAAAGGGAAAGACAAAAGGAGGGCAAGGGAGAGGAAGAGAAACAGAGAGGGAGGGGGTAAAAGAAAGCAGAACTGAGCTCTCTACACTGAGTTGGACATTATTACTTTTGTCATCTGTTTTCTTTCTCCTTTAGGATGTTCACCATGGCAACGGTACACAGCAGGCTTTTTATGCTGACCCCAGCATCCTGTATGTTTCCCTCCATCGCTATGATGAAGGCAACTTCTTCCCCGGCAGTGGAGCCCCAAATGAGGTTAGGTTTATTTCTTTAGAGCCCCATTTTTATTTGTATCTTTCAGGTAATTGCATTGCATGATTACCCCTAATTTTCTTGTCCTTCTCTGGTTCTTTAAATTACACCAGATTACCAAATTGTCCACTGGGAGCAGGGGAACAGTGGAGAACAAGTGCATAACCCAGAGCAGTCCTTGTCAAACAAGGCTGGGTTGATCTGACATGTTGTTTGATGTTTGTTTCTAAAGCACACTTGAGAATTTTTTTCTTTCTTTCTTTCTTTCTTTCTTTCTTTCTTTCTTTCTTTCTTTCTTTCTTTCTTTCTTTCTTTCTTTCTTTCTTTCTTTCTTTCTTTCTTTCTTTCTTTCTTTCTTTCTTTCTTTCTTTCTTCTTTCTTCTTTCCTTTCTTCCTTTCTTCCTTTCTTCCTTTCTTCCTTTCTTCCTTTCTTTCTTCCTTTCTTCCTTTCTTCCTTTCTTCCTTTCTTCCTTTCTTCCTTCCTTTCTTCCTTTCTTCCTTTCTTCCTTTCTTCCTTTCTTTCTTCCTTTCTTCCTTTCTTTCTTTCTTTCTTTCTTTCTTTCTTTCTTTCTTTCTTTCTTTCTTTCTTTCTTTCTTTCTTTCTTTCTTTCTTTCTTCCTTTCTTCCTTTCTTCCTTTCTTCCTTTCTTCCTTTCTTCCTTTCTTCCTTCCTTTCTTCCTTTCTTCCTTTCTTCCTTTCTTTCTTCCTTTCTTCCTTTCTTCCTTTCTTCCTTTCTTTCTTCCTTCCTTCCTTCCTTCCTTCCTTCCTTCCTTCCTTCCTTCCTTCCTTCCTTCCTTCCTTCCTTCCTTCCTTCCTTCCTTCTTTCTTCTTTCTTTCTTTCTTTCTTTCTTTCTTTCTTTCTTTCTTTCTTTCTTTCTTTCTTTCTTTCTTTCTTTTCCTCCTCTTTACCCCTTTTGGAATTTTATTCCTGTTTTTCAGGTTGGAAGTGGCCCTGGTGAAGGATACAACATAAATATTGCTTGGACAGGTGGCTTGGATCCTCCTATGGGTGATGTTGAGTATCTCACAGCATTCAGGTTGGTACCTTTTTCTTTTTAAGTTATGAAAACTGGTAGTAGAACATAAGCGCATAAATAAGAGCTTATGTAATCTTGTATGACAGGAGAATGACCCATGGTGAAACTAACTTAATCCTGGTATCCCAGTGTATGAAAGCTTAGCAAATAATAAAAATGGATAACTTAATTGTTGTAATCATTCACTCAGAATTGACCAATCATTTTATCATTACTCTATCATGCCAGAGTGCTTGGTCACTTCTCTACCTACAAATTTAAATGTAAGAATTTATACCAGGCAGAAGAAAATTACTCTTCACAGTCATGTTGATTGCAGTTACATCCAAGTAGAGCAGATAGAAAGCAATATGAAGTATGGTCCAAATCCAGCATTCCTCGTTCACTTTAAAGTCTCATCATGATGCTCACAGATTTGACCAACTGGCTTTTTCTATGAATTGCACTGAAGAGTTATTTACTTAAAAGCAAATAATTGTGAAATGTCTTGGTAAGAATGATAGGAAGTGTTGCATGATGTTGCATTTCCTTTTGCTTTCAATAGCTCATTCTAAATGAAATTTTATTCTTTCATAGGTGATGCATCATAATCTTTAATCTTATTTTCATGGGACCAGAGGAGATAAACCCCATTTAGAACACATTATTTTAGACTTTCAGTAGTCCTCTCTTACATACACCTTCTCCTTTCATTGTAAAGCAGCCCAGTGGAATAGTTTAGTGGGCACTCACCTCTCAAGACTGGGCAAATGCTATGTGCTTGGAAAGAGGTTTAATTTAGCAGAAAGTGATAGGCAAGAAAGGCAATGAAACAACTAATGTGTATCTCTAAGCACTTTCAAGACTTAGTTTGAAGTAGTCCATTTACCTTACGTAGCTTTTGACTATATTCTATTGAAAATAATTCACAAAAAGTATAAAATTCATTCTTGGTTGGTTGTTGGGGTTTTTCTTCTGAAGCATTCACGCAGTCCATGAAATAATATGCAGAAGATCTGACAAACAACAAACCTGAATTCAAAGCCTGAGCCCTAGACACGGAAATAGCTTTACACATTCACAATATCACACTGTTATTTGGAAAATGTTTGAATTCTATATACAACATTTGCCTGTATTTAAAAGAGTCTAAAAAATAGTCAGTGGGAGGCTCCAAATTTTCTACACCTCAGTGTTGCCTCAAGCTCTTTCCAAGGTCTGTTTTTTTCTTTGATGAGATTTTACGGAAGTTAGGGGACTGGATGGTTCAAATCACTGGTATTAGTGTCTGATATTAATATATCTGGTATGATCACCCCAAAAGTCTTGGTTTGGACCCAAACTGTCCCAATAATGATATAGGTAATGTGGCCATCCAACGCTGCAGAGAATGGTGGTCCCAGTTTATTGAACAGATAACTCATATAACTGAGACTGCAACCACAATGGGTACCCCTGCTATCCTGACAACAAATGCCTGGGCTTAATAATACCTTTTCAAATATGTACTTCACAGTTCTAGTTTAAGCACGCTAGTAAACAGTTTGGAGCAGCTAATACTGCTGCTGTACCTATTACTCTGCTTCAGAGTTAGAGGGAATTTCAATCTCTGAGCCTGAGCAAAGCAGCACTATTCAGGAAAATAAAATTCATGTAAGCTACTACACCTTGACTAATCATTTGCAGACATACCACAAAATAAATTCTTAATTATACATATTTTTAAATGCAGATAAATTCAAAGTAAATTTTGGGATCTCCCTTAAAAGAATTGCTGGTGATGTGAAATGTAATGCTGCTATTTTAAATGCAATTCATTTATATGCAATGTGCAATAAATGTGAAGGTTATACATTGGGGTTTTTAAGAAGTGTAATGCTGTTGACTGATTACAATAGATACTGCTGTTTTCCTTTTCTCCAAAAGAGTAGGAACAGCAGCAAATGTTTCCCTATACCTGAAGCCCCTTTTGCCTAGGCATAGTCTCTATGCCCTCTGTAGGGCTTATTGATACGGATTTGGTGTGACTGGTATGACAGTTTTAAGTGGGGATCAATGAAGCAAACGGCAGGGAACTTCAATAGGTGAATACAAAAATCTGTAAATTACAAATGATAGACCAGATAGCTGTTTTCTATGGATTGTATCTGAATAGCAGGTAAATTTACAACTCCTAGTAAAGAGAGACTTAATCTGTGGACCAGAATCTATCCCTGCTATTACCCAAAATGTCACACATGATGTCGCCTGTGTTGTCATTTTGGCCAGAACAAAATTGTGAGACAGTAGTCAGGAAAGAAAGTCCTTTAGCTATAGATAGAAAGGAAAGTACAGTCTTGGAGAAAATCAGTAGAATTGCTAAAAAAACCCCAGGAAGTCAGCTGTTGTTCTGGAGTTTTGACCTGCAACAGGTCAATTTTTAAGAAAATAAACTTAGTATTGTGCATAGGAAGATGGGCTTGATTTTTTTTTTTCAAATAAATTGATTTTAGAGACAGAGTTACAGAGAAGATCCTAACTAAGGGGTGGGGAAAATGTTGGACATCCTCAATTTTTAGAGTAAAATAAGGGACAAAATGGAGAGATTTTCTCTTCGTACCTACTCCCCAGTAGACGGAGAGGTTATGCAGTATTCAGTCCCTAGAGAAGGCAGGAGAGGGTGTTGGTGAGTAACCAAGGTGTGAATAAGTTTGCAGATGGGTGGAGCCTGTTTGGAGAGAAGCCAAGGCTTCCAGCCTTCTGGCTGCCTCAAGAGCCTAATCCTCTGAGTTCATAGGAACTGAGAAATTTGCATTAAAATCATCTGAAGCTCCCTAGGGGGTACACATAACCTTCACTTTCTCACCAGCAGGGCCTTAGTTTCTTCCTTAGAATTGCACCAAGCACGTATTTGAAGTGTCAGCAGCCATGACACTAGATAGCTCATTACTACTTGATTGACTGTCAAATTTCACAGCAGAGATCCTTCTGAAAGATAATGTCCGCAGAAATAGAGACCAAGGCTTTCTGGTTTTGAATTTTTGACTCCGCTTTGCTGTTTGGGTTTTATTTCTAGTCTGTAGCTGCCTTAGTGTCATACCACACCAATGTGCTGTTTGAGCTTTTTCCTATCTATGGCTACCATGTTTGTATTTTCCCCACAATGAGGTCAGGCTTTTTTTCTGCCTCTAGTGTTTTGCCCATAATCAAGTATTGTATATGATGATGTATTTGATATCAGGTATATTGTTCTTAGGCCAAAATCTTTTTGTAGAACAGTGTAAACGTTTACACACACACATGCATATACGTGCAGGTAGATGAATATTAGTTATTTTCTACTGCATAATCACTACATAAGTGATTTATTACATTTTAAATAAATCTTTTTGGGACTGAATAAGATTTCACCTCACTCTTCCTCCAAACTGGCTGAGAAAATATTTCTATTTCTTCAGGAAAAAGCAACTTTCATGTGTAAAAATGCAGAAAATTTGAAGATATGTTAGAGGCATAACACAGAATAATCACTTCAAAAGCATGCTGAGTGAGTGGCTCCAGTGGGACTCTAGTGGGAAACAGGAAAAATTATGGTGCTGGTTTGTGTCTGCCATTTTGATTTCAGTGCTACATGAAGAGTCTTTGTTGTATTTTGAAACTAACTCTTTCTAGTGCAAAATCAAATTTAAATGGCTGTAGCCAGTTTGAAGATGAAGACTGCTCTTTCGTCTATAAAAGAGTATGTTTTCCTTTACATTTCTTTCCCATTCCTACTGAGAAAATATGTTTGCTCACATTATTACAAGAAGGTAGTAGAAAATATAGGAAAGAAGTTTCTGTAGAATGGAAAAAAAGTGCAGTAATCAAATCATTATAGCTTTTAATTTTGCCAGAAAAAGTTTTGTTTGATATTTAGAATAGTTAAGCAACTGGTTTCGCTACAAAAATCCTTGAAACAATGTCCTCCTCCTACAGGGCAGACATCTCTTCTTTTCCCCTATGATAACAAAAAAGCACAGCTCTTTTCCAGTATTTTCAAGGCCTGATGTATCTTTCCCTCTAGAGAGTTGTGTTTCATCATTTACTTCCACCTATTCAGGTTGAATTTGCTTTAATCTCTTTGAAAGCAATAGAAGATGGTGGGTATTTTCTAACAGAATGATTCTACACTTGAGTTTATGAGGATGTAATCCACTGTATTCTGCCAACAGTTATAGAAAAAATAAGAGCAATGGTCAACTACTAACGTTCAAATAATTATTTTCATAAGCTCCACATTATACCAGATGTGCTCAGTAAAGGAAGTGGCAGATGGAGGCTCAGGTCTGTGTTGTACATGCACACGTGTATGTGTATGTACTTGGAGTTCATAGAGGACAGGAGAGATGTGTTTCCATAGAGCAGAATGTAGAAGAGGCAGGAGGCAGTGGAAATAAATGTGAATCTTCAGAAGAGGGAGAGAGAAGCAAGAGACAGAAGGAAACTGGGGTGTGCCTTCCAACCGCTTTGCACTGCTTTTATTCAACAAAGGAGCTGTAAATTTAGCTTAACCAGCCAGTGTGCTCTGGCTGCTTTTCTCTACTCCAGAGTAGCATAAAACAGCCACAGCATATCAATGAACCTGGCCATAAAAGCTTACATAAAATGAAACGTGTGTGTGCGTTTCTTGGAATGATTAGAAATAGCTCATGATAATATTATCTTTGAGTTCAATTTTTAGCAGTCATATGTATGATTTTAATTTAAGAAGGTGAGCAAATTCAAAAGACATAGGTGACATTAAGACAGAATTAAAGGAAGAACTATATCCATGATTTAATTCAAAATACAGCACAAAATTTATAATTGCCCTAAAATAATAATTTTAAACAAAGAGAAATCAAATATAAAATCATACTTGAAACCACCTATCTTAAAGTGTAAAAATGAAAGAAAATGAAGGCGTACAGAAAATCTTCACTCTGTCTTGCAGCTCCCAGTGCTTCCTTTGGGAGTAAATAAATGTTTAAAACTCTGTATTCTAATCTCGCATAAAAAATATTAAGAAATATTCATTGTAGACTTGTAGCCTTACAGGGAATAGTTAAGGTTATTTGAGAGATTGCATTGATGTATACCAACCCCTTTTTTTTGTCTTAGTTTTGTATTTCCTGATCTAAGGACATTTAATTTTGACATTTCATATGAAAAACTTTGTAAATTTATTTTTGTTGTTTTTCAAATATATTCTCCTTGTTAACTGTTTCAGCATAGGTACTGACTATAATTATTTTTTTTTTATTTTTTAGGTTACAATTTCATACATAAATCCTAAAAAGAACACTCAGACAAAATATTGCTATGTTTTCCTTATGCTTTTTCATATAAGTATACATAGATAATATATATTTGTATACATTAATTTAATTTTCCTGTAAGTTTTACTTTTATAACTTGTTCATTAAGGAATTGAAGATAACAACTTTAATAAGTTTTGTGTATCCTGTTGGTATTGAGTTTCATGGTCTTAAGTATGTGTGTCTGAAAACAAAAATTCTTTGTTTTAGCTCAAATCACTAGTCTTCCACTTCCGTTAAAAGCCAATTTGTTCATGTACTACATGTCTAGATGAAGTGCACGTTCTTGCCTATCTGTATTTATTATTTTAAATACATTTACATTATATGTGTCATGTCCTTTCCTATTTTTGTTCTCTCTAAATACAATATTTCTGTTCTTTTCAATCTCTCTTCTTTTAGAAATGTATCCAGTTGGCAAATCATTTTAATTGCTTATCTCTGAACCTCTGCTGTTTTCTAGAAATGAGCTAAATACACCACATGAGGGCGAACCATCGATTCATATTATTTTGAATATTATTATCACTTTCTTTGACATCACTGTTCTGCAATACTGCATAACTCTGACTGAGTAGAAAAATTGGTTTCTGATAAACTTAGCAAAAGAATTTAGAAGACAAAAATCGATATTTTTCCTAGCTGTACCTAACTACAGTGAGTTATAGAACAATGGTATATTGTCATAATATTTAATGAATTCCAGTAAGAATAGCTTTTGAGGAAAAGTTATTTTGAAAAATAATTCTGAATACCCATAACTTAATGCTATTATTTTTTGTGGCTATAACGTCCAGACGCTGCTGCTGAGGCTGTATTATGCTAGACTGGGTCTACAAAATATGCTAAGACTCAGTTCCTGATTCAAATGTGAGGAGATAAAAAGACAACAATGTGGGAGAGGAAATAAAAAAGCCAAGTTAGCTGCTCAGCCTCATGAGACGATAAAAGAACTAGAAGTACACAGAACTAACATCTTCAGAGCTTGACTCTATTGTCTTATTAGTGGACGCCATTGGCAATAGCCGCAGACTAGCAAAACGCCGTGTTTATCTTTACAAACAAAAATAAATTATTTATTTCTCAATATTTTGCTTTACAATAACCGGTAAAGATTATGCCAGCTATTGTTATCTCTCTTGTCTATTTGCTGACAGCAATGTGTTGTTCAGCATTTCACTGCATAAAGGGGAAGGCAGAATCTCTGACTGCTATGTATGAGAGGCAGATAATGATTTACCCAAATATAGATGGACATTACCGAGAGTGCTAATTATCCCCAATCCTTCTGCATTGTCATGGGCATAGTACTAATTTGATGAAGAAAAATATAGCTGAACAGAACACAGTCATGGAAGCTCTAGGAAATCTATACAGTGGTTTCTGTGTGGACGTATATAGTTTGCTTTCAGTCACCCACAGAATTCTGCAGAGTCATAAGTTACAGTTTCAATCAGTTTTTCATTTCTGATTTTGTGCACTTCTTCCAAATGTCTTTAAAAGATGAGCGTTTGAACCAGGGATATCTTTCTTTTCCCTTCTGCCATAGAAAATGTCTTAGGAGAATTCAAAGAAAGGTATAAAAAGGCTATAAAAAGATGACATAAGGGTGCCTGAGCAATTCCTTTTGAAGAAGTTTGAAGAATGTAGAAGTTTGCTGGGAATAATATTTTTAAAATCTGCTTAGTCTATAAGTTTCATATGTAAATATTCATTAGTCCTGAGGATTTGTGAATGTTTTTTTTGAGTGTGGTGATAATGCTTTTGTAATAATGGTAAATTTTTATGATTTTTTCTTTTTTCTTGACAAATGTTCTGAGCATTCAGATGTTTAGTATCATGGGGATAGGGACAGACTCCTTAGGAAATGGAGAAGCAGAGTTAAAAGCATTTGAAGCACTGGTATAAAAAGCTTTTCAACATTTTGTTATACTTCAAAGTTCACCATAAAACGAAAACTGGCAACACTGTTTATAACCTGCGACCTCTTGTTCTTCCTACTTGTTTATTTTTATTTGGAAAATCTAACTTCTTCTCACCAAACTACCCTAAATTTTCACCTTTACTGTACCAGGATTTTTAAAACTGTGTATGACACTCTTTCATTCACTGGAACTACAGAAATTAAACCTTTCATTACAGAAATTAATTAGTGTCGGCTTACTTTTCTACAGATGCACAGTTTCTTTTATTGACATGGCAGAGTAGGGGGTGGAGGAGAAAGGACAATAAAATATGGCATGTGTCAGGTTTATGTGGTTCAGGTTAAAAACTATTTGATTAAAATCCCAAGCCATACATGGTCTGTAGTTTCAAAGTATTGAAAAGTACCTGAGCTCTTTTCCAATATAACTGTTTTCCAATTTTTGTCAAGTCAGAAAGATGAAAGGATAGAGGTGTATGGATAAAGAATTGCTGTATTTTCAAATACTTTGATGGAAAGGTGAGAAATATCACCAGTAACATCCTGGAAGAAATTAAACAGCAGCAAGGGTACAGAAGATATTTTTATCCTAAAAGTCAAAGTATCTGCGGCATTTAGATGGAGATAAATTTCAGGTCTGAATTAAAAGTCCTACAGCAACACTGAGCAATTGTGTAGATGTCCAGCCCCAATTTAAATTTTGTTGCTTTATAATAACTTTTGAGAACTACACTGTAGCCTGTAAAAAATATCCACATGTTCTCTGCTGGAACAACTCCAGACTGTAACAGAACCACTAGATTGCACCCTGGTGCTTTATGTATTGTTTAATTGTTTTCCTTTGGTGGATATTTTTATTAAAAGCCCATTATCCAGAATCAGACAGAAGTGTTGTTTCAAGAACAGCAGAAACAGAGGCCTTTCAGCTACACAGTTCTTATTCATGCTTTCTTTAGCCAGCTTAGCTAATGAGACCTTCACTATTCTTCTTTTAATACTTAAAGAAGAAAATGAAATGGAAGTTTTTATTTTGCTCCTTTCAAACTTAGGCAGGACTGCAAAGAAGTATTGTGAGGTTCTGCGTGTGCTTACGCACCTGTGTGTCGGTGTAAGTTTGTGTGGGTACCTCCAGGGCATGCCTAGATGTTCTCATGCTTTCGCACCAATAACTCCTTGGAGATATTTTTTAATCCTAATGATTTTGTGTACTTGTGCTACACTTTGACCATAAAGTAATTCAATGAAAGGAACAAGTCTTTTTCATAGAAAATACATTCTAGCAAATAAAGCTGCAGTAATTTTGCAGAAAAATAGAAAAATCTGGGAAGAGTCAGATTTTGAAATCCTGAATTATGCTGAATAGCACCGCCCTCAGTGCTGCAAGTTCTTATGAGGTTTCTTGTTACTGGATGTTGTTGGATCCCCAACTCTGTGTATTTTATTACTTTTTAAAGTCAGCTTTTAGTCTTGTGGAGAGATGTTTGAAACTATGAAAACATAAATGTCTCAAAAATAAATATCTAGTGAAAAAGTTCAGGGAGGTCTATGACTCATGATTATGTGGTATTAGCAGTACTGCTTGGGCCACCAGTAATCCCATTAAATCAATGCAACTTCTTGAAGAACAAGTTGTTATCCAGTGTGAGGGAATCCAACAGACTTCAAACTCATAAACATCAATTGTTTCTTACAGACAGTATAAGAAAAATGCTCAGTTGAAGAGTGACTTACCACGTTTGGTATATTTGTATGTTTTTTGATGAAAAGTGGGGTCTTTGTCCTGTGATCACATATACTAGGGTCAGGATTTAGAAGTAAATTTATCATTTGTGTCATTAGCTAATGCAGATCTTAGTTCTGAATAGCAGCATAATTCATGGCTAAGATGTGGTGTTGTTACTTGTACGAAATAGTAGCTTCTTGCAAAAGTCATTGTAAAAAGAGTTTGTGAAAGCAAGTAAATGTGGCAGGATCTGATCTTAGATGCTGTGACTACATTTAACCTAATTAAGCAATCAAATCTTTAAGATTATATACAAGTACTTTCATGAGTTATGCCTTGAAACAAAAAGAAGCTTTTGAAGTACTTCATTAGTTGATTCTTGTTTACCTACCACAAGAATTCTAGTCATATTTATATCAGGTGTTAAGAAGAAGTTACAAAAATTATTAATTTATAAAAAATTCTTTAAAAATGAAACGAAACAAATTACAACACGGAATAAAGAAGGTTGAAAATAGCTATGTCCGGGATGCATTTCTCCTATGTCATGCATAGGAGTGTACATGAATATCAGATGATATAAGGTGGAGGGCTGAAGAGAATATGCAGCTCATTTGGTTCTTTTCTCCCTGGCAGTAAATTGACTGGTCTCTGCTGCTTTCTCCCTCCTGTGCAGGGTGTGCATTACTAAGTAGAGATGACTAAAGACAGCAGTTCCAGTAAGTAGCAACTGTCCGTGGTTTTGACATGTGATTTTCTTCTACACTGGAACAAAACCAAAACTATTTGAAAGTTTCCAAGAAAACAACTAAGTGTGTGTTTCAAACCCTTTCATGACAATGTTCATCTCTAGCCTCATGATGAGGGCATCACTCTAGGAAGCAATTAAACCTTAAGTGAAAAATCCCATCCACGAATGATTGAAAACAATTTCTTGTCCCCTATTCTTACAAATCAGGGACTCGAACCTGACCTCATCACATCCGAATTTGCCACCTTTGTTGTTAGACTACTTGGAATGGGTTTTTTCCCCTCACTCTTAGAAATTTTCCCTCTCAAAAATACCAGTGATGCACATCTAGAAAAAGATTATGTTTTGGTAAAACAGCTTAAAGAAACTGTGATTTCCAACTGATCAAGAAGGCAGTGATTTCATTTTCACTCCCTATCTTCAGATGGGCTGCTGCTTAGATGTATTAGCTGCCCCTGAAAGTGAAAACATGCAGTTCTTGAGTTAATTTTGACTTGCTTTGTGCCAAGTTCAGTCAGTGGCCCCTATGTAAAAAATCACTGAACAAACCTAGAAATTTTTATGTTGTTTTTGTGGTCTTGCAAAGCAAATTTAACAACTTCAAAGTATTCGAAATACTTTTCCAATAGTACCAAACAATAGAAATAATTTTCCAATATTGAAAATACTCCGCCCTCTGCCTTTCACATTTCTCTCTTGGAGTCATAATTTAGCCCCTCACCAAATTCTTCACAGCAGCCCTAACTCCCCTTTTTCTCCCACAGCACTGTCCTAAGCCTCTGATCACAAAGTTGCTCCTCATCTGCTCTTCTTCTTGAACTCTTTTGGTTGGAACCAGGGCCTCATTCCTTTTCATTTTCTGATCTACCTGGGACACAAGGGGCACTCTTCCCTTATTCATCTATTTAACCTCTCATTCCTCTCACAAGAGGCTTTTGTCCCTTGTGATACAATCAAGTTTCATTGAAAACAAAATGTGCTGTTGAGCTCACTCTCTATCATCCTCTCTCCTTTCTCCCTCTCTATTCCCAAGACCATTAAGTGTACAGATTGCTGTGTGTCCTCTGGTTCAGTTCTAGACCTTCTCCAAAATAGCTTCTCAGCCTTTCCTCTGAAACCATTCTTAGCACAAACCCTGCCTAGCCCAAAGCTCAGAGTCTATATTCCACCCTCGTTGTCCTTAGCCTGTGTGTCATCCACTTCTATTAACTCTGATGATCTTTGTCTTGAAAATTCATCCTTCCTTGGCTTCTGTGCTTGTAGTCACTGGCCTGCACCCAACATTTCAAGTAGCTCCTTTAACTTGTCTTTTGGAAGAATCAACATTTTCCTTCTTAAGCTTTCTTCAGTGATTCCATGGCATCCTGCTTCTGGTCTTGACCCCTTCTCCTACTTCTTTGTGTTTGTCTAGAGGGTAGTTCATCCACAATACAAATTCAGTTATTGTTTGTCAGCCAATTACTTCTCTCTTCTGTCTCCTCTGTGCATCATGAAAATTTATTAGTAACTTTATGATACACTAATTAAGGAAATCTGCCTTTAGTTCAAGCTTAACCTTACCAAACTTTTACCCACAAGCCATTCCTACTGCCACTCTCTACAGGCAAAACCATCTTTCTGTCTGTCACTCAGACAAGTTCTTGTGTTACCTTTGACCTTCTCTGTTGGAAGTCTAAATTTTGTGAATTATTTCTGTAGCATGTCTGTGAAATACAGAATAGATTACCTTTCCAACCAGCTAAAGTGATTTCTAAACTTTTGACTTTTTTTTAATTATTGCAATGTCATTCTCAGAATGCTCCTGAGAATTTCATTTTTCCAGAGCATGATACCAGATATGGGTTTTTTTTCTGGTGCTAATGTTCATACTTGTAGGATATTCTCATAAACAGTTACAAAACTACTTCATCAGCCTCCTTGAAATCTTTTATTATATTTCTATTTTGCTATATTGCCTCCCACAAAACTGGACAGTAGTTAAATTCCCATACTGCTAAGATTGCTTCTGAGATTGCTTCTAATAGCTTCTGCCAGTAGTTCCCCAAGTCACCACAGAGTATGTAGACAGGAACCATCTTTTTATTCCTCCTTGCAGTGTCTTACGCAGTGGGGGTTTGGTTCATGACAGTACATCCAATGCATTGTACTAATATAGATTTGTTATTATTAAGGATAATAGTAAGATGTAAGGAGTTAAAAGCTTAACTTGGGACATGTTGTAAGTTGTTCTGCTCTCCATCATGTTGCATGAGACGTACATGCTCCCACTGCTGGTGAAGTGGCTGCATATGAGACATGGGGTCACACGAGCTGGTGCACTGGCTGGGACCAAGGCTAGAACCAGGCTAGAATCAGGTCCTCTGATCTGATGCAAAAGGGAGTGTCTTCCCAGGGCTTGAAACAGGGAGATGAGTTCTCTAGCCCAGATGAAAGGCATGGAGTTCTTTGTCTTTTATACAAATTTGAAAGACCAGAATTGACTGGAGACATGGTGACACAGATCTGTATTCTGGAACTGTTCTTTGTCAACTGAGAAATATGGGCATGCTACTGGTAGGATTGACTGCTTCCCCAAACAGGCTTTGGAAGTGTGATCCACCCTCTCTCCACCCATCTCAGGAGCACGGATATCACTCAGTATCACTTCCGCAGTGTCTGTGATCTCATTAAGCCCATGAACGTACGTATCTTGTTGACATCTGAGGAAACACGATGATTATCAACAAAATGTAGGGCCTGTTGTACACTGCATCACTTCAAACACAATAAGGTTATTAAGGCTTAATTACATAAGAAACAGTATACATGTTTTGCAAGCTTGTAGAATGTCACTTGCAGAAGTTAAGCAAGATATAAGAGTTTCCTAAGTTTCTATTATAGTTTTATTTCCAGCAGTATTCTTTGACAAACTAAATAAATTACTGCATGTATTGGACCTCTGAGGCTTGGGGCAAAGAATGGAAAAATTATTTACAAAAGCTTGAAAATATTTAATCACTAGAGGCAGGGGGCAACTGTGTTTTAATTAGCAGTTCCTCAGGCCATTGGCTGGCTGGAGGCTTTCTCAAACAACCACACAAACGCACTGAATAGCTGTTTGCCAGCCTTAGGGTCAGGCCTGAGATGAAACAGATAAGATAATTGGCTCTAATGAAATCCAGAAGGCCTTGGCTTTCTTGTTTGAGCTTGGATTTGAAAAGTGCGTGTGGAAGTGAGGCTTAATTCAAACCAGTCCTGAACTAGGCCCGTTTTTCAGTGACTTTGATATTGTTTGAAGTTCTGAAAGTGTTCGCCACACCACTAGCCTGCTGGGCTGGGCCTCCCCGGTCACCTTAATTACTGAGCTTTATTGCTGACTTTACTACACAGGAAAGGAGCCATTATATGTTCCATCAACATCAGCTCTCCTCAGATTGGAGGAAAGGGCAGGGTGAAAGGCCACTGTAGGAAGGCAAAAACTTCACTTTGAGGTAGTCAGATCATTTACCCGTGTTAAATTTCACTGTGCTATGTGTGTACATTCCTCACAACACAGAAGCCCAATTTCCATTTTTTTTTTAGCAAGTGATTACTTTTCAAAACATTTTGTTTGTGTATGATTAGCAGAAGGGGACATTTATTCTTAGAGGTGGAAAGAAGGCAAATTGTAACAAACGCCTAATTAATCATCACAGGGGAAAGAAATCTAGTTAAAATCTGTAATAAAGAGAAATTGTTCTTAATGCTTCTTTGAAGTGGGAATAAGTGAGGAAACCCCTATGGTGTGTTTGCAGACCTGACACCCTACAGAACCAAGTCCTTACAGCCAGCCTGATATCTTGAGGGTAACTTGTAACGTGCTCTCCAAAAACAGAAAGGCTCCTGTGGAATACTGTAAGGGCAAGCAACAGTTGAGGTATTTTAGCAATGTTAGTTGTGAGTTATTCTCTTCAGGATAATTACTTTCAGAGTTTGGTCCTAATCTCTTTGGCTGCTCCAGCTGGTGGTGCTGCTGGAAAAAAAAGAAGCTGAACTTCTGTGCATGAATGGGTTTTCAGATCTAGACACTCTATAGCAGGAGAGATGTCTCTCAGGCTTCAGGATCCAGTGTCTGGGGCCACTGAGGTCCCTGGGAAGACTGCTGTTGGGAAACCTGGGACAGATCCTGCAAATGCTTAGACGTGTGGCTGCATATATTTACATGTTAACTCATTATTAAGTCAATCAGGCTACTAGGCTGAGTAAAGTTACACATGTGCATTTATGTTTGCAGGATTGGGCCTCATGAGACTAATGAAAGTGTATAATATTGGCCAATTTGGGCCAGATCCCATATTACCAACACTAGCACATAATAAAAGAAATATTGATGAATATTACTTTCTAGTGGGACCAAAACTGTGAAGTTCAGATCAAGACACACAAATGTTTTTTTCCATGAGCTCGGAAGGAAAATTAGAAAGGACTGAAAAATCAGTTCGTTACTGTCTACTCTGTGAGCATTTTATTTTGTTTTTTATTTCCTTTGTGTTTTTTTTTTTCATGGAGCTAATATTTCTGTTTTTCTTAAAAGCTTGAAAATGTCTTGGATTCCTTCATAAAAATTAGAAATGTCACAAAGATACATTCTGCAGAGTATTCAGCCCTTTCCTTAAGGCAACACTGTTTCACAAAGAAAGCTTCTGTAATTCAAGATAGTTCCACCTTATGTTATTTTATAAATAATACATATGCTATAATGCAAATTTTATGTATGTATAGCTGAAGATTTTTTAACACAAAGGACTCCTATTTAAGAAGCCTGAAGGCTTCTTGTTTTTCTTCCCTTTCATATAGCCTGTCATTTTAACATGTTTTATGTTAGTAGAATGGCAAATTGGTTATACGCTTTAAAGAGAAGCAGCAGGTTTTAATATTTTTATCAACATTTTGTGAAATTTTAACCTGTTAAACTCATAGCGAGCATTACAGGGAGCTGGTTATATCTTGATGTGTATTTTATTAACACTAATGAATCTCTCTCTGAGCTGAGAAAATATATTTTGAAATCATCATAATTCATTACAATTATCAGAAAACAATGATTTCCCTTCTAATACAAAAGGCTGTTTTGTGAGAAAATAGCAGTGTAGGTGTCATAGTGTGAGAGTTCCTATAAGCAATATTTCCAGATGAGCAGATGTTCTGCTCTTTGTTAAACAGATTGTTTGCTCTCATTTTTTATAACTAAATAACAAGACACAAACTTCCTTTTTGATACCATACTCCTAAGAGGTAGTTTGAACTGTTGATGTTGTAAATCATAATCCTTGTCTGACTGTGCTTTCAGCTACATTCACATTTTGTATACGCTAATGTGATTTAGAAGAGCATATATGATGATATAATAATATTATAGTATATTGGAAAAAATTTACTGACTAGGAGAAGTGAGATTATATAATCGATTAGTGATTTAATTCATACCTTGCACATATGCCTAATAATCTCTTCAATAGAAGGAATAGGATTATAAAATCTATTGGTGATTTAATTTGACCTTTGCACATCTGCCTACAAACTTTATAGAGTAAACTTAAGCTGAGGTGGGTGGTGTAAGTCAAGCAAGGGACAGTGGTTGAGGAAGCATTTTATTGCAGGAAAAGTTTCCCTGGATGCTTAAACCACTTATTTCCAAGGTTTCCAACAATGTTTTTAAGGTAGTAAAAGGCTTATTACTAAAAAGCGTCTGTTTTTATGTGAGGACCCAAAGGCTACACAGTTTCCTGATTTCCACCTTACTTATAATTGCTTGTATATCTGCAATTTAATAAAAGGAAATCTAACAAAAATATTCCTAAACTAGCTATTATCTGATGTAATGGTGTTGTGTTGTGTATTTTCAAAACACTATAGAGACCACACAGCAAACCACTGGCTGAGCCAAGAATAGTTGTTGGACTTCATTACTTTCACTAATTCTGTGAAATTGCTGAATCTTTAAAATGACAGATCTAAAAAAATTACCATTAGATGTCATCTTCCTATGTAGCCGCCTGCTCTCCTGTTAAAATTTTCAGTAGAAAATCTATCTGCTCTCCTGTTCAAATTTGAGGGTAGATTTTGATTCTGCTTTTCATTATTCTTCCTTTGTATCATTTTAGAATGTGTAAAGAAGAGGTAAATTGAACCACTTGGGTTCAGTAAGTCACTTTTAGATGCAGTGACCATGACATATGTTTTGTCGGCACTGCATTCTGTTGTTCATTATGTATTTTTTTACACTCTTTGATAACAAGATGGTAACTGGAAGATAAATGCCATCAAGAACATTTAATTGGATGCTGGATGCTTTACCTGTTTATATAATTACAGATTGCTTTCAGGCATCCTTTACCCTGGTAAAGAACACTGAAACAGTTAATAAGGACATTACCTACCTAAGGTATATGCATGCGGCTTTTTGGCTGTTGCTTTTCATTACTGTACTCTGTAACAACAGTGGGAGTAATTCACTGCAGAGGACTTTCACAGAGGATGCCATAGGTATGTAATTCGTTTGACTGAGGAATTCAACTGGGATACGTTTCTCATATCATGGCATATGCTATATGCTTATAGATTACTTTTGTGTGATGTGGGAGATCAAAGGATTGTACTTTTGTTTCCGTGACTACAATAAACTTGAAAAGAATAAAAGGGAATAATGGTGAATATCACATGAAACAAATGGGAGCTAATACGATTTAGAGAAAAGAACAATTAGAGAAAAAATGAGGATAGCATGTTTCTTTATTGTTCTTGATTGTAGTGTAAAGTCTTGCACCTGCTTGTTAACAAGGTCAGATTTAGGATTAAGAAAAAACAGGGAGTGCTTTTGGTTGCATATTTTCTCCTAATAGCTCTGTTTCCTTAATTTAATTCATATGTACAGTATTCCAAAATAACTACAGTGATTGATGGTGCTGTAATAAAACACAGGAAAATACATAGAAATTCTGTGCTTCTTTAAAAATTTAAATGACTTCCCATTGTATTCTGTTTATTATTGTGCTTAAAACTTTTTTAGTATATTTAGTGAAATTCTATTCTAACTGTGACATGAAGCATTACTTTGAATTTGCAGTCAATCCTATCTTAGATTTGTTAAAAAACAGACTAATGGTTCACACATTTTAAGTCAAAAAACAAGTAATTTTTTATTTCATGGAAGCTATTGTGTAACTGCAGTTCCATACTATTTGTGGCATATTAGGTTGTTTAAGGATTGTGGAGTTAACAGAGTTGTCCTATATTGCCCATGCTGCTTATGAATGATATTATTCTTAGTAAAATCCAGATAATTATCATTATAAGTTATTATAACAGTATTAGCTGCCCAGATCAGACTCTGATTTTTGTGCTGAAAAAGCAGCAATGGACAAGCCGTTGAGAGGAAACAGAAGGTTCAGCCTGCTGCGTAGAAACAGTTTGTATTAGTACCCTGAAGGAAAATGTGGAAAGCAGCCATACGTTTTCAGATCTTTGTTGAAAAATTTGATTATACAGATGTGATTCACTTCCTTATGTCCTGTCTGCTTTGAACCTGAAGAGAGATGACTTTATGTTTGGAAAAAGATGCTTCAGTTCCTCTGCTCTCTACCCAGGAGACGTTCTCTGACCCAGTACCTTAAGACTGGATGGAGAAGAGCATTAATGGGAGGCTTCCTAGAATGGTTTCTCTGATGGAGCTTTTAGCTTGATTTACTCAAAAATATTGAAGAAGTTGTGATTTTTGTCTTCTTATTTCACAGTAGTGAGTTAAAAACTAGTGGTTAAAAACTAGCATATAAACAGAGGTGAATTCAGGGGTCAAATTCAGAAATTCAGCCATATCCCTGTAATGTAGGTGTCTGCATGTGAGCAAGGTGCCTCAGTTCCCACTGTGGAGCTCAGGGTGACACAGTCAGTTGAATTGAGAGATCTGTGTGACGTACCCTTTAAGCAGGGCTATACATTGGTTGTTTGAATAACTTCCTAAACTTCACTGCCTGTACCAACTAGGACCTTGATTCAGTTCTCAAAAACATACGAGTCCAGTGCTGCGTGAGACGCACTGGAGGAGCTGAGCTTTACTGCTGCGGCTGACAGCTATAGCACAGGGTCTCTGGGAGATTGTGCCCTTTTGGAGAGTCCACAGGTGGCCAAGATGGGTCCTCCTACACCTGAAAAGCTGTTGCATATCTTCATGTAGGTAAATCCTCTCTCTCCATGAAATATAATGAGAGTTTAGACCCCCAGCTGCAGAATCCTACAGTATATGGTTAGGTGTCTGCATCCGGATTTGGATGCCATTCCTGGTTAAATTCAGCTCTATTCTCGGTAATGGTTATTTACATACTTCTGGGAAAATTCAGTTAACCATGATTTCATCCATATATGGTTAGGGATATTGCTCTAAGCCACTGTCTCAGCATATGCCAATACTTCTATATCTGCAAAGAAAGTGTAGATATGTTCAAGCCAGCTTTAAGGTACCTGTGAAATTCCTGAAGAAGTAATTCTCATGAACCACCCACGCTAATTGGTTTTGTCTTTACTTCACACTGTCAAAATGTAAACACACACGCTAGTAGTTTATGTCTGTCTCCAAGATAATCTTTCAGGTTGGAAGAAGCTTTAAAGGGGTTAATACATTGGGCAGAGATAAATTACATTTTCTGAGCAAAATGAAATAACCCGTACAAAACCAAGTCCCTCTGGCAAGTTTTTCGGTATCCATGCTGACTCATTTTAAAGCTAGCACAGACATCTCTGCATCTTACTGCAGTGTGCTGTGCAGTCATATCCCTAGGCAAGGCATACACTTCAGTTTATTGATGAAGTAAGTGGGAGGTTTGCCACTTTGGTTGTACACTTTTGTTATATCCTTGTACTGCACCTTCCATGGCCAATACTGTTGGCTGCACTTAGATCAAAATACATGAGAACAATAATGTGGGATGAGGTGATGCTTTAATCAGGTTCTACTGTATACTCCTGAAGGGACTACCTCTCAACAGTGACCCTTTCCAGAAATTTAGAGCTGATAATATTTATGAGAGTTCAGAGCAGTTGAAACATTGGCTAGAGATCTTTTAAATGGCTAAATTTCAACACATTCCCTAAGGACGCGAGATGGAGATCATTTAAGACCTGTCAGAGGAAGATCATGCCTTAATTGTACTTCATTGTACTATAAAAAATGAGACCTCTCCACTAGATTTAAGAGCCTGTGGTATTGTGATCTGTGTGAAATCTTAGGGGAACTCATCTGGTTCTTACAGTGTGTACAAAATAAGTTTGTGTCTCTAACAAAGGTAGAAATAGTCACATAAATGTGATGGTTTCTGTAATTGATCTTTTCTAAAAGTATCTCCAGCTTGACAGGGAGCATCTTTTCAGTATGATTTATTCTGTAATACAGTACGCTCCAGTGGCTGCCTTCCAAAAATGCTGTCTTGAATATCTGCTTATAAATAGAGCAGCTCCAAATCACACAGGTTCATGACTCCAGCATTTTATTGAAAGATAAATACTTCTTTGGCTGTGACACAGATGCCAGCTTTCAGAATAGAGCCTCTCTGAAAGCATGAAGGACTGGTTACCTCTTTCAGTAGCTACCCTTACACTGACAGGGCTCCTCAGGTTTAAAAAATTTCGTAGTCTTTACAAAAGACTACAATATATCATGGAGCGTGGCATGACATGGAATAACACTGTAACTTTTGCTTGATGAAGTTCAAATCAGCCAACAATTTCTGTCACTTGCCTTTTTGCCATTCAGTGGAGATCAGTACTGTCAACAGAGGGACGATCCTTTCTCCAGTCTCTGTCTCAAACCTTTCACAGTTTTCACAATAGAAAAGACATAGAGACTCTGTAATTAAAGTGACATACAAGCTACCTCTCTAAATCTCATTTGTAACCTCTGGAAAGTTGTAGAAGTCTCTGGAGTTTCCAGAAGTTTCCCCCACAGGAGGGCACTAATTTGTAGTGATTTTCCTCCTCCACTGATGCTGGGAAGAGCAAGAACATTACTGTTTGTCCCAACAGTGCTTGAAAATAGCCAATTGGACAGCACAAGGAGAAGGTCAGAGTCTGAGGAATGAAAGCTTTGATACAGAGCACTGCTGGTACAATGGCAGAGGTGGTCTCCTTGGTCTCTCTTTGGTGTTGCAGCTCTGGACTTGTGTCACAGGGGGCTGAGAGGTCACAAGGTAAAGTGCACGGATATGAGAAACTAGTGAAGGCCCCAGGAGTGAGACCATATGCACACTTCCGGAAGGTCAGTACTTTGCTGTACAGTTTTGAATATCTGTGAAGAGTAGTTCTTTACTAAGATAGAAAAAAAATAGTTTCAAGCTGGGAGTTTGTGACTGAATTCAATCTAAGGATTAATGATTACCCCTAATCATCCATGGCTAGGTTAGAGCTTTAGAACAGGGAGTTGTGACATCTGTGGTGTCACAAAGTTATCTGTAAAGCATTAAGCCTGTTACGTTAAACCATTTTCAGTGACAGAATAATGTATATATTTGGGTCCTGATCCTAAAAGGTTTTAAATACAAGTCTATCTTTTTTTTTTTAGATACTTTATAATTTTTTTTAATTTGAGATACTCGAACTTTTGCTTGTGTCACAGCATCATTATTAAATTAATTGTATTAACATTAAAATGAACACATTCCTGAATGTTCTTCAACAGATAAAATAACATGCAGCAATAAACCACTTCGAGCTTTCCTTCAGGGATTATTAAAGTATATACCATGATATATTGTGCTAAGCTGTGTGCAGGTACGACACTAGTGAGTTACACTTTTCTATAAAAAAAAAGTACAAATGGATCATGTAGAAATTAATGCTTCCAGGAATAAGAACACAATGTACCTTACACAACATTCAGAAAAGTAACATACTTAGGTCAGTGAAGACATCTAGGATTGTCTTAAAAAGCAAATAAAAAAAAAGAAGTTAAGGTTTGCAGGTAAAAAAAAGAAGTTAAAGTGGTCAGCATCCCTCAGAATGGAGCTCTCAGGTCTCATTCATCCTCTACCTCTGTGAGATAATTGGGAAATAAGGAGGAAAACAGAGAGCTGGACTAATAGTAACGAGCAAGCATATGAGAGAAAACAGAGTAGAAAGAGAATGTAGATGAGACAGAGAAGAGGAAAAGATGAGAGAAAACAGATGGAAGCCAAAAAGCCAATGAAGTGAGAGAGACAAGTCTATAATGATTTACACAAGACATGGTGGAACTAGTCTGGAGAAAATAAAAGAAGAAACTTATACCCTCAGTCCAACTTCAGGATAAAACAAATCTTTAACAGGATTTTAAAAAGGTTAAGGCAAAACTTTGTGAATCTTTTCATCCTGGAATTAGAAACAGAGATTCTATAACAGGATATTCTGATAGTATTGGTGACCTTGAATAGATAAGATTGAAATAAACATCAAAACATTTACAAGTTTATACGAACCAAACTTCAAACCCCTTGAGGTCTATTCTTTGCTAATGTATACTTCCTTTTAAAGCTGTACAGAACCTAAAATTGAATGCATGGATAACAAGATAAACAACCCCGTTTGTTTTTTTTTTAACCTATGTCCTAGAACACCGTTTTTTCTCACATTAGCCTGATCTAATAATAATCTTAATTTCCTTAATAATAAGCCATTATTTACATTTATATGGGATTGTGAGTTTGAAAAATTCTAACTGAATTTTTTAACATATGGAAGGAGAATGTAGGAACCATTAAAGAGAGCACAAGTCTGAAGGAACTGCGTATCAAGAGTTGGCTTCACTTGCAATTAGAAATAGAGCCAAATTGGAAGATGCATGTGTACCCTGTAGCTGTTGAAACAACATATGCCTTTTTAAATTTTAAATGGTTTTTATCTATATGGTATCTGAATGAAGTATAGAAATACTTAGTATTCTAGAACTGCAGCAGCTTCTTTAAGCCATTCTTGAGCTCTATTCACCAATAGTTAGCAATCCCGCAAAAAATTTCTTAGTTCTTCCTAGATTACAAACTACAGGACTTCTCATTGGTTGGTTTAGTCACTGATTTTTTATTTTATTTTTTTCTCTATTATCAGGTCAGAGTTCTCCTTTAGTGATTCAATGGTATTTAAAAAGAATTCAGTAGAGCCAGAGGGAAAATGAAAATATCAGCCTTGGCAGGATCAGCTTATTTTTAAGTATTCTTTGCTCTTTGATACTACTCATCTCTATCATTACTTTTTTGGTGAAGAAAGCAGTGCAACGAGGTGGTGGGAAAGCTGGCTTGCTTTGTGTTGTAGCAAGCAAGACTACCAATTCTCATTCCACAGGCAAGTCTCTTCAAAGATAACTATTTCCTTCCTGACTGGGTTTCCACTTGGACTGACAGGCTGCCAGGATTCTCAGTGTCGGGGCATCAATTGCTGTTTGAGACTGGAAATAAATTTCAAGATTTACAATTTAAAAGCTCAGATTTTTACTATAATTCAAGGTATAAAATGACATAAAGAATCTGTTAACTATTTAAAGGCTAAGACGTCAAATATAATAAAATAAAAAATCTAATAAAATTACATTTGTGCTACTGCAATGACTTTTTAAAGCTATTTTAGCTAAATAATATGAAAATATAAATCATTCATTTGGCACTAGATAGGAAAATTTGTTGCAAACTATGTGATTAGGCATGTCTTTCAAGCTTGTAGAGATGGATAAAAAAGAAATAGACATGAATTACCCAATAAATGAGAAGAAAAAAATCAGATTTTAAATATTATTTGATTAAATTGTTAGGAATTCAAAAAAGTCAGAGAGTGTTGAAATCAGGACTGCAAAAT
Source organism: Chroicocephalus ridibundus (assembly GCF_963924245.1). Lineage (NCBI taxonomy): Eukaryota > Metazoa > Chordata > Aves > Charadriiformes > Laridae > Chroicocephalus > Chroicocephalus ridibundus. The sequence goes on from NC_086285.1 coordinate 33,963,516, forward strand.
CAAAATCAACTTAGATGATTAGGTAGACAGCCCTTCTGTAGTTATCCTTAACATTATACTAACTTAGGGTTCTGTATTTTCTTCCAAAGACTGAACTATCTTACAGAAAAACAGTACGAAGATTACAGATTGTAATAAGTAATTTTTTCCTTAGCTGTTCATGCTGAAGGACTGACAAATTCTTTTTGCTTAGGTGCCAAGATTCTTCTAACCTTTCTTGAAGGGGCCACAACTTAAAAATCTATTGGATCACCTCCCGTGTATTAGCAATGATAAAAACTTCTTCCTATTCACTGTAATTGCACAACTCCTTGTGACAGGTTTGGCAATTTTTTGTTGGAAGAGTAATTTTAATGAAGAGTAGATGGGAAGGGTGTGCCAAATTTCTCAGCTGTTGTAAAATTCCTTGGGTTTGTAGGTTGGCAACTGGAATTGAAGAACTCAGAGCAAAAAGATCTTTGCAGTTTTTGGGACTGTTGGTAATCCAAAGATAACAACATGAAAAGTCCTGCTTTTGAACTAGTCTTTTGCACAGTTTACAAGCTCTGTTGGCAATTTTAAGTAAGGAATTTAAAATGAGAAAAGGATTTAATAAATAAATGGTAACTTATTTGCAGTAAGCACACTAAAGCAGATTAGAGTCAAATCCTTAGGAGAGAAATTGTTATGAACTCCTGAAGGGGCCTGTGAAATACTTGGAAAATGAATGTTTTATCAAATATATTTTGGCTTCAATAAAAGTTCAAGTTTTTGGACAGAGTGAAGAATATGAATTACACGATACCTAGATATTGTGTCATCCAGATATCAAAACTGGAAGAACAACAATTTTTTTTCTTTTTTTTTTCCCCCAATGAAGTCAATTTGGGTGTACATTTGACTTACATTTATTACAATGTTTTCTGAAACTTCACGGTTATTTTACTGATGTATCCAGTCTAAGTTATTATATTATTTTGACTGTCACTCTAAGAGATAAGCGCAACAAAAATAAAGCTAGAAGTGGAAATCACACTTAGGGATGTTTTTGTTGCTAGTTTCAACATTGTAAATTGAGACAGACATTGAAAAAGGAACTATGTGATTCAGTTCATTCTTACATTTTCTTGAAATTATAATCAATCTCAGTTTCCAAGGCAACTGACTACATGAGGATGGACCAGCCAATAATGGGAAACAGCTTTCTCTTTTATTACTGTAACATATGGTAGAAAAAGTCTTTTTTGTTTCATGCTGTTGAGGAGACTATCCAATTTATCACTCCAAATAGGATCCAAAAATGATTAAAAGAGGTGTGAGCAGTTCAGTTTTGTAACAGAAGTGCAGAGACATAAGTTCACAAGGGAAAAGCAAATTCAGAAACCTCAAAATGTAATTTTTAGATGCTCTTTGGCTAAATCCCAAACTTCACCTTGATTTTTCCTCTGACCTTCTTCAGGGGTCCTGGCAACATGAAGCGTTGGTGCAAATGATTGTATTGGCAAATGGATTAGCATTGTATCAGCATGACTCTCTTGGGGTGAGTGGAATTGCCTTTCTGCTGTAAAATGCCTGGCACAAATAAAAGGCTTCTTCCATGTGCACCACTGAAAGAGTTATGATTGATCTAGGACCACAAGACTTTCTGCATTGCTTTTGCAGACGTCAAATAAAATCTATTAGGAGAAATACTGGCTCCATGAAGTCAATGTAAGCTTAAGTAAAATATTAAATCACATTGCAGTATATCTGCATTTTCATGTTTTGTTTCTTGGGCTGAGATTTCAAGTGCTTTACTGTTGACTATTCCTTCCTTGTTAAAAAAAAACAAAACCAAACCCTGTGAAACATTTATGCAGGAGTCACGTTATTCCTGAATTCTGAGGTGTTGTCTTCAATCCTTATTTTTCAGAGCTCTTTGATTTTCCTTTTTTTCTTCTCCTTCCAGATGTGCTTAAGAAAAACATTTTGTTTCCCTCATTGTGTCTGTGAATGGGAATATATATCCTTTTTTATCATTATTTAAATTTCTCTGAAGCTGATACAATATCTTCTGACCATTTTGTTTCAGATACTGTATAAATGCAGATTCTTTTGCTACTTTCGTATTTTATTAATCTTCCTATTTGTGGCATTGATTCTGTAATACTTGAAGCTCTTCCTTATATGAAAATTTCGGGTATAAAACACTGTTTCTTTCATACTACTCAAACCAGAAACAAAATTCCCACTGTCCTCAACATGTCGTATTTGGCTTCGTACTTCCCTAAGTCTTAGTTCCTTCCAGTCCTTTCTTTGACTTCACTCTTTAAGATGTAGGTGTAACTCTCTTGCTGGAGAGTGTTTCATATTTCAAAACATTAGCCTACCTGATGTTACTCCCTGAACAAGTCTGGTTCTTTTCTTTTTGAGTTGGGTCCTTCTAGTCACGCTCAATTCAGTTAATTTGGAAGTGCTGACATCCAGTTTTCTCTGTCTTTGGAGTCTATCATATTTCTTCTATTTTGTTGGGCAAAATGAATGTAAGGGAAGAGAGGGGACAGAATAATATAAAAGAGACAGGATTCCTCCAAATTACCCAGAGCCAACACCAGATCACATTTCTAACCAAACAGTAGCTGAAACTGCACCAGAAAAAGTTGTAGTTTCTAACACTATGGGGTACCTAGGGATTAGAGCTTTAGTGTGAGCATTCCCTCTGCTCCCACAAATATGTTCTCTCTTTTTCTCTAAGAATTTTGTGGGGTGGGGTGGGAGGGCCAGGGATTGAAAAGTGCTTTTCTGGGTTACCTTACATCATCTGTAAATATTTCCTCTAAATCCCCACTAAAACTATATCAGTATGGGTTCCATTAAGTGACATTCAATTTAGGTAAAATGAGAAGACTTGATGTTTCTGTACTGTACAAAACCTTATTATATGAGGGATGCTGTATTTTTGGCTATCAGAATGAAGCCCTGACAGTGTGTTTAAACGCAGGCTAGAGTAATAGGATGGTCTAAAGCGGTCACAATTACAATGACAAAGTTCTGCCAAGCATGTGACAAAAGGCCTTATTTACTAATACAGAACTGTTGGATGCTGTTGCTGTCTGTAGCATCAATATCTTCCTGCTTTAGATCAGAGACACTTCCTTTTGGTTAATTTGGTTTGGGTGTAAGAAAATGTCCATATGTTTCTTTTCTACCAGTGTATGTTCCTCAGCAAAAAACAAGAGGAAGTGACATATGTCTGTATGTTCCCTCTGAAAGAATACCTTGTAAGACCTGAAAAATAAGATTAGACATATGATCAGTTTTCTGAAGAAATTACTTCAGAGGAATAGTGACAACATAACATATAATAAAATCATAGTGGCTATCCAGAAACTTGTGAAATTCCTATTTGATGGTAAGACAGAAAACCACACACACAGAAAATACCTTTAAAAGTTGTTATGAGTATATGGAAAGAAATACAAGGCCAAGCAAGAACGCATTTGCAAGGGAGAATATCTAGAGACCTCTGAGAAAAAAATTAAGACAGCTTCATGTACTTTGTATTCACAACCATGTTGATGAATACAGCATGTGACAAATTATGTTTTTGCAAATGGCCATGACCTTGATGAATAATTTGATTTCTAGAAAATGTTTGTTTTCTTTTCATTTAAAAGGAACGAAAAAAAATCCCCTTCTGGGCAAAATGCGCTTTTCAGAAATTTAGCAAATTTTGTGGTAAAAGTATTTTTTCCAAGAGATTTCTATATCTTTTATCCACTCAACCTATTACTCCCATGAAAAACGCAGCCCCTCCAATTCACCTCCTTAGGCATTTTTTAATAAGATTTACCCTCCCTTCTTCCCCACACCTCACTTTTCCAAGAATTGAAAGCTACTTTAAACTTCTCTAGCAATCACTTCAGTGGGGACATAAGCAGATTGTTAACATTGCATTGCAAACTGAGCTGTTGTACAATCAATAGCAGTAAATTTTAGGGAGTGTATTTTCCTTATTCCTGCTGTTTGTCAAACTGTATGCTATATGACCAAACTGGAAAACTTTTCTAAAGTTCTTTCATGAAGGAGAAGGGTAGATTTTGGACCTAGAGACAAACTTAATACTCCAGAGTCCTCTTCTCCTTTCAATTAATTCAGAACACCACCATGTCCTTCTTTTCCCCAATTCCACCATTCCATGGAGTGTAAGTAAAACAGGTGCTACACTCTCCTTTATCTTATGCTGTTCTTAGATTGCTAAGTAATTTTAAAAGCGTCAAGTACTCTAAAAAGAGACTGAAAGATAAAATATTCTCAAAATAGTGTACTTTTTCATAGACATACTGAATTCCTCGGACAGAGTACCATGCTATCATTCATTTTGTGAACACTACCAATACAACACATTGCGGCGAGTTTTATCTCTGTATTTAACTATTTCTGATATTATAACACTTACTTTTGTCTTCTTAGGAGCAGCGTTGTTACTGTGTAATAAGATTTACTGGAAGCAGTGAACTGTTTTAGTAGTGTTATTAGTTTATTATATTAACATTTTGGGCCAAGTCCACTGAATTTTATGATAAAATACTTTTCAAAGAAATTACTTAGTAGAAAGGCAAACTTGGTAGTTATTTTGTTGTAGAAAATACTGTAGTGTACTGTAGGCTTGATAGAAATTGAATATTTTTTCTAAGCAGCCATGCAAATTTTAAAATAGAGAACTTAAAATACTCCCAAATGTTATTATTATATTTAGGGCAGAAACACTTATCTTTTTTTTTCCCCTCATAAAATAAAGTAATAACAAGATATGGGCACCAAATTGATTTTTCTGATAGGAACATGTTACACCATGAAAACTAAATGCGATCATAAATAACACTTGAGGGTAAAATTTGGCAGTGTACATGCATGTGTTAGTACCATTTCCCATACATGCTAGAATGGCTCTGAATGAAAAATAATTCACTTAAAATGGTGAGATTCCATATTTATTGCATTTTACTTTCTCAGAGTTGGTGATACTATTTTAAGTCATGCTGTGTTTTATTTTAAGTGCCATCTTTGCAAATTAAACCTCTGTTTCCTCCTTCTCGTATATCATCTTCAGTTGTATAGCTCTTGGAAGCCACATCAGTCCTTTAGCTACCAGCTGGAACTTAGTAAATAAGCTTTATTTATGTTGCACAAGATGGCATGGTACCAACCAGCTTTATTTGAGATCTGAAAAATAAATAAAAGGTAAAAAGATAGTAAATTTTTCTTTCATCATGCCAGTGCTTCCACAAATAAGACTCTAAAAAGACAGAGGAAGATTTAATAAAAAATGCAGATTTTTTTACTCAGTCACTTCTCAGGGTAAAAGTATTCTGTAAGGAAATATCCTGATATTGCTTGTGCTATCTTGGCCTGTATTTCCATTGAAAGCTTTTTATTTGCCTGCTGGACAGCTGGAAATCTTTGATACTTCCAAGGTAACCTCTTCTTCCAACATATAATCATTTGAGAGATACATAGACTTATTTACTATAAATTTTAGCCAATCCCTTTACCTAATAACACTGAACTGAATTTACTCAGTTCTGAATATGGATGTGAATGTACATTGTGCATGTGTATACTCATTTGCCCATGTTTCTAGAAGTTGAATAATTTCATTTGACAATAGTATTAATTTTGAAGTAAATTCTGAAAAACACAAAGTAATATTTTTCTTATACTTTTCATGTTTGTTAAGTTTTTCTATTTCTTTTTCTGTAGATCAAATGTAGAAGAGTCCTTATAATTACATTGAAACCATCTTTCTAAAAATGGAAGGATCAGCAGATATTGTAGTCAGTATTTCTTATGCTTTTGAGTGCTTAAGATGTTGCAATTCCAGCTGTAATAGAATTTAGGAAACTTGCATGCAGAATGCCAAAATAATTATTCATTTTAAAAGGAACCCACAAATAACGGTCTTAGGCTCTGAAAATGTCTTCAAAAGCCAAAAAAAAAAAAATAAAGCACTGTTGGTAGTTCTAAAACTTTTCATTTTCATTCAGTGGCACTTCAATACTCCTACAATTATAACATTTGAAATTACTAATTTGGGTGCATCCCTGGAAGACCTTGACTCTTTAAATGCTTTGGCACGTGCATAAATTTAATACCATATGTAAATCCCAGCAAAATGACTGGGATTTACAGTAGTGAGGATTTTGTATCGATGTGATACCTTTTGTGCCTTAAAGAATAAAAAGTTTTATTTTGCATCTACAGAAAGAAAATAAGGTAACTATAAAATGAAAGTAAGGACAAGAATATTGACTGTGCTTATAAAAAATAGAGAAGAAATAAAATTATTAAAAAGATATAAAATGAAAACGTATAAGGATAAAAGAAATTATATAAAAAGAAAGGCTATAAAGATAAAACTCATATGAAAATATAACTTAGAAGCTCACACAGATAAAATCTGTGGGATTTAGGCATAGCGTGGAGGATAGGTGCAGGACAAAGCTGATGGTCATGTCAGCAAGGAGTTTTGGGGAAATATTCTCATGTTTGGCCTTGGTAAACTTGGGCTGGCAGTAGACCTGGCATAAAGAAATGTCATGAAGGTAAACCAAAATTTTTGTGGGAGACACTAGTATAAACTCAATTAAGACGGAGAAAAAAAAATAATTACTCAATAGTTGCACAGAAATGCTATGTAGGTTTCTGTGAGGATAGACATTACTTGATATTGTGTTACATTAAAACATATGTGCAAACAACACATAAAAATAATATCTACCATAAGTTACACGTACCTATTGGGACAATCTTTATAATACTTTCTGTTTTATTCATATCAGGGCGCATTCAGCAACATACTTAAACTTATGTAATTTTCAGGTGGGACAACATAGTGATTGTTTGGAAGAATATTTTATTTGCAGGATGTGAAACTGAGAAACTGTAGGTAGACCTACATTCTTTCAAACGAGAGACTGGATCTCCATTTGGTGGCAAAACCCCCACTCTAATAGCACTAATGCATTGTATATGTATTTCTGGCAAAATACAGGTCTGGTATAACTGAATAAATGACAGTGTTTTATAGTGTTTTCTTCTAGTTGAAGTAGAGGACTTAGAGTCTTCTGCATTTTCTTTCAAGGTTTTTCCAGGGACAACTGAGTAATTTATTCAAGTCTTTTACCAGCTTTTAGTTTTAGCTGATTCATCTGTGAAGTGGGTACAAGAAATGCTTGCTTTAGAGGACTATGCAATCAGAAACAGCTATACTGATTTATACCAGCTGAAGATATGAGCCTTTCCATTTATTAATGTTCTGAAAGTACTTTGAGATCACTGGATGAAAACACTGGAGGATTTTAGGGAAAGAGCAAATAATTTATGTTACTGAGCCATTCCAATCTGCAGCTTTAGAACAGTGTGGATTTTTTTTTCTCAGTTACATAAATTACTGTCCTGGGCTGGTATTCCTGCTTGTTTCCTTTTCAAATTACCAACACAGCAAAAGAAATGGAGCTATTTGCATCAGCTTAACTTTCTTTGGAGATTTCCAGCTCTATGTGATGGTACTTGCAGAGTCATTTCTGGGTTGGGTACTTCTCTTCTGGGAGAACAAATGTTTGGGAGCATCCTAACCATGTGCTTTAAATGTACAAAAATAGAATGGAAGAATAAAAGGAACAGAGTCCCTTGGTAGAGTCTCTTTAATGTCTTGCATCTGACGTTCAGATTGGTGGGGAGGGGAGGATCACATGCCTGATGTTTTCTCTAGGACTGCACCCAACTGGAAGCCATCCCTTGGCTTCGCTGCAGACAGCAGCATACCCAAATGGAACATATTAATTCTTTGGGGAAATCTCCTTAGTGGGACAAAAAGGAATCTTTGCAGCTTCCCAGACACATGCTCTGTTCCCAGTACCATCAGACTTAAAGAAGGATCTGCGCTACCTTGGGCTGGAGGACACAGTTTCATTGTAACTGCAAGGTTTAGCATAGATAAATAACTCCTGTGATCCAGCTGCTGAAGCTTCCAGGCTTTGACATGTTTATTAAGAAAAATGTGAGAGAAAAGAAAGAAAGTCAGCCATGCAAGATGCCACTGTACCTCTGCTGTCATCATTAGGTGAATACGGTATACCAAATATTTATGCTTCTATATGATTCAGGATCACAGAAAATAAATACCTATTTTACGTGTTTTATTTTTGTTGGAGGAGAGAGTAGAGGAGAGTGTGAGTCATACTGGAAGAATAAAATTCACTTCTCTTCTGACAAAAAATATTCATTTAATTGGAGAAGCATTAACTTCTGTTTGCTGATAACCCCTACAGCCTAACCGGCTTCAAGCAGGAAGGTAACGGCCTGCCAGTCCCCAGTCCATACCTATCTGGTGACCTAAGGTCAGAAGTGAAATCATATTTCTTACTCCTGCTGCGGGTAAGATAATAACTGTTCCTACCTAGGTCTGAGTGCAGGCTGCGTATGCACCCTTGCAAAGGATTTCTGATGAGCAGAGTTTTGACCCTTCGCACCGTAACAAATCCTGCCAGCTGCAGTCTGACTTCTGAGCACAGGGTTGGTCTGAGGAATTTGGGAAGGTTAACATGAATATCTGTTAGTGTATGACCAATGCTCGTTGTATGCTTTAAAAAAAAAAGAGGCATATTTTCTGTTATGATCTGATTCAGAGGATTCTGTTCTTAGGCAGTTAAGAAGGGAAGTGCTGTGGTTGTGTAGCTCCCGAGGAGGCAGTCGATGGATGATTTCATTCTTACACCTTTCTGTGCCCTCCGGAGTGTGGATGAGATGGAAAAGGAGCAAGATACAGGGTCTGATGAATCTCTGCTCCAAAGAGACAGTGAAGGGTCAGGAGCTGTCCCTGCCTTTCAAATGTCCTCACTCTCCTGAGGTAGGAGAAGACTGATTATGTGGGAAAAGTGAGCTTCACATTGCTTTTGGGTTAAAAAAAGGGATGGAATCTAGTGGTCTGTGTAGGCTTTCTTTAAAGCTGCCAACCTCGAAACATTTTTCTAAAGACAGTTATTCAAGGATAATGAAGGTGCTGAAGCCTGAGAGGTGGCAAGTGCTAAAGGGTTTAATTTATGTCCCAGTGAAATGTAGGCCATATTTAAAAATGAATGTATATGGTTCCTTATAGCCCTTCATAAGACAGGAAAATATCTGTCAATTTTTGTGAAGGAATTCACAAGGAGTTCATGCCAAAGCAAGATAAAGATTAGAGAGGTCCTGCCTTCACAAAGTCCAAACCAAAATGCTATGATGACTTCCAGACACTAAGCTGCTCTTCTCTGAGTAGAGATCTCATAGTAGTTATTCAAAAGAGAAGCAACCTTAAATACCTGTTGGTTAATGGAGAGGAAAACTGGATTAGAGATTTAGGAACTAGATGTCTATATGGTTCTCTCTGCAATTGAGAGACTGGTGGCTGTCATCTTTTTTAGAGACGAAATAGTAGTCTTGGCTGCTGTAACAAGGACCACAAACACCCTGAGATGTTTTAGTGAAGAATCAAGCTTGCTATCCTAGTATACAGATTATATTTTCAACAATGTCTTTTTTAAAGAAAAGACCTTAGAGTTTATGTTCCGTATTAAATCAAGAACGGTGTAAGATGGATGAGCTCAGACATTCCAAGTCCCTCAACGTTATGGGGGATGAAAGAGAAATGAACAATGACACAGGTCTTATGGGCGCATAGGTTAGCTCTTCTGGTATGTAGCATGCAGGGTGGCAGCAGCAAAGTGCTGTCATGATTTGTGAGACTGTATTATAGCAAAAGTAAAGTGCTATTCTTCTGGTGAAATTTAATAGACACTGTGTACATTTTTAAAATAAAAAATTCTTTCTTTCAAAAAAAACCCTCTTAGGTCTTATTTTAGTCATGCGAATTCAGGTAATACCAAAAGCAGCAACAGAACAGTGAATTCTAAATGCTGGCTCCAGTTATTATCCTTATAGCCTTCTCCTTCCTTTAGCTGAGATTCCTATATATCATTTCTGTATAGATTTATGAATATGCTACTATTTCCTGTTCAGTACTGTTAAATATGGTGTGAATAGCTATTCCTGGTGCTTTGTGTTGAAAGACATTTCTTTCAGTATTTAATAATTTTACTAATATTACCCAGTGCGGCCGGCAGTTTTCATGTCAGACATATTTATTTGACAAAAATTTTGAAGAAACTGTGGCTAAACAATTTTTGCTGCTTCTAAGAATGAGATTAAGGGTCAAATGCATTGTTTTGCCCAAGTTATAAAAAAATGTGCTGACATCTTTATGCTTTTGAGCAAGGTCTTGAAATGTGGTAGAAGTGTGGTAGATTTTCCCAGTGTTCCAAATTATAAGACACTCAAAAATCTCATTCTGTGTTAGCCTGGTTAAGTTTGTTAGTGCTCAGCAACTTGAGTTTCCAGAGCTTCTGTCTGCACTGAACACACTCCATCCTCTGACTCCTGAGCATTGTCTATGCTGTTCACTGTGGTGCTGCCACTTTATCTGACATGAAGAAATAAAAAGCACAGGCTGGCTTGAATTTGAGGAAATGTGAATGGAGAGGAGGAGGGCAAAAGCTCAAGTGGCTGCAGATAGGGAGGGTTCTTCATAGGATCCCTCCTTCTTTCAGTGCATAAGATATATGGTGCTATGGGGACAGATCAAGATTGCATGTCAGCCACAGCCCTCATCACTAATCGGGATCCGTGCCACATGTGTTGCAGATATGGGAAAATTTGGAAAGTATGTGTTTCTTCAGACAATGAACGTATAATTAGAGTATCAGAAGGTATGTACATAAGAAAGATAAGACGTGGTTGCATAGGAGTTCTTTATTCCTGATATTGTTCCCTAACTTTGGGGAGATTAACCTGCAAAAATGTTCAGTCACTGTAGTGTCTAATGTAATTATTCATATGTGTACTTTGTGTGTTATTTAGTTATGCCTCATGGAACTGTAGGAAAAAGACCTAGAAAAGAAGTAATCTGACCTCCTGCCTCAAGGCCATGCCAGTTTGAACCTGTAACAAGCTTGATGGATATTTGTTTATAAAAAAACTCAAAGAGATGGAGAGACTGCAATTTTATTAAACATTTTATTGAAATCATTATCTGGCTTTACTATTAAAAAGTTTTTTTCCAGTGTCTGAACTACAGCTTTCCTGCTGCAACTACTTCATGTCCTATCCACAGTGGAATTGCAGAACAGGTTATTCGTTTTCTCTTGCAACAACCACTTAAATATTCTTGGATTTTTACCATATTTACTCTCATATCATGGGAATCAAATAATTATAATTCTATCATTTTATCCACTTAGGTCACATTTTTTAGAATTCTTTTCTTTCCTGTTGGTCTCTCAAGTTGGTCTAGGTCCTTCTTGAAGTGCAATGCTCAACACTGGAATCCGTTCTTCAGCAAAGGCCTATGAATGATATGTTAAAAAAAAAGAATTTTTCTCAAATTATATCACTTTGCCTGTGGACCTTTTTGGCGCAATTTCAGAAAAAACTACCAGAAAAATGAAATTGTCTCCATCGGGGTTTTTTCTAATGTAAAATGATATTCATTGAAGTGCTGTATGTCCTCTCAAAGACTTTTTACTTAGTCTGAATTCTCCTTTTTTCTGAATAAACAGTAAAAGAAACATTTTCCTAATATTAAAATTACCTTTGAGGAAATCAAAACAAAATAAAGTTTATACAACATAGATCAAAAATTAAACTAAAGAAAAACCTAAACAGATCAAAAACTAAAGAAAAACATAAAGAGTTGTTAAAATATTATTAGTATGCTTTTTTCCCCCACAGAAACCTTAATATTTCAACAAAAACATGATCTCTGTGGCCTAAATTGGTTAAACAATAAATAAATAAAAATTAAACTAAGACAAATAGTATTACACATGGGCAAAATTGATCTTCAGATTTTGACCAGTGTAGACCAATTGGGATTTCCTTGAGCTAATATATTTGGAATAGAAAATTAATTTGTGTTTCTGCCTTTTTAACATTAGGGATGCCCCCCTGAATTAGCACAGTCATTATAGGCTCAGAATTTGTCGCACTAGTGTAAAAGCCATCCTGACGCCTTCCCTTTGGAAAGTCAGCCTGAAAGAAGGCACCTGTGAATGCAGAATGTTGGGTCTTATCTTCTCCTTCGACACATCTTTAATGCTTTGAATTTTGAGAAGAGTGAAAACAGAGAGACAAAATACCCTCATGGAAGTTTGTCAAGGAAGGGGTTAAAAAAGTGGAATCTTTGTGACTCTGAAGGGTTGAATTATCTTCCTGACACCAGCAGGGGTTGCTGTCACTAGTTTGTGGTTGTCACATTCCTGTTATGCTTGACCTTGGAAAGGCTTGACAACATAGTCTGGATTTGATTAAGGGAATTTCATGTTTTTCCTTTGCTAGAGTCACCCCCCACCTCGACAAACATTTAAAAATGTTAAGAAGAAAAAAAAAAAGTTTGGAAAGCAAACATTTTCCCAAAAGAAATTTATAGTTCAAATTTACACCAAGTTCGCACTAACTGGAGCAGTCCGGGTTTCCACTCAGGCTTTGAGTGCTCTCTGTAAACCATTAGTCACTTCCCTGGAAGAGGCAGCTTTTTATAGGCAGCAGGATAAAACAGGCACAGATGTGTGTGTAATATTAGAGGCTTTCACATGTACCTGCATTTTTTTTTTCAAAATCATAGAAAAGAAAAAGAGTGGCTATAGAAAGAAATTAATTGAATCCTTGGACCTTTTTTTTGTTTTGGGCAGCTACCGTGAAGACTGGTTTAATTAAAAGAAAATATGTTTTTGATGTACAAAATCTAATGTTGTGGATTTTTGAGATTGTGGCAACTTATATCATGAGGATCGAAGTTCTTTCAATTCTAATAGGTTGGTTTTTTTCACTCTACAGGACCGTGATTATGCCAGCTGCCAATGAGTTTGATCCAGAAATTGTCCTGGTGTCAGCGGGATTCGATGCCGTGGAAGGCCACGACCCTCCGCTGGGCGGGTACAAAGTCACAGCTAAATGTAGGTATTGTCAAAAGGTGTATATTTCTTAGTTGGTATTTTTTCCTAGCTAGGAACCCTATTTTAAGTGCAGCTTACATCCATATTTCTATCTTGTGATACGACACCCGTGTCACTGAGTGCAGGGACTGTCCGTCAGTTAATACCCAGAGATGTCTGTGGAGCTGCGGCTCTCACCCAGCTCGCGGGCAGGGTGGAAATGAACATGTTAGCATTTCTGGCTCACTCCTTTCTGTTCCTTTTGGCATTTTTGTCTTGGATTTTTAAAGTATTACTTTTCTGGCATTCAAATAACATTTTAGAGGTTTCATGCTTTTCAATGGGCCCCATTTTCCAAATGCTGGAGTAAGTTCTTTCTCTTTAAATATATATTGGAGATTTTAGACTTTGGAGACCTAAATCCAATCTCATATTGCTCTTTTGTTATTGTAATCTTTTCAGCTTGATGGCATTAATCCTGAATTACATCAGTGTTCATGGAGGCCAAAGTTTTCTAAAAGGCTACTCTGTTGGGTTGCAATGTTTGGATGTCCATTTCAGTCCTCCAAAATGTGTGTTCATGGCAGAGATTTAATACTTTCTGAAAGACAGGTCTTTCTGAGGTGTCTCATATGTAGCACTCCAAAGTCACTAGCTCTTACTGGATATTGTGGCCAAAAGGATTCTGCGCCTGGGATGTTAAGCAAAGCTGGGTAATGCAGTAACGCTCTGTACAGCAATGTGCACTGTAACATCACTATACATAGATTGCTTTCATGAGACGACACAAAATGGTTTTCTAATTCAATAGTGTTAAAAATGTTCTTCAGTATACGTTTCAAGAATGTCTCAAGAAACACCGTAATAACATTTAATTAGTTATTAAATATGGATCTCTGCTGCTAATGACAAATGCCTTGGGAAATGACTGGAGAAGTCAATGATACTTAATGGCATTTAACAGACTGCACAAATGTACTCCAGCTCAGAGGATTTTGTCCTTCTGACCTCTGCCTTTTGGTACCAGTAGAACAAAGTTAGTTGTTACCTCAGGAGGAGCAGGGGAGAGACAAGTATTTTTTATTTTCATTCTAACTGCAACGTTGCACAGGTTCCCCTGAATATCAAGGGCAGAAGAAGAGGTAGACCGACTATTCACAGTGGCACACTGTGGGGAGCGAGAATGCAGAGAACAGTGCAAGGGATGCCCAAAAACACTCACACAGGTGATAATGCACAAGCGGATTGGAAAGGGAACATCCCTGTGGCTGCGAATAAGACGTATTGAGTTTTAGCACAGTTTTTCAGGTTAATGCGGTGGTTGTGCTAGAGAGGAAAGAAAGGTAGCGGCCTGTATGCATGTTTGAGTAGCGCTTAACTATGTGTTACGATTTTTGGTAAAACGTTGAGCATGAAAAAAGACCTTTGTAAGAGGTTTGCTCACTGTTTTTTTCCTGGTCAGGGGCACCATTTCATGAGCTTATGTGGTAGGGAGGTGAGCTTCCAAGCGATATAAAATAGATGTTGAAATAGATGTTGAAATTGTTGAGAGGCAATGTAAATTCATCTGTATTTAAAAACCGAGAATGCATTCTATATGTCCCTTCAGTATGCATAATGCTCTAGTATGGTGCTCTGGCACACATGATGTGCTGGCATAGCAGCTTCAACAACTTACCTGGAAACTGCAATAACATTTGTATTTTCCTCGCAGGATAGACTGAATTTCACCCTGACAGCAAAGAAAAAATGTTTGATATTGCAATCTATATTAATTTTTATTCATGAATGAATTAACTCTCCGTAACTTTTTTTAGAAACCAAAATCATAGTACATTTTTTAATATAATAGCCTGCACATCCACAAGTTGCACATATGTCTGTAAGCAAAAAAAAGGTGATTTACAGTAGGTGGTTCTTGTTTAAATTAAAGGAAAAGCCAAGATAGACCCAGATAATGATCATGCACCTGAGGGATGAATAAAGCCTTTTGTACAGAGCCAAAGGAATTTATTATTTCCCCAAAACAAAATTCTCCACATACCACCATACCATTTTAGAACATAGCATACTATACGTGGTATGTAGAAAAATGAACAGTCTATTAAAAAAAAAAGTCAAAAGAGAAACATTCATATTAAAGATTAAAAATAGATACTCATGCAAATTTTTAATATAATTAGTTTGTAATAATTAGAAATTATGCCCAAAATAAGCAAATGCAAAGTAAAATTTAACGTGTAAATATTCTTTCTTTATAAATCTTTAGCACTTTGTGTACACTTAATACATTGAATTTTCTGATTTCTATGACCGAATGCAAACTTTACACATATAAATTAGGAAGACATTAACATCAAAAGAGAGAAGATGGGTCCTTAGGTACTAACCTTGCTGTTAAAGAGAGTTAGGGAGACACTGGACCCTTGATAAGGAATTATTTATGTCCTTCCTTCAGAGTACAGTCAAAGAGAAAAAATTAGAATGGATTAACCAATAAGCATTCGCAAGTCATAAAGTAAAAACCATAGGATGAAGATAACAGATTGGACTAATTGCAGCCTAGGAGTGACCATATAGCAGGTATTTACATGCAGAAAAAATTGGCCTACTAAATCTACACAGTTTCAGAGGTGTAAATTATAACCTGCTTTAACCCAGTATTTTAATTTTTTGCTATATCAATTTATAATCTGATTTACTGAGGAGATGCCATTTCTGACTAGTAAACAAACATATCAGCAACAAAATAGTCATACATATTTTTGCAGCTGGATGTAGGATGGTAAAAGGCCAACTGAGATCAGTGATGACAGCAGAGCTAGGAGATGTCTCACTTGCCTAATTTACTTCCAGTCCCATTAAGTAAAGAAATCACTAATGGTCTTTTTTTTCCACTGAGAAAAGGAGATAGTATTTAAAAAAGACCAGAAGGGAAGTTTGAATCTTTCCTTTCTTATTGCACTTTTCAAATCACTTTCTCTAAGTAAATCTTTTTCTCCAACTGCCTTTGCAATTCATCACTGTCTGTTGATTTCTTGAGGAGAAAGGTTTTCACTGAACTAATGAATATTTAACTAGCTTTTACCTGCTCCCAAAACAGATTTTTTCTGATAAGCGTTTTCTTATCTTCTGATAAGATATCTCCACTCACAAACTTTGCCTTGCCTGTGTCCTTATGCTATAACTGCACCAAGTTTAACATCAAAAAGGAAAGGAAAGAAAAGAAAGTGAAGCACATGGCACATCAAACCTTTTTGGTAGCCCCATTGGCCCAAGGTCTTGCATCAGTTATAGGTGCCAACTCCTGCTCAGGAGCTTCTCTAACTTCTGGTAGGCTTTGGCTCAGCTTGTCAGGAATATTCAGTAACTTACCTCAGATTTTACTTTCTATGGCCCCTCTCTTATGATTCAAGCTTAACTTCATTAGCCAAAATAGCAGAATATTTTTTGTATTGCCAAGTCCATCTTTAGTATTGGCATAGCTCTGTCCATGTTGCTTGGTTAAACTGATTCCCCAAGCTGTGTGGTGAAGGTGGATGCAGCAGCTGGACCTCTCTCATGCAACACTGTCTTATGCAGAGTAACTATTGATGTCGCTGTGATTTCTCTGTTTATATCACGGACTACAAAGATGCTTTAATTTTACTGGAAAGTATAATTGGAGAAGAGGAAAACATGCCTCAGTTCCTGACTAGCCTAATATTCCCTTTTTAGTACTAGAAAAGTATTATTTTTTCAAGAAAGTACCAGATAAAATATCAGCAGAATATATTAAATATTATAAAAACATAGTTGCATCAAATCCACTTTTTGTACTGGAGTAGTAAAAATTGTATTGACAATAAAATATAAGAAAAATAATAGGGGAAGAAATAAAGGGGATAAAGGAGTTTTATATTTAGAATAGTTAGGTGATGCCTGAAGAGTATGAATTTACTCTTCCATTTTATCCTGATGATGCTTAGGTGGAACTATTGAAGATAGAGCTGATAAATTTTGTGCTTTATTTTATAGATAATTTTTACAACCTCTGCTAAAATGTACTGAATTATCACACCATTTGAATTCTGTACAGTGAACAGGCCTGAAAAAGAGCTGCCAGATCTGATCATAAATTTGCAAGTTGTTACATCCTGTAAGAACACTGTTTTTAAATTTAGCTCTGCTGACTGAAGTTCTCCCTGTAACATTATCCCAAGGCGAAGTACTTTCTCTTTGTTTTATAGAGCAGCCCTTAGAATAATGCTTGCATTAAAGTCACTGAGATCACTTTACTGTTCAAGTAAATATTGTACATAATTGCTCATTAAATGGTGACCATTCCGTAAAAAGAATAAAGTAAATAGAGAAGTGTCAAGCAAGAATGAAGTGGTTTTTTCAGGGTACTTATCTTCCTGAAGCACTGCATTTGTTAAGGGCTCTGATGATTTACTGGAGATTTCCTGTTGTTTTACTCTCTTATTCCAAGATGCTATTTGACACCAGAGTGCAAAATAAGATCAGCAATTAGCAATAGGAAAAGATACCACTGCAGGCATTTAAAGAATAAATTATATTTTTTCAGTTTGAATACCTGTCTACTGTTATGCCAAATTTGTGATGCAAGGTTGATGCAGTGTGTAGAACGTAACTGACTCTAAGCAAGCTGATTTGAAAGCTTTAAAGTTTTTATTTGAGAAAATTGAAATACGTCCCTTAACTTAGTAAAAGCTGTATTATGCTGTGACACACTCCATTCAAGTGGGACCAATGAAAAAAGTGCTAAAGCTATGAGCAGTGTCCCTCCTGATGAGCTCTTGGCAGGTAGGGCTTGAAGGACTTCACTGTAACAATGCACAATCTGTCTGATTAATCACCGCAGAGGAAAAAACTAATACTCTAAACAGATTATTTCCAAAGGATATGTCAACCTACATGGTAGAAATTAGTGTGTAAAAAGGGCTGCTGACTTACAGGTCTTCTGTCAAGGAATGTCTTCTCATGGCTGGAGCTGGTACTTGTCAGAATACACGTAGACCGACCAGGTTGAACTCTGGTGCCTGTCCTGTTGATTTCTGCTTTGCTCTTGACATTTCAGTTCCAACTTCTCACAGGGGGTAATGATTTTTGATAACAAGGTCTCTGCATGCAGCGTACAACACTATAAAAAGGTAAAATACCTAGCATCTGGGGACAAGCAAATTCAGAAGTAATGTGCACAGTTTTAATAATGAAATGACTGATCACTGAAACAAATGATCCAGCATGGAGTATTTGCCATCACTGGAAAGCTTTAAATGAGACTTATAAATAGATGGCTTACAACATCCTTACAAATAGGTATGCCATAGCACACTCAGACATTAGAGGCTTCATGCAAAAATCACTTAATGAAATTTCTCTTCAATGACCAGTGTTTTCTTGAGTCTTCACAATTGTCCTATAGTATCTTGGAATTTTTTTCAGTTTCCCACTACATGCCATGCATAGTGTATATGTTAGAATACATGCCATGCATAGTATATATGTTAGAAACAGACCAAAGGAAAATTCTAGAACTGCGTATCACTGAATTCAAATGTAGAACTGATCTGGGTCTAAGTCTGGTACTTCAGATATGTTTCAGAGAAAAGGTTTCCTATGTGCCAGCCTCACTATTTCAAAAATATTTTATGTGACTATTCTGAGTATATCAAGTACTGCAAATGATATCCATGTTTGTTGATTTTTTTCCTGGAAGCGTGTAATTTCTAAAAGAGTCCCCAAATAATATATATCTACTGGACAGTACCTGGGACCGACTGTGAGTTATTTAGGGTAGAGTGATTGTAAAGTCTTTTGGGAGGGACTACGTTTTCTTGTGACTGTCTGAAAGACTTTCCTGACACTTGACTCCGAAAAAAAGTCCTGGCTGGGACTACTGGGGTTAATGTAATAGGTAAATGTTAAAGACAGGTAGACAGAAAGAGTCCATGTGAGTTGACAGCTGACTAAACAGAATAGTAGTTTTGACTTGGTAGCTGTTTAAAGAGAATTCAAGTCTCTAAAAATAGCATTGCAGGCTTTTATGATGCCATGCCTAATTTCTTCTCTTCACAAGCAAGAAAGTGTTTTTGACTCAACTATCAGCACAAGAAGCTTTGCTCTTGGAGAGTCTGGCACTAACTGCTTCAGAGTACAGCTGCAGTAGATGGTGAGAATTGCTCCAACAGCTCATTGCTGTAAAAAACAGTGGTTGCATGCCCCTTCCCCTTCTGAATTGTCCATTACTTACCTTGCAATGGCTCTGGTACTTGTCTTTACAGATACTTTACAGATCTCTCTGTAAACACATGCAGCCTTAACTCATCAAGCCATCAGAAAACTTAATCAACCAAAACAGTGGAGAGATTTCTGTTGGGCTGTGAAGCTGAATCAGATTATGGAGGGACCAATGTGTGCCACACTTCCACTGCTAGTGGGAGACGGGGGCAGGGGCAGTAGAAAAAGTAAGAGGTGGAGTAGGATACCTTTTGGTAGCAGAAAGCTGTTAAATTAACACAGTTGCCACAGCTGCCTTCTTGTCTGAATTCTTCTGAGTTCAGAGATTTGATTTTGGTTAACATAATTTGGTTATCTTTGCGGTACTGGAGGTGATAAGATGGTTATCCCACAGGATAGATCTTGAGCTTTTGACTCAGAGCTAAAAGCATTGGAGGTGGGGTGCAGCAATGACCATTCATACAGTTTTTCACAGGGTATTCTCCTGATTCATATCAGAAATTTTCCTTTTGCTCCTTTTGTCTCTTGGAAACTACAGGGCACACAGTGACCGTCAGCAAGAAGACATAGCATTAAGATTTTGCTTCCAGTCGTTCACTTTGGAAAGCAAAGTTTGCATTTTCTCTAGAGTGATTTTTTGAATACTAATTGAATTGTTGCTTGGCACAATACAAAAGGCATCAGAATAGATGACAGGTTCATTGGTGACCTACCCTCAGACATGAGTATTTTCATAGGATTTACTGGGAGAAGGAAAGCATTTTGATTTTTTTTTCTTCCTAGCCCACAGCAGTTGTTGCCATAGCATCTCCTTTGGCTTGGGCATGGCCATTGGATCGCCCAGCCTCCCAAGTCAGATTATGTTGCATTTAGCCCTGCATTTGTACTCCAAATATCAGTGAATTATTTGCCAGTGACTCCAGGATCCAGTACATTATTGACATTTTCACTACATTTACATTTATGAATATGAAATGTAGAAAATTCCAGAAATCCTGTTCTGGGAGGAATAGTAGTCTATTGGCTCCTGTGGAAATTGAGCAGAGGTTGGAATTCACTGTATATAATTAGCATCCCCTCTAGGACATAGCATAGTAAAAGGCCAAGGTGAAGATATAAGAGGATAAGTCCACCCCTTTTTTTTCCATATTTCCATTTAAAGAAGGGATTAATGCTTGGAGAAATACAGAAAAAAATATGATCAGACAATTCTAATGTTAGATTGAATAATTTGCCTTCACATGCTGTCAAGTAAGCATGTGTCAATGGCTTGGACTATGGATTTGAACCAAGAGAAACAGAAATAGATTGGTGAACAATTCACCTCATTTACTGAGACCAGGGAAATCTTCGTCTTCAGACTTTAGGGCACTCAAGTCTAACTGAACACAAATCTAAAGCACATCGGAAGGATTCAGAAATCTTACCAGTGATTTTGTTGTTGACCAGTGTTTTCAATGACTGTCTGGTTAACTGGTGTGCCTTCCAGACGGGGTCTACCTAAGAAAGAAGTGAGAGCAATTAGGAATACTAATAAATAAGCACAGATTTGACCTGCTCTTTCACTTAGACTTTCTTTCTGTAAATCAGCCAGGAGAGATTTCCATTTTCCACTCCTGCTCCTGCCCTGCAAACAGAAGATGTGTCTGCTGGACAGTGAACTAACTCATGCAAGTGAAAAACCACCTGTATACTATGTTCCAGATATACAATGCTGATCCATCTGCAGAATGCATCAGGTGCCAGTTCCTTGATTTAGGGCAGTTACTGGGGACAGGGTGGAGGATAGATTACAATGGAAAAAAAGGAGATCTACAGAACCACTAGGAATTATTTTCCCTTTTTGTTCATCTTCTCTTATCTCTTCACCTACCTCTTGTTATTTTTTCTTTCATGCTACAGTAGTGACATTGGCTAATGACAATAGCTGATGTGAGGGGTGCAAAAAAGATAAAACTGGTGGCATCTTCTTCTCTCAGTTTTGAAATTTGAACTTATGAAATCTTTTTCCTTATTGAAACCAAAAGGCTGTCACTCAGTAGAAGAAAGAAAAGGAAAAATAATTTTTTTGCTTAGGCAGTATTAAACTTGTCAGTTTACAATTTAAATACAGCAAATTAAATATAAGTTTTTAGGGCCATTTTGAAACTAATGGAGCTTGACACAGTGTTCAGCAACTTGCATGTGCCTTTCACAGGATTGGGTCCTGAGAGAAAATTGTTGAAAGACATCTCCAAATGTGGATTTCTCCATAACAAAGTGTCTGATCTTTTATAGCATCGTTGCATTGGGAATTAGGCTTGTCTTTGGGAATTTGTAAAGCCTTTAGTGGAAGAGCATGATTTATGTCTTAGAATTTAACTATTCTCTGTAATAAATAGAAATGTGCCACAAGTATTTACTTGGTTGCGCCATGGGAAAATTTTTAACATATTGTTCACAGCTTCAGAATGCTATAAAAGAAGACATGTAATTTGCAGACCGGACTATCCTTTGTGATTTCTAACCAATATATTTGATTAATATCTTTCAAAAGAGACACCAGCCAAAATGTTTACATCTCATTAGGCAGAGAAGAAGGGAGCACACACAATTTTGATTATGAGCTTGGATGGTTCATTTCTTTGGGCTTCACATCCCTACTACTTAAGGCAGACTGTAACTTTAAGATGTTATCTTTTGCCTGCGCAAATAAACAGCCAGTTATGCTTTTTATGGTGGGTAGTTCTCAAACCAACAGGGGATTAGGAGATATTAGCTGGAGTTTGTGGTTCCCTGCTGAACTATCACGGGGTCCATGGATTCCTGTCCTGAATATTTCACAGAGCAAACACCTCTTATCTGGGGTGATATTCTCACACTGGCCTCTTGGCCATGGACTTCAAAAGCTGATCACAGGGAGGGCTAGAGAGGCAATAACCCTTAATATAACAGTCTCTCCTGATAGGGACAGACAGGGTAAAGGTAAGGCGTCTCTGAAGTTTGCTCTTGTGTATTTAGCCCCATGCGGTGATAAGGGGCCATCTGTTTTTTTGGTCTGCAAACTCATCTTTTTCACACTATCCCAGTATCAAGTACACTTCTGTTCTGACTGGTATCAGCACCAGCAATTCTTCACTGATCTGAGGAGATTTTCTTGGTATTTTTAGCTTTGATCCCAGGCAATTGTCTTCATTGCCGTTGTGTTGGGTTTTTTTACCCAAGGAAACATACGAAAGTTTTAAAAATTAAGTTCAACGTGCTACTGTCTCAAAGAAAAGAAGTTATTAAAATAGGACTTATAACAGGTATGTTAACTTTTTGTGGGTAAAGGGAAATGAGTGCCATCACCCATGTGATTAAACTCTAAACATCAATTCATAGCAGCAGCTTCAGAAAGTCACGTATTACACGACCCCGCACAGGATACTTGCACCTTGATTAATTGTTCAAATAGAATATCAGTACTACTAATTCTAGAAGTTAAAAAAACATTGCTTCAGACCTTAAAAATATTGTAAAAGCTATTAAAATACTACGCAGATTTATTTTGTTGTGGAGGTTCCAGAACACACTTCTTTCATATTTTAAGCTTTTCCCTGCAGCCATTTCTTTATCAGCTGAAAAGTGAGATTCCATTGCAATATTATGATTATAACAGCTTTAATGCAAACACTTAATACCATGAAATCTGCAATAAAATGGTGCAAGTTGCCAACACTGGCACATTTAGAAAAAAAAAATCCCTTTTTTTCCCCCAGCATTTTAATTACCTTTGTTTGTTGTTTTGGGGAGTGGTGGTGATGGTTTTTTTAAGGAAATTGTTCTTGCTTACACCAACTAATTGCCATAAAGTTGCTGGGAATGCAAGAATGTAGGTCCTAATCCACAAGATTTTACTCACTTAGAGCAGTCCTGTTGATTGAGAC